>NC_053489.1:202270288-202929455 GCF_905171775.1 Rana temporaria
TAAACTGTTACCTTTTGGTTTGTTTTTATACAAAATATCTTATCTTCAGTTTGTTAATAGCAGTGGCAAAAATATAAGAGATATGCTGAGTAGAAAGTCCATGTACTTTATCAGTACTCTACAATAATCTTTTTACAGGCTATAAAACTATGTGATTTATTTATCTTTAATTGTCTTGTCTTATTTAAAGCTTAATACAGGGCATTAGTCTGAGTGATCCCAAATAAGTTATATGTCAAAAGTAAAGATATTCTGAAAGTCTGGCTAGTCACAGACAGATCTCTTACAAAGAATGACAGGAGGTGACAGATCTGTAATGCTTACTCACCGACACGCTCAGAGAACCTGTAGGGAATTTTTTCCCGACTCCTTTATAGCAGTATTCTGTTTACAAGCAATAAAAGGCTTGTTTCTTTTAATATTAGAAATGAGGAGTGATCAATAAATGATCACAGAGATTGTTTAACATGATAGGGAATTCTTGTCTGTAATAATAAGTACATCTAAAAGCTCACAATTGTGTTAAAGCAGTTTAAAAGGAAAACTTAGAGCAGTATTAAACCCAAAAACAAAAATGTAATATTGTGCAGCTAAAGGCCCATACACACGACCTGACATTTTGACAACAAATGTCTAACGGACCTGTTTGATCGGACAATCCGACCGTGTGTACGCTCCATTGGACACACTTTGTGTTTTTCATCGGACAAATGATTGCTGTGCAGACAACTTTCTGGCAACATATGTCCTACGTCGGCTAATCCGATCGCGTGTACACAAGTCGAGCGGACTAAAGTCCAAAGTACAAAAACGCATGCTCAGAACCAATGCTAAAGATCAGACAACAATAGCAGAAGTTGCCCACAGGGTGGCGGGAAAGAGCTGAAAAAACACATGATTTGGTGAAAGTTGGCTGAAAAAGTCCTGCCATGTGTATGCATTCCAAGTTCACGGCCAACGGCCATTCGGAGCAAAATCCACGGAAAAGTCAGATGGAAGTTCAATCGTGTGTATGAGGCTTTACTGATCATAAGATGTGGTGGTTGCATTCATTTAAATTTTTTAGGCTTTTCCCCCCCTCTGTTTTCACCTGGTGATCTGACCAGTAACATACCTCTTGTATTAGAGTGCCTTCACTCAGGATGAAGGAGCAACAGGCACACCTTTGGACAGCAGCATTTCCAATCTGGAGGGAGGGGAGTGTTATGCCACGTACACACGATCGGTTCATCCGATGAAAACGGACCGATGGATTTTTTCATCAGATATCCGATGAAGCTGACTTTCATCAGTCTTGCCTACACATCATCAGTTAAAAATCCGATCATGTCCAACGCGGTTACGTAAAACACAACGACATGCAGAGAAAAATGAAGTTCAATGCTTCCGAGCATGCGTCGACTTGATTCTGAGCATGCGTGGATTTTTGACCGATGGATTTCCCCACAGACGATCGTTTTATTCTATCGTTTTTTTAACCATCAGAACATTTTCAAACAGGTTCTATTTTTGTTCACCGATGGGGAAAAAAAAAACGATGGGGCCCACACATGATCGGGTTCGTCCGATGAAAACGGTCCATCAGACCGTTTTCATCAGACGAACTGATCGTGTGTACAGGGCATTAGATGCACTATCAGATTTAGCCTAGAAAGCTTAAAAAATAAAACTAATGCAGCCATCACATCTAAGGCCCCGTACACACGAGAGGATATCCGCTGGAAACGGTCCGCGGACCGTTTCCAGCGGATAAATCCTCTGGCGGATTTGGATCTGATGGCTGTACACACCATCAGATCGAAATCCGCGCGGAATATATCTGCGGTGACGTGTCGCGCCGTCGCCGCGGCGACGAGCGCGACGCTGGAAGGTAAATACTTCCACGCATGCGTCGAATCATTACAACGCATGTGAGGAAGGGGAGCGGACGGACTGATCCGGTGAGTCTGTACAGACGACCGGATCAGTCCGCTGGACTGGATTCCAGCGGATAGATTTCTTAGCATGCTAAGGAATTTTTATCCGCTGGGAATCCGTCGGCTGGATTTTTATCCGCCGGGAAATGTCCGCTCGGACGTACACACGACCGGATCTATCTGCTGGAACTGATCCGCGGATCAATCCCAGCGGATAGATCCGGTCGTCTGTACGATGCCGTAGGCCCCATACACACGAGAGGATTTATCCGCAGATACGGTCCAGCGGACCGTATCCGCGGATAAATCCTCTCGAGGATTTCAGAAGATTTCTATGCGATGGCGTGTACACACCATCGCATTGAAATCCGCGCTGAAATCCTCTGGCGATGACGTGTCGCGCCGTCGCCGCTATTATGACGCGGCGACGGGCGCGACGCTGTCATATAAGGAATTCCACGCATGCGTCAAATCATTACGACGCGTGCGGGGAATCCCTTTGGACGGATGGATCCGGTAAGTCTGTACAGACGAGCGGATCCATCCGTTGGAATGGATTCCAGCAGATGGATTTGTTGTGCATGTCAGCAAATATCCGATCTGCTGGAATCCATCCCAGAGGAGATTTCTCCACGGAAACAGATCCGCTGGCGTGTACACACCATAGGATCTATCCGCAGAAACCCATTTGCTGGTTCCCAAGCTAATCGAGGTAATACAGAGGGTCTCTACACAACACTCATATAATAAAAACCTTTCCATTCAGTCTGGCAATTCCCGTTCTTTCCACGAACAATGGCTACCTTGGACTTCTAAATTTCCTGATTAAGATACTCCTCTCAACTGTCTAGTGACAACCAATAGGGGATCATTTGGTACAGATGTTTTATGTTTTATGTGTTAATTATTATTTTCTTTTTGTTCTCTTTAATTACTTTTATGATTTCTATAATCCATGTCATTACGTTACGAATGATATTGGTTTGCGTATGGTGATTCCGACCTCTGCATGTGGAGCCCACCCATTCCGGTCCGGCCTGCAGGTAGTGGTCTTTCACCCTGAATAGGCACTAAAAGAAACATGCCTTATTACAACAATATTTGATTGATTTACTAAAACACGCTCCAGGTTACTAGCTTCTCTCTTTGTAGGGGACCGTGGCTCCACATTGTGTAGTAGGACGTGCGGTCTCCGACCCTGAATTCTCCTTTGCAACATGTGGTAACTTCACCTTGGGCATCATAGAATGTATTGTTACTAGTTGACTATCTTTTTGTGGACCTGTGTTGTCCTCTTTTTGATGTCTTGCCTATGCTATGTTCTTTTATAAAACCTAATAAAAACCAATTGAAAAGTTATTAAAAATTACCTTTGTTTTTTAATCTGCAGCTCTGTAATTTTCTGAAAATGCAATGCAATATGGCTACCTGGTGATATTCAGCCCCAAAAGTAAAATAAGAAACAATTCTTTGCTCAAGCCCTTTGTTGCTCTAACCAATGGAGCATGGGCGCAGCTACTCAACTTAAAAGGGCTCGCCCACCCAACTTCTTCAGTATAGGCAGTATAAGCAGTATCTGCAGGTAACACTACATTTGTGTGTTGTCTGGGCTGCTATAACAAGCAATGGTTCTAATTCTTGTGGAACCACCCTGCTCAGCATTACCTAGTGATTACGCCCATACATCTGTCCATCTATCTAAGCCCATCCATCCACTCTACTCTCAAGATGACTTAGAACAATTTACCCAGAGTGACCCTCTCATATATCTACCGTACATTGTATTTGCTACCAGTGTTCTTAATATTTGACTTAAGGTACAAATAAAGGCATTTTTTTTTATCTGTGTCCCATTGGTAGTGAAATCCTTTCATTTCTTGTTCCATAGCCAAAACATAAAGCAAGAGGAAATTTCTCCAAAGTGAGTGGTTGTCAACAGGGTCACCAGAATTAGTGTCCCCATTGGAAGGTGTTCCCTCTATTCCTTTTCTGGTGAAAACCCAAAGTTTGGGATCTTCTTTCACCTTCGCTCTTTGTGATAATTGTAAACATGACAAATAGAGGGGATGAATCTCCTTAAAGCGGAGTTCCACCCAAAAAATTGAACTTCTGCTTTAAGTGTAGGTGACCCCCTGACATGCCATATTTGGCATGTCATTTTTTTTGGGGGGGGGGTACCCTGTTTTTATGGGCACCCAGCTCCCACTTCCTCCCTGGGGCTGCGGTCCTGGAAGGAAGATAACCTCTCAGCCCTCCCTCCCTGCAAGAAGATTTCCTGGCCAATCACAGTGCACAGCGTGGTTCGCGCATACACAGTGCACACCCGGCTGTGAAGCCACAGCCGAGCGCCCACGGTAACAATGCCAGTGCCGCGGAGAGGAGGGGGAGAGGAGCGGGGCTTTGTGTGCCCACATTGCTGGAACGTGGAGCAGGTGAGTGTCTGATTATTAAAAGTCAGCAGCTACACTTTTTGTAGCTGCTGACTTTAAAATGTGTGGAGCTCCGCTTTAATGTGTGTGCAGACGAGCATTTAGAAGCAGAAAAACTTTTTATTCTGATGTATACAAAAATAAAGCATGGACATTTCCCTCTAAATGAAATGTAAAGGACAATATGTATTCTAACTTCAATAGGTGGAAGGATGGAGAAATATTATTTGAGCACACATCTGGACATCTGGCTAATAAATAAAGATTCAGTTATACATGGAACTCTGACCTCTTATGCCCTGCACAATAGTAACTTAGGACTGTGCTACATACCCTAATTTATGTGGAACTGACAGCCAAAGGAAAACTCCTAGACAGATAGCAAATAACTCACCTTATCACATGTCACTGTGTGTGCTTCTGTGGACTTACCTTCTCTATACTGGCTAGATAGTGTGCATACGCCACATCAATAAAGAGTCAAGGAAGACATATAATTCCTGCTCCATAGCCAAGACTAGCAAGTTTTTTTTTTAAATCCTATTGATACACCTGAAAATAAAAAGCAAAGCACAGGTCAAAATAGTTTTGTGAATTCTGTATTTTGCCTAGCTTTCCCCTTACAAAGAAACAGTGAAGACAGAAATATGAGATATTCTGATGCTGATCTTTTTTACAATCACCAGGTTGCAGAGCTGTTATCTTGATCTTGACCCAGTACAAGCATTCAGAATTGAACTCCAGTTTACTTAGGCTGTGCTTGCTGCATACTTATTCATGGTCATTGACTCACAAGTTGTTTTAACCAGGACTAGGATGACAGCCCCACAGTCTGCAAATTTTTAAAACAAATAAGCAATGACAGTTCCCATGTTTATAACTGCAAAGGGTACCTATAAATCTTACCAACAGGCTGCAGGAAAGGGGCTAAAATGATCTTTAAAAGTGTAACACTATGTTACAGAGCTTTATTCATCCACAAGATGGCAGAATTCAGCACTTTTATTTGTCATAGCTTAAAGGGGTTGTAAAGGTTCGTCTTTTATTCTCTAAATTGGTTCCTTTAAGCTAGTGCATAGTTGGTTCACTTACCTTTTCCTTCGCTTTCCCTTCAAAATGTTTTTTTTCTTTGTTTGAATTTCTCACTTCCTGTTTCTCCTCAGTAAGCTTTCCACCATCATCCGAGTGGTGGAAAGTCAGTCAGAACAGCTTACTAAACACCTTACTGAGGAGGAACAGGAAGTGAGAAATTCAGACAAAGAAAACAAAGAAAACAAATATTCAGAAGGGAAATTGAAGGAAAAGGTAAGTGAGGCAACAATGCACTAGCTTAAAGGAACCTGTTTAGAAAATAAAAAACAAACCTTTACAACCCCTTTAATACAGTTAATACAATACATACCTAAATACAATTCAGAGACTTCTGGGAATTGTAGGCTGAAAGCAGAACTTTACACAGTCATGCTGAAGTTAAAGGGGTTGTAAAGGAATTCTTTTTTTTCCCTAAATAGCTTCCTTTACCTTAGTGCAGTCCTCCTTCACTTACCTCATCCTTCGATTTTGTTTTTAAATGTCCTTATTTCTTCTGAGAAATCCTCACTTCCTGTTCTTCTGTCTGTAACTCAACACCGTAATGCGAGGCTTTCTCCCTGGTGTGGAGAAAGTCTCTTGAGGGGGCAAGCAGGCAAGTCAGGACACTCTCTACTTTGCAGATAGAGAAAGGAGCTGTGTGTTAGTGGGCGTCCTGACACTCCTGCTCGCCCCCTCAAGAGGCTTTCTCCACACCAGGAAGAAAGCCTCGCTTTACGGTGTGTAGTTACAGACAGAAGAACAGGAAGTGAGGATTTCTCAGAAGAAATAAGGACATTTAAAAGCACAATCGAAGGATGAGGTAAGTGAAGGAGGATTGCACTAAGGTAAAGGAAGCTATTTAGGAAAAAAAAATGAGCAATCATGGAGGGTTAGGAGCATTTAAAATAAAAGGCCTGGGAAGACGCTTGGGAGTTGGAGAGAGAGAGTGCAAGAAGAAAGAGGGCTGAGAGTTTGTGGGGAACCAAGCTATTCTGGATCAGATCAGGGCTGGGCCAGAGCATACAGTGTAGCTGGAGACGACTGTCAAGCCAAATATTGTGGGGAGAAGGCTCAGGGCCGTCTTTAATATGGTTTGGGCCCTGGGCAAACATTTTTTTGGGCCCCCCTCCAGCTTATTTTGGGCCTGGCTGGTTCACATGTATGTTTTGGCGGTCCTCATTTGTGCAGGTACAGCAGCCCATTGATTTGAATGGGCTGCCATGCCTTTGTTTCCTGCAGAAAAAAGGTGCATTCAGCATTTTAAAAATACAGTTGCCTTTGAATCCATTCTGCTTTTGCACCATGCTACTTACCTGCAGTTCTTGCACACACAAACGCACTGTGTTTTTAAAAGCGTGACCTAAACGTCTAAAAATGCAGCAAGTTTGACAGTGCGGGAACTGCAGATAAGTCACAGCAGAATGGACAGACAGTGCTGTATTTCAGTGCTTGATGGGCATAGGCGTGCCGTGTGCGCAGCCTATTACATGAGGAATGCGCTTTTCTTTGCAGGAAATGCAGGCATGGCGGCCCATTCAAATGAATGGGCTGCTGTGCCTGCGCAAATGTGGGCCGCCAAAACACATACATGTGAACCAGCCAGGCCCAAAATAAGCCCATCAAGCAGTTAAATACAGACAGTAATGCCATGTGCTCTGAGGCCTTACTCAGCCTGGACTGCAGGTCTGGTCTGTGATTTAAAGAGTTCCTCTATTTTACACATGGCATGGCATGGGGTCCCATGGTGCAAAAGCAGAATGGACAGACGGTGCTGTGACCCCATGCCATGCCATGTGTAAAATAGAGGAACTTTTTAAAACACTGACCAGACCTGCAGTGAATCATCAAATATTATAAAGACTTTGGGCACACTCTACAGAAAACTTATATTTACAATATAGATTAGCAAACAGTGACATACCTTGAGGAGCAGGACATGAAGAAGTCGGCCTCGGGAAGAGCAAACTGGGGATGTTATAAAATCACATTCTAATTCACTTTTATATACAAGCAGCACCCAGTGGCAGGAAGGGAGAAGTGCACGTCTAAAGGGAAGCCAGGGGTGCTGTACATTTTAAAACACTGGGAAGGGAAGCAGTACTGTCACTTGTTGCATGCCGCTGATGATTTTCAGCCTGATTTGTGGGCAGCACAGGGGCTTAACGGGCGGCAGGGCCGCCATCCGGAATTATGGGGCCACTTACACAGCTTCTGACATGGGCCCCCTGGAGCAGAGAACCGGGATGGGGGGTGCTGCGGCATGAAATTGAGAAGCAGGGGGGGGCTGCCATGAATTTAGAAGCGGGGGGCCCTTTACAAAAAAAGAAATAAAGAAAGAAATAAAGAAAAATATATATAAAAAAAGGGTGTAGCCATCCGGGGCCCTGGGGACCTCTGGGCCCTTTAATAAAAAGAAAAAAAGAAATAAAAAATATATATAAAAATATATATTTTAAAAAGGGGGTTGCCATCTGGGGCCCTGGGGACCTCTGGGCCCTTTAATATTTTTTTTTTTTTTATAAAAATAAATTACAAAAAAAGAGGGTTGCCATCTGGGACCTCTGGGCCCTTTAATAAAAAATATATATAAAAAAGAAACATTTATAATAAAAAAAGGGGGGGGGGTTGCCATCCAGGGCCCTGGGGACCTCTGGGCCCTTTAATAAAAAAAAATATATAAAAACAAAAGTAAAAAAAGAAACATTTATAAGAAAAATAAAAAAGGGTGTTTGCCACATGGGGCCCTGGGGACCTCTGAGCCCTTTAATAAATATATATATATATATATATATATAAAAATAAATAAATAAAAAGAAAAAAAAGAAATAAAATAATATAAAAAAAATGTTTTTTATAAAAAAAGGGGGGTTGCCATCTGGGGCCCTGGGGACCTCTGGGTCCTTTAATAATAATAATAATAATAATAATAATAACATTTATATTGTATAATATTATATATATATATATATATAAAAATAAAAGAAATAAAGAAATATATAAAAAAATATTTTTTATAAAAAAAAAAGGGGGTTGCCATCCGGGGCCCTGGGGACCTCTGGGTCCTTTAATAATAATAATAATAATAATAATAACATTTATATTGTATAATATTATATATTTAACACCTTCTTCCCTGTTAGGCAGAATTTTCCATGTATGTAGCACGCACTTTGGCACACCTACTTATCCCCTTTCTTAAAGTGAACTGCGCCTACTAATAGCCTAACCTAATAGCTTAAATAGCTTAAAGTGACCATTGCCTAAAATTTCCCATCCTAAAGTGACCAGTTCCAACAATTTTGCTTCTCAAAGGAAACTATCCCGTGGCAGCAGATTAAACAAAGAAAAAATGATGGCACATCCAGAAATAAAATCAAAAAAGGTTATTAAAGATCCATAAAATCAAGAAACATGACATACATCAATCCAATAAGGTGCTCAGTGGACGGGTTTCACACAAACATGCTTACTGATGAGTTCTCTGGCTGTGGACCAGGCAGGCAAGCACCCGGATTCCTCCAGCAGCTCATTAGATCCTAACAAGTGACTTTGAGGGCTGTGCACCCAGCTCTTTCTCCTATCCCATGACAGCACCTTGCATTGCATGCTGATGTAAGGGCCTCGACTGAGCCAGCGGAAAAAAATTATCCTGTTTATACTGGTGTGCAAGAGGTCTAACCAATTTTGCAGACTTAAACCTAGACTCAGATAATAAAGGCACAGATCAATCCGCGCTACTCCCAAAAAGTACAATTGAAATAATGTTGAATATAAATAGTGATAAAAAATAAAAAGTGAAGTGCTGCACTCAAAAATATAGGAACCTAATATTGGGCTCCAGAAGACATATAGAAACAAAAAATACAAGTGCGCTACTATCATAGCATCAAAGCCATGGTTGACCAATGTGCATAGTGAATGGAATGCATCAAAAAAAATGATGAAAATATAAATACAAATAAAAAGTCTCTGTGTGACAGATAACCACAAGTGTTGTAAAGCAGTAGGTGCAATAAGTCCTATCGCAAAGCAGCTGATTTTATACTCTTCATAAACACTTGTTCCTATGGCGATATCAGCAGGCAGGTAATTTAAATCCAAAAAGATATAGGATGGCCGCTTACCAGAACGTTGTACCCTCAAGGGGTTATTGGGCACTCAGAGGGCTGTAGTTCCGTGGATCCCAGGAAGTACTCCAATGCTGTGTCTCAGCTCCCTTCTTGGACCTTCAGGATTGGAAGATATGCCGTTCCGTGTGCTCAAACAAATTCTTTATGCTCAAACGATGAGTGGGATTAGAAGGAGAGGATAAAGGACTTCATGGTGCAGTAGGTTTAATAAAGGATTTTATTTTCTTCAGTATGACACTGACAGATGGTAAAACAAATTCACCCTGCACACACGGATCCTCATGAATCAAAAGATAGGATGTCAGCGTGTGTAACAGCTGACGGCTGCGATGCAGTCCGAACAGCTGATGAGCATAGTGACGTTGAATGCTAGGCTCCGCCCAACGCGGCGCTTCGTCCAAACGGGCTTCAGCGGGGAAAGGAGGCGTAGTAGACTACGTGCCCAATACGTGCCCAGTACTCTGAGTGCCCAATAACCCCTTGAGGGTACAACGTTCTGGTAAGCGGCCATCCTATATCTTTTTGGATTTAAATTACCTGCCTGCTGATATCGCCATAGGAACAAGTGTTTATGAAGAGTATAAAATCAGCTGCTTTGCGATAGGACTTATTGCACCTACTGCTTTACAACACTTGTGGTTATCTGTCACACAGAGACTTTTTATTTGTATTTATATTTTCATCATTTTTTTTTATGCATTCCATTCACTATGCACATTGGTCAACCATGGCTTTGATGCTATGATAGTAGCGCACTTGTATTTTTTGTTTCTATTAAACCTAGACTCTCCTGATTGAGGGCCTACAAGTGAGCTACCCTGTGTTTCACTGTGTCTGTTGTATAAACTCTGAACTATTGTATCGCTTTACTATTATATTGCCAAGGAAAGAGCAGAGGACCCAGATCTATCAGCAGCTCCTTCAGGGTTAGGGCTACATAAGACTTTAAAGGGGTTAGTGGGCTGCACTAAGGTAAAGGAAGCTATTTAGGGAAATACATTTTTACCTTTACAACCCCTTTAACCTTTTTGTTACTAAAGGTTATTACGTAATACCTAGATACCTGGCACATATCTAGCATCGTCCATATTCATCAGTTGGCCATAACTCTATCGCTAATTTGCCTACCTAAACATTTTTTTTTTTGGAGGAAATACAGTTCTTTATAAAACTTAGATAAAAAAAATTATCCTGCTCAAATATTTTTTACAAGCTGACAAAAATGTGAAGAATGCTTTTTCAATTTCACAGCTTACAATAGTCTTTTTAAAACATTTTTTAATTGATGTTTTTACATGTTACCTTAGATGAGACAGTTCAACTGACTTGCACTAAAAAAGGTCATCTGATCACCATGACATTTTAGTGATCACATGATCAGGAACCCTGTTGATTGGTTCCTGATGGCTGTATTTGACAAGGCCACTGTCAGATACAGTAATGTCAGAGAACTGATGGCAATTACTAGTTCTGCTTGTGGACTTTTATAAATGTATCTTTAGGCTGAACTCCAGGATATAACTATCTTTGCAATTACTGATCCTTTTCCTAAGTTCTCTTGAACTGTTGACACAGTTTAAATGATAGTGCCTTACCTTTCTTCCCCAGTGACAGCATATTTTTTCACTCGCTACTGGCACAGGCAGGAGGACTTTCTCTCATGATGTGTGAAGCAGGTGCCATGCATTTTTCCCCGCCGCCTGGCCAAGCTGGCCGAGATGCTTCTGTGAGGGAGAAGTGCCTGTCAGCGTCTGAGGTGGATTCTCCCCCTCTCCCTTTTTTCTCCTCGCATAGACACTGGTATGTACCACGTACCTGGTAGCCAGAGCCCGGTTGTAGGAAGAGGCCTCTCTTACAGCTCCGGCTCGTGAGCTGCCGGATTGGAAACAGCAGACTCAGGAGCCCGGCGGGGTAGGAGTGCCGGCGTGCTGAGTAGATGTAGCGGGTGCTGATTCCTGCTGGAAGGGTAGACTGGAACCACTGAAGCCGGGAGCGTGGGTCAGCGACCCTAGCAGAAGGTGAAGGTTCACGGCAGCAAGCTGGAGAGGTAAGCTGATTAATGGACAGCAAACGGAAGCAGAATCAGACAGGCCGGGTCACAACAGGTAGTTCAGGTAATCAGGTACGGTAAACGGAAGGGTGGTCGTGGTACAGGCAGGAGGATCTGGCAGCGGTGGGTCAATCAGGAGGATAAGTCAATAGTAGCCGAGGTCAGGATCGGAGAGGTACGGAAGGTCAAACAAGCCGGGTCAGAAGGTTCAAGCAGGTAATCAGGTTTTCAGGTTCAACGATGCTCAGAGACTGCAGATCAGACAGCAATGTGCAGGAGGAATGGAGGAGCTGTGCACACGCGCGTCCCGTTGGCGAATGCGCGCGCCCAATAGGCGCGGGGTCGTCTCAAGCCAATGGTGGACTGGCGAGATCGTGAGGTAAGTCCCTGACAGACACACAGGACTGCTTACTCTGCACCCTTCCCTGTGTTCCTATTGGCAGGAGGAGGAGGGCCAATTACAGGAACAATTACAGGGGGCCAATGAGAAGGACTTTAGCAGTAGCAGTAGCAGCTGCAAAGGATTCTAGGATATGTAGTCACCATCTAAAACGGTTCCACAAAATTGTCCTCATTCAAAAATGCAAATTTATTAAAAATAAAAACTGAAAAAAATCCCATGTCCATAAGTATTCACAGACTTTGCTCAATACTTTGTTGAAGCACCTTTGGAACCAATTACAGCCTCAATCTTTTTGAGTATGATGCTACAAGCTTGGCAGACCTGTTTTTGGTCAGTTTCTCCCATTCTTCTTTGCAGGACCTCTTAAGCTCTATCAGGTTAGATGGGAAGCGTAGGTGCTCAATCGGGTTCAATTCTGGGCTCTGGCTGGGCCACTCACTCACTCAAAGGACATTCACAGAGTTTTCCCCGTAGCCATGCCTTTGATATCTTGGAGACAAGTAAATAATGCGCATAAATACACAAAAAAAACTTCTAGTGTCAGATACAGCATGAATATCAAAGCAGCGGGAGATGGGGACAAAAGTCAGGAGATGACAGTTTAGGATAAACTGATCAAAAGTCTGTGGTAAGAATAAAATGGGTAAACACTTCCAGGGCTGCCATCAGGGGGGAACAGAGACCATGTTCCGGTTTCTAGAAAAAAGGCAAGGAGGGAGGCGCCTCTGGGTGTAGTAGCTTTAAAACAATTTAATAATTAAAATCATTCTGATTTTAATTATTAAATTGTTTTAAAGCTACTACACCCAGAGGCGCCTCTCTCCTTGCCTTTTTTCTTTGATATCTTGGCTGTATGCTTAGGGTCATTGTCCTGTTGGAAGATGAACCTTATGCCGCGTACACACGATCATTTTTTGGCATGAAAAAAACGATGTTTTTCGGCATGTAGAAAAAACAACATTTTTCCAACTTCATGATTAAAACGACGTTGCCCACACACCATCGTTTTAAAAAAATGCTCTAGCAAAGCGCAGTGACGTACAACACGTACGACGGCACTATAAAGGGGAAGTTCCATGCGGATGACGCCACCCTTGGGGCTGCTTTAGCTGATTCCGTGTTAGTAAAAGACGATTTTGCGCTTTTCTGTCTTTTACAGCGTGATGAATGTGCTTACTCCATTACGAATGGTAGTTTTACCAGAACGAGCGCTCACGTCTCATAACTTGCTTCTGAGCATGCGCAGGTTTTTAACGTCGTTTTAGCCCACACACGATCATTTTTTACAACCCGAAAAACTACATTGTTTAAAACGTCGTCAAAAAATGCAGCATGTTCAAAAAAAAAATTGTCGTTTTTCAGAACCTGAAATATGATGTGAAGCCCACACACGATCATTTTAAATGACAATTTTTAAAAACTATGTTTTTTTTATGCCGAAAAATGATCGTGTGTACGCGGCATTAGCCCCAGTCTGAAGTCCAGAGCACTCTGGAGCAGGTTTTCATTAGGGATGTCTCTGTACATTGCTGCATTCATCTTTCCCACGATCCTGACTTGTCTCCTAGTTCCTACCGCTGAAAAACATCCCCAAAGCATGATGCTGCCACCACAATGCTTCACTTTAGGGATGGTATTGGTCAGGTGATGAGCGGTGCCTGGTTTCCTCCAGACACAACGCTTGCCATTCAGTCATTCAGGTGCCTTTTGGCAAACTCCACATGGGCTGTCATGTGCCAAGCTATGCAGTGGAATAACATCCTTGCAGGATGTCTCCAATTTACAAGCCGACCTCAATGCTCTGTCTAATTGGGCGACTAAGTGGCAGATGAGGTTTAATGTAGATAAATGTAAAGTTATGCACTTGGGGGCTAAGAATATGCATGCATCATACATACTAGGGGGAGTACAACTGGGGGGATCTGTAGTGGAGAAGGATCTGGGGGTTTTAGTTGATCATAAGCTCAATAATGGCATGCAATGCCAAGCTGCGGTTTCCAAAGCGAGCAAAGTCCTTTCTTGTATTAAGAGAGGTATGGACTCCAGAGACAGAGATATAATTTTGCCCCTGTACAAATCATTAGTAAGACCTCATCTGGAATATGCAGTTCAGTTTTGGGCACCAGTTCTCAAAAAGGATATCGGAGAACTGGAGAAAGTGCAGAGAAGGGCAACCAAACTGATAAGAGGAATGGAGGAGCTCAGCTATGAGGAAAGATTAGAAGAACTAAATTTATTCACTCTTGAGAAGAGGAGAATAAGGGGGGATATGATCAACATGTACAAATATATAAGAGGTCCATACAGTGAACTTGGTGTTGAGTTATTCACTTTACGGTCAACACTGAGGACAAGGGGGCACTCTTTACGTCTAGAGGAAAAGAGATTTCACCTCCAAATACGGAAAGGTTTTTTCACAGTAAGAGCTGTGAAAATGTGGAACAGACTCCCTCCAGAGGTGGTTCTGGCCAGCTCAGTAGATTGCTTTAAGAAAGGCCTGGATTCTTTCCTAAATGTACAGAATATAACTAAGTACTAAGATTTGTAGGTAAAGTTGATCCAGGGTAAATCCGATTGCCTCTCGGGGGATCAGGAAGGAATTTTTTCCCCTGCTGTAGCAAATTGGATCATGCTCTGCTGGGGTTTTTTGCCTTCCTCTGGATTAACTGTGGGTATGGAGTTGGGTGTATAGGATTGTACTGTGTTTTTTATTTTGTTTTTTTATTTTTTGTGGTTGAACTGGATGGACTTGTGTCTTTTTTCAACCTGACTAACTATGTAACTATGTAACTATGTGCCTTTTTACTGAGGAGTGGCTTCCGTCTACCATACAAGCCTGATTGGTGGAGTGATGCAGAGATGGCTGTTCTTCTGGAAGATTCTCCTCTCTCCACAGAGAAATGCTGAAGTTCTGCCAGAGTGACCATCTGGTTCTTGGTTACCTCTCTGACTAAGGCCCCTCTCCCCTAATCGCTCAATTTGGCCAGATGGTCGGCTCTAGGAAATGTCCTGGTGGCTCCAAACTTCTTGCATTTACGAATGATGGAGGCCACTGTGCTCATTGGGCTCTTCAATGCTGCAGAACATTTTCTGTAACTTTTCCCAGATCTGTGCCTCAATACAATCCTGTCTCAGGCCTCGTACACACGACAGAGTTTCTCGGCAGAATTCGGCGAGAAACTCGGTCAGAGCCGGATTCTGCCGAGAAACTCTGTCGTGTGTACACTTTCGGCCCGATGGAGCCGCCGAGGAACTCGTCGAGAAAATAGAGAACATGTTCTCTATTTTCTCGTTGTTCTATGGGAGCTCTCGGCCCGCCGAGCTCCTCGGCGGCTTCAGGGCTGAACTGGCCGAGGAACTCGATGTGTTTGGCACGTCGAGTTCCTCGGCCGTGTGTACGAGGCCTCAGAGGTCTACAGACAATTCCTTGGACTTCATGGCTTAGTTTGTGCTCTGACATGCACGGTTAACTGTGGGACCTTATATAGACAGGTGTGCGCCTTTCTAAATCATGTCCAATGAACTGAATCTACCACAGGTGAACTCCAATCAAGTTGTAGAAACATCTCAAGAATTATCAGTGGAAACAGTGCACTTGAGCTCAATTTTGAGTGTCATGGCAAAGGCTGTGAATACTTATGTACGTGATTTTTATTTATTTTTTTAATTTGCAAATATTTCAAACAAACTTATTTCACATTGTCATTATGGGGTATTGTTTGTAGAATTTTGAGGAAAATAATGAATTTAATCCATTTTGGAATAAGAATTATTTTATAACATAAACATTTTTGGAAAAAGTGAAGGGCTGTGAATTCTTTCCGGATGCACAGTATATTATGGGGGAGTGGTTACACCAACATTTTGGCTAAATGGGTTTGGAGAATTTTATTATACCCCCCCCCCCCTCCTCCCAACCTACAATGAAACCTGTTTATAAGCATTGCTTATAAAAACTACCAGTACAGACATTTGTTCAAGGCTTTTGTGTTTTAAAAAAAAAAAGAAGAAAAATGATCAATTAATTAAACGCTTTTCCACAGTGGCATGCTGACCTTCTCTGAATCAAGGCCGGTGGCCATTAATCCCATTGTCTTGATGACTAATCATACATAAGGCCTGGGGTATGAAGAGGGATGGAAAGAACATTGTTAAATTGTCTCTGATAAGTGCAAGCAAATTTTCCAGCAAGCATTTGCTCTGAGTGCCCTTTTTGTCTCACTTGATAAATAACTTGCAAAGTGTCTTGCTTGGATTTGTGGCTCGCTAATCTTCTGTAATACAAGGTTGCCTGGGAATAAATCTGCATCAGTTAATCAGGGGATAAAGAGCTGTGATTGAGCAGACAGCTCCTGGGCAATGCTACAGTCATTTAAAATGATCCCAGTAATTGTGTAATCCATTAATCAGACTCAAATATCATGATAACTACTGATATTCCGCAGAGCAGTTTTTCTCTGTGAAGGTGCTGTTTTATAGAGCTAAAATCACAAAGTTAAAGTAACTACAAGAATGATTTTTTGTATGGATCATAGATTTTTTCTTCACGGGATAAAGAAATGATTCTTTCTTGTGTCACCATTTTAATAATATTTCTTAGGTTACACGCAGAGCAAAATTGTTGTACAATACAAAAAGGATTCTGCTTTAATCATATCACAATCTTGTAAATTATGCATAACGAGACGGAAATTGTGATTACATTTCCAACTAATTTGTTATTGTTCTCTTCTAATGAAAAAGGCAAGTAGCTCTGCACATTAAAGTCAATGATACAGTGTTTTTTTTTTAAAATACCCAATTTGATAGGCACAGACGCCAGTAATAAAAAAGACAATCGTTTTTTATGACAGGGCAAATACATATTTTCTTATACCTCTTGTGTATCTTAACTGCACATAATGCAGGTATGCTATTTGTAAGACTCCCCGGTATTCCACCAAACAGTCCCAAATTTGACCTTTGAGGCTGGGTTCACACCTATGCGAAATAGATGCGGCTTACACTGAATCCAATTCGCATAACATTTTAAAATACATTAATTTTAATGAGGCTGGGTCACATATCTGTGGGGCATTCGCACTGCGCATTGCACAAAAAAAGTGTGCATTTTCGAGACATTGCGGTGCGAATTGTCTGCACATTATCTTCTATGGGAACCAGGGGCGGGCTGGGCCAGGAGGCAGGGTGGAGCTTTCCTCCCAGGCCGCCTACGTTATGATTAAAATGGCCGCAGCGCTGTCTGTTTAACTTTTTTCCCAGCCGTTACAGCCTGGGTTAAACAGAACAGCACCGCCGAGTACTTTCCCCTCCCCTCTCCTCACAGTAAAATTTCACAGCGCCACTCCGAGACTCCTTTGCTCCAGCCTGCCCCTCTGGAGCGGTGCTGTCACTGTGTGTCTGTGTGTGTGAGTGCAGCGGGGGGCGGGGCTTGGTTAAGATCGGAGCATCGAGAGGTGCAGCATCTGTCAGCTGACCGGCCGGCCGGCGGGGACACCAATGGAGGCTGGATGGCAGCGCTGGTGGGGACACCATAGCAATATTGCCCACCCATCGCTGAGGAGAGCCCGGATGTGATGGTCAAAGATGCAGAGGTAAGGAGGAGAATGGGTCCTCCCTATCTACATTGAGCTGTGTGTGGGGGATGGGGGGGGTGAGTAGTGCAGGAATTTATAGGAGTCAGGTAGGTCAGTGTGTGCGGTAGGTCAGTGTATGTCAGATAGGTGGGTCAGAGTGTGCGTCAGGTAGGTCAGTGTGTGCGTCAGGTAGGTGGGTAGGTGGTGGGTCAGGTAGGTGGGTCAGTGTGTGCCAGGTAGGCAGGTTAGTGTGTGCGTCAGGTAGGTCAGTGTGTGCGTCAGGTAGGTGGGTCAGTATGTGTGTGTGTGTAAAATGGTCAGGTAGGTGGGTCAGTGTGTGTGTGAAATAGTCAGGTAGGTCAGTGTGTGCGTCAGGTAGGTTGGTCAGTGTATATGTAAAATGGTCAGGTAGGTGGGTCAGTGTGTGTATGTGTGCGCGTCAGGTAGGTGGGTCAGTGTGCGTGACAGGTAGGTGGGTCAGTGTGTGTGTAAAATGGTCAGGTAGGTGAGTCAGTGTGTGTGTGTGTGTAATGGTCAGGTAGGTCGGTGTGTGCGTCAGGTAGGTGGGTCAGTGTGTGTGTAAAATGGTCAGGTAGGTGGGTCAGCAGGGGCGGACTGACCATTGAGGCTCTCGGGCACTGCCCGAGGGCCCCATGCCACTAGGAGGCCCCATCAGGGTTTCCAGGCTCAATAAAACCAGGGACAGTATGTGTTTTTTTTACATCTGTCCCTGATATGTCCGAAACCGACATGCTTTTGATGTGAAAATCCTGAGATTTTAGCTGCACTGCCTCCTGGCATGGTGGCCATCTGTAAGCCCAGGGGCCCCATAATCTTCTATTGTCCGGGGGCCCCATGAGTTGTCAGTCCGCCCCTGTGGGACAGTGTGTGTGTGTTTGCGCGTCAGATAGGTGGGTCAGTGTACGTGACAGGTAGGTGGGTCAGTGTGTGTGTAAAATGGTCAGGTAGGTGGGTCAGTAGGTGTGTGTGTCAGGTAGGTGGGTCAGTGTGTGTGTGTGTGTGTGTGTCAGGTAGGTGGGTCAGTGTGTGTGTGTAATAGTCAGGTAGGTCAGTGTGTGCGTCAGGTAGGTTGGTCAGTGCATATGTAAAATGGTCAGGTAGGTGGGTCAGTGTGTGTGTGTGTGTGCGTGTCAGGTAGGTGGGTCAGTGTACGTGACAGGTAGGTGGGTCAGTGTGTGTGTAAAATGGTCAGGTAGGTGGGTCAGTGTGTGTATGTGTAATGGTCAGGTAGGTCGGTGTGTGCGTCAGGTAGGTGGGTCAGTGTATGTGTAAAATGGTCAGGTAGGTGGGTCAGTGTGTGTGTGTTTGCGCGTCAGGTAGATGGGTCAGAGTATGTGACAGGTAGGTGGGTCAGTGTGTGTGTAAAATGGTCAGGTAGGTGGGTCAGTAGGTGTGTGCGTCAGGTAGGTGGGTCAGTGTGTGGGTCAGGTAGGTGGGTCAGTGTATGTGACAGGTAGGTGGGTCAGTGTATGTGACGGGTAGGTGGATGATCGACAAGGTGTTAATAGGCCACTTGACTGGACTTGCCCCCCTAGGCCTAAGGCTGTCAGCCCTCCCCTGATGGAAACAAATCTGATTCACAGATGTGTTCCGTTCTGAACACAAATTCTCTCCCTGCTCACTACACCTCCCCCTCCCCCTCCCCTCTCCAAGGTCAGCTAATCCGCAGCTACAACAGGGACAAACCACTGAACAGCTGTTTTTTCTCTTCCCAGTGTGAACCCAGCCTAAAAGAACAGGGCTAGATTAAAAGGAATATGACTTTACAATAGCATTAAATGGATTTGGGAGAAAATGGGTGGTATTTGGGAAGACTGGAAAGAACATAAATGATGCCCATTACAGAGTTCCTAATTGTACTATATGTGCAAAATGTAAATACTGACATGCTAGGTACCTGACATGTAACTTATGGCACCATACACCATCGGAAATTTCGACAAGAAAACCGTGGTCACACAAATCTTGATGGAAATTCCGACCATCAAGAACACGTGACGTACAAGACGTACGACGAGCTGAGATCAATAAGTTCAATAGGCAGTTCGGCTCTTCTGCTTGATTCTGAGCATGTGTGGTTTTTTTTGCGTGTTGGAATTGCATACAGACGAGCAGATTTTACAATAGGATTTTTTTCCGTCTGAAAAATAGAGAACCAGCTCTCAATCTTTTGTTGGCGGCAATTCCGACAGCAAAAGTCCGATGGAGCATACACATGGTTGGAATTTTCGACCAAAAGCTCACATTGGACTTTTTTTGTCAGAATTTCCGATTATGTGTACACGGCATAAGACTGTGTTTTGTTTAGCGCCCCCCCCCCCCTTTAGTTATTTCTATACAATGTGCTGCATTTAGGCCCCCTATTTATTTTCAATGTTCTACAATGCATGAAACATTGGGAGCATGCACAAGTTACCTGCATGTACATAGAAAAGTTTGCGTGCACATGCAGGTCATGGTCCAAAGGTACCCCTTTAGTTTTTCACTGCTACTTATCCTCGGTTTTTAGGACTATTTTATGGCTATAGTAAAAAACACATAATTTAAACTGATTTATTTTTACACTTAATTGTGCACCCTTAGCTTTTGAGAGTATGGGCTGGATTCACAGATGACTTACGCCGATGTATCTATTGATACGCGGCGTAAGTTCTGTGATGCGCCGTCGTATCTATGCGCCCTATTCAGGGAACAAGATACGCCTGAATTTTGCCAAGATACGACCGACGTAAGTCTCCTACGCCGTCGTATCTTGGTGCATATTTACGCTGGCCGCTAGGGGGCGCTTCCGTTTATTTACGCGTTGAATATGTAAATGAGCTAGATACGCCGATTCACGAACGTACTTGCGCCCGTCGCAGTAAGCTACACCGTTTACGTAAGGCGTACGTCCGGCGTAAAGTTACCCCTGCTATATGAGGTGCAGCCAATGCTAAGGTATGGACGACGGAACAGCCATCGGATTTTACGTCGAATAAGGCGTAGAGAATAAGGCCGCGATTCAGATACATTGTCGTATCTTTGAGCGTGCGTAACGCATCTCCTATGCGCTACACCAACGTAACATTGAGAGGCAAGTACTGTATTCAGAAAGCACTTGCTCCCAAAGTTACGTTGGCGTATCGTAAATGGGCCGGCGTAAGCCCGCGTAATTCAAAGTAGCAAGGCAGTGGGCGTGTTGTATTTTAATAAAGCGTGACCCCATGTATATGCATGTCCGATCGAACGGCGCATGCGCGCGCATGCTCAGAGTCACGTCGCAAATACTAAGATACGTTGGCTCAATGCTTTGTCGACATGAACGTAACATACGCCCAGCCCCATTCATGTACGACTTACGCAAAAAACGTAAAATACGACGCTGTTCCGACGTCCATACCTTAACATGACTTACCCCTGCTTTATGAGGGGTAAACTTACGCTGGACCGACGCCTTATGTAAACGCCGTAGCTAAATCCGACTGGCGCAAGTACGTTTCTGAATCGGTGTATCTAGGTCATTTGCATATTCGACGCGTAAATCTACGGAAGCGCCCCTAGCGGCCAGTGTAAATATGCACCCAAGATACGATGGCATAGGAGACTTACGTCGGTCGTATCTTGGCCAAATTCAGGCGTAACTGCCGTAATAATTCAGCGCATAGATACAACGGCGCTCATTTGGACTTACGATGGCGTATCTGGAGATACGCTGTTGTAAGTCCTTTCTGAATCCGGGCCTAAATGTTTATTTGGGGATATCATATACAAATATCTAAATGGTGATCCTAGCATAGAGAGAAAACTATTCAGTCTAAGGTTGTTTAGGAAGACACTCAGTGAAGTTGGATGAAAGTGGTTTAACTTTAAACTGCATAAGGGGTTCTTTACTGTTAGAGCAGTAAGGATGTGGAACTCCCTTCCACAATTGGCGGTGTCAGTGGGAAGTGTTGATAATTTCAAGAAAACTGATGGGCATCTTAGCAAATGAAATACATAGGGGTATGGGAAATGGTAGAGACATAGGGCCAGATTCACAGCGGAGATACGACGGAGTATCTCAGATACTCCGTCGTATCTCTCAGAGTATCTATGCGACTGATTCATAGAATCAGTTACGCATAGATAGCCCTAAGATCCGACAGGTGTAATTGTTTTACACTGTCGGATCTTAGGATGCAGTACCGCGGCCGCCGCTGGGGGGAGTTTGCGTCGTATTCCAGCGTCGGGTATGCAAATTAGCAGTTACGGCAATCCACAACGGATTTTCGCGTTCGGTACGTCGTCGCTAGTATAGTTTCCCGACGCAATTTTAGGCGTTGTTTGACCTGCCCTAACTTTAGACAGCACACGTATGTGCTGTTTAAAGTATGGCCGTCGTTCCCGCGTCGAAATTTAAAACATTTTTTGTCTTGCGTAAAACGTCCGGGAATACGAAAGTACGCTACGCACGTCGTCGCCGTTCGAAAAAATGACGTCACTTCGCGCAAAGCACGGCGGGAATTTCGAAACGGAGCATGCGCAGTAGGTCCGGCGCGGGAGCGCGCCTAATTTAAATGGCACACGCCCATTTGCGTAGGTTTTCATTGCAAGTGCTTTGTGAATCTACGATACGTTACGCCGCCGCACTTCTACGTGAATCTGGCCCATAAATACATACACACACAAATACATACTAATAATATAGTGATATCTATGATACCAGACAATGAGTGTGCTGCCACAACAGCCTGTTTAATTTGTGCCCTTAGTAAATTCTCCTGTTCCATGCTAGTAAGTACAGGCCCCAGCTGGACACTCCTTGTCTCACTATGCTGCACAGTTTAGCTTTACTTTCTAATACATAGACAAGGCTTAGGAAAATCATTGCCTTATTACATTTCAAAATACTGGCATATTCATTTGTATTGTTAAACCACATTGAATTTAACTTCTGTTTCATAGGTGTGCGCACAGGGTGTGCCGGGTGTGCCTGGGCACACCCTAATCACCCCATGTGAATTAGCATTATCCAGGGCCGGCACCAGGTGGGTGGTTGGGGGATACCGGTGGCCAGTGTAAATGCCCCCATTATATTAGAAGCTAGGTTCAACTCTAGGAACACATTACACTCGTATTTAGGGCATCGCATAAAATGCTCCCAATCCACTGTCTCCCACCACCAGAGCCTCCTCCCTGTGACAGCAAGTGGCATTCATGTGTGTTTGAGCTTTGGGGTGCACACCCTAATGCAATAGGCTGCGCACACCTATGTTCTGTTTCTTATTAAATAGTTAAAGGCTAACTTAATTCTTTGCACCATGTTACATGTTACACATGTATTTGGAGAATAACATGTAACATGGTGCAAATGGGACCCGCAAAAAAGGGGTATGGGGGTCAGTTACAGTTAGGTTGTATGAAAGTATTCTTACCCTTTAATTCCTGCGGCTTTGTGTGCATAAATGGTCACCAAACTCCTCTGTGAATTCTGATAGCCTTATTATTTATATTAACAATTGCATTTTCCCTAAGTATTATACATCATCTTTGAAAAGAAAAAGCTGAAAATGAGCTTCGGAGACATTATTGACATACACATACAGGTTATTAATTTGCAGTGTTTTTCCCATAAATGCAATCTTTCCAAAAATCTGGCTTTTTTCACAAAGAAGTTGGCACAAAGTATTCTAAAAACATCGTTCTCTGCAAGGGAAATACAAAATTACTTGACTGCCACTAGGAGGCACCTTCCCTCTATCTATTCAATCCGTTTAGTCATGTGACCAACATGGAGGCCAATTCGCTATTAGACAGAAGGTGAAGTTTCCATGCCAACCATAGTCGCCTTTTCTTTCCTTAAACAAACTGATGTGGTAATAATGCCCGCTTTGTCTGAAGATATGATGCAACTATTTTACTGTTTGTCCCACTGCAGAGTATTTCTACTTTTCTATTGATGAGTTGCAAAAAAAAGTTATTTTTTACTTGTGAATGTTGGCCCGTGATATCCTCTTTTATTGCTCAATTATAAAATCATAAATGTAGATGTCTAATAATATTTGGATAGTATATTTTTATTGAAGAACTTTTTCGGAATTAGCAACTCAAACAATAAGTCCCACACTTCCCTCAAGCTTTTAGTAAACTATGGTTATATCACAATCTTCTTCAAGAAAAAGAGCCGACGAATACAGGTATATAGGGCCAGATTCACAGAGCAGATACGACGGCGTATCTCCTGATACGCCGTCGTATATGATGTTCTATCTATGCGACTGATTCATAGAATCAGTTACAAATAGATAGCCATAAGATCCGACAGGTGTAATTGCTTTACACTGTCGGATCTTAAGATGCAATACCGCGGCCGCCGCTGGGGGGAGTTTGCGTCGTAAACCAGCGTCGGGTATGCAAATTAGGAGTTACGGCGATCCACGATGTTTTTTCGCGTTCGCTATGTCGCCGCTAGTCTAGTTTCCCGTTGCAATGTTAGTCGTTTTTTTTGGTGCCTTAACTTTACACAGCAATCGTATTGCTGTATAAAGTATGGCCGTCGTTCCCGCGTCGAAATTTAAAAAATAACGTTGTTTGCGTAAGCCGTCCGGGAATACGGAATTACGCTACGCGCGTCGCGTTCGAAAAAATGACGTCACTTCGCGCAAACCACGGCGGGAGTTCGGAAACGGAGCATGCGCGGTAGGTCCGGCGCGGGAGCGCGCCTAATTTAAATGGCACACGCCCATTTGAATTGGCCCGCCTTGCGCCGGAGGCCGCCGGCGTAGTTTTCATCGCAAGTGCTTGGTGAATCAGGCACTTGCGATGAAAAATTGCGGCGTTACGCCGCCGCTCATCTACGTGAATCTGGGCCATAGTTATTTGTTTATGGGATGCAGCCATAAATGCCTATTTTAATTTGTTATGACACACAATTGTGAATACAATTTACCTTATACAATCTGAATTTTTAAATTGTATTGGAAAAGATTAATCCGTTTAATAAATACAAGAATATTAAAACCTTACAACAGCTGACAGTTTATTTATTTGTTTTTCATGTGTGATTTTATATATATTTTTTAAATCAAGTGTATTATTAATTCATTTTACCCAATCTGATTTTCTGTAATCTTCCTGAGCATGTTTGCAAACTGGTTCCAATCTGTCATCATTGTCCAATCACCATGAAAATCAGCACTGTCTGTTGTAATACAAAATGCAATGCTCACCTCTGCTACACTAGTATGATTAATTCATATGTCATGCTAAGTGATGGGCTCCAAGTACAATCTTGTTGTATGTCAGAAGAGAAAGTGACAGTGTATAATTTTCTTCCAGTCTGTGTATGAACACCTAAGAATCTATAAACGATACTGCTTTACATTTACATGAAGCTTCATCTTAGCAAGTTGCTTCTTTGATAGTTTCCTTCACCGCTGCGGGCCTATGTGAGTGAGGATGTAAAGCACTGGTTTACGGGGGTGGCTGCTCAGGTGGTGCGTGAAAAGTCGCAGAGAGGCTGCTAGTGGCACTCCCCAGGGTCTGCAGATCATAATCAGAAATATGAAACTGCCTGCAAGCATTTAGACAAATTTCAGACTGTAGGTAGAATGCTACAGAACAGTGAGAGACACACTGGATCGCAATAACCCATGTTCACGCTCTCTCTGAATTCTGGCATGAAGGCACACCATGAAAATATTCTGGAACCTATGCAAGTGAGAAGGCTAGCCGGCAGGGAGCAGACATAGGGCGTTGTATGATGGCTGTACCAACCAGGCTATGATGTATCTTCAGAGATGTTATATTTCCTCTATCCTATATATACAGTATATTGAATATAGCAATTTATTACATCATAAAAACTGCAGTATGGGGACCTCTACGAATCCCACATTTTACTTCTCTGATATATGAATTAATTCTGGCACTGAAATCCTGAAAGTGATGATTTTAAGGAAGAAACATGTCAAGATACTTATAAGATTATTTGGAAGTAAATTGTTTTATTATAAAGTGGATAAATGGAGAAGGGGGATGATCAATTACTTGCATTTTTTTGGTTAACTGTACTAGCAGCGGGATGAACAGGCCCAAATTAAGTCTAGCCTTTAAAGTGTTACTAAACCCACAACAGTAAAATCAGTCTGTATATGCAGTAAGCATGCTTGTTATACTCACTGTGGAACCTAAAAGGTTAATCCTCAACATTGTGTAAAAAGGCTGTTTGATCCTGTCTTCTCTGATCCTCCTCTTTTTCCACTGTTCTCAAACCCTCTCCTGATAGAACAGAGCCTTGAGGGCAAGCTGCACATGCTCAGTTTGGTGTGTTTTGCTAGAGAGTTTTTTTTTCTTTCTTGGGAGAGTGCGTGTTATCACCACAGGGCCAATCAGCAATGTCCAGACAAAGGGTCAGGGGTCCTGCAGCCTCAAAGGACAATCAGGGGAGAATGAAAACTCCTCCTACAAGCTTTAACCAGTGTTCTGCTGGACACTGATAGAAGTCACAAGACTGTGCTAACTGCTGATGAGAAAAGGTATTTAGAAGTTTATATTTACTAAACCTATTGCATTTCCATGTTCTGTGGGATTCCAGATATCGTGAATGTAGGTTCCTGGGTTTAGTAACACTTTAGGGATCTGTGCGTTGAACATCATAAAACCTGACATTTATAGAAGCTGTCTTTTTTAAGACTTGGATGCTGCAGGGAGCCTGATGCCTGTCGGCACTTGTCTAGACCATCGGAGGGGGTCCACCTTCTGATGCACCTGCCTGATTCTAAGTTGCATGTTAGTATAAGCGTCATAGGGGTTCACAAATAATGGTCTTTGGACCAGACTTTGTTATAATTATGTATCTTGTTTTAACATTCTGCAAAAAAAATTGTGAATCAGTATTGCTTGGACCTTGAAGAAGGGGACATACCCCAAAAGCTTGTCCTGAAAAATTGTATGTGTAGCGCCCCCTTTACTTTCAGAATAGGCACTACGCTAAAGTTAGTGGGAGAATGAGAGAGATAAGTTGCTCTCATTCTTAATTTTGTTAAATTTGGCTGTCGCCAAATTCTGGATTGTTCTGTGGGTCAATCTGCGTTTCAGGGATGTGGTGCCATCCCTGGCATTAGATGGCACCAAAGAGATCCAGGCGGAGCCGCTTCTTCCCAGCAGCCAATGAGAGGAGTTGGGCCTCGCTGTGCATGCTGGGAGGGGGTATTTCTGTGGCGGAGGCCGTTGTTCTGGTGTTCTTCGCGGGTTCCTGGTTCCGGGTGCGGTATCCACCTTTAGGGTGTGCGCACATCGCGGGCCCCACCACTATGGCCTACCTGGCCTGGGGTCGCGCGCCACGCGGAGTTCCTGACTCTGGGCCCTCCTGGCCTGGAGCAACTGATGCCACATAGGGGCCCCAGTGACTTACTGGGTCCCCACTTCTACTGAGGAGATCCCAGGCTGTATGCCGTTCAGTGGGGGATCGGCTTGAGGAAAACCCGGAGGCAGGTTATCCAAAAGGGCTTGAACGAACCATCGGGGATCTGGTGACCGGACATTGACAGGCACACTTGCACTGTCAACCGGTGACCCTGACGTGATCGATTGGGAGGATTTGCTCTGCTGTTCACATTGTCAGCATTGAGCCTGTGGCAGAGGTTTTATCTGGCATCCTAATTTAATCAGAGCCAAGTCGGTGTCAGAGACTTGTTCCTCCCAGCAACCTAGAGTGACACCCTGGTTGCCAGGCCTGTAGCAGAGGTCTGTCCAGGGGCACTTCACCCACTCTGGCTAGAGTGGCGACGTATCGTTACAGCTGTAGAAGAGCAGGACTGCTTTTCCTTATCCAAAGCCTGATACTGCGAAGTTTCTTTATTTCATCAACCTTTCCTGTCTACCTCAAGTTGATGTTGGTCGTGTTGGACCAGGAAATAAAGCATTCAGAAAACTTCATCTGCAGACTGGACATTCAATTACTGCTCTACTCACTACCTTCACCCCTAGACATCACATAGAGGTAACATAGGAAAAAACCAAGATGCGCTAAACAATTAATAAAACAAATAAATGCAACCAAAGATCATGTCACAAGTGATTGTCCACGAATAATAGGGGAAAACAGGAAAATAAGAAGACCAAAGTCCTTAGAGGGACGGCGTAGCTCCTATTCACCAGTGCAGTAGGCCCCACTGAAGAAATTCACCCTATTTGTTGTAACCATGGACACTTTCAAGCAGAAACTGCATATTTTAAGAGTTGCCACCAACAGATAAGGTCAGTAAAAATCTTTCAATGAAGATACTTGTTCAGGTGGTTTGTGGTTACTGATCTAATTAATTCTCTCTCTCTCTCTCTCTCTCTCTCTCTCTCTCTCTCTCTCTCTCTCTCTCTCTCTCTCTCTCTCTCTCTCTCTCTCTCGTCATTAAACATCGCACAGTTTCTGAAATATATGGGATTCATCACATATAGATATAAGCTAGTATCACTGAGCTTTTTAGGTACTTTTTCAAAGTACTTCATTATGCAGTTTAGAAGAGGTAAAACACTGAATAATTAAAATTCCTATTAATCCACAGTTCAGTGAAATAAAATAGGCCAAATGAAGCCGGGTGCTGAGGATATAGGCTCTACACCATATTAGTCATATGCATTTTATTTTATTTTATATGCTCTATATATTTATAGTGGACAGCACTGATTGATTTCCTAAAGGTCAGGGTTGCATTGTTTCAGAGACATGTAATTATATCAGTGTAGGTGTTCCAGTGAGGCGACAGCAAAAAAGGATTAAATATTAAATAAATAATTATCGCAGCAAGAAGCCAGTATGTTTTTTTCTCAGTCTAAAGTCACCTAGGAAGGTAGTTAGGATCTTGTGTGAGCACTTTGATTGTCCTTAATGTTCCATTAAACACAATTACACCTCAGATTAAAATCTGCCATTTGTTGTTATTGCAAGTGGAAGTGAGGGCACAAAGGAAGAAAGGATTGCAATTAACCCTTCCAGATTGATGCCTCTTGCAACGTGAGAACTCAAATTAGACTTTACGGTAATTGGATTTTTACACTTATACATTTCCATCATCATTTTTGTGCTTAGAATTCCTAGGAGAAGCTGTGTATCGCCTGAATGATTGTTTTTTAATTGTTAGGTTTATTATAGAAAAAGCTAATCATTTTATGTCTTTAAGAAAAGTTTTTCTTTTTATATTTTACTGCCAGTTACTGTAGATTGAGTGCAATATAATTAAAACTATGTGAAAAATAAAAAACAAAAAGTAAAGTAAATATAAAATAAAAAAAATTGAGTTTATACCATTCAATGACTGCATGTTTGCTTTGGATCAATGTGTCAAAAGTTAATAAAGTCAGTTGACAGTCACAAAGTATGAACCTTTAATGAAACAAGTCGCCAAGGGCAGCTACCATATTTCTACCCACACAGGTTCCCTCTAATACATATCTGGGCTTTAGCTAGAAACACGTTTGTTGTTTTTGATACTCTTATGGAGGGCAATGAAAAATAAGTTTGAATCTTTCACATTTTGGTTGTTGTAATGTAGGTCAGTCTACAGTATTCTATGGTTAATTTTTGAATGTTTACAACATAGTTTCTACAATTCTCATGAGCCAGCCACATTACATAGTATTGTACAATCATACAGTAAGGCAAACAGCCAGCTCCTACCTTTAAAGCTGTGCCAAGTATAGCAGCATTCAGAGTGAGGAACGGCACTTGATGCCAACCAGTCCCTGCTGCAGTGCACATGTGTTGGCTTTAAATTGGCAGAGGAAGAGAGAGAGTAGAGTGAGTAGTGAGATGACCTAATCAGCCTGCTGCTCCTTTACTGCCCAATCAGCAAGTTGGTAGTGTGTCCAGAGCCTAAAGCCTCTTTCACACTACCACGACTTTAAAGTCGCACGATTTTGCCACGATTATGCGGCTGCTATTTTTGCAGCGATTTCAGGGAATACCTGTGTAACTCGCATCAAAGTCGGACTAAAGTAGTGCGGGGACTACTTTGAAGTCGGCAAGACTTGAAGTCGTACTATTATGAATGGTTGTGATTGGAAATCATGGGGAACGACTTGTCATGCAACTTTGCAATCCCAAGTCTCAGGAAAAGTCGTACAAGTGTGAAAGGGGCCTAATGGAAAAGTTATTGAGCCTGCAGTCATATCGTGTACGATTTCAGCACTACTTCGGTGAGATTTGTAACAATTTGATACCCTTCCAGGCGGTGGAGTACCACAAATTTAGGAATGTCTTTGACAAAGGTCAAGCCGGTACTTTGCCTCCACACCGGTCATATGATTGTGCATTTGACCTTTAACCTGGTGCCAAACGTTCTCGTGGCCGGGTTTACCCTTTGTCTGTCTCGGAGGACAAAGCCATGGAGGGGTAGGTTGCCAGTGCACTTTCTTGAGAATTCATCCGTAAATCCTTGTCTCCTGCTGGTGCTAGTTTCTTCTTTGTGGAAAAGAAGTGGTGAACTGAGACCTTGTATTGATTATAGGGGTCTCAATCGCTTCACGATTAAGAATGCTTATCCGATTCCTTTGATTACAGAGTTATTTGACAGCCTCAAGGGAGCCACGATTTTCACGAAGCTTGATTTGAGAGGGGCATCATTATGAATACCTTGTAATGCTGCTTTGTAACGCTCCAGCAATTTTCCAGGAATTTGTTAACAATATCCTCCAAGACCATGTGTGGTGGTTTAACTTGACGATATCCTCATATTTTCCAATTCCCTAGAGAGCAGCCACACAGATGTCTGTCGTGTGCTTCAGCGGCTGAGAGATAATAACCTGTATTGTATATTGGAGAAGTGCAAGTTTCATCGTGAACAGGTTAAATTCCTGTCATTTCCACTGCTGGTTTTTCGATGGACCCAGAGAAACTTTCTGCAGGTCTACAGTGGCCCGATCCCTGGGCTTACGTCCATTGCAATGTTTTATTTTCTTTGCCAATTATAATCGGAAGTTTGTTCATAACTTCTTGTCTCTGGTCAAACCCTCTGACTGATAAGACCAGAAAGGACAGTAACCCTCAGAATAGGTCTCCGAATTCCATTAATGCCTTTGAGAGTCTCAATGCTACCTTTGTTTTTGCTCTTGTGTTGGTACATCCTGAACCTACGGTACCTTTCATCCTTGAGGTTGATGCACCTGAGACTGGATTTGGTGCCCTGCTGTCTCAACATCCTACCTCTGAGAGCACTATTCATCCTTGTGGCTACTTTTCCAAGAAATTGTCTCCTGCAGAATGCAATTATGAGATTGGGGACTGAGAATTGTTAGCGAACATTTTAGCCCTTAACCACTTAAGGACCGCCTCCTGCACATATACGTCAGCAGAATGGCACGGCTGGGCACATGTACGTACAGGTATGTCCTGTACATGTACCCAGCCGTGGGTCGCAGAATGAAGGAATAAAGGCATCTCCTCGAAGGTACAAACTGTGCCGGTCCTTATTCTGACTGACCATAAGAATCTCACATTTTTGTCTGAGGCTAAGCGCCTCGCTCCCAGAAGGGCATGATGGGCTCTTTTCTTGTAAAGCTTCAACTACATAGTTTCATTGTTACCTGGTACTAAGAATGTAAAGGAGTTTTCCTCCACTTCCAAGATGGAGTCGGTTCCTGTTCCTGTGTTTCCTCCTGATCGTATTCTGGCTGCGGTTCGTACCAGTCTCACTTCACTTTTGGGTGACAGAATTCTTGCCGCTCAGAACCATTCTCCTCCTGAGAAACCTTGTGACCGCTTTTTTGTCACTGAGAGTCTCCGCACTGCTGTGCTCCAGACTTACCATTCTCCCAAGGCTGGTGGTCACCAAGGGAAGAATCAACTCATTGTGGCTATTTCCCAACAATTCTGGTGGCCTAGTCTACACGCTGATGAAGCCACCTTTTGTATCTGCTTGTTCTGTGTGCGCTCACCGCGACACCTTCCAGTGGACCTCTTGCAACCCATACCCAATGGAGAGAGGCCTTGGACCCACCTGTCTATGGATTTCATTGTGGAGCTACCCAACTCTCAGGGCGACACAGTTATCCTTATGGTGGTTGACCGGTTCTCGAAAATAGCTCATTGTATTTTTTTAAGACGTTGCCACATCCAAAGAACTGGCTTCCCATTTTTGTTTGGGAGATCTTTCGCATACATGGGCTACCCAAGGTTATCATCTCGAACAGGGGTAGCCAGTTTGTGTCCAGGTTTTGGCGAGCCTTTTGTGCATAGTTGGAAATTCAGCTTTTCTTCTCCTCTGTGTATCACCTGCAGTCTAATGGGGCCACAGAACGAGTCAACCCAAACTTGGAGCAATTTTTTTCGTTGCCACATTTCTGACCACCACAGCAACTGGTCAATAATAAAACAAAAAATTGCGCTAGAGACAAGAAGGCTGCAGTAATCGGTGTAGATACACATAAAATGCAAAAGAGGAAAAAAAACTGCGCCAACACTAATCAACTAGCATTCACGCTAGATAAATGGTAACACAAATAAACATATAAATCAATCATGTGTAAATTGTCCCAATATGTGAAAAATGTCATTAGTGTCAACATCTGAGACGAACAGCACCACAGTGAACGTTATAACATCCGTGAGAACTGCCACTACATGGAAAGCCTCTTACCAGAGTGATAAGTATAGACAGCCTTAAAAAGTATGGTCTCCATCCAGGAGTTAAGCCACAGGATCCAGAAGCCCCAGGAATAAATCACCCAGACGTGGGATAGCTACCTCCTTCACAAGAGTGGTCCGTGGATCATAGATAACAAAAAATGGACCATAGCATAATACCGTTTTGGAACATTTATTTTTAAAAAAGAGTTGTACTTACAAACATAAATTCATAAAAAACGTGTTAAAAGATGCCGACCGGCACTATAGGAGCCCTTCCTCCTTCACATCGAACGCAGTGATGTCACTGCACGCAGTCTCAGACGCGTTTTGTCATAGGTTGACGTTTTCAATGGCAACTGGTCAGACCTTTTACTTTGGGCGGAGTGTGCTCACAATAGTGCCGTCAATACCACTACCAGTTTGTCTCCATTCATGGCAAATTATGGTTTCCAACCATCCATGTTGCCTGACTCATTTGTTCCTCAGAGCATTCCTGCATTGGAGGAGCATCTCCGTGATCTTCATTCCACTTGGGTACAGGTTCAAAAGTCCTTGCAATGTGCCAATGACCGCAGACGCCTACCTGCGCCTTCTTACCAAGTTGGGGACAGGGTCTGGCTGTCATCTTGCAACCTCTGACTCCATGTTACCTCATTAAAACTGGCACCATGATTTATTGGGCCTTTCCGTATTCTCTGTAGGATCAACCCAGTGGCTTATGCTTTAGACCTTCCTCCTAATATGCGTATTTCAAATGTATTTCATTTCTCCTTATTAAAACCTTTGGTATGCAACTGATTCACCACCTTGATAATACGTCCTCACCCTGTTCAAGTTGAGGACCATGAGGAGTATGAGATACAATCTATCATTGATTCCTGTAGGTTCCGTGGGCGCATGTAGTACCTGGTTCATTAGAAAGGGTACGGTCCCACGGAATGCTCTTGGGTCTCATCCTCGGACGTACATGCTCCTGTCTTCTTTCGTGCTTTCCATAGACGTTTTCCTCTTAAACTTGGTGGTCCGCCAAGGGGAGGGGTCATTAAGGTGGGGGTACTGTCAGGGCTGTGCTCAGCCCTTCCTACTCAGAGCTCTGTGCTCAGCTGTCGGTTAATTGCCAGCGATCTTCATTCCACAGTGACTCACCTGGTCTTCATTTCTTGCTCGTCAGCTAGCTCTGCTAGCTATTTAAACTGCATAGATCTGATATTCTGTGCCTTCGCCTTTGTCAACATATCCAGACTCTCTCTGCTGTGTTTTCCTGTGAAAGACTTTTGCTCGGCTGGCTTCCCTTCTGGTTCCTGATCCTGTTTGCGGCACCTGACCTCGCTGATCTCTGGACTCCTGTTTCTCTGGCTTGTTCTGACCACCCGTCCTAGTTACCGAACTCTGGCAATGTTTTTACTGTTTGCTCTGTTTATACCATTTTATCATTTTATTAAATAGTGTGATTTTTACTGCACTTTTGTTTCAGTCTGATTCATGGGGCCTGTCAAAGATGAACAGTGCTCAGGACCTTTAGTGAAAGTTATACCAGTTGTGGCAGGTTGCGATTTCATTTAGGATCCATAGTTGATATAAGCATAGTCATTGAGAGATTGGCATGTGAGCTTCAATATGCAGTAATTTATTCCAAACAAGAAATAGCCATGAAGTCATAAAAGCAATCAGTATTTTGCAAGCAGAATCTGTTACAGCCAATAATCCAATTGTCACGTACCTGATCCGAAGCCAATATGCAGAGAGGGCTCCCTTGCGGCTAGGTGCGGTATACCTCTGAAATGCCACAGAAAGTATACAGCCTAAAGAAGCACAGGTTGCCGGAAGGATCTGGATGGGTCCAGAAGAGCGTCACCTGGTGAGGACTGCCAGGGGCGTGGTGTTGCACAGGTGGTTAGGAACTTCCCGCTGTGCTTGGAATAAACCGTGCTTCAGAGGACAGCATTGGACACCTGGCTGAGGGTCAAACACAGAGTGGCCAGTGGACACCTGGCTGAGGGTCAAACACAGGATGGCCAGTGGACACCTGGCTGAGGGTCAAACACAGGATTGCAAAAAGCAAGTCTGTGTACTAAGCTGAGGTCATAAACTGTTAATCAGGCAGATGCAAAGTCCATATAGCAAGCCGGGGTAATACACAGATAATCAGCAGAAGGAAGGTCAAGGAGAAAGCCAGGGGATGAGCCAGGAGAGAATGTCAACAGGTCTGGAACGAGCCGGGTCAAGAACAGGAGATCCAAGAAGTAACACAGAGGTTCAGGAGTACAGGAAGCTGATGACAATCTACCAACTTGGGTCTGACAGTGGCAGTCTTTTATACAACAGCAGGGGGATCCATCTGTCACATGATGCGCCTATGGCGCCCATTTCTTCTACTGGCAAAATTGCCAATATTTCCATGGCCATTTCCCTGACAGTGTGCCCCCACCCCCACCCCAAGGGGCCGCCTCCGCATGCCTAAATGGGCCACTTTCTCCGGGTGTCTCCTGTAAAGTCTTGTAACACTCTTGGAGCATGTATATTGCAAAAAGGCTCCCAATAATAATCTTCCGGGGGGTAACACTTCGATTTAATTAGGTACTGGACTCAGGGCCGCCATCACCCCTTTTTTATATATTTTTTCTTTATTTTTATTTTTTGTAAGGGGCCCAGAGATCCCCAGGGCAACCCCCCCCCCCCCAATTCACGCCCCCCCCGCTTCTCAATTTGAGGTGGCTGCACCCCCCCCCCAGTTCTCTGTTTCAGGGGGCCTGAAGCTGTGTAAGGGGCCCCATAATTCCTGATGGCGGCCCTGACTGGACTTGCGTACCTCTCTTCCTGCAATCCACGATGGCTTCCACTTCAAATTCTGCTTCGCCTTTGTTAAAGCAGTGGTTCCCCCTAAAACTAATTTCTAACAATAGATTCGTAAGACCCGTTACACTGCGGGTAGGCTGGCTTTTATTTATTTTTTTTCGTACATACCGAGATCTCCCCGTCTCGTCCCTTGGCGGTGGGCGTTCCTAGTTGATTGACGTTCCTCGGACGGGCGCGTACGTGACGTCACGACTTTCCGAAAGAAGCCGAAGGTCGCTGCGCATGCGCCGTATAGAGTCGGCTCTATACGGCGCATGCGCAGCGACGTTCGGCTTCTTTCGGAAAGTCGTGACGTCACGTACGCGCCCGTCCGAGGAACGTCAATCAACTAGGAACGCCCACCGACAAGGAACGAGACGGGGAGATCTCGGTATGTACGAAAAAAAAAAAAAAAGCCAGCCTACCCGCAGTGTAACGGGTCTTACGAATCTATTGTTAGCAATGTGTTTTAGGGGGAACCACCCCTTTAAGGAAATTTGCAAGTTCTGTACATAATTGTATTCTATTTTGTATGTATTGCACACTGCCCTCACCGTGCACATGGCACTAATAATGAGTCCTGATTAGAATTAGTCTGCCTATGTTATGCCCCTTGTTACCATAAACGTACAATTGTAATATTAATGTGATACCTACATAATCATGTGTATAAAAACCTACAATTGCGTCATAATAAAGGAGAACGGTTATTTGGAACGATTCTGAGTGTATCTTTTGTGTCTGTTCCCTACTGCAGTAGTTATTCTTAATTTGGGACCACTAATCAATATGAGGATAGGAGTTGCCTATCTATAAAATGGCCAGGACACCTTCCACCAACACTGGAGGTTGTGGGAATTCTTCTCTTCCAGGAAAGGGGCTGGGAACCGCTGGTTTGAGAAGAGAAACATGGAATACCGGGTGGATTCTATAGGAGTCTGGTTATGCCAGTTCAAAGGCTATTAGATAAATTATCCTCTTGACTTCAAAAGGGCCATTACATTTTGGTCAAAGCTTCCGAGAAGGGCAAGAGAGTTAAAGATTAACAGCTGATAACCACACCTTTTTTCCAACCTAAAAAGCAGGACCTCCTCTCTTCCATTTGTCATGGAATTTATTGTAGCTTTCCTGAGCCTCCTGCATTGCCTCCTGAAGTCGCTGGTAGTTAGCTTGAATAAAATTTACCCGATCCTGGGCTGCGGGGACTGATGCCTCTGGAATGGTATTAGGTAGGAAAGAGGGAATAAACCCATAGTTGGCCCAGAATGGAGATTGGTTAGTGGCAGCATGCAGGGAGTTATTATAGGCAAATTCTGCACAAGGGAGGAAAAAGACCCAGTCATCTTGAGAGCAGGTGCAGAAACACTGCAGATATTGCTCCAAAGTCTGGTTTGTTTTTCAGTGTGACCATTCCTCTGAGGGTGATAGACAGATGATAGACATACCTCAATGGATAAGGATTTACAAAGATCTCTCCAAAACCTGGATGTGAATTGTACTCCTCTGTCTGACACAATATTGTCTGGCAATCCGTGCAGCCTGATGATTTCCTTAATAAATATGTTGGCGGTATCTACCGCAGAGGGTGTGCCCACCATGCGCAGGAAGTGGGCCATTTTAGAGAGGCGATCAACTACTACCAAGATGGTAGTAAACCCTTCTGAGGCCTCGTACACACGACCGAGTTTCTCGTCAAGAAACTTGCTGGGAGATATTTTTTTGCCGAGGAAACCGGTCGTGTGCACATTTTCGTCGAGGAAACTGTCAAGAAACTCGACGAGCCAAAAAGAAAGCATGTTCTCTATTTCCTTGACGGGAATGGAGAAAATTGGCTTGTCGAGTTTCTCGACAGCTTCACAAGGAACTCGACGAGCAAAACGATGTGTTTCTCCCGTCGAGTTTCTCGGTCGTGTGTACGAGGCCTGAGGGTGGTAAGTCTACAATAAAGTCCATAGAAATCTTCCTCCAGGGCTGTTCCAGAATGGGCAATGGTCTTAATAGACCCCAAGAAGACTTACTGGGTCTTATGGGGCAGTTGTGCAGGAAATGTCCAATTCCTTCACAGTAAAGGCAGAGGTTGGCTTGCGGGCAGCATTGCTTCTCTTTGGGGGTAAGGGAGGAACGGACTAAACCCAGTTGCATAGGCTTCCCTTCTGCAGTTGGGGTGGCAGAAGGTGCTGATAGGGGAGTAGAGACCTGCGGAATCCTGGGCATCATAGAAGTAGGCCGTGGGTTTTGGAATCGTTTTGATCGCCGTTCCTGTAGGCGTCTATCCAGCTTAATTGACAGTTGTATCAGATCCTCCAAAGTAGCTGGGGTCTCAACCCGGATCAGTTCATCTTTCAGGGTTTCAGAAAACCCTAGACGGTACTGGTACTTCAGGGCTGCTTCATTCCAACCAGTGTCAGCAGACCATCTATGAAAATCAACAGTGTAGTCTTCTGCTGTGCATTTCCCTTGGGTCAGAGTGTGCAGGGTGGACTCAGCCGTGGCTGTACACTGCGGGTCTGTCAGGTAACCTGTGGCCAGGTGACTAGTGCATCCCGTTGGGGTCAGTGATGCACCACAGGGTAGTGAACCCTATAGCCGACTGCTGCTATCAGAGAGGAAGCGTAAACCCAAGATTCCCCAGGGCGCTGAGTCTAAGACCCAATTTTGTGTTCACCAGAGCCTCTAGTGGTGAGGATGGCCTTTGTCGCAGCTGGATCCAGGTCTCGACCCCTGGGATCCCCTAGGTCACGCTCCGCAGGGAGAGACGGGAAGCAGCAAGCAGGACAAGCGATAGTTATGGGTAAGCCGAGGTCAGGGCAACAGGCAGACAAGGGTAACCGAGGGACAGGAAAAAGGTCAGGGTCACAGGCAAACAGGAGAAGTCAGGGACGAGACAAAAACGGTACACAGGAAGGTAATCGTAGCACACTGCAGACAGGAACTTAAGCTAACAACACGGTTGAACAGCACTGCAGACCTGTAGTGCAACAGTTAATATAGACTTCCTGGGATGGCATGGGTGGGGCCATACAGGAAGGAGAGGTGATAAAAAGGCAACCAGAACAGAGTCAGGCCTCTAATGAACAGATGGAGACAGGTAAGCTGCCAGACTTTATTGCATATCCATGACAGGGTCCTCATAAATTTGGGCCATTGCTTCAATGAAGTATTTCACAGAATTGAGTACAGTACTATTTTGCTCAAGCAGATTATGAGCCCAGGTCCTGGGTTCTTCGAATAGTAGGGAGATGATGAACCCAACTTTCACAGTCTCTATAGAGAAGGTTCTTGGCTGAAGAACTAGGTAAATGCAAGCGTTTTTAAAGAATTTCTTCAGCTCACCAAGGAATCTTTCGGGTGTAGGTACTCGAGACTCTGGAGAAGGGATTATCACTGTAGGAGCCATAGTGGCGTGTTCTTGTGCAGAGGAAGCTAAAGCAGCGCTGGTGGACGGTGGACTGGGATCAGCCATAGCATGAGAAACTGTCAGATGCTGTGGACGCCCTTCCAATTGGAAATAACCCTCCTGGAGTTTTTGAACTGCCTGGGTAAGGGTGATAACTTGCTGGTGTTACCGGTCCCAAAATATAGATTAGGGGAACCGATGATTGTAGACGTAATGATGTGATGTGATCATCTCGGCGGGTACTGCAAGAATACACGAACAGGAAGATATATGACCATGCTCCTTTTATGACTTAAATGAGTTTCACTTTTATATAACAGTACATACAGTTTTTTTTATAGTTACATGTTTATAATCACCAACATAACAACAGTACAGATTGGACTGAAACACTCCAAAACATAGCTGCAACAATGAATACCATTATATTTTAATACACATACATTTTCCTTTTATTCCGTGTTATAGACACTTATCTTTATCTCTATGGCACACTTTAGCTGTGCCATAGTAAGAGTTACACTGCATTGCTATATATATATATATATATATATACATCCTGAAGCAATTCTCTCTTTTGACCACTAGATGGTGCACCTTGCATAAATGTACGAGCAGTGTATAACCTTTCCAGTAAGAGACTCTATCATCTAATATAATTTTAACATGTGGCTTCTAATATATGTAACTTTGCATAAATCAGGTTGAAATATACCCATATATAATAGTCTAGTGCTTGCAATAAACAGTTGCTCCGACCAGTACAGTAGTTTTATGGTTTTGTGCCATTTTCACTGCTCCCAACACATGTCGGTCTGAAAGTCCAATCACAGCAAAACCATTGCACAAAATCTACTAAAACTTTCTCCTGCATCTGCTCCAGATGTTTAGGAATCTTTCTAGTACAGTTTAGTAAGAATGAGAATGATTTAAAGTACATACCTGCAAGAATACACGAACAGGAAGATATATGACCATGCTCCTTTTATGACTTAAATGAGTTTCACTTTGTCACATGATGCCTGTGGTCTTATATAGACTCTGTTCGGGTACCCTCTCTGCCATCTACTGGTTGTTTTATAGAATAGCAGGATAGCAAAAATAAAAATAAATGAATGTAGACTATGGGGTGCCTGTTTTGTCTTTCATGTGATACCCCAGCCCGTCACACTGGCACAGAGCCTCCAGTGGAGAGCCAACTCTGTCGGCTTCTGACATTGCTGGATTGTACTGTCACGTACCTAATCCGAATATGCAGAGAGAGGCTCCCCTTGCGGCTAGGTGCGGTATACCTCTGAAATGCCACAGAAGGTATACAGCCTGAAGATGCACAGGTTGTCAGTAGGATCAGGATAGGTCCACTCCAGAAGAGCATCCCCTGGGAGGACTGCCAGGGGTGTGGTGGTGCACAGGAGGTCAGGAACTTCCTGCTGTGCTTGCAATAAACCGTGCTTCAGAGAACAGCAGTGGACACCTGGCTGAGGGTCAAACACAGGATGGGCAGTGGACACCCAGCTGAGGGTCAAACACAGGGTGGCCAGTGGACACCTGGCTGAGGGTCAAACACAGGATGGCAAGAAGCAAGAGCAAGTCCGTTAACTAAGCTGAGGTCATAAACTTGTACTCAAGCAGGAGCAAAGTCCATATAGCAAGCCGGGGTCATGCACAGGTAATCAGGCAGATGCAAAGTCCATATAGCAAACTGGGGTAATGCACAGATAATCAGCAGAAGGAAGGTCAAGGAGCAAGCCAGGAGATGAGCCAGGAGAGGATGTCAACAGGTCTGGAACGAGCCGGGTCAAGAACAGGAGATCCAAGAAGTAACTTAGAGGTTCAGGAGTACAGGAAGCTGATTAAAATCCAGCAACTTGGGTCTGACAGTGGCAGTCTTTTATAGGCCAGCAGGGGAATGCATCTGTCACATTTCTTCTACTGGCAAGATTGTCAATTCTTCCACGGCCATTTCCCTGATACTAATCATCTGAGCCCATCAGGCACACCGGTGTTGACACAAACCAGTCACCGGAAGGAAGTGGGAAAGGAGCCACAGAGAGCCGTTGTGGACTGCAAGCATTAGGGGTTGCTGTGACAACGCGTTTTATGAACATGCGTTTTGTCAAGTTACCTCCGGTGACTGGTTTGTGTCATCTTCAGCGCCTGGTCATCTCAGATGACTGGATTATTGCCTGTCATCTTTCCATCCCAATACCAGACTTTTCACTGAGGAGTGTGTTTGATCTTGCATCACAGCCTGATAGCTCGATAACTGGTTCTGCTTGCAAATTTATGATCGCTTTTGTGATTTAATGGCTATTTCTTGTTTGGAATAAAGTAATGCATGGCAATCCCTCTATAAATATGATTATATCAACTGTGGATCCTTTATAAAATCGTGACTTGTCATAACTTTCACTAAAGGTCCTGAGCGCTGTTCATCTCTGACTATTTGTACTGTGCCAGTTAATTAACAAGTGTTTTACATTTACAACCGTGAGATCCAACAACATGCTCTTAAATAAATCAACAGAAATGCTGCAGCTGGCAACTTACAATGATGTATCCTGGTTAATAAAAAAATGCTGTAATTTAGTTGTTTATCTGCGGCTCTGTGTTTGTCATACAGAGAGTATAATTACAATGTGACAAAGTCATAAAGTCTAACTCAGAAAATAAAAATGGCATTATACTGTGTAGAATACTATCCCTTGCAAATACAGATCTGAGCAGGGGTGGCCTGTCCATTAAAGGTGCTCGGGCAATGCCCCCTCTATCCATGCCACCCCCCCTATATGGTTAATGGATAGATTGGTGCATAGCATGAATCTATCCAGGGCCGCCGCAGCCACCCCCTATTCAGGCATCTGGCCCCTTTCAGGATGCCAGGCACCTAAATTACAGCGGCGGGGGTGTTTTTTTGAAGCAGTTGATTAGAGCTATAGGGTGGACTCGGCCTTGGCTGAAAGGTCAAGCAATCCAATTGGACGCCTAGGAGGAGGGAAGGAGACGCACAGCGGTAGCCTGGCGTGATCTCAGAAAAAGAGATGCCCACCGCAGCTCGATCTCCTACCCAATGTGCCCGCTGATCCCCACTGCTGATGGGGTAAGTGCCAGTCGTCCGGCAGACAGTGCGGGGGGGGGGTTGAGGTGCCGCGGGGGGTTGTCTGCTCCCCCCATCAAAAAAACACCAGCTGCCTCTGGATCTGAGCATGTTTAAAACTGTTATATAATTGCCACATTACAAATAAGTACTAAAACAATATTTAGATGACACAACAGTCGTTTTTTGTGACAAAATATATCAAAAGTGATGGTTTGACCTCTGAGCTTTATTTGTTAAAAATTATTTGACTACAATGTCTAAAAGAAAACTAAAATTTTAGAGCATATTGCTTATATATAAACTGCACTGAGCCAATAAAGAGACCCAATGCCGTGTGATGTATATGAGCAGTACACGTCACATCAACTGGCCACATCATCACATTCTAAGTCAGGGGTAGGCAACCTTTCAGAGGTTGAGATCTACTTGGACAACATGGAGGAAAGCAAATATTCCCTGGGAGGGTAGGGGGGTACAAGACGGCACCCTTTAAAAAAAAAAAATATCAAGCTCCCATTGAAAGATGTAGACATAGTATTCTATACCTCCCATGTCCCCTTCCCATCACCCCAACCACCCTCACTGCAATGTCCTCTCCTCCCCCCCACAGTAGTGTCCTGTACCCTCAATGCAGTGTCCTCTGCCCCTTTCAAATCCCCCTTGTAGTGTCTTCTGCCACCAAAACAGTGTCTTCTGCTTCTGCCTCCCTTCACATCACCCCTGCCCACGTATTGTCCCATATCACCCCAAAACAGTGTTCTCTGCCCCCCTCACATCATCCACCCCCCCCCCACTGTAGTGTCCTCTACTCCCTAAAACAGAGTCCTCTGTCCCCTTCACATCACACCCCCACTGTAGTGCCCTGTACCCTCCAAAACTGTGTCCTCTGCCCCTTCACATCCCCCCCACTATAGTGTCCTGTACCCCCCAAAACAGTGTCCTCTGTCCCCCTTCACATCATACCCCCCACTGTATTCCCCCGCTCCCCCAAAACAGGGTCATCTGCCCCTTCACATCACACCCCAACTGCAATGTCCTGTACCCCCCAAAACAGTGTCCTCTTCCCCCTTTACATCACCTCCCCCACTGTAGTGTCCTGTACCCCCAAAACAGTGTCTTCTGCTTCTGCCTCCCTTCACATCACCCTTGCCCATGATAGTGTCCTGTACCACCCCAAAACAGTGTCCTCTGCCCCCTTCACATCACCCCCCCCCCCATTGTAGCATCCTGTACTCCCTAAAACAGTGTCCTCTGCCCCTTCACACCCCCACTGTAGTGCCCTGTACCCTCCATAACCATGTCCTCTGCCCCTTCACATCACCCCTCACTACAGTGTCCTGTACCCCCAAAACAGTGTCCTCTGCCCCTTTCACATTGCACCCCCTACTGTAGTGCCCCCCCAAAACAGGGTCATCTGAGCCCCTTCACATCACACCCCCCACTGCAGTCTCTTTTTTCCCCAAAACAGTGTCCTCTGTCCCCTTTAAATCACCTCCCCCACTGCAGTATCCTGTATCTCCCAAAACAGTGTCCTCTGTCCCCTTTACATCACCTCCCCCACTGTATTATTCTGTACTCCCCAAAGCAGTGTCCTCTGCTCCCCTTCACATCACCTCTGCCCCACTGCAGTGTCATGTACCACCCCAAAACAGTGCCTTCTGCCCCCCTTCACATCAACCGCCCACTATAGTGTCCTGTACCCTCCAAAACAGGGTCCTCTGCCCCCTTCACATCACAATCCCCCACTGCATTGTCCCATCACCCCCATGCACGGCGCATGCGCAATGACTATCACATATGCCGCACGCTCCCGATGCTAGTGCTACTTTGCAAGGGGTGGGGGTGATTTTACCAATAAAGTACACATCTTAGCTGGGCGTGTTGGCCATCTGAGTTAAATGTGCAAATCCGCCCATCAACATTGTTTTTGCAAAACCCGTCCATCAACACGTCCCGCTAAGACATGTACTTTATTGTTAAAATCACCATGCCCCTTGCAGAGTAGCACTAGCATCGGGAGCGTGCGGCATATGTGATAGTCATTGTGCATGCGCTGTGTAGAGCTGACTCTCAGCTCTACACGTTCTTCTATTTTCGGAGGCTCGGTTGAGTTTCGTACTGCGCAGTACAGGGGGTCCGCCAGGGGAACATTTTCAGAAGGACACCGGAGTTAATATTGCATAAGCTGGTGATTGGTTGCTAGAACCGCCTAGCAACCAGTCACTGAGTAGCTCCTGCCCCTCCCTGTATTCAGCACTAAGCGGCCTTCAGCTCTCCGCTCTGCAGTGAACGAGAGTGGCGGAGGCTGGGGGAGGCAGAGGCATGGTTACGATCCACCTGTCAGCATCCCTGCAGTCAAATGGTAGATCGTGATAAACGACTTGCTGACCCCCAGCACACCTGAACACACAACACTATAGATCTTTGTATCATTCATCATTGTAAGTAAAGAAAAAGCAATCAATCTACTTTGAAAATATGCATATGTAGCGCATGGTTACTTTAAGAGTACTGGTGCTATTTAAATTTAGAGGGGGATCAGAGTGTAGTTAGACTCTTATCCTAATTATTATGCTCAAAGCAGGGTCTCTGTCTCAGCTTGGGTGTGCTGTAGGCGCATTCTGTTGTGCTGGGGTGTTCTTCCCATCCCAGTGCAGTAGATGGCAGCAGTGGAGTCAAGGTTTGGGTGCTTTTCCCCAGCGGCCAATCAGGAGGGTTGAGCCTCGCTGTGCATGCTGGGGGAGGGTAATTATGGGGCAGACACCATTTGTTTTGGGTTCGTCTTCTTCGTCCAGTGTGGCATCCACCTTTAGGGTGACCACATAACGGCGCCCCGGCATTATGGCCTACCTGGCCGGGGCGTGCGTGCCATGTGGTGTTCCTGGTTCTGGGACCATGTTGGTCCAGATCATTTGAGCAGCAAGGGGGACCCAGTGATCGACTGGGTTCCCACCTCTGAGGTCCCAAGCGGTATAGCTGTTCGGTGGGGAGTCCATCTGAGGAGTGCCAATGAGAGGCTGGCGGTCCAAAAAGGATTTAGACAAACCACCGGGGATCAAGGTAGCCGGACACTGAAGGATTGATCACTTGTCAGTTGGTAAATGGGAGACGTTAAGAAGGAGATCCAGGCATAATTCACTGCAATCAGAGAGGGCCTGTGGCAGAAGTGTCTACCTGACCTTCATTCAAGGAGGGTCTGTGGCATAGACTTTTCCTCAAAAGTTCGAGCGATACTCTGGCTGCCAGGTCAGTGAGAGAGGCCTGTCCAGGTACGCTATTCCCACTCAAGCAGGAGTGGCGCAGAGAAGTGTTACACTTGGATGCAGGACTGTTTCCCTATCACTACGCCTGAATCTGCTGTTCTCCTTTCCTTCTTCAACTTTACTTTCCTCACCACAAGTTCATGTGTTTTTACCCAGCTGGGTAATAAAGAGCACAGAAAAGACATTGTTGCGGACATTCCTTTACTATTGCTATATGCACCATCCACCCCTAGGAATTCGGAAGAGCCACAAGGTAAATGTGCCACCCAAAATAACCAGCAGGTCCTCCGGGGTAGTGCTACACATATGTTCTAAAACATTCAGGGCACCCCCATCCCTAGAAGTATATTCTTATGTATCCTTTGCCCTTGCTGTTCCATTTGGCTCTGGGAATCTAAGTAAATATTGGGTACTACCAGATATGGAGGAGCACATGACTCATCCATGTGCCGTCACTGGGTGAAACAGCACTGTCACAGTGGAGCCCATTGCTCTGTGTGCATGGCAGTGATTGGTGGCTTACACAGGACTTTTCTTTGTAGCTAAACAGGACATGCATGGGGACAGCAGATTCACTTTAAACCAAATCTATAGCCAAACATATACATATAGACAATATATTCATACATCGGGTGCAGGGGCGCCACCCCTAATCTATGCACCCAACTCCTAATCTACATGCAGGGTGCCGGATGCATAAATTCCAATGTTTTTTTTGCTTTGTTTTTTAGAAGCACATGATGGCTCTAATTGGCTTTAAAAAATGGTGGGTGCAGTGCCAACCCAGTTGTGTGAAAATAGTGAATTATTATTCGCTATTGTTTTCCTGATTCTCCTCCCAGCCAATCAGGAAGTGGGTCCTGAGATCCGTCACCTGATTGGCTGAGAGGAGAAGCAATCCTATTGGCCGCCAGGGAGGAGACGCAGGGGAAGCCCCCGTGAAGCCCGGGAGGAGGAGACGCAGGGTGAAGCCGTCTCCTTGAGGAAACGCTGCCCAAGACCTAGATGGGGTAAGTGCGGGCTGCTGACCAAGCAACTGGATGGGGGGAGTGCCCGTGACCTGGATGGGGGAGACGTACCTAGCGGCCTGGTATGGTTGCATGCAGGTGGATTGTTTGCCGCTCCCCCCCCAAAAAAAGAAATTACCACCAGTCGCCACTGACCAAAACATAAAAAAGTTTCCTAATCTCTACCAAAAAACAAAATGGTTTGGATAAAAATACACTACGGGTCAATTTAATAAAATAAAAGCACTGGTGCAGCTGTGCATGGTAGCCAATCAGCTTCTAACATCAGATTGTTCAATTAAGCTTTGATAATAAAACCCGGAAGCTGATTGGTTTCTAAGCTGAGCTGCATAAGATTTTGCATGCTCCAGTTTTAGTAAATCTCTCCCAATAGGTTTTCTTAACTGTGCCCATTTTGTATTGTCTTTCCAAACCAAGAATATTGATGAGGGACAAACAGAGCTTTTTTTCTCAGAAAATAGGTGCAGGAACTCAACCACGACCCCGTTCAGATTTCACAAACAGTAGAAGGGTCTTAAAGGGGCATTAAATACCAGGATTGCATCACATACAGAGTGCAGAGTTCAGGGGGGTTACACACAGAGGGCCATATTCTGAGTAAAGTTACGATGGAGCATCTCAGGATACTCCATCGTATCTCTCTTTTTTGGCCAGTGTATCTATGCGAGTGATTCTTAGAATCATTTTCGCATAGATACGCTGAAGATCCGACATGTGTAAGTCACTTACACTGTCGGATCTTAAATGTAATTACTCCGCTGGCCCGCTAGGTGGCGTTTACGGTCAGGTCTCATTTGTTTATGCAAATGAGCCTGATACGCCGAATCCCGAACAAATTCGCGTCGCGTAACCGTCGCTTACGTTGTTTGCGTAGGCGTAAGGTTACCCCTGCTATATGAGGGGTAACCTTACGCCAGTCCCACGTAGGCCATGTTAAGTATGGCGTCGGGTCCGCATTGTTTTTTCCCGTCGGGTACGTCGTTTTACTAAGTCGTTCTTGAATACGACTTTACGTCAATGACGCACACGTCGGCGTCATTGACGTTTTACGCCGAGAACTGGAGCATGCGCACTGGGCTATTTTAAGCCCGGCACATGCGCAGTTCGTTAGAATCGGGGGCGCGCTTAATTTAAATAGAAGCCGCCCCCTTGGATATACGCGGGGATACGCCGGGCCAATTACACTCCGCCGCCCCAAACTACGGAGCAAGTGTTTGGGGAATACAGCACTTGCTCCTGTAGGTTGGGGCGGCGGAGTGTAAATGGCTTACGCGCCGCCCGCCTACTTTCTTCAAGAATATGGCCCAGAGTGCAGAGCTGTCACTTGTAAACACAGAAACCAGACTTCTGTGTTTACAAGTGATTGTGGTGAGCAGGCACCAAAGGGTCTGAGCCAAAGGTGGTGGAACTGAGTTCCCCCAAGTTCCCCCTGAAAAAAAGCCCTGGGGACAAATATATTTGCACCTACTAAATCAAAGATGCAAACTACATGTACATGTACAATATAAAATAGATAGATCTCAAATTAAAGTTCATTTTGCTCCATTGTAGTGCATTAAAAAAAATGTACAACATTTGTGCCGCAACATTTTATGTATTCTGGACACTTGGGCAAATGACAATGTAATTATCTAGTCATTTCCTTTTGATCCTTCAACGTTGATATCAGCCTGGCAATACGGGCGATTAGAGTAATTGACTCGTATAAGGTAGTTATTTAATTTGCTTTATGTTCCAAAATTGAGAGATTATGAGTTATGTCTCTAATGTCAGAGTTGGTTTTATTGAAGCCATTAGAGCAATAACCTCTGCGTTTCACACTGGGTCTACAGGAAATCCAAAGGCAAGCATTTCCTTCTCTCTGCCTATCAGAAAGTGGTTCTAGCTTTTAGCTTCATAAACAGCACAGAAAAAAATAAAGGCAGCTTCAATGCTCTGAGAGATAATAAATCTAATGGCCCTGAAATAGGACCCGCAAGGATACAAATGTTTTCAGAGCCTATAAAGCAGACGGCAATCTCAATCTGTTCTAGGGCAGCGACAGCTAAAAGGTAATTCTGAGCATTAATGTTATCTTCTAAGATGCCAGCTAGGAACATGTACCAATACACGGGGTAGGCACCAGAGCTTCATTCTTTTATAAATTTATTTTTTATAAATGAGACATCAATCTTAACCCTTCCCAGCCACACTAAGGCCTCATACACACATCCGAGAATCTCGTTCTTGGTAAGAAACTCTTGCCGCCGGAGTGTACAGACTTTCGTTTCAAAAGAACCGCGATTCTCTTGAAAGGAAAGAACGCAGTGACGTCATCGCGTATGACGAGCATGCGCTCGTCACATTCGATGCCGTCACCGCCATCTTGCTTCACCCTACCTATGCCATGGAAGCTACCGCGCATGCGTCAAAGTCATTTCGAGCATGCGCAGGTTTCCACGGCGACAGGAAAGTATACACACTCTCGGGTTTCTCGTCAGGAAACAGGCCGACAAGAATCTCGACGAGAAAAAAGAGAGCAGGTTCTCTTTTTTCTCGTCGAGATTCTGGCCAGATTTCCAGACAAGAAACCTGAATGCCTCGTACACACGAACGGGAATCTCGGCAAGAAGAAGTTTTCTTGCTGGTTTTTGCCGAGAAACGCGGTCGTGTGTACGAGGCCTAACAGGTATCTAGCAACAAAAATCTTTACAAAAAAATGTAAAGTGCATGTCAATTCTAGCAGTGGTTTGTTAACTACACAACATTTTGAAAGTGTTTTGTTATATCTGCCTGTTATAGGCAAAAAAAAAAAATATTTTTCGAAATCCAGAGTAGTCCTTTGTTCTTTGGATACTTTTTGTGTTAGCCTAATTAGATTGTAAGTTCTAAGGATTCGGATTCAGGGGCGGATCCACAGTCTTTTCTCAGGAGGGGCACTGCCAGAAAATACGTTTTTTTTGTGGGCAATTTATCGGGGAAATTGCTGGTGTTGGCGCTTCAATCATCCTGGTACCATGGTTGTTATGCTGTCATGATGATTAAAGCACATTATTTCTATTATTACATTATAATATAAAATGTAATGGTTCAACTCACCATAATGCCGAATCAGTGGGAGCCCTGAGTGTGTCACTTGCCACCGTTGCCTGCCACACGTTGCACATTGTCACTTGCCACATCACCTGCCACATGTTGCGGATTGTCACTTGCCACACGTTGCGGATTGTCACTTGCCTGCCTCTAGATGCAGATTGTCACTTGCCACGTCACCTGGCAGTTTTCCTATGGGAAAAAAAGCGATGGAGCATACACACGGCCGGGATTCCCGACCAAAGCTCCATCGCAGTTTTCCTGTCGGGAAAACCGTCCGTGTGTAGGGGGAAAGACTGACCAAGCAGGTTCTCAGCTTTCCCCTAGGGATTTCCCATCGGAAATCCTGCACATGTGTAAGGGGCATAACACTAAAAGCCAATTGACACTGCTGGTGAAAATAGCCAGTTTACTGCGTGATAAAATGTCTGTCACCGCAGGGACACACAGGAAAAAATTGTTTTATTGTATCCCATTCACACTGCAATGCATGCTGTTGTAAAATGCAGACATCATGCTGCCTGACATTGCAGAGACATTTAATTTTATACACTATAAAGCTTATAAAAAGAAAATAAGGGGAGTCATCAGCCATGTGATGTGCTAAATCGTGCACCACACTGCCCCCTAGTGCAGGCGGCAACGCGTAGTGCCAGAGCAGTAATTCACTGTGACGGTATCGGTATGATATCCCCGTCAACGTTCCCTTCTTCCCATAACGAAAATCACCCCAATATTCCACGAGGAGGGATATCCCTGGAATCGCCCAGAAAGCCACACATGCCAAGCTTACTGCTGGAACAAGACACTTTATTGACACAAAAACTCAGCTTATATGTGGTTACAGCCTGTTAGGAACGCCCCCCTCACACAGTGGGGTTTCCCATACAGATTATAGGAGACAAGTCGGAGCCGACCATGCAGACATGTTTCTTTAGATAAAGACATCAGGGGAGTTAAATACTAGGTGTAACAGCCTGACCACAATGAAGCAATCAGAATAATTAACATGAGCCCCTTATCTAATCATTGTAAACAGTAAGGCCGGTCTCCTTCCCACACACAATAAATCAATTACCATTTGAACTAGGGAGCTGGCTGAGGAAGGGTCATTAACATGTCAATAGCTTGTGACACATGAACCAAGCAGGGAGATTTACACTGACATCCTTCACAATGGCCCCCCTTTTTCTCCCTGCTCCGGCAAACCCGGTTGGACCTTCCCTGGTCCAGTAGGGTTGACGGGTTCAGAGCTTTTAGTCCGAGGTTAACTCCGTTTGGCGTGACTGACCTCCATTGGTAACTGCTTCAGACTCAGGTATGTCACCGGGTCGTCAGATCACACGCCGGTCAGTCCCCAAGTCTTTGTGCGATCTGCAAAGTCACCAGAAGTCAGTGTGAAGACAGCGAATGGGTCTGTGCGCCGCCGTCTAGGTGTCCCGCTATGGGAGGGGGCAGGTTATGGCTCTGAAGTGACAATCACAGGAGATTCATAAAAAGAAAAAGTTATATTTGTTGAAATGCTGTAGCACTGGTGCTCAGAGTCCGGGGGGGGGGGGGACTCAGAGCCCCATAAGGTCAGCCACCCCCTGCTCCCTCCGCAGCCGCCGGTTCTCCTCTTTGAGCTTCTCCAGCTCCATCTCCAGTTCATGGAGCCTGGGGGGGTCAGCCCGCTGTGACCTCAGGTGGTTGTTCTCCTCCTCCATGCGGCTTATGCACTCCTCCAGCTCTATGTACTCACGGATCAGATCCTGCTTGCTCATGTCCTGCAGGCTCTCCACGTGGTCCTTCATCATCAGGAACTGGGTGGTGGTGTAAGGAGCCACCGGTGGGCCCTTGGCGAACATCTCGGCCCGCATCTGGGGCGCCCGCTGCGATTCCATCTCCTCCAGTCGCTTCTTCTCCTCCCAGGTCCGCTGGTTATATGACTTCCAGGACCTCTTCTTCTTGGAGGGTAGCTGGCGGTGCCTCTTTCTGCCCAGCTCCCTCCAAGGCCCCTCCGGCTCATGGCGGTCGCCCATGACCAGCTGACAATGGTGTTCCCTGTTGTCCGTAATAACAGATTGTACCATGAGGGCTTCGTAAGGGGTGCCCAATGGTTCTTCCGGACCCAGCTCCTGGAGATCCCAAGCCGAGTCTACACAATGGGCTGCTGCTGGTGGGCGGTACCCAGGTTGAGACCAATTTGACCTGGTGTTGTCGTTCATGGGGCAATTCTGCTTGAAGTGACCCAACTGTTTGCACCGGAAGCAGCGTTGTTCGTTGTCCTCCTGGCGTGGGTAGCGAGGGCTAGATGTCATCGGTCTGTTAGGCGGTTGGTATCTAGCGGCTGGTGGGTGTGAGGGCGCCGTTGGTTGTGGAGGTTGTACCCGTGGTGTGACCTGGTTTGTCTTGCGAGTATCCGCATATTCATCCGCCAACTTCGCGGCCTCTGGTAGAGTCATGGGCCTGCGATCTCTCACCCAATCTTTGACATCCGTCTGGATGTGATTGTAAAATTGCTCCAGGAGCATTAGTTGCAAAATGTCCTCTGCGGTGGTGGCCTGGCTGCTGTTAACCCAGTTAGAGGCCGACAGGGACAGCTGGCATGCCCATTCTGCGTAAGAGTCTTTCGTGGTTTTGCGTGAGTCCCTGAACTTCTGTCGGTGGGACTCTGGGGTTACTGCATAACGAGCCAGGAGCGCTTCTTTAACCCTGGCGTAGCTATGGATATCCTGATCTGGCACGGTCCGGAAAGCATCAGAAGCTTTGCCTGACAGTTTGCCTGACAATATTGCAACCCACTCTCTTCTAGCAATTCGGTGCAGGTTACATTGTCGCTCAAAGTCTGCCAGGTAGTTATCAATTTCACAGTCCTTTTCATCAAAAGCTTTAAAAGCGCTAAACGGAATCTTCCTTGCGTCTGCTGTGCTGTACTCACTGTTTGGAGAATGTGCGGCTGCTTGTTGGACTGCTGCCAGTTTTAACTGTAGCTCTGCGTCCCTTATTTGTTTATCCTTCTGGAGTTCTGCGTCCCTTATTTCTTTATCCTTCTGTAGTTCTGCGTCCCTTATTTGTTTAGCCTCCTCCGCTAACAGGTCCATCACTTTCAGAACCACATCCGGCGTTGGGTTCGGGCCGAACCACGCTAGCTTCTCTCTCATTAGCTTGTTGGCTGGCGATTCCTCCTCCTGAATCACTGGTGTCTCCATCTCTTGTACTGCTGGCGTTGCTGCAATCCCGTCCTCCTGGTCTAGCTCCATTAATTCTGCTATGATGACCCGCTTGGTTTTGTTGCTAGCGATCCTTCCACGAACTTCCAGTAGTTCTTCCAGTGTCTGCTTGGAATCCGGGTGTGAAGGGGAATAGAAGGGAAAAATCCCGCTGCTACCAACCAATTGTGACGGTATCGGTATGATATCCCCGTCAACGTTCCCTTCTTCCCATAACGACAATCACCCCAATATTCCACGAGGAGGGATATCCCTGGAGTCGCCCAAAAAGCCACACATGCCAAGCTTACTGCTGGAACAAGACACTTTATTGACACAAAAACTCAGCTTATATGTGGTTACAGCCTGTTAGGAACGCCCCCCTCACACAGTGGGGTTTCCCATACAGATTATAGGAGACAAGTCGGAGCCGACCATGCAGACATGTTTCTTTAGATAAAGACATCAGGGGAGTTAAATACTAGGTGTAACAGCCTGACCACAATGAAGCAATCAGAATAATTAACATGAGCCCCTTATCTAATCATTGTAAACAGTAAGGCCGGTCTCCTTCCCACACACAATAAATCAATTACCATTTGAACTAGGGAGCTGGCTGAGGAAGGGTCATTAACATGTCAATAGCTTGTGACACATGAACCAAGCAGGGAGATTTACACTGACATCCTTCACATTCACAATGGCTGCTCTGCGTTGTGGTGTGAATTCATCCTAAAAAAATGGCTTTGGCTGTACTTTGACCCAACAAGGAAGCAGAGTTCACAGATATTTGGATACCAACAAATGTGCCCAATCTAGGTCCAATCTCAGTTTAGACAAACTGATTTTCTCATCTGTAGTCAGCAGTATGTGTTTCACATGTGCATAACATCCCTCTGACCACAGGATGCTCACGTCACATCTTCAGCTACCAGCTGGAGTGCCAGGCAACTTTTCTGGAAAGTTTCGAACTTTTGTCATTATGTCAATTAATATAATTTGCTTAAAAAATAGGTCCTGCCATAATTAGAGACATAAAATAAGATGGCTTGGTTGGCATTGTCAAAGAGGTATGAATAATATTTGCAGATGGCATATTAAGACCTGCAAGAAATGTGACAGCAGCAATTAGTTACCCTCATTGTGTATTACAGACTGCACCTGTGCACAGGAGTTATCCTATTAAATCATTAGTTCTACACAGCATTTGTTCTACTTGGAGGCTGGATGCAGCTTGCCAAATCTCACCCTCCCATTTTCCTGCCTGAACATTGTGCTACATACAGTTCTCTGATACTTCTACCTGACGCCTACAAGATGTTGCCTTTTAGCTGCTGAACTCATCCAGCTGGGGAATCACTTCAGCCGTGGGCGGCATTGATTGTAATGCAGTAAACTGCCAGGAGGATAGGCGTACAGGCATAGCACAGTAATAACTTAATTATCCAATACTGATAGTGGCCTTTTTATCCTTTAAAAAGAAACAATCATATACAGAAAATTAAGTAACTAAATGAACTTACTAATTCAGTGTTTATAGAATCATCTTTTTACAAATATACTTGTATATTCTCTCACTGGCATTAACAAGGGTTCATTTGTTTTCTTCTTAAATATGCTGTATATACATGCAACAATTAATATATGGTTATTTTTAATGCTAAATGCAATACTGCCGCTTCATCTCTCCTGTGGCTCTGGGTCCGCTCAGCACTGAAGCTCTGTCTCCACCAACAAGGACACAAGTGGTAATTCACATTGTCATCATTCATTAATAGAAGGATTCAGACATGTGGTAAGAGGCAAGGTGAGAATATCAGTTAATTCATTCCCTAGAGATCAACATCCTAGCAATATGTTAACCTTGCCTTGACTCTATGCAATGTACTGTATATCATTTGTAAAGTGTCCTACTTACAGGCAGCTGATGCGGTATAGGAGAAGCATAGCCTCTCCTTTGCTATAACAACAGCAATGTCTGAAAGATTAAGATTGTTTGACAAAGCATTAAAGTGGTACTTCACATCCTTTGAAAAAGTGACAAGGTCAGTCATGATACACGTGAGGGTAGGACAGAGAGTCGTGGTGACATCACTTCCGGGTGCGGCCGAACCTGGAAGTCATCCTGCCGATGTACTGGCATTTTTTATGCTGTAACTGTTCTTCCTAAATGTGAGTGTTTTACCTTATTATTAAAAGTTTTTGGGGAAATACTACACTATGGAGTGCCTATATGTTTTATACAAGCATTTGAACCTGGAGATGGGACCGCAATGTTAAGAGGGATCGTTCCAAAGGGATATCACAGAAAGGCTCATTTTAAGCCTGTTAAGATGAGAGGCCGGGGAAAAGGTTTGGCACCAGCACTGGAGGAGAAGCACTTTGCACTTTTTGTGGTTATCACTGCAATTCTGCGAGGGCTATCTGCACTTGCACTTTTTTGGAAGTTTATTGCACAATTGCTGGGGATCTTTGTAGAAGAATTCCAGAATAAGGACTTGCATTTTTTTTTTCACTTTATTGGGAACTGTTATTACACACTGAGGCCCCGTACACACGGTCGGACAAAACCGATGAGAATGGTCCGACGGACCGTTTTCATCGGTTCACCGCTGAAGTGGCCTGATGGTCTGATGTGTGTACACACCATCAGTTCAAAATCCGATCGGGTCAGAACGCGGTGACGTAAAACACATGACGTGCTGAAAAAAACAAAGTTCAATGCTTCCAAGCATGCGTCGACTTGATTCTGAGAATGTGTGGGTTTTGAACCGATGCTTTTCTGTACTAACCATCGGTTTGGTCCGATGGGGCAGCGGTCCATCGGTTCGGTTTTGAAGCATGTTTTAAAATTTTGGACCGAAGGAAAACAGACCGATAGCCTATACACACGGTCGGTTTGGTCCGATGAAAATTAACTTTGGTTCATTCTCATCGGACCAAACCGACCGTGTGTACGGGGCCTTAGATTGTGTGTTTTTCTTGCTGCACCTTTTTTAAATATTACATTATTGTAATTTTAATTTTCATAATTTTTTTTCTTACTCTTTGGATTGAATATTGATTATCCACCTGGTTTTACACGGACTTTTTACACAAGATTTTTTCACTGGCACCTTTGATGCACATATTTTGAAGATCCATTCACAGTTATTTATTTATTTTTCATTTGAAGATGTATGCAAGTTTTTAGATTTAGTTTGTTTACACTTTGGTAAGCGCCCCTCATCCCCTCCAATTTCAGTTACTGTTATTAATGTACGAACACTCTTCAGGTGGCTGCTACTTGTTTAGTTTTAGTTTTTTTTATTTCTTACCCCTGATTGGTTTGCGCACTAGTTCCCCCATTTTTCATAACGTGGTACTTGGCTTTCTTCTTAGAAACCCCAGCATGCTTTGCCAGAGGACTATGGTAAAAAAAAAAGACTTATAAAAGTGTAACTGAAAGATGCATATTTTATAGTTTTCCTTTAGAAAGTGTCTCCTAATTCATTTTTGTGACACCACATGTAAAACAGCAGCAGCCGAAAGGAAAGACCCTTGCAAGAAAAAAATAAGAACACTCTTATATGTTTAATTCGTTGTAATTAACATGTCTCTCCTAACATACTACTCATGTAAATGTTAGTTATGCATTTAAAGAATCATGGATTTATGTAACAAAAAATGAACCTACTACACAATGATCCCAACCAGAGACACTAATAAGGCAGTACAGCTGACCCTTCTGTACTGTTCGTTTAAAAGGGGGGTCCAGGCAGAAGGGCCAGCTGTACTGCCTTGAGACTCTTGTGGATACCTCTGCAGCTCTGTCGGCTTTCTCCCTCTGACTATGCTGCAGGGAGATTGGTTCTTGTATCTGCACCCCCTACCACCTCCTGCCCCCCCCCCCCCCCCCCCCCCGTGTGCCTGCCTCCCCAGCAGTACTGCTGGATTCCCTCCTCTTTTCTCCTGCCGGAAACTGCTGAGAGCACACAGGAGAATCCGGTTCAGGAAGGAGAGCTGGAGGCTGGTAAATATTTCATACCGGTACCGATCATTCCTGTGTCCCACTGGGATTACTATGCTTCAGTTTTTGAATGAACAGGAAGCCTCAGACCACTTTCGATTCATTCATCTTCAGCTGAGGCTGTAGAGAAAGGTGCTGATGAATCTGTTTTCTCAGTCCCTTTCTATGTCTCAAATATGAGATATCAGGGGCCTGCTTAGACCCCTTATAGTTTACCAAAGACCCCCAACAGGGAACTTAAAAAATGTAATACATAAATAAATACAATTATAAAAAAAGTAAAAAAATTGAGAATCTAAAAAATTATTGTAGCCAAGTCCCGGGGAGTATGTCTGGTTTATTGAGTAGAAACTTGTTGAACCTAGTTTTATGCTCAAAGTAAAAAATTAAGCATTTACATTGAGCACATATTTTGAGTTAAAAATACAGTAAAGTAATTTTTTTATCTTATATTTCGTCTTCTTACCTATATTTGTTATGGTAATAAATGCAGAGATTTCTAGATTAGCCAGTAGGAGCAGGATAGACTAGTAATTTCAACAAGTCTGCTTATCAACTGTTGAGATAAAATCTCAACCATACAGGGAACTCAGTATTTTCAATACACTAGCCAACCGATGGGCATACATTGTGAAAAGAAGCACAACCATTGTGTAGCATTGCAAAGCAGGAAGCAGGGTCTGCACCACATGGAAGGAATAAATTTGGTTATCCAATGTACGACAAACTAAACATAAAAAGGCTCATTAAACAATAAAATAAACACATAAAACGAGTCTGTTTTACCACACTAAAGAAATCCCTACATCTTTTACATTACCTGTGAAAATGTAATCTATATCATGACAAAACCTCTTTTCTTAGCTTTGGATAGAATAGGGTACAATTAGAGCCCCTGTCAGGTTTTTACTACTATCTAGGGCTCCTTTAGAGTAATTTTTCTTCACTTACTGTTCTGCTAACATTTTACAAAACAGAAAGTGAGGGAAATGCTAAAACAGCAACACAAAAACAAATAAAATTGCTTTTAAAGATTAGGAAGGGTTAGAGCCCCTGTCACATATTTATTTCTGTCTGTGTTCCTGTTGCAGATTTTCCCATCAGGTAAAAATATTACATAGAAAAAAGTGGTGCCCCAGACAACGTCATTTGTGTGACGAAACGCGCGTCGGGAGAGGAGAGGTGCTGACGTTATTGCGTGACAGTCCGAGCGGACGGGCGTTCGCTTAGCCGGCCGGCTTTATTTTTATGCTTCTATATGATCGTTCTCTTGTAAGTGTTTTAGCTCATTACATTTTACACTTTTTTCTACGGTATTTCACTATTGTGAGGCCCCATACACACCATAGAATCTATCCGCAGATAAATCCGTGCAAACGGGTTTCAGCGGATAGATTCTATGGTGTGTACACTCCGTGGGATATTTATCCGCAGATAAATCTCCCCTGGGATGGATTTCCAGCAGATGGATATTTGCTGACATGCTCAACAAATCCATCTGCTGGAATCCATTCCAACGGATGGATCCGCTCGTCTGTACAGACTTACCGGATCCATCCGTCTAAAGGGATTCCCCGCACGCGTCGTAATGACTTGACGCATGCGTGGAATTCCTTATATGACAGCGTCGCGCCCGTCGCCGCGTCATAATAGCGGCGACGGCGCGACACGTCATCGGCAGAGGATTTCAGCGCGGATTTCAATGCGATGGTGTGTACACGCCATCGCATAGAAATCCTCTGAAATCTTTGAGAGGATTTATCCGCGGATACGGTCCGCTGGACCGTATCTGCGGATAAATCCTCTCGTGTGTATGGGGCCTGAGTCCTATTATTTTTTGGGTATCTCATCCACTTGGTGACATCTGTGCCTTTGAGGATCCATTGAAAAATTCCACTGGTGTGTGCTGCAGTCCATGTTAAAGGCCTGGGCTGGGGTTTACAGCCGCAAGCCATCTTTGCTTGCCATCTGGTAATCCTGCATTTCTTATGGTGTCTTCACTTATAGTGGTGGATTTCCTAAATTTTTGAATCGCATAAGAATTAATTTCAATTGTATTTTCTTTGGACTTCACTGAACTTATGATTTAACACAGTTGTTATTGCTTCATTTGCATTTTTATCATCACTCGTTATAGTTCATACAGTTCTTTACAGTTTATCACAGTGCAACTACATTTTTTCTATTGTCTATTTTGTGTATATATCAATTTTTAGTTGCTGCTTCCTATTGGTGTTCACTTAGCGCTGTATTTTTTTCCTAAAAATATTACATAAAGGGACAGTATGTATACATTTTTAACCATCTGGAGCCCTGCAGTGGGTGGTGCCCAGTGGCCCATGGGAATACTTCAACGTGGGCCCTTTCTGGTTTCACTCCTGGAATGGCCTTTTACTGGATCCTTTCCCTCTAGAAGCCCCTAATTGCATCCGGTCTGTCTGGATGAGGATCCTGTGGCTTATCCAACCCCATGCCCACAGCTAGGGACCCCACATCACCAAAGTGCACAGAAAAGTTCCAAGGGAAGTTTCCACAAGCCAGCACAAATATCCAGACTGGTGCATATCCTTTATATTGCTTTTCTAAACAGTTCAAATAAACAAGGTTCTGTTCATTCAGCCACTTTCCAGATAACAGCACAGTAGCTTGGTAACGTAACACAAACAGTTATAAAAACGTCTTTAGAGAGAGAGGGTCTGCTGAGAGAGACCTATGCCCTAGCCCAGTGGTCTCCAAAGTGCAGCCCAGGGGCCAAATGCGGCCCTTTACTTGTCTTTATCTAGCCCTTGGGCACTATTCCATCCAATGACTCCAGCAATGGGACATAATTTCTCCCAACCACACCAACAATGGGGCACTATTCCTCCCACTGACAACAATGGTGGGGCATAATTTCTCTCAATGACACTGTGATACATTTGCCTATATGCTTCAGTCTAATGCTCTCCCTGCTTGCCATTGTGATTACCATCCGGTTATTGAAGTGCTAATGTCCCCTCACTATTTCTAAAGGTTAATTGATCTATTGTGTTGTGTGAAGGAGATCTGTGTTTATGTGGCTTGTGTTAATTATTCTGATTGCTTCATTGTGGTAATTATCTCTCTATATGCGGGGTCGAGTTGTCTAGTTAATGTATTTAGTACAACTAGTACTCAACTCCACTGATGTCATTATCTAAAGAAAATGTGTTTTCAGACTCTGCTCCGTCGTGTCTGCCTACTCATCTGTATGGAAGCCCCAGTGTGAGGGGGGGCGGAGATTTGTCATTGTAACAGTTTTGGAAATGACATATAAGCTGTGTGTTATAACATTAAACTTAGTCTTGATTCCAGCATCCAGTCTTGACTCATGTGTGGGGGATCCTGTGATGTTCTTGTATGGAGAGGAGGGAATGCTTGACGGGGATATCATACCGATACCGTTACAATTGGATGGCAGCAGCGGGATCTTCCCTTCTACTCTCCCTTACACCAGGACTCCAAGCAGACACTGGGAACAGTGAATGGAAGGCTGCTACACCCTGCTTAAAAGGAATACACTGAAAGAACTACTGGAAGTTCGTGGAAGGATTGCTAGCAACAAAACCAAGCGGGTCATCATAGCAGAATTAATGGAGCGAGACCAGGAGAACGTGATTGCAGCAACGCCAGCAGTACAAGAGATGGAGACACCAGTGATTCAGGAAGAGGAATCACCAGCCAACAAGCTAATGAGAGAGAAGCTAGCGTGGTTCGGCCCGAGCCCAACGCCGGATGTGGTGCTGAAAGGGATGGACCTGTTAGTAAACGCAGAACTACAGAAGGATAAACAAATAAGAGATGCAGAACTACAGTTAAAACTGGCAGCAGTCCAACAAGCAGCCGCACCTTCTCCGAACAGTGAGTACAGCACAGCAGACACAAGGAAGATTCCGTTTAGCGCTTTTAAAGCTTTTGATGAAAAGGACTGTGAAATTGATAACTACCTGGCGGATTTTGAGCGACAATGTAACCTGCACCGAATAGCTAGAAGAGAGTGGGTTGCAATATTGTCAGGCAAACTGTCAGGCAAAGCTTCTGATGCTTTCCGGACCGTGCCAGATCAGGATATCCATAGCTACGCCCGGGTTAAAGAAGTGCTCCTGGCTCGTTATGCAGTAACCCCAGAGTCCCACCGACAGAAGTTCAGGGACTCACGCAAAACCACGAAAGACTCTTACGCGGAATGGGCATGCCAGTTGTCCCTGTCGGCCTCTAACTGGGTTAACAGCAGCCAGGCCACCACCGCAGAGGACATTTTGCAACTAATGCTCCTGGAGCAATTTTACAATCACATCCAGACGGACGTCAAAGATTGGGTGAGAGATCGCAGGCCCATGACTCTACCAGAGGCCGCGAAGTTGGCGGATGAATATGCGGATACTCGCAAGACAAACCAGGTCACACCACGGGTACAACCTCCACGACCAACGGCGCCCTCACACCCACCAGCCGCTAGATACCAACCGCCTAACAGACCGATGACATCTAGCCCTCGCTACCCACGCCAGGAGGACAACGAACAACGCTGCTTCCGGTGCAAACAGTTGGGTCACTTCAAGCAGAATTGCCCCATGAATGACAACACCAGGTCAAATTGGTCTTAACCTGGGTACCGCCCACCAGCAGCAGCCCATTGTGTAGACTCGGCTTGGGATCCCCAGGAGCTGGGTCAGGAAGAACCATTGGGCACCCCTTACGAAGCCCTCATGGTACAATCTGTTATTACGGACAACAGGGAACACCATTGTCAGCTGGTCATGGGCAACAGCCATGAGCCGGAGGGGCCTTGGAGGGAGCTGGGCAGAAAGAGGCACCGCCAGCTACCCTCCAAGAAGAAGAGGTCCTGGAAGTCATATAACCAGCGGATCTGGGAGGAGAAGAAGCGACTGGAGGAGATGGAATCGCAGCGGGCGCCCCAGATGCGGGCCGAGATGTTCGCCAAGGGCCCACCGGTGGCCCCTTACACCACCACCCAGTTCCTGATGATGAAGGACCACGTGGAGAGCCTGCAGGACATGAGCAAGCAGGATCTGATCCGTGAGTACATAGAGCTGGAGGAGTGCATAAGCCGCATGGAGGAGGAGAACAACCACCTGAGGTCACAGCGGGCTGACCCCCCCAGGCTCCATGAACTGGAGATGGAGCTGGAGAAGCTCAAAGAGGAGAACCGGCGGCTGCGGAGGGAGCAGGGGGTGGCTGACCTTATGGGGCTCTGAGTCCCCTCCCCCCCCCCCCGGACTCTGAGCACCAGTGCTACAGCATTTCAACAAATATAACTTTTTCTTTTTATGAATCTCCTGTGACTGTCACTTCAGAGCCATAACCTGCCCCTCCCATAGCGGGACACCTAGATGGCGGCGCACAGACCCATTCGCCGTCTTCACACTGACTTCTGGTGACTTTGCAGATCGCACAAAGACTTGGGGACTGACCGGCGTGTGATCTGACGACCCGGTGGCATACCTGAGTCTGAAGCAGTTGCCAAGGGAGGTCAGTCATGCCAAACGGAGTTAACCTCGGACTAAAAGCTCTGAACCCGTCAACCCTACTGGACCAGGGAAGGTCCAACCGGGTTTTCCGGAGCAGGGAGAAAAAGGGGGGCCATTGTGATACATTTGCCTATATGCTTCAGTCTAATGCTCTCCCTGCTTGCCATTGTGATTACCATCCGGTTATTGAAGTGCTAATGTCCCCTCACTATTTCTAAAGGTTAATTGATCTATTGTGTTGTGTGAAGGAGATCTGTGTTTATGTGGCTTGTGTTAATTATTCTGATTGCTTCATTGTGGTAATTATCTCTCTATATGCGGGGTCGAGTTGTCTAGTTAATGTATTTAGTACAACTAGTACTCAACTCCACTGATGTCATTATCTAAAGAAAATGTGTTTTCAGACTCGGCTCCGTCGTGTCTGCCTACTCATCTGTATGGAAGCCCCAGTGTGAGGGGGGGCGGAGATTTGTCATTGTAACAGTTTTGGAAATGACATATAAGCTGTGTGTTATAACATTAAACTCAGTCTTGGTTCCAGCATCCAGTCTTGACTCATGTGTGGGGGATCCTGTGATGTTCTTGTATGGAGAGGAGGGAATGCTTGACGGGGATATCATACCGATACCGTTACAGACACGAACAATAGGGTGCTATTCCTCCCACTGCCAACAATGATAAGGCACTATTCCTCCCAATGACACCAATGATAGGGGCACTATTCCTACCCAAAAACCAAAGATGGGGCCTTGTTCACGTCCACTGACACCAATACAGTATAACTGCGGCGGCTGGTCCGAAAGCAGTTACTCAGTAATCTAAACACAGTAATTGGGAGTAGAGGTACTACTACAACCAGCATACTGTATAATGTTAACCATAAATATTTAGATGTGCACTAGTATGGAACTAATGCAAGCTTTATACAAGAAACTAATAGTTTTACATACATCCAATCTACAAACAGGTATTATCAGCAAAGGGCCCAACAAGGGTCCTGGTGCAATAGGGCACAGGTATAGATAGTTATAATTGTAGGAAGCTTAGTTGCAGGGCCCCCTGAGGATGATCAGGATGCAAGTCCATCTTTATGTCAGAGACATAAAGACCAGATCAGCGGTGATGGGGACATCCTCCAGCAGTTGTTCACCCAGCATGGAATGCAGCTTCTCACCTGCAGGAACTGTAGAATGGCACTGGATCTCAGAGTCAACCTATCCATTCTATGTATATGAAGAACGCGCTTTCACCCCGCCCACCTGGGGTGTAGTAATATCGCATGTGGGCAAGGCAAAAAGCAACAACAGGCATGGTTTGTAGAGTAGAGCTGGCTGAGGTCATCCTACACTTGTATGCACAATTCAGTCAGTCTGGGAGTGCGGTGTTCTTCATATACACAAATTCTGTCACTGCTGGATAAGTGAGCCTGTTTCTTGCACCCCTAATTTCTGAAGCTTAAAAGGATCAGTTTCTTTCTGCTTAGAGTTGCTCTCCAAGTGCTATTCTGGGTCACAGTGAGTAACTATTGATTATGTGCTTTAGTTCATGCATAGCAGTTTCTAATCTGAAATGCAACTGGACCTCTGAGTACCAGAAGTGGCTGTCAGATGTGTAGCGCCTGGTTACTTTGAAGAACCGGTGCTATTTAAATTTAAAGGGAGATCAGAGTGTAGTTAAACTCTGATCCAAATTGTTATGCTTAAAACAGGGTCTCTGTCTCAGCTTGGCTGTGCTGTGGGCTCATTCTGTTGTACTGGGGTGTTCTTCCCACCCCTGTGTAGTAGATGGCAGCAGTGGAGTCAAGGTTTGGGTGCTCTTCCCTAGCAGCCAATCAGGAGGGTATTTATGGGGCATACGCCATGGGTTCTGGGTCTTCTTCCTCCAGTGTGGCACCCACCTTTAGGGTGGCCACATCACTGCGCCCCGGCGTTATGGGCTACCTGACTATGTTGGCCCGGAACATCTGAGTAGCAACGGGGACCCAGTGAGCAACTGGGTTCCCACCTTTGAGGATCCCAAGCTGTATTTGCTGTTCGGTGGGGAGTCCATCTGAGGAGCGCCAATGAGAGGCTGGCGATCCAAAAGGGTTTTGACAAACCACCGGGGATCAAGGTAGCCAGACACTGAAGGATTGATCACCTGTCAGACGGTACCTGGGCGACATTAAGAAGAAGATTCAGGCGTAATTTACCTAAGGGGAATTACCTCTGTAACTGCAACCAGAGAGGGCCTGTAGCAGAGGTGTCTCCCTGAGGTCCATTCAAGAGGGTCTGTGGCAGAGACTTTATCCTACAAATGTTCGAGTGATACTCCGGCTGCCAGGTCAGTGAGAGGGGCCTGTCCTGGTACACTAAACCCACTCAGGCAAGAGAGGTACGGAAAGTGTTACATATGGGAACAGGACTGTTCTACATACTACATACTACATACGCCTGAATCTGCTGTTCTCCGTTTTCCTGCAAACTCTACCCCTTTCATTACCAGTTCATTGTTTTTACCCGGTTGGGTAATAAAGAGCACAGCAAAGACACTTGTTGCAGACATTCTTTTACTATTGCTCTATGCACCATACACCCCTAGGAATTCATTAGAGCCACAAGGTAAATGTTCCACCCAAAACAAACCAGCAGCTCCTCTGGGGGTAGTGCTACAGATGTTTAACCTGACTCTAGCCTATGCTGGTTATCGAGCCCTAAGCTAAAACTAGCTATAGAGTCCCAGACCAGAGGGGACATAGTTAACTAAAGTAAAAGGAGCTGCATATAAACTCTATTATAATAAACAAGTTCACCTACTGTACTAATTTACTGCAAGATGCCCACCACATAATACAGTAGCACAGACCTTGTTACAGGTATCGGTCACTGTGCATGTGAGATAATAGCAATAGGACAGAGGTACTCTGTTGCAAGGATTCAGAAACACACTCAAGAAGCTATGAACAGTTGCAGTTAAACTATTGAAACATAGGAAAACTTGCATAATAGTCTCTTCTGGACTGGATTTAGCAGCATGGACAGGGAATGCCCGACTTTCTCTCTCTCTTCTGGGTTTTTCTCAAAGCCAGCCTCCAAGAGACAGGAAGTGGTAATACATAATTATACATAACGCTGTGATATTATCAGCTAACAGTAGGGGACAGCAGAACCCTACACATCAATTAAAGTAATTGTAATGCCCTGCTCCCAAAGATGGGGGCGCTATTTCAAATTTAGGGGATGTCTGGGCCCATAGTTGGGCCCAGTCCTGTTGAATTATATACAAATTTGCCTCTGTTCTGGCTGTGGTACTGCTTGGTAGTATTTTCCATTGTTGCCGGTGGGTGGCGTTATCACTCCAGGCCCTTGTTGGAACACAGGTGTACCATGGTGTATTGGGTGTCCCTCCTCGGCAACGGTACAGTGGGAGTGGTGATTCCGCTGTGCATGCTTGGAGGGGATACTTAAAGGGCAGAAGCCGTTTTCCAAGGATTGGACGGGTGATCTGTCTATCAAAGTGCCCGGACAAGGGGGAGTGGCTATATATGACAACGCTCAGCGGGGAACACACAGCTATTCAAATGAAAGCTGTAATGTTCCCTGCACGCTGATCAACTAGACGGCGGCGGCAGGGGGGGCTTGGCTTTCTCTTTGGGGACACAAGGCTGCATTTGGGGACATGGCTGCATTTGGGGACAATGCTGCATTTAAGGACAAGGCTGTTTTTGGGGACATGGCTGCATTTGGGGACATGGCTGCATTTGGGGACAAGGCTGCATTTGGGAACATGGCTGCATTTGGAGACACAAGGCTGCATTTGGGGACATGGCTGCATTTGGGGACACAAGGCTGCATTTGGGGACATGGCTGCATTTGGGGACACAAGGCTGCATTTGGGGACAAGGCTGCATTTGGGGACATGGCTGCATTTGGGGACAATGCTGCATTTGGGGTCACAAGGCTGCATTTGGGGACATGGCTGCATTTGTGGACACAAGGCTGCATTTGGGGACAAGGCTGCATTTGGGGACATGGCTGCATTTGTGGACAAGGCTGCATTTGGGGACACAAGGCTGCATTTGGGGACACAAGGCTGCATTTGGGAACATGGCTGCATTTGGGGACACAAGGCTGCATTTGGGGACATGGCTGCATTTGGGGACAAGGCTGCATTTGGGGACATGACTGCATTTGGGGACACAAGGCTACACATGGCTGCATTTGGGACACAAGGCTACACATGGCTGCATTTGGGACACAATGCTGCATTTGGGGATACATGGACACATTTAAAAAAAAGTAATGGTAATCGGTATCGGCGAGTACATGAAAAAAAAGTATCAATATTTGTACTCGGTCCTAAAAAAAAGTGGTATCGGGACAACCCTACTTCAAAGTGTCTAAAACTGACTTCTAGTCCTGGAGGTTAAAAATTCCTCCAACTTACATTCAACAATGAAATAGATAGATAGATAGATAGATAGATAGATAGATAGATAGATAGATAGATAGATAGATAGATAGGGCCAGATTCACGTAGAATTGCAGCGGCGTAACGTATCGTAAGTTTTCATCACAAGTGCCTGATTCACAAAGCACTTGCGATGAAAACTACGCCGGCGGCCTCCGGCGCAAGGTGGGCCAATTCAAATGGGCGTGTGCCATTTAAATTAGGCATGCTCTGTTTCGCAATTCCCGTCGTGCTTTGCGCGCCGTGACGTCATTTTTTAGAACGGCGACGTGCGTAGCGTACTTCCGTATTCCCGGTCGTGTTACGCAAACAACGTTAATTTTTAAATTTCGACACGGGAACGACGGCCATACTTTAGACAGCAATACGATTGCTGACTAAAGTTAGGGCACCCAAAACGACGACTAAATTTGCGACGGGAAACTAGACTAGCGGCGACGTAGCGAACGCAAAAATCCGTCGTGGATCGACGTAACTCCTAATTTGCATACCCGACGCTGGGTTACGACGCAAACTCCCCTCAGCGGCGGCCGCGGTACTGTATCCTAAGATCCGACAGTGTAAAACAATTACACCTGTCGGATCTTATGGATATATATGCGTAACTGATTCTATGAATCAGTCGCATAGATAGAAACAGAGATACGACGGCGTATCAGCAGATACGCCGTCGTATCCCCTTTGTGAATCTGGCCCATAGATACTATAGATAGCTTGCGTATGTAGAGCATCCTATGATACTATGTGCTCTTTTTCCAGCACAAGTGTACTTTTCTTTCTTTGCCCCATTAATCTTTTTTTTTACTTTAAATATTTTTAAATATTTTTCTAAATCAGTAATAATATGTTTTTATTTTTTTATTTTTAAGATTGTAGAATGAATTCATTTTTCGGTTATCCAATATATCCTTATGCTGCCTATAGATGGATTGTTTTTTTAATGATCATCCAGTGGACCGATCAAAAAAATTTAACAGATTCCCCATCCACACAAGTGAGGGCGATCGGGGAATCGTCCACGCTGTGCTATTGTATTCTGACAACGCGGACTCCACTGCTGTCACTCCGCACTCATCAGTGCTGATTAAATAAATGTTTTCCAACATTCCCATTCAGTAGAAGTCGATCGTCAGATCGACTTCTGTCAAGCAGAATGGCCATTGATGAAACTAAATTAGAATTTTGATTCATTTATGGCCAGCTTTACTGTAGGGGCAAGAAACATTATGATAGTAAATGTAGGATAATCCATTTTAATAGACTCTAGGTGACACCTATTTTAATATTAGTTGATATCATTTTTTAACCCCAACAGCCCTGAAAATCAATAATTTACAAGTGTACTTTAATAGAAGGATTAAAGGTTGGTTAAGGGATACGTGAAAATGCAGTAGCATAACCTTTGTCCTTGCTTTTTATTCATGCATTTGTGAATCAATAAAATGTGCGCATATATCCTTAGGGTCATGGTGGCTGTTTTTTGTAGTATGTGCCAAGACAAACATATCGTAGGTAAAGTGTTGAAGTAAATACAGTATGTCATACACTGTCACTGTGAAGCAATGTTACACAATATAATCATATAATCTGTTCCAGTGACCTAGCATTGCTTGATTTGGAGGCCTTCCTCTGTAACTACACATATCCCCGGCATTCCACAGACCTTATCATAAAAGAATTAGCTTCTAAACCTTTTACTGGGAAATCAATCTCTCAATGCTTAGCAAAGCATGATCACTATCAAGGACCAAATCTGTCACTAATCTCCAGCTTGAAATGCCTGGTCAAAAGTTTAGCACCTCTGAGTGCTTTCTATGTCCATTTGTAGATTTACCTTGTAAAATCTGTATGGACAGAGCACGTGTAAACACAAAGCTATATCATTCATGCTTTCACAATGGTTCAAGGAAACACTGTATACCAGAATGCCACCGACACAGTCATATTTCAGCAATTGTATAATGATCTCTGTATATATTTTTCAATTCAAAACAGAATTAAGATAATCTCTAGATATATTTTACAGTTCAGGCAGTTTTATGATATTATTTATGGGGAAGATTTACTAAAACATGAGCACTCGGAATCTGTACGAGGCATGATCGTTCCATTTTCGTATAGTGTGTACACAACTTTTGACATCCGATTCAACCTTACAAACATTTTTCTTGTTCGTGAAAAGAATGAACGATTTTTGTTTGATATGATACTATTTTTGTACAAGAAATATCAGATACGAAACACTGAGCATGATCAGAAACAACAAATAACAAAAGAAAGCCTTTGTCATACGAGAAATTTCATACTATTTTTCTATCCTTGGTTCTGACTTGCTGTGAAACATTGAGGAAAATGGGCCAATTGTTCTCCTGATTTTCTTATAGTGTGTACCCCACTTAAAGGGGTTGTAAAGCTTTGTTTTTTATTTTCTAAATAGGTTCCTTTAAGCTAGTGCATTGTTGGGTTCCCTAACCTTTTCCTTCAATTTCCCTTCTAAATGTTTTTTTTCTTTGTCTGAATTTTTCACTTCCTGTTTCTCCTCAGTAAGCTTCACACCATCATCCGAACGGTGGTTAGTCAGCCAGAACACCTTACTGAACAGCTTACTGAGGAGGAACAGGAAGTGAGAAATTCAGGCAAAGAAAACAAAGAAAAAAAACAGAAGGGAAATTAAAGGAAAATGTAAGTGAATCAACAATGCACTAGCTTAAAGGAACCTATTTAGAAAATAAAAAACAAACCTTTACAACCCCTTTAACATTCTGGCAGAGGACTGACCCCTGTTTGTAAGAGTGTAAGATGGGCCAGTACACAGTTAGGCTGCAGGTGGCTGGACAACTTATGTTTATTGCTCAAGTAGTGGTGTACAGAAGTCACCCTCCTAGTGATGAGAAGCAGCCTCCTCTATGGAACACGTGTCAGATTTCCTGGACCCCCTATGTCAAATTGGACCCCAGGTGTTTGGATGGACTGTCCGAGCCCTATTCAGGAATGATGGAGAAGATGCAGGGCCCTACAAAGTGAATACTCCTAACCAAATGAGGGTTTACAACCCAACATCCGTGCACAAGTGGCAGGAAGTGTGTTATGCGTGGATCTTGTTTGGACTACAGGGGACCTGCTTTTTTTAATTGTGTTTAAGGTACCCAATGTAAAATACTGCAGGAACAGTAAAAAAAAAAAAAAAAGCAGCATCCACAAACGTAGGACACCCAACCATTAATCTGATTTATTTAAAGTTCTTTTACCTTACGCAACTAACATGACCCCAGTGTTGATAGAGAAGGGTAGGAGTGGGGCAAGCAAGGGTGATATGCATTTCTCCAATGACATTATCAGTTGTTAGGACACTGGGGGCTGGCCCATGCAGTACCCAAGGTTGTAATGCTGCAAAAAAAAAGCCTGCGTGTAACAAAAAAAGACAAGCTTGATTTACTTTCTGGCTTGTTGACAATTTTTGGCAATTTGGAGCAATTTTTAGACATTTTGTCACTGCACCCCTAAAGGACCCAGATGGAAAGACTTAATTAATTTGCTTGTGGGTGGTTGAATGTGCCTGTACTTCTAGCATTTTAAACCTATAGGCCACCATAGAAAATGCTATGGTGATATATATTTTGAAGCCCTAACTACAGGATAGATAGATAAAAGGTTAAGAGTGCTTCAGCGCCACCAAATGTAAGATAAGGATAAACAATCAAATAAATGCTGCTTAATCTGAATAAGTAAATAAATAATTATATACCTCAAGTGGATGTGATAAAAAGTGATCAGCGCATAAATTAAGTAAATCAATAATACATAAATAAATATTCCAAAGTGAAAATTCACTTAGTGGTAAAATGTCAAAAATATTGTGCAAAGTGGTAAAATACCAAAACATATTGTGCAAAGTGCAGCAATACTGTGCAATATATGCATAGGACGAATAGTCAACAAAAAAGTCCCAAAGTGGATGATGAAGTGTCCTTGTGTAAACAGATATCCAAACAAACATGTCTTCACAGTCTTCTTATGTAGCTCTTCTACAAGTTGTGCTCACAGAGCGCTTACCTTATGGCAGGTGTATAACAGCTTGTGCAGATATAGATAATCCAGGGATGGTTCCTCTGTGTTGGTCTCCAGCTGTTGTCTGTCACTGTGGGTGTAGATGGTTTCACAGGATCTATCCTCGATGTTAGTGTAAAGTGTAAAGCAGAGAGACATCCCATAGTGAAGTATATCATTGAATTTTATTAAATAAAAACATAGAAACTTACATAAAGGATTGTAAAGCAATGTAAAACAAATGATTCAGCGTTCAGTTCATCTAGGAAAGGAAACACTAGAAGAACTGAACGCTGAATCGTTTGTTTTACATTGCTTTACAATCCTTTATGTAAGTTTCTATGTTTTTATTTAATAAAATATAGATAGATAGATAGATAGATAGATAGATAGATAGATAGTAATGTAACCTGTAGGAATATATGTAACATTTATAACATGACTGGAAAATGTAACTTTCTGTACATAGAACAGTGCCATCAACTAATGAAAACTCACAGAGATACGGTATACTAGAAAGGAAAAGTCGGGGGCGTGTCCTGGCTATGGAGGAGTGAAGACGTGCATCTCCTCAGCTCCGTCTCACCGCCGCACCTAGCCATCAGCTACGGGGAGAATCCTACCCCACCCTCAGCTTAAAATGTCCCAGTGAAACCGGTCCACCTCCCAGCCACCGAGGACGGACCGTACCAGGCAAGGACAGCTGGATTTCTTTGCCGGGAGCAGCACTCGCGGCCGCGAGGCTCCGAAAATGGCGGCGGCGTCGAAGGCCTCTAAGACTCCCAAGGCTTCACAGCACACCCGGTCACAGGCTCTAGAAGGATCCCCGACTCCATCCCCGGGATCGGTGAGTGATTCTCCCCCCCGGGACTCCCCAAACTTTCCCATGCTGAGGGAGGATGATCAGGAGGCCCCAGACCCCCTGGATGACATGGACATACGGCGCCATATTTACTCCCTCCCCACCAAGGCCGACTTAGAACGGTTTGCAGACAGGGTTGAGAAGGCCCTGAAGGAGGACATAGCTCAGCTCAAGGCTGATACCACACACTTAGGGGGAAGGTTGGAATCCCTGGAACAGAGATTTGAAGAGTCCCTCCCGGCCATCTCTTTATTACAAGAGAAATGTACCGCACAAGACCATCAGATTGAGGCCCTGCTCTGTCAACTCGACGATATGGAGAACCGCAGCCGCAGGGCCAATATCAGGATCCGTGGCCTACCGGAGGCTACGGGTGCACGGGACATTATCCCTACCCTGGAGGGTGTTTTCAAAGAAATACTCGGTCTCCCAGCTACGGCCACTATTGAAATAGACCGGGCGCACAGAGCTCTGAAACCTCCCTCCCAAGATGTGAATAATCCTAGGGACATTATTTGCAAACTGCATAAGTACACCCTAAAAGACCGCATCATGCAGAAGATGCGTGGAAAACCTTTTTTTGACTTTGATGGCGCGCACTTAGCCTTCTACCAAGATATCTCTAGACGCACTCTCATGCAACGCAGAGCACTGCGCCCTTTGCTGACAGCTATTCAAGACGCAGGACTGACGTATCGCTGGGGGTTCCCCTTTTACCTACAAGTCACCAAGGAGGGCAAGACTGTGACACTCCGCACTAAGGATGATCTTCCGGACTTCCTGTCCTCCCTAGATTTAGACCCAATAGACTTCCCAGACTGGAGGGGCTGGTCGGCCCAGCTGCAGCCGAAACTACCACAGTCCCAGCCATGGCAATCGGCCTCACGCCGAAACCGCAGAAGAGATCGTAACCGCCGCCCCACAGATTCTCCAGCAGACCCTACCTTTTGAAGAGATACCGGCGTGACCGCACAGCGATACGGTTATTTCAGCTACTAATTAAGTTGTTACTCCCCCGGTCGAAAGAGCCACAGACTATGCTTTTTCACATGGCCCCAGGATCAGACGTGCCTTACCCCCCCCATTTGTTTCTCCCCTTTTTTATTAACCTCACCCCATCTTAGCCGTATGGTCTTATACGCTTCCTCAGGGGACACTGCGGGGGAAGACTTTACCCGCTACCTTGGCCTGGACCACAAGTACTGAACTCTAATGGCTCCCAGAGGCCGGACAGGTCCTTCCCCTTATGGGCTTTTTCCTTCGGTTCTCCCCCCCCCTAGTGCACCAAGTTAGGTGAGGTGGGCGGAGCTGGGAGTATTCCCGTCTCATCCCCATGTTGACTCACGTACCCCCAATAGGCCACCCTTTTAGGGGTGATGGTCCCTGCCGGGACCCCGGGCCGACGTCCAGGAACCCCCCCCATATAGGGGACGGGGCCCTGGGCGAGACCCTTAGTTGTGATGTTGTATGTAGTGACTTCGGTCGCACTGTTGAATATATTGTTTACTTTTTACTTACCTTTCATGTTTTCCCCCCCCCGCTCTCTCTGCTCTACTCCCTCACTTCTATCTTCCTTCTACCAGGTGTGCCACACTGCCGGACTCCCGCGCCGGGCTCGTCACCAGCCAGCTAGACTCATCGGTCCCCAACTTCACACATGGCTTCTCTCAAGGTAAGCTCATACAATGTTAGGGGGCTTTGTTCCCCTCACAAACGCAGTAAACTGTGGTGGGAACTAAAGCGACTGAAAACACAGGTGCTCTTTCTTCAGGAGACTCATTTTACACCCCAGTCCCTCCCTAGGCTGCCCACCCATCTCTTTAACCAGTGGTTCATTAGTACCTCTCCAACGCCTAAGTCTAGGGGGACAGCTATAGCTATACATAAATCCTGCCCCTTTCAGCCCTCAGGCAACGAAACAGACCCTCGAGGTAGATACGTGTTCCTTAAGGGTAGCATAGCGGGCCAGATGTACACATTTGCGACGATCTATGCACCAAACTCAGACCAACTCACCTTTATTGACTCTACCTTAGACAAACTGACAGACTTTAGAGAAGGCCGGTTGATTATAGGAGGAGACTTTAACGTCAGCCCCGACCCCCTGCTAGATACTTCTCATACGAAAACCCTGCATTCTTACGCTTTTCTCAGGCATTTCCGGAAAGCGCTACAGTCCCGCCTCCTCGTCGACTGCTGGCGCACGCTGCACCCTACGGACCGCGACTTTAGTTATTACTCCAAAGTCCATGATGTTTACACGCGAATAGACCACATATATGTAGATTTCAAAACACTGGCGACCATAGGCAACATATCTATTTCAGACCACGCCCCGGTCACTATTGCTATAGACTTGCCGTCGGGCCTGAACAAGGCTTGGACGTGGAGGCTGAACGACAACCTGTTGGATGACCCAGTTGCAGTGAAGGGAGTGTCGGACACGTTGTCCCACTACTTTGCTGAAAACTCGGCTGACGGATTGGAGGATGGTCTGATCTGGGAGGCCCACAAGGCAGTGGTTAGAGGGGAACTGATTTCACAAGGCACGAGACTGTAGCGGGAGCGCGGCGCAGACTTTCTCAGGGTACACACTGCCCTGGGGAAGGCTGAGTTAAAACATAAGGCAAGTGGCACCCCCGAGGCCCTGAGGGAACTGACGGAATTGAGAGAACTATTTCTAAGATTATTAGATCGCCAAACCTGTAAACAATTCCGCTACGTATCCCACAAATTCGATGAACACGGGAGCAAGTGCGGTCGAATGCTTGCACGGGCAATTAGGAAACAACAGGCTACATCCCACGTGCAGAAGCTGCGCTCTCCTTCAGGGGAATTGGCGGTACGCTCCTCCACAATAGCTTCGGGGTTTCGAGACTACTACGCCAGCCTATACAATCTGAGCTCCGACACTCCCCCCGACACGCAGAATACCAGACAACAGGCGATTCAGCGGTATCTTGAATCGGCTAACCTCCCCCCACTCACAGACGACCAGTCCGCGACACTAGAACTCCCGATCACCACCACAGAGCTCGGGGTCACGGTGAAGTCCTTGCCTAATGGGAAGAGCCCAGGCCCTGATGGGTTTAGTAAGGCATATTATAAGACCTTCCTTTCCCACCTGGCGGCTCCTATGTGCAAATATTTTAACTCCTTAGCGGGGGGGTAAAACCATCCCCTCAGAAGCTCTGCTTGCTCACATTACTGTGATCCCCAAAGAGGGCAAGGACCCCACCGTCCCCCAAAGCTACCGCCCTATCTCCCTCCTTAATTTGGACATTAAGCTCCTAGCAAAAGTATTAGCGAACAGGATCAAACACCTCCTACCCGGAATCGTGCACCCTGACCAGACAGGCTTCATAGTTGGTCGGGAAGCCAGAGATAACTCCCTGAGAGCAGTTCAACTTATCCACTGGGCCCAGACCTGCCCAACCTCCCCGTCCTATATTATTCTTTCAACTGACGCCGAATAGGCCTTCGATCGTGTGGACTGGCCGTATATGACGGAGGTCCTGCGATCGATCGGTCTAGGACCACGACTACTGAGCATGATCTTGTCCCTCTATTCAACACCTTGTGCTCAGGTCAAAGTAAACGGAACCCTATCCTCGAGATTCCCCATTAGAAATGGTACAAGACAGGGGTGCCCCCTGTCACCCCTCTTGTTCGCTTTAGTTTTAGAACCCCTGCTTCGGACCGTGCGAGCCAACCCAGACATTACAGGCCTGCGGGTTGGACACACAGAGCATAAGCTCTCGGCATACGCGGACGATGTTCTTTTCCACCTATCGAACCCGACCATATCATTACCTAACCTGATGAGAGAATTGAAACTCTTCGGGACCCTGTCCAATTTTAAAATCAACCTGTCAAAATCGGAGATTCTCCCCATTAATCTTCCCGCCCACTTAGCCACGGGTCTCCGAGCCTCTTTCCCTTTCACCTGGACCACGACATCCATGCGTTACTTGGGTGTGCAGTTGACCGACAGATTTGATACCCTATATTTAGCTAACTATGCCCCATTATTAGCCACGGTCAAAAGTGACCTCCTGAAATGGACGCGATCGGCCTTCACTTGGCTAGGTCGGGTAAATATTTTAAAGATGACTGTACTGCCGTGCATTCTTTTCTACTTACAAATGCTCCCGATCCCCCTACCCAAACAATTCTTTGACCGTATCTCCAGCATGATGTCCGCTTTTATATGGAATGCGCGTAAACCTAGAGTGGCGCTTAGGATATTGCGATGCTCAAAGCGAACGGGAGGCCTAGGGGTCCCTGATATTAAACAGTACTATCGAGCAATAGCTCTACAGAGGATCCTCAACTGGCGTTTTCACACCCATACCAAGGTCTGGGTACCCCTGGAAAAAAGTCTGGCGGGCAGGAACTTATCCTACGCTCCGTGGTTGGCAAGGGAACACAGGGGGCTATCCGACACAACCTCCCCTCTGACGTCTCATGTTCTGACAGTCTGGGATAAGACGAACGCCGAGATTCACTTGGCCCCCCCTGTGTCCCCTCTGGCCGCCCTGGGGGGTTTCCAATGGTTCCCCCCGGGTGAGCAGATGTCTTTCTTCGAATCGTGGGTGGATGATGGGAACGCCAGTTGTGGGAAACTTATGGGAGGTGGCAAACTCCTGAGCTATGAGGCGCTCCTGGTGGGTAGACAGGGTTCCCGTATGAACTTCTGGAAATACAGACAACTACACCACTTTTTTGAGATCCACGGTCGCAATATTAGAGACCCCTCGACACTTACCCCATTTGAACGGTTGTTTACTGACGACGCCCCTACCGCCCACATAGTGTCAGAACTATACAGTCTTCTTACCTCAGCCACCGGCGCAGGTTAGACCTGCCTATGTACGACGGTGGGAATCTGACCTGGGGACGACATTTACAGAGACACAACTTACCCATCTATACCAATTGACCCATTCGTCCTCCATCAACTCGAGAACACAGGAGACGAATTTCAAGCTCTTGTCCTGTTGGTATAGGGTCCCAGCAGACCTGGCTAATATTTACACTTCTATGTCACCGTTGTGCTGGCGGGGTTGTAATCTCAGGGGAACGCTGCTCCATATTTGGTGGGACTGCCCCTTGGTCAGACCCTTCTGGGAAGACATACGGGATCAGATCAAAGTAGTGACCGGGGTGGAGATTCCTCTCTCTCCGAAACACTTCCTGCTGCATGTCCCCACGATCCCCATCCAACGGTACAAGAAGTGTATGCTACCTCACCTGCTTAATGCGGCGAGGCGTCTACTGCCGGTTCACTGGAAAACATCCAGAATCCCTACAAGGGGGGGAGTGGATCGCTGGGGTGAATGCAGTCAGAGAAGCGGAGGACTGGATAGCGACCTGCCGTGACACACGTGAACGATTCAACACCATATGGGCCCCCTGGTCGGATTACACTACCGACCCCACTTTTGTCCCTTCTAGCTTGGATATCGCTTTATTAGAACTATCAGATCCCTCCCTTAAGGCCCGCAGATTAGCACAAGAATAGGAATGAGCCCCATGCCCATGTGTTCGGCTATGCTGGATGAAGAGGAACTATCTGAGGAGACTTCTCCCCGCGATACCGGGCCCGGCGTGTGGAAGCTAGCAGCACCTTGAGAAATCGCAAGTACACCTGGACTGTCTTTGTCTGTCTTTTTTCTTACTCTACCCCTCCCTTCCCCTCCCTGCTTTTTCCCTTTCTCCCCAGTCTACCCTGTTATGCCCAGGAATATCAGTTAATATGTTGTGTTAATAATGGCGCTACCGACCAAGGGGTCAATTGAGGGGTCGGGCACAGGGCTGGAATTACAAAACTCTGGGGGCGACGGGGCCGTCCCCTGATGTCAGGGGAACAAGGGTATCCTCGTAGCTGGTCCCAATGCCTTGTGGGGGGGCGCCTGTGGCGTGGGCGGCGGTGGGGGGTGGAAAGCTGGAGGCCCCTGGGCCCCCCTCCCCCCGCGAGCAGGGGCTTCTCCCAGATATTTCATAAAGAGCAGACGCAGCAACCCGACCCCATACTGCACAATAGACAATTGCACTGCATTTAGGGGAGACCACTACACGAGACACCCAGTTGTTGCCTGCTATTTTGGCGCTGCTTGTCAATGTACTGCATGTTCACTGACCCCCAAGGGGTACCTTACAGTCTATGAGACCCTGCGTGGTCGCCATTTCGTTCACTATGCAACTTCCTGGTAAATGTATGTATGTGATTTATATGTTGGAAAAACAATAAAACTGATTATACAAAAGAAAGGAAAAGTCACTCTTCCCCGCAGGTGAAACCAAGTAACACAGACAGGTTACAGGTAGGGATGAAGCTACCTAGCTATGTTTGGCAAACCACAGAACAAATTAGCCTTGTTTGGCCAGCATGCACACCCGAATCTCCAGCTGCTGTTTGTCTGTCATTTGGCAGCTTCCTAAATGACATGTCCCCGGCCAGCTGGTGTTTGTAAACAAACCAGCCAGGGATCCTGGATGATGTAATTGATCAGTGACACAATGCAGGATCCCTGGCCAGTTAGTATACAAACAAAAGTATTATTGTAAAAGGCTCCCAGATACTATTAAGCTACTGCCCTCCCACAAACCCAGACAATATTTTAGGGGAAGTTGCAGGGCTTGGCCTCCATATTTTCACAGTTCCCTCCCAATGTAGCGTGGTACAGTTCAGTAGCAAGTTTTCAGGCCCTTTCCTGGCCACCCAGGTTGCATGCAGGGTGGTTCAAGGATTTTTGTCTACTTAGGTGAAAGTGCATTTTGCCTCCCCCCACCCCATCTTTCTGGCACCCCTCCCCATACCATCCTCTAGCCACACCCACCAGTGTGACAGGAGAGGGTATCTGGGCAGTGTGACAGGAGAGGGGCAGTGGGACAAGAGGGGAGCATCATGACAGAAGGGAGAATGTCACAAGAGGGGGGCAGCAGGACAGGAGGGGGTAGTGTCACAGGAAGGAGGTAGTGTCACATGAGAGAGGCAGCGGGACAGGTGGAGGCAGCGTCACACGAGGAGGGCAGCATGACAGGAGGAAGGCAGTGGGACAGGATGGGGAAACGTCACAGAGCAGATGTCACATAGAGAGAGAGGGGCGGCAGGGTAGGAGGGGAGTAGTGTCACAGGAGGAGGGAAGCAGGACAGGAGAGGGCAGCATCACAGGAGGGGGGCAGCAGGACAGAAGGGGGCAGAGTCAGAGGAGGAGTCAGGGAAACAGGAGGGCAGTAGTGTCACAGGAAGGGGGCAGCATCATAAGAGGGGGGCAGTGAGACAGGAGGGGGGTCAGAACCTATAGATGGCTTCTGTGTTCTTGACCTATAGCATCCCCTTTTTACCATAAGGCAAGTAGGCCTACTGGTACTTGCTTGCCCCAGGTCTTATACACAATGCTATAGTGCCTGGCTACCATGCCAGGGCATGCTCGAACTGAGCAAAGCAAACAAGTACTTGCGGTTGGCAGACAGGAAGAGTGGTTCAATGACAGTCCAGGTACAAGGCAGGCAAGTTTCATAATATTTGGGGTTAATCTGTAGTCAAAAGGTAGACAGAGTTCAGAGAATAGTCTGATATCTGTTCAGAGATTGTCAACAAGGAAATCCAAACAGCAGAGCAAGACAAACAGGCAGCTTGAGCACAAGTAACCAGAGTTATCACAAACATGAGACTGCAGGCTTGGCTGGCTTAAATTAGGTTTGGTCTCCACCCAGAGACTGGCCACATAAATTACCTTACAGGTGGACAGACACAGAGGAATGCCAAAACTAGGATGCTGGATTGAGACCAGCAACTGTCAAAGAACAGGAGCGTTTAGACACAGGTTTAAGGACTAAGAATTATAGCACTGAACGTAAAAATGTGTAAATGCATTGTCTGTGACAACCAGTGAGAACACCAGCCATAATGTGACTGTAAATATGACACATTATGGCACTCAATGGCACTAAGACCATGGATGTGAAGTGAAGTGAGGTGCAGTAAACCAGTGTTCAATTTAATCTCCCAGGCATAAGCAGGGTAATTTAAAAACTAACTTCTCTGCACATTACTGGATGCTTGAGCTGAATAATTGATTACTTTACCTCACTTCACGCATTAGCTCCAAAGTCACAACTTTTCAGCTTGCCTCACTACACTCAACTTGCAAAATCCCATTCATTCTAATTTTCCCTGTTTACAGAGTGTTTGTTCAGTTGCTCTATGTCTTATGCCGCGTACACATGATCGGAAATTCCGACAAGAAAACCGTGTATTTTTTTCTGACGTAATGTTGGCTCAAACCTGTGTTGCTTACACACGGTCACACAAATCTTCTCGGAAATTCCGACTGTCGAGAACACGGTGACATACAAGACGTATGACTAGCCAAGATCAATGGGTTCAATAGGCAGTTCGGCTCTTCTGCTTGATTCTGAGCATGCATGTTTTTTTGCGCGTTGGAATTGCATACAGATGAGTGGTTTTTCCGATAGGAACTTTTTCCGTCTGAAAAATAGAGAACCTGCTCTCAATCTTTTGTTGGCGGAAATTCCGACAGCAAAAGTCCGATGGAGCATACACACAGTCGGAATTTCCGACCAAAAGCTCACATCGGACTTTTCTTGTCGGAATTTCCAATCGTGTGTACGCGGCATTTTTTTCAAAAAGATACATGTGCATTTTTTGAGCATATTCAGGTGTTTTTTGCTTTTCTAGACTTAAAAAGAATTGCCCGGATTCACAAAGCACTTACGCCAATGTATCCCGAGATACGCCACGTAAGTGTAAGTATGCGCCGTCGTATCTATGCGCCGTGCCCAAAAACTGAGATACGCCTGAAAATAGGCTTCATCCGACCGACGTAACTTTCCTACGTCGGCGTATCGTGGGCGCATATTTACGCTGGCCGCAAGTGGCGCTCCCATTGATTTCCTATTCAAATATGGAAATGAGGGAGATACGTCGATTCACGAACGTCCTTGCCCCCGGCGCATATTATACGCGGTTTACGTAAGTCGTACGTCCGGCGTAAAGTTATTCCCCATATATGAGGTGCAACTCATGCTAAGGTATGGACCAGGGAACACAGTCGTCGTATTTTACGTTGTTTACGTAGTACGTGAATAGGGCTGGGCGTAGGTTACGTTCACGTCGTAGGCAGTGATCTGCCGTATCTTAGGGAGTAGTTCCGATGTGATTCTGAGCATGCGCACTGGGATACTCCACGGGACAGTGCATGCGCCGTTCGTTTTAAGTACTTGTATGGCACTCGGCCCATCATGTGCATGGGGTCACGCCTCATTAGCATGGCTCACGCCCACTTCCACCTACGACGGCTTACGCCAAGGGAACCCAGCGCAGTTTGGGAGGCAAGTGCTTTGTGAATTCGGTGCTTGCCTCTCTGCGCTACGTCGGCGTAAATGCATGCGCCAATGTATGTGAATCAAGGCCAATGTGCCTGTAAATGTGCGACACATGCATTTGCATGCATTTTTGTACTTACTCTCCTCCACTCAAACTGTTCTTCCCACCCTTGCCTAACCCAGGAAACAAATGCCTAAAGCTTTATACACATGTAAAAACACTTACATAAAGCTTGTAAAGCACCCAAAAGCTTCAAAATACTAGAAATATGAGGAACTTAGTAAATCAGGTCTTATGTGCCAAGTTTCAGTGAATCAGAAAATAGCAGCAATTGCTCTCATGCAGTACTTTTATAATGGGGTATGATAAAATAGTTCTCCTGAGAGATTGTGGGAGAAAAAAACAGGGAAAGCAGGCAGGGTAGCATGGCTAAGCCTTGTTTTATACCCAGGGACTAATAACGACACAATTTAAAAGTTAGCTGCTACAAGTTGGCAATTATCGATAGAAAGTGAATCAGAGAACGTCTTGGTAATTCATAATGCAAATCTTATCACAATTGAGCCATGAGCTTTGGTTCATTTGGGCACAACTAATTATATATGATAAAAGAAAAAGTGGCAGGAGAGACCACCAAGGAGGCCCCTCTATAGTTTAGACAAAAAAAACTCCGGTACCACATCCTATCAAAGAAGTTACACAAAAAAAAAACGAAATACTAGTATTAAGGACTTTACCAGTACCACAATTAAAAAGTGTAAATGAAATGGCTTGCTGCGACTTCCGATGCAGTTGCATTTCACGGGTCACTGTCCGCTTCTTCAGGAAAGCAAATTACAGTCAAGCTCTCAGTGTATATAAACATCAGCATAAGCAGTGTCAAACATTATTTTCTATGACCAGCTGTTGCCAACTCCCTTGGTTGGTGGGGTGCTCCAGAAAGTAGCAACGGAGTCCGCCTTGTGTGAATGAGGCCTTAGTCACCAACACACATGTAGCGGTTGAATATCTGATATGTCAAATCAAAGATCAACAGGTCATTGTGGTCCTGGAGTTATGGGTCAGCTGGAAATATGGGGAGGGATGTATCCAGTATTTACCTTACCCTTCAGCAGGATAGTGCAGTTCCTGGGGAATACTGAGTGGCTCATCACTCCCCATATTTCCAGCTGTCCCCATAACTCCAGGACCACACCGACTATCTATTGATCTTTGATTTGAGATATTCAACCGCTAAGTGTGTTGGTGACTTATACTTGGTTGATGGGGTGGTCCAGAAAGGGCTTCATCTATACGTCAAAAGAAGTTGGCAACAGCCTGTTTATGCTGATGTTTATATACACTGAGAGCTTGACTGTAATTTGCTTTCCTAAAGAAGTGGGCAGCGACACGTGAAACGCAACTGCGTCGGAAGTCGCAGCAAGCCATTCATCACCCGATTTCAATAGGGTTGATGACTCAGCTTTACACTGTGTAGCACAAATACAATTTATATATGGAATTGTGTGTTACGTCTTCAATATTTGTGTAGCTGTGCCCCGTGGGGTCACTACGTGTTCTAGCATCCACACATTTCACCCTGCTGGCCAGACATCCATTTTGGCACACTTTCCCAGACAATAATCAGCCTTTTGCTTGTTTTTTGTTGTTTTTATTAGGGGATTAAACTTGGATGGGGAAAAAGAGACATTGGATGCCCAAATGATGAATCTTTAGCTATGGAATAAATGTAGTTTGAATCAAAATCTGTCAGTCTCTTCCTCACAATATCTTCACTGTCCAAATCTAGGTTCCTGTCACCATTAGCACATGGCTAGGCCTCACTCTGAATAAGTCCTAACATTTTACAGGGGTTTGTAGTCTCTTTGTGGTAGCAACCATTTTAGTTGAGAACAATAGATGTGTTAACTGACGCTTGGTGGACTTCTGATCCCAGCATGTCCAATGCAAATCCTGCCAGCACTCGTGGCTGCAACGACTTGACTCCAAAACAACACCACAGTTTCTCCCTCTGTCTCTCCCAGAGCTTTACACTGTGCTTCTCACTCACCAACCGCGACATAGATCCCTCCTGAATGACTTGCCGGCAGTGCTCCCAACTTTCCTCTTCCTGCTTGAGGTAAGGTGACCAGATTTTTAAAATTAAATCCGGGGACATATTTTTTCTTTACTAGTAATGGCAACAATCAGCGACTCTCTGCCTGTCGCCGCCCGCCTAACAGCCTCTCAAGTCTTACTCTTCTGGCCCCGGCTACTACTGGATGGGGAGTGGAGGAAGATGACTCTGCCAGGGAAGGCAAGCAGATAGGTGGCTGGCCAGGATTTGAGCCAAGGCAGAAGAACATGCGAGCGAAGCTGAATGGGCATGCGCCCGAAACTGAAGAAATATTCCCTCCGCTCCGACCAGCACATGATCATCAGAAAGGGGCACAGATAATGGGAAAAATACAACCCCCCTATGCTAGTAGGCACGGCGGAGCTGGGGGGGGGGGGTTTAATTGAAATATTTTTATTCTGCACTGACTGTCTTTGAAATTGCCCCTGCCCCTTTATTAAATCCAATCTGGGGACAAAACCAGGGACAGACTTAGTCCGGGGACAGTGTCCTCAATCAGGGGACTGTCCACTGAAACTGGGGATGTCTGGTCACTCTAGCTTCAGGACACCTCTCAATGACCGTGTAGAGAGAGGCTCCCTCCCAGCTCCCAAGCTCCAGGCCTGAGGTTACCCCCCCCCCAGAAAGGGGGTTTCCTCAGACCATGACAATCTAACACATCATCATTCAGTTCTTCCACCCGACAACTCCTCCCACAGCAGGCTGACCGTGGGTATATATAGGAGGCCTGCCCCCTGCCTAGTTGGGGATTGGTCAGGGCTCCCACATACACCCCATGTCAATCCAGCTCTCTGCCCTGCCTCTTTTCCAGAACCTGCTAAAAACCAGAGGAGGCGCCCAAGAGCTAAAGCACATGTCAGTCACCTGCTGCTACACTAAACCACTCCCTGCCCCCAGATCAAAAACAAACAGTACTAGATCATAGCATAGGCCTGCTTAAATTTACCTGTGTTGACAGTACAAAACAACCCCAATACTCTAGCACCTAACTACCTAAGGTAGAGGATGCTACATATATTTCAATAATTTAACATTTTGTACAATATATTTTTGACACTTTTTAATTAAGTGGTACTGTCAAAGTCCTTAATTCTAGTCTTTAGGTTTTTTTTTGTGTATTATATAAGATACTGAAATAACATATATTATTGTTCTTGGGCACAAACAAAGAGTTTGTTTGATGGTATTGTGTTTCAAGAATAATTTTTAAACAGCTAGCATTGCTTTAGTTAAAAACCACTTGGTAAAGGTAGGTATCTACAAACACAATACATTTTTTTTTCTTTTTTAAAATTAAAACAAAAACGTATTAAAAACGTATTAAACATCAGTAAAACATCAGTATAAAAAAAAAATTGTGAAATAGAGAAAAGCAGGTAATTAGGAGCTAATTAACAAAGGGTTAAAACATATCTGTTGTACAACTTTGCTGCAGCTAAAGTTGCAACCAGATCACAGAGCAAGACTGTGACCTGCAATAAAAGGCAAATTAACATTTTATTTAGTCTTGCATTAAAGCGGTACCTGGAACACAGTAGAATCTATCACAGTGGCGCTCTGGCATTCAGAGAAGTGTTGTATTCTAGCAATGAAAACAAAGCTTCCTCTGATTGGCAGAGAGTCAGAGAGGCAGGCTGATCATGTGACAACATCTGACTCACCCAATCAGCAGAAGCTTTGTATTCATTGCTAAAATACAAAGCTTTCTCTAAATGGCTGAGCGCCACTGTGATAGACTCAAGTGTGTTCTGGGTATGAGACTTGAAGTCTCAACAAACCCTAACACAGTGTGCTGTATTTAGCCTCAGCTACATACAGTTTATACTGCACATCCAGTGGCTTCACATGTCAGCGAGGGACATAGTTTGTTTGGCCCAAATGAGCTATGTAAAGTGTATGAAAAGCTGGAGTTCGGCTTATAAGTGTATGTAAAACCAAAATCAATTTTTCAGTATGTTTGACATCATGTCTTAGGCCTCGTACACACGATAGGATAGCCAGAGGACAACGGTCTGAAGGACCGTTTTCATCGGTCCAAACCGATCGTGTGTGGGCCCCATAGGTTAGTTGACCTTCGGTTAAAAAAATAGGAACTTGCTTTAAAATGTAACCGATGGACGCCCAACTGATGGGTCAAAACCGATTGTTAGTATGCAAAAGCATCGGTTAAAAACCCGCGCATGCTCAGAATCAAGTCGACGCATGCTTGGAAGCATTGAACTTAGTTTTTTTCAGTACGTCGTTGTGTTTTACATCACCGCGTTCTGACACGATCGGTTATTTACGGACCATCAGTCAGCTTCATCGGTTAACCTAAGACAACGTTCCTTTTAGACCGTTGTCCTCTGGCTATCCTATCGTGTGTACGAGGCCTTACAGTATTAGTTTTCCTAAGAAAATACTTTTTTTGGAACTCTGTTGCAAAGCACTGTCTCTCTCTTTTAGCAGCCGCATTGTAATCCTAACGTGTGCAGTCCTTCAACTGGTTGTTGGGCTGCTGATTGGCTCTATCTGATGAAGCCCCCATTCACATTGGCGTAATTTGACATGACATATCTCATACCAAATCAAAGTAGTTTCTGCACTACTTTTACGACTTGGGGGGTGATTTCAATAGACATTTGTGCATGAACTCGCACAAATGTCTTTCAAATCGCCCCCCGAACTTGCACTGAAATGTGGGTTTGAAATCGTGCGAGTTCAGCCGAACTAGCACGATTTCAAACCCGCCTTCATTGTGAATGAGGGCTAAAAGCCCAAAGGCCAACAGAAGAAGCTTGCACAGTAGGCTGACAATGCTGTTTCTATTTTCAAGGTAGTGGCTAAGCGGCCTGCAATGGGAATTGCTCTTTCTGGCAGGATCTTTCGGTAGGAAGCTTTGCAACAAAGTCCCAGATACAATTTGCTTAAGAATATACATACTAACAGGAAAAACATACCCAAAAATAAACTTGAACTGAAATCTTGCAGGGTGTATATAACTGGTCTGCAGTTTGCAGACTATGGGCCAGATTCAGATAGGTCAGCGGATCTTTAGATCCGCGTAACCTATCTGATTTACGTTACGCCGGCGGCAAGTTTTTGAGGCAAGTGCTTTATTCAGAAAGCACTTGCCTCAAAAGTTGCGGCGGCGTATCATAAATCCCCCGGCGGAATTCAAATTCCGCGGCTAGGTGGTGTGTAACATTTAAATCAGGCTCGTCCCCGCGCCGAACGAACTGCGCATGTGCCGTCCGCTAAATTTCCCAGCTTGCATTGCTCTAAATGACGTCGCTAGGACGTCATTGGTTTCGACGTGAACGTAAATTACGTCCATCTGTATTCGCGAACGACTTGCACAAACGACGTAAAAAATTAAAAATTCTACCCGGGAACGACGGCCATACTTAACATAGGATACGCCGCATATAGCAGGGGTAACTATATGCTGGAAAAAGCCGAACGCAAACGACGTAAAAAAAAAGCCCCGGGCGGTCGTTCGTTTCTGAATCGGCGTAATTTCTCATTTGCATATTCCTCGCGTATACAAACGGAAGCGCCACCTGGCGGCCAGCGTGAGATTGCAGCCTAAGATCCAACGGTGTAAGTCACTTACACCTGTCGGATCTTAGGGAGATCTATGCGGAACCTGATTCTATGAATCAGGTGCATAGATCCGACCGACGGAACTCAGAGATACGACGGCGTATCAGGAGATACACCGTCGTATCTCTATCTGAATCTGGCCCCTTGTACTTATGTACTCTACTGCAAAGCACAATTCATTATGAAAGGCCCATAAGACAGTAGAGACAGTAAAGACAGTATAAATTGGTATATTGAGATTTTATTAATATTGCAAGCACCGTAATGGTAAATGCTTTTTAAGGTGCCTTAACATTATTAAGCATTGTTAACTCACATTATTTCCCGCCAGTGTACACATGAAGCAGTATGAGTCATTGACCTATATGAATCAACTGTAAAAAAAATACAGTCAATGGCCCAGATTCTCAAAGGAGATACGTCGTATCTCTGAGTCTGAGCGGTCGTATCTATGCGCCTGATTCATAGAATCAGTTACGCATAGATTTCTATTAGATTCGACCGGCGTAAGTCTCTTACGCCGTCGGATCTTAACTGCATATTTACGCTGGCCGCTAGGGGCGTGTACGCTGATTTACGCCTAGAAATATGTAAATCAGCTAGATACGCGAATTCACGAACGTACGCCCGGCCGACGCAGTACAGATACGCCGGGAAAAAGTTACCCCTGCTATATGGTGGCGTACATGCGGCGTACCAATGTTAAGTATGGACGTCGTTCCCGTGTCGAATTTTGAATATTTTACGTTGTTTGCGTAAGTCGTCCGTGAATGGGGCTGGACGTAATTTACGTTCACGTCTAAACCAATACGTCCTTGCGGCGTACTTTGGAGCAATGCACACTGGGATATTCCACAGACGGCGCATGCGCCGTTCGTGAAAAACGTCAATCACGTCAGGTCACAAAACGTCAGGTCAATAAAACACGCCCCCCTGTTCCACATTTGAATTAGGCGGGCTTACGCCAGCCTATTTACGCTACGCCGCCACAACTTACTGAGCAAGTGCTTTGAGAATACTGCACTTGCCCGTCTAAGTTGCGGAGGCGTAGCGTAAATAGGATACGCTACGCCGAAACAAAGATACGCTCTTCTACGAGAATCTGGCCCAATATGTTTACATAACCTTTACCTTTGTCAGTAGAAAATAGGAATTTCAGCCAAAACTTTTTAACTTTTTTAAATAATGTTTGGAATGGCCACAGGAACATTAGGACCTAGAAACTACAGACCTCTCGATCTTAATCTTGGTCCTGATTGGGCTGTAACTGGTAGTTGTGAAGCATTAAAGTGTATGTTACCCCGACCTGTCATATTCCTAATATTCATAATATTTTGTACTTTTGTTAACAATTATTATGTTCTCTTTGCATTGCTTCCTTTGCATGAAATCCCTGGTGGTATTTCAGACTGCCCACACTAGGCATAGAAACTCATCCATCTCAGTATGGCCAGTTTTCTGGCTGTGCTGGTAGCACTGCCTGCCTATCCCCCAGTGACCAAGACTTGTGCTGATATGCCCACCTGCATAGCTATTCACTGGGAAGATCAGTGTATTGCTCTTTCTTTGTGTCCTGCTGACATGACCCCTGCAGTCTCTACCCCCACCTCTGTAAGCTACTTATGTAGCTGAGAACAGGAGTTATCTGATGATCAGTTCTAAAAAAAGAAAAAGGTATTTATCCCATAAGGGACCCAGGGGCGCTGCCCCCCTAATCCATGTGCTTGGCCCCTAATCTACATTTTTTTAAAGCACGTGACTAGTGCCCGTTGGCTTCAAAAAAGAGCACTGCACCCTGAGCCCACCCAGTTGTGTGACAATAGCAAATTAATATTCAATATTGTCCTCCTGATTTGTCTCCCAGCCAATCAGGAATCGGGTCCCAGTTCCTGTTCGGCTCCGGAGCGAGAAGTAGCTGGAGCGAGGAGCAGAATCCCTACCCCGGATCTGCCTCCTAAGGTTAGGAGGCCTTTGATCCCCGCCTTCCCATCCATCTCTCATGGAGGGGGTAGTGCCGTCTTGCCGTCCATCTCCAGGGGGGAGGACACCCCCCCCCGAAATATTGAGCACCAACTGCCAATGGTTTGCATATACGTTAAACTTTTTTTTTGTACTTTGCACTGTACACTTTACTGTTGTCTTCCATAAAGAGATTCTCATCAGAATGAGTACTCCTCCAAACATCTACAGCTGAGTGCAGTCCACAGGTCAACATCTCAACAGTAAGCAAAAAGGTGAGGCTCACAGGTAAACAATGGGCAACCAACCATTAATGCATAAATGTTGAGCGGAGAAAGAACCATAACGTTATCTTCAACTCTTTGTATAGTTGCCTACAGTACCTCAGCTCAGTCTGTCCCCTCGCATTTTGTTCTCATATTTACAATGGTGGGCATGACTGAGAACCCCTTTCTGTACACTCAGATGGCATAACGTGTCCATCTGCCATAGATGGAAAACCTAATCATTTACTGTAGGTATGCTATCGGTATCATGTACTAACCAGCAATTAAATAATACAGCCATATAAATGCAGCTTTTACATGAAATTAAAACAATGAGGTCCTAAGGTCACTCACTGTTTTGACCAAAGCACCAACTTGTAAGAGAAGCTCCCATCCGCTTGTGCAAAAAAAGTTAATTATCTGTAAATAGCTTCCAGAAACCTCAAATCAATTTATGAAAACAAAAATTAACTTTCCGTATAAACATAATTACAGCAAGATGACGGTGTGCAGGCCAACGCATGTTTTGGAAGCTGGGCAGGAAGCCAAATGAGTTTATTAGGCAATGTAATTAATAACAGTTTCTCTGGCTCCAGGAGGCTGTTAATGTTCAGGAGAGGGAGGCTGTAATGGAAAAGAATTGACAGATTTAGGAAAGCGTTACAGTGAGAACTTGCCATGGTGACTGTCAGATGCAAAGAGACAACAACTTACTGTACTGTTTCACTGCAATACATTTTGAGTTATTGTTGTAAAAGTACATTTTTATGTGAGTTTAATGTGTATTGAAAGACCTTTTTTTTTTGTGGAGCTGCGGTGGCTCAACGCGATTGGCACTACGCTGATAAGCCATTCACCTCTGCAGCTAGGGGTTCGGATCCTGGTCTCGGCTACATGTGAATTGAGTTTGGTGGTCTCAGCCCGGCTCCCGGTGGGTGTGCTGTGTGAGGTAAGCCTGCGCTTAGTACCCCCCTCCCACAAAAACCACCACACTTACACGCACTCGAAATTGGGTTAACATGCACGCACTTTGAGCGGGCAAATCCTCTCACTCCCTTAGAGGGAGTCCCTCTGCCCCGTTGGGCTTCAAAGCAGAGCAGGGCGGGCTGTGTGGGAGGACCCCCTCACACACCCGCCATTGCCACCCTGGGCATGGAGAAAAGTGGCAGATTGCCTCTGGGGGAGGCCTGCCTACTCCCAAGTTCTGCATAAAGTTATGAGAGGGTAAGAACACATGTCAGGTATTGATTGCTGTCTCTGTCCCCTTTCTGTTTGTTCTGGTGACTATAGTAACTGGGACCGAATGTACTGTAAGGCTTCATTTCCATGGACATTTTTACAGCCACTTTTCTGAGAGTTTTTTTGCAGCTTAAAAACGGCTCTCCATGTTAGTCTATGGCCTCATGCCCACTATGACATTTTTGAGCTGTAAAAACGTCCATGGAAATGAAGCCTAATAGAAAAAATCCTATGGCCCCAGAACAGCACCAATAGGGAAATCTGCTAATGCGGATGATTTCTCCACAGACAACATGATTTTTTTCACTTTGGAGCAATTTCTGATTACACTCATGGGTACCCTACCACCCCACACGCATACATACAGAGACAACATTTACTCTGTAGTCACCACCTGTGCCACAAGACCATATCCAAACTGTTTGGGAGTTCTATAAAGCTCTGAAAAAATGTTGCTACCAACTAAGTTCTGTAATTCAGGTATAAAGAAAAACACCCTGCCTTGCTTGGCTGTTTATTTCAGATAGATTGCATGTGTATGTTTACTAGTTTTCCAATTCAAAGAACTGCTTGAGAGTGCTGTGGTAACAATGGCAAAAAGGAATCACGGACTGCATTCACACCGATTAGAATTTGTCAGGCCTCTGCACCAAAATGATAGATGTTTCATATGGCACTGCAGCTATAGGTGACAAGTTCCCATCGGGTCCACCTCCCCTGTGAGCTTCTCATTTGCCATATATGGGCATTTTCATGTTTGGGTAATGACATCCTCAGTATCCCTAATCCCTTTGTGCACATTTAGCTTTTGGCCAGGGAATCTGCTGACAATTTAATGGGAGTCAGACCAAGGATAGAACTCTGTCTGGGAAACGTCACATTCAAGACGGCTTCTCAGCTCAGACATGCTCAACTCTGTGCATTGGTGTATAACTGTACACTAGCACAGAGCTTGTTATAATTACCGTCAGTTTTCTAATCTACAAACAAGTAGTCATTTTTTCAGGATCTGTCCCTGCCATAATAAGAGATTCTTAAAGTAGTGGTTTAGTGGTTGTAAGCAGGGCAGCCATCACAAATTTTGGGGACCCTTACACAGCTTTAGGCAGGGCCCCCCTGGAGCAGAGAACCGGGGGGACCCTCCTCTCTCCTGTCGCGAGATGATAAGTGGGGGGAGTTGTGGTAACGAAAGTATCATCTCTTCTCTCTCCTGCCGCAAGATAAGTGGGACGGGGAGGGGGGGGGGGTTGGTGTTGACAAACAAAACAAAGTCAAGTCAAGTCTTCTCTTTTTTCTCTTGCCGCAAGTTTCTAAAGTCAGACGAAAAAAATAATAATGGGCGAACCCCTGCCGAGAGTTGCTAAAGGTGGGGGGTCCGACGGAATAAATAAATAAATCTTTTTTTTTTAATCGGGGGGGCGGGCCCCTGCCGCGAGTTTCTAAAAATAAAATAAAAACCCGGGGGGGCCATCGGGCCCCTTACAGGTGTAATGCCTGTAGCCCCCTGATGGCGGCCCTGGTTGTAAGAACTACATCAATTTGTCACACGTGATGGTACTTGGTGCTAATGCTTGCCTGAATTACGCATAAGTAGTTTTAAAGGGAACTACCGAAAGACCTGTCTTTCTGAGGGCCTTAGCTCTTTTGATCTTGGTATGGTGAGATCACACATGTCAATAGCAAGAAGAACACCAGACCCTAAATATCTGTGGTTTAACCACTTCACCCCCGGAAGATTTTACCCCCTTCCTGCCCAGGCGAAATTTCAGCTTCCGGCACTGCGTCGCTTTAACTGACAATTGCGCGGTCGTGCGACGTGGCTCCCAAACAAAATTGACGTCCTTTCCCACAAATAGAGCTTTCTTTTGGTGGTATTTGATCGCCTGTGCAGTTTTTATTTTTTGTACTATAAACAAAAAAAGAGCATCAATTTTGGAAAAAAAACACAATATTTTTTACTTTTTGCTATAATAAATATCCATTTAAAAAAAAAAAAAAAAATGTTCTCAGTTTAGGCCAATACGTATTCTTCTACATATTTTTGGTAAAAAAAAAAATCGCAATAAGCGTATAGTGGTTTGTGCAAAAGTTATAGCGCCTACAAAATAGGGGACATAATTATGATTTATTTATTTATTTTTTTACTAGGAATGGCGGCGATCTGCGATTTTTATTGGGACTGCGACATTATAGCGGAAACATCGGACACTTTTGACACATTTTTGGGAACATTAACATTTATACAGTGAACAGTGCTATAAATATGCATTGATTACTGTATAAATGTGACTGGCAGGGAAGGGGTTAACCACTAGGGGGCGGGGTAGGGGTTAAATGTGTAGCCTAGTGAGTGTTCTAACTGTAGAGGGAGGGGGGTGACTGGGGAAGGTGACCGATCTGTGTCCCTATGTACAAGGGGCACAGCATCGGTCTCCTCTCCCTGACAGGATGTGGATCTCTGTGTTTACACACAGAGATCCACGGTCCTGCTCAGTTACTGGGCAATCGCGGCCGCCGGGCACGCGCATTGTGTTCCCAGTAACGTGGCGGGGAATTGAATTGAAATGATCAAGGAGCGTACTTAATTTTTCTGTTTGACAAACTACCTCCTTCCAACTGTTGCGGAACTACACATCCCATGAGGCATTGTAAAACTCTGACATTCACAGATATGACTAGGCATGATGGGAATTGTAGTAGTTCCTGAACAACTGGAGGGCCATAGTTTGGAGACACCTGCCTTAGATTATAAGAATGAATACATCAAATCAATTTTATGTATCATTTGTTCAAGTATATTACCTTTTCCATAGGCACTGTTTGAGTATTCTAATGTTTGCCATTTCAAATACATTGAAAAAGTCAACAGATTCCATGGGTTGTACTTGCTTTTGCACATGACTGTATACATTTTTTTATTACAAAAAAGTAGCCTCTATGCTCCAGATCACTCTGTGGGTAAAGCTGGTCATGTATATATTTCTTTTATTAACTCCTCTTGAATGAGAGAAATAAATCAATTCCTCCATCCACACGCAGGGATGGACTGGCCATTGGGACCACAGGGAGTTTCCCGGTGGGCCGATGGCTCAGTGGGCCGATGGCTCAGTGGGCCGGCTTCAGTGACAGCGGACTGCTGCCCCCCTCCGCTCCTCTGTCTCTCCCTCCCTGCAGCGCTCACCTGGGGGTAACAAAGAAGCAGGAGGACGACAGAGGAGCAGGGGGGACAACAGAGGAGCATGGGGGGAGGGGACAGACAGCTGACTCAACAGCTATGGCCTGGGAGTTTCTCACTTCTGCCTAATCTTGTACCATAAGGGGGGCACCAAACTGATTCGGGTGAAATAATGTCTAGCTTCCCCACTGGTACTGCCTATAAGAGTACCAGTACCAGCCGTTCTACTCTAATAACGTAGAACGGCTAGTGGCCAGTGAAGGGGGAGAGGGGGCTTGTCCGGCCGCCATGGGAGAGACCTGTCAAAGTGGGCCAGTCTGGATAAAGTCCAGGGCCAAATTTATGTCCCAGTCCATCCCTGTCCACACGGCTTCAGTGGCTGCTGAATACCTTGACTGTGTCCGCATCTGATTTGAATGTAGACACTGTTCAGTGAAATTTTTTCCAACCAGTTCCTTCAACAAAAGGCTATAAGAAATGTTTTTGTTCTGAATAGTGGTGCTTGACAGGACTACCCACAGCTCAAGAATCAGTGCAAATTCAAGCCATGTTTCGGAAATTAGTTTTTGTCCGAAAAAAAAAATTTATTTAGTTACACCCGAAATTCGTTTTTATTTATTTTGTTTCCTTATAAAAATGCATTTGTGCAAAATTCCGAATTAATTCATGTCGAATCTGTCATTGAAGGCTTATGGTGTCTGTCGAAAGTTCTAAGAAGATTCGTCAAGCAGCTAAACTGTACGACGCCGCAATCATACATTTTCATTCAAATGCTCTGCCCATAGGCTATAGAAGAATTTGAATGTTAGTTGACTAGTAATAATAATTCATAAATATAAATTTTACTAGCGTCATACAACATTAGAATTCTTCTATAGCTTGTAGGAAGAACATTCGACCGAAAACGGATGATTGCGGCATCGTACAATTTAGCTGCTCCTTCAAATCTTCGTAGAACATTCGACAGACACCATGAGCCTTCAATGACAGATTCGACTTGAATTAATTTCGGATTTTCGGACTAATGCATTTTTATAAGGAAACAAAATAAATAAAAACAAATTTCGGGAGTAACTAAATCAATTTATTTCTCGGACAAAAATTGAATTCCGAACCCAAATATTTCAGTGCGCACATGTCTAGTGATCAGTGCTAAAAATATGCACTGTCACTGTACTAATAACACTGGCTGGGAAAGGGTTAAACACCTAGGATTGTCAAAAGGTTAAATGTGTGACTGAGCAGTGTTTTTGTCTACACAGTGTGCTGCTTTTACTAGAGGAAGTACTGGATTTTATTCCCTGCTTTGTAGGGAAACAAAATCCAGCACACCCCCATTGACAGGATGGAGCTCTGCATTGTTTACATATCTAGAGGTCCGTGCAGCCTGTCTCCTCAGTAAACAGCGGGGGTCGGTGGTTATCTATTGCACCCACTGCTCGCCTTCTGCTGTGACTAATCATTGCAGAAGCGGAGTGTCGTGGTGTGCTTGCATACCCTCTACCCGGAAGTGCAGAATCATGTATATATACGTGATTCTACACAGAACGGCTGCCTTGTAGCAGTAAATCTCTGCCCTGTAGCAGTAGGTCGGCAAGCGGTTAAAGAATCCTTGTCTCTAAAGCACTACCATATTTTAAGCTCTGTTGCTTTCCTGTCTCCATGACAGTAAGTTTCACAGACATTACCCAAAGGTCAGAATTGTTTGAGTAGATAAGGTGATCAATGTGTGTTTCAAATTTTTCTAAATATTTTTTCATTTTAAGGCCAACCCTGTTTGTTTCAGGCAAGACTATAAATAAAATGACTACATACAATCATAGGTATGAACTGTTGGGAGCCAGCTAGGGCTGGAGGTGGCCCAATATGCCCTTGGGTTACTAGCTCGCCCTAGCAGATTCTCAGCAAATTTGTGACTAAGAATCTGCATTTTATTAAGTGGGCAAGGGTGTGAATTTTGTGTGTGCACAATGCATCATTCGTTTTCATTAACTATTGGGTGCACAGGCCAGAGCACTGGCTAGAGGTGTCCTAATATGCATTTCAGGTGCTAATCTGTTCTGTTGCACAGGTTCTATTACAGCAGGCCCTTACCGAATTAGGATGGATTTGTGTCTGAGAGGCATAATTTTAATAGCCTGGGGTAAGGACATGCTGTATTTTGGTTGTGCAGTGTTTTAAATTTTTGGGGGATCCAGAGCTAGGGTGGGACAAAAAAGGAATCCCATGAACAGACTGTCAGCCACAAGTGCCTGATGCAGTCAACTTAACACAAAAAATTTCAATAAAACGTATAAATATAATTATAGAAACATGATAAATATCAAATTATAAATAAACATTGCAGTTTATTTTTTCAGAGACAACAGCCAGAAATATTGTACAGACTGTATGTAAGATGGCTTTTTAAAAGGGAAAAAACAGGCAGATTTATACTAAAGAAAAAAAATAAGATTGTATTTATTTCACAGAAACCCAACACTAAAATATTGTAATGAGTACATGCATAGTTTTTAAGAACATTCACTGGGCTGCATTTTGAACAGGACACGCACCAGCCAGCTTTTACTGGGAAAAAAATATTAGATTGTATTTATTTCACTGTAAAAGAACACAAAAATATTGTAGTGACTACGGGCCCAGTATGTAAGCACTTCTACTAGGCCGCATATTAAACAGGACACACACCAGCCAGTTTTTAATGAAATCATCAATATTAGAGTGTATAGTGAAAAAAGTCTGCCTAATATTTTGTGCTCAAAGACTAAACATTTTCACCAGGCTACATTTTGAATAGAACAAACAACAGCCCAGGTGTAGTAAAAAAAAAAATCAACGTGAGAGTGCATTTATTTGTGTTGCTTCTGTGAGATTATATATATATATATATATATATATATATATATACACTTACACATACACACACACACACACACACTAATGCCAACAAGTCAATTGGCATGTATGATACAACAATGTCATCTAGAGGTTGAGTTGGAAAATATTCTCAGGAGAAACTGGTGTAGAAAGAAAGAGGTCATGTGGGAATGGCTGCCCAAACTTTCTAAACATAAGCTGACAGGAACCAGGGAGACTTTGGTCAGAGGGAACTTCACAGGACCAAAGAAGGAGCTTCACATGGGGATGACGTGGGTTTCCTGCAATAGTGTGTAGAATAAGCCTGGAGCCAGATTTTAAGATAAAGCTGCTATAAACCTGAGCTTAGTGACTTTTAGTGTATCCCTTTTTTGTCAGAGAACAGTCCCAGCCGAATCGCAGATTGGCACATAGAAATGCGCATGTGCACACCGGCACGAACGGCCGCAAAGATTTGATTCTGGCACCCAATGACCTATTTAAAGCCAGCCCTATTAGCCCTAATAGTTGCTGGAGGATCTTCAGCTCCTCTGTGTGTTTCTGAGTTCCTGTTCCTGCTATTATTGGATTTCCTGTTACTGACCCAGCTTGCCTTTGACCTGTTTTGTCTCCATTCCTAGCTTTGACCCTTGGCTTGTTCCAGTGACTCCGCTTCTGCCTGCTGATCCGTGTAAACCCTGTGGCTTGCTTTTCTGATTTTGCTGCTGCCTGATTGGCAGTGTATGACCCCGGATGACTCCTGACTATGCTTGCTTCCTTACTGCTGGCTGATATTATTTGCATGACTTCTGGCCTGGCTCCTAACTCTGCTCCTGGCTCTCCCTTCTGCCAAGTCTCACCTGGTACTCCTAAGGCATTCTGCTCGTCAGGTGCCATCCACATCACCTCAGCCTATCGCAGTCTGCTTCTCTGAGCATAGCACTCCCTCTTACCACCTTCAGGGGTGCTCTGCACTTAGCCACAAGGGAAGCCCTCTCAGAACTTCGGTCTCTGACCAGGTACATGACACTATTGTAAACAGACCATTGTTCATGTTTATTCGCTAAAAATATTAGGTAGTGTGGTTCACTAACAATTTCAATGCTCAAGTTATTTGGTAAAACAATAATGATGCACTTGCATTATTACAGGTACTGGGCAATGTATCTTTTACAGAATTATAATTTCTATCCAGTTAGCATTGTACCCACTAGTTAAAAGCACAGCACATCAGGCCCTGTAGTACAGTTAGTATTTAAAGCAAAGATTGCTAAAAGTCAAAGGGACAAAAGCCAATAGAGTCAAGGTCTAATGGGCCAGATCCACAAAAGAGATACGCCGACTTAACTCGATTTTTCTAAATTTACACGGCGTGTATCTTTGCGCCCGATCCTCAAAACGAGAAGCGCCTGAAATTCGGGCTTTTCCGTCCTACCTAAAAATATTACGCCGGCGCATTCTCGTGCGCAAATTACGCTAGGCACGCCGCTTTATTTGATAGGCAAAGATGCAAATGAGGGAGATAGGGCGATCCACAGAATTAAGTGTGTGCGCCGTAGATTACGCCCTGTGCGCACCTGTTAGTTTTTTGGTGGGATTTTACACATTATAAAAGCAGCCCTAATTTTACACATGCCGTCTGAATGTCTGCTGAAGCAACACCATTCAGGAAGAGCTCAGCACACAAACGTTCAGGACTGAAATCTCTCTGCCAAAATGCCAGGACCAGCAATGATACTAGCTGCATTAGTTGATATAGAGACACAAAGAAGGAGGAGGGCACAGAGGAGGAGGATGAGGGCACAGGAGAGGGTCTACCGCCCACGGCAAGATTTGTTTGGCATGCCTGCTTGTGAAGTTTACCGCACCTACAGATTTACCCGTGAGGCCATCCTGGAATTAACAACAATACTTCAGGATGATATTACCAGCCCAACCCAACGCTCCCATGCCCTGCAGCCACTCACCAAAGTACTGGCCACTTTGCATTTTCTGGCCACTGGCTCATTCCAACGCACAAGTGGAGGCGTGGCTGGGATGGCACAATCCTCCATCAGCAGGTGTGTGCACCAAGTGGTCCCTGCAATCCTGCTGCGCATGGGAAATCAGTTTCAGAAACCCACCCAGGAGGATCAGCGTTTAAAGTCAATGACCGACTTTTACAACATTGCCAGATTTCCACGCACCATCGGGGCCATTGATTGTACCCATGTGGCACTACAACCACCCCATGATACTGAGCACATGTTCCGGAATCGTAAAGGCTGGCATTCCATTAATGTGCAAGTCATCGTCGATGCCCATGGCCTCATCTGGCACGTCTGTGCTAAATTTCCTGGATCCTGCCATGATAGTTACATTTACCGGCAGACACAGATCTCAAGAGATTTTGACCAGAACATGTATGGAGACAGCTGGCTGATTGGTGAGTGACATGTGTGTCAGGTATGTCCCCCCCATGATGCTGACATCACAAGGGGCACATGCATGACTAATATCCTCCTGTCTTTTCCCTTACAGGTGACTCAGGATATGCCTTGGGACCTCATCTAATGACCCCATTCAGGAACCCCCAAACCCAAGGAGAGCAACGCTACAACCAGGCGCACATACGAACCCGGGGAGTGGTTGAACGGACCTTTGGGCTTCTGAAGTCCCGCTTCAGATGCCTGGATAAGTCTGGGGGTACCCTGCTGTATTCCCCTGACTTTGTGTGTCAAATAATTGGGGCATGTTGCATACTCCACAACTTTGCCCTCAGAAGGGGACTGCATATTGACTTATGTAATGACCTGACCCCTGACCCAGGCAATACTATCCCAACCAACTCTACCCGGTCTGCTGAGGGCACAACAGCTAGGAGACGCCTTGCAGAAGGCATTTTTTCCCAGTAAATGTACATGATTAATGTCACAATAAGTATGTATTTTTTCACTGTAAATGCACATGATTAATGTCACAATAAGTATGTATTTTTTCACTGTAAATGCACATCAATAAAGTCACAATGATAATGCATGAATGCACACCACTGTGGTTCCTTGCACAGACACATCACATGCACATCGAATTGGATTAGATCCAAGTCCCCCCCCCCCCCTTGGGACTTGGGAGCAGTAACGCCACGCCACGGCTCCAATTATGTCACTGTGCATTCATACACCATTCAGGAACCTGGGATTGCACTTCTCCCTGGTCCTGGGGATCCCTTCTCCACCAAAACTGAGGGTGACAACCTTAATTTCTTAGGAATGCCACCCCCCCACATTCACACATCATTCACACACATAAACCAAATCATAAGTACAGAAGACCAAATTTAAAAAAAAAAAATGCATAAACAAAAAAAAAAAAGTATCCCAGCAAATTTATTAGCGGCGCCGATTGCTACGCCTTGGCTGGGCAGGGGCACGGGCAGGGGCACGGCCACGGCCACGGCCACGCCGTCGCGGAGGATGTCCATTGGGGGGGTGTTGAGCTGGGGAAGGAGGAGCCTCCTGGGGGGGTTGAGCTGGGGAAGGAGGAGCCTCCTGGGGGGGTTGAGCTGGGGAAGGAGGAGCCTCCTGGGGGGGTTGAGCTGGGGAAGGAGGAGCCGCCCCTGCTGGCCTGCCCTCCATGGCCCCTGCAATGCGAGTGAGACAGGCAGTGAGGGCAGCCGCATTGGCCTGGCCAGACCTTGTATTGTCCTGCACAGCCTGGGTCAGGGCACTCAGCTCATGGGCCACGCGCGTTGTGGCGGTCTGTATGTCATTCAAACATGTAATGACCGCCGTTGAGTTGGTGGCCACATCACCGAGTGCCTCCATCATTTCACCCTGGCTGTGCTCCATCTGCGTCAGTTTTTCAAGAATTTTTCCAAGAATGCGGGTCTGCCGGGCATTGTCCTTCACCACACTGGCCGACAGACGCTCGCCCACAGCCACGGTCTCCTGGGTTGTCCCCCTGGCTGCCGCTGAGTCTTGCGGGCCTGGAGGAGGGGAGAGAGTGACCCTGGTGACTGGAGGCCTGTTGGGGGAGAAGTGGGAGGGGCTACCCCTGATGGTGGCCTGACTGGTGCCAGCCTCAGGGGTAGTCTCAGGGGAAGACTCAAAGGTCATCATATCAGTGGCCAGGAGGACTTCCCGGCCAATCTGCATATTTTCCTCCTCCTCCCCCTCATCATCCTCCTCCCACTCAACCTCAACCTCCTCCCCCTCAACCTCCTCATGAGTGGAGGTTTGGCCAATCCCCTCCCCTGGGGAATCCTGCCCTTCTTGGGACTCATCATCTGCCTGTCTTGGGGGTGGTGCTGCAGCCTGGCCCGATGGGCCTGCAACCTCCTGGCCTCCAACCTCCTGGCCTCCAACCTCCTGGCCTCCAACCTCCTGGCCTCCAACCTCCTGGCGTGTAACCTCCTGGCCATCTGTGGAGGACACAAAACAATCACATGTTTGAGGAACCACACACTTGGCACATCTTCCCTTCCCCCACCCACACATGCTAATCAACAGAGAATAAACCAAAAAACCTACCTGTCCTCCTAGGAACATCTGACGTATAGCCAGGCAGGCCCACCACCTGCTGTGGGTGGAAACACTGGGCCACTGCCCATTCCTCCTCCGTCAGTCTGACTGGGCAGGGTCCCCCTCCTCCAGTGCCCCTGGTATGGGCGTCGATCCTTGCCATCTTAGTCCGGACGACGCTTCTCAGATCATTAATTTTTTTCTGTATGCCAGCGGGGGTCCTAGTCTCCCCCCCCCCCGCCGCATTGATCTGGTCCGTGATCTTTTTAAGAAGCTGCCTCCTCCTGGCCGGGGTGGTGTTCTGGCTCTCAGGGCCATGCAGAAATCGCCCATATTTCACAATGCCCCGAGCAAGAATTTGCTTCTCTCCCAGGGTGAAATTAAGCTTCCTGCGTTTAGGGGGCATCTCATACACCACCCAGCAACAACAAACACACCCGACAAACAATCGACAATACACACCCAAAAACCTGACAAAAATCTATACCACAAAAAAATAAACAAAATCTAAACACACAAGCAAACAGCTAATAGTAATTCAAAAAGAAACACGCACCAACAAACAAACAAAAAACAAACCCCAAAAAACAAACACCAAAAAACAAACACCAAAAAACAATCAGCAAAAACAATAACAAACAAATTAAATAAATACACTTCTCAAACACAAACAACAACTAGACTCTCCAACTCCTCAAACACTTTTCTCACAAACACAACTTACCAACACACAAACAAACAGAGCAGAAGCAAATTGCTCATGGAAGGGGAACAATGGGATATACTTTAGCAAGGGAAGTGTGTGTGTGTGGTGCTTTTTAGACACAGGGCGATCCTCAAACTAAGTACACTTGGCCTTTTACCTATCTCACTGATTGCGCCGAGATCAGTTCTGCACATGCCCAGTGAGGTCCCGATTCGTGCGCGCATGCGCAGTACGGCCGGCGCCTCATTTGCATGGGGTCACGGCTCATTACAATGAAGCACGCCCACTTCCTTCCCACTTGCAAAAACCCCGCCTTACGCCTCTGAATTTAAGTTACGCTGGCGCACATTTAGACGCAAATGCGCTGTGGATACGGCACTTACGACACCAACTTAGGGCAACGTAACTTAAATCACATAAGTTAGGACAAACTAAATTTGCACCGCTGGCTGAGGATCTGGCCCAATATATTTAATCCTTTCAGAGTAACACTACTGATCAACACATTTAACAAGTACAAAGAGCTGTAATTAACCGCAGCCAAGTAAAGTTCACTGAAGTTAAATGAATGCTGTTTTACTTAATGATAGAGTTCATTATGAAAATAGCTAATCACTATTCTCTTTCTCCTTTTTCCTACCAAACGTAAGAATGCAGCAGATATTTGGGGAAAGTCTCTTCATTTTCATCATTAATTATTTTGGGTCTTTAGCAAACAAACAAGCAAGATGCAACGTGCTAAATACAATAACCAACCAGAAATCACTTTACTGGAATCAGACCAGTAGGCGATTCTGCTTGGGTAATAGATGTGCCACACTTTTCACATGGATTTTGCTCCCTACACTATTTTAGAAAACAATACTGCTTGTATCCCATACAATACCCTAAACTCTTTTATAAGATACCAGACATGCATTATTACATCAAACATACTAATAGCAATTAGTCACAAATATGTTTATTGAAATCACAAAGGACAAAAGTAAAAGGAGGATTCTTATTGGTTGTTTTGAAACTATCATTTGCACTTAGTGTTTTACTTCTTGCACTATTCAGAGAACATGCCTGATTAAGCAGTAAATAATGTTCATGGTTGACCCTTACTATCTCTCACCTTTCATATCTTTCCAATCCCTGGTGACTTTCACTAGGTTACAACAAGTCATAAGCACATTGGTAGATACAGGTTATTGTGTGTAAGAAGGATGACACTGTGAATGGGACTAATTTAGGATATGTAACCAAATCACCTTGGATTGTGGTATAATGAAGCAAAAGTAAATAGTACTGTATAAAGAAACATCTAACAGAAAGTGTAATTTATACAGCGATTGCAAAAAATAGAAACTCCACACATCATTTTTGAGTATTGAATTGAACAGAATTTAAAAATGTTACTCAACTCTAGGCAGTCATCCCTGAAATCTGCCATTATGAGCAATCATGTACAGAGCCCTTCTGCTAACTGCCCGCTCTAGCTACACTTGAAGGTTGTCAAGAATGCCATCACTGACTTCAAAGAGTAGTATCCTCTACATAGGCAGAACAGGTGGGAGTGTAACAAGCAGCACAAAAACAAAGGCAAATTATATCCATAATTCTCCTAACAGCACTCCAAAAATATTTATTTACCAGTTATTGAGGAACACAGGAATAGTTGAAAATTCTGGACAATTGTATTATACTGATGCTTTCAAGAGATCTGCACACTGGCATATGTTGAGCCAACCCACTATGCAACCCCACCTCCAACTGTCATACCTCAGTTTTTTGCTAGTGTCCTAAGAGGTTGGACACTTTTTTCAAAATGCTACATGTATTTCTTTCTTTCTTCTACATACTCAATACTCTGTGGATGATTTATTATTTCTCTACAGTCAAGACTTTTTACATGCTGTTTGAGCTTGTCTCTATACATTAGCTATCTGAATTGGTAAAGCAAGACTTTTGACAAACTGCTTGAGCTACCGCTTGTGAGCTTCCCCGAAGGAGCTGAGAGGAGACATCCTGAGGAGTTTCTGGAAGGCTGGCTAAAAGATCACCTGGCGCCTGAGACTTTCACTAATATGTTTGCTATTGAGAGGGCACATCACATCCTGGCTAAGGCTCCACCGAAAGGCGCGATCACTCGTCCTACGATAGTGGAGATTTTACACTTTCGAGACTGGGAAAATAGAATGAAGGGGGCCAGAAATGGCCCAGAGCTGGAGACTAAAGGCTATCGGATCTCCATTTAACCTGATTTTTCAACAACCACTTAGAAACAGTGGGCCTTTTTTTAGCAAATGAAGAAACCCCTTTGGGATTTAAATATGGTTTACACAGTATGCTCTACCCGGCTAAACTGTGCATTGCGTATAATGGAAAAACGGAAAATTGTATACTCACCTTTCCGTAATTTTCCTTTCCTGACGCATCTTCATGGCAGCACACACTGGGTTGTGACTCCGCCCCCACAACCTGACAGGATTGGTTAGCTATAAATTTGAAGGGGAGACGCCCCGCACCATTCTCTGTATATATCATCATAAAACAATAGGGCGGGCATCTGTGTGCTGCCATGAAGATGCGTCAGGAAAGGAAAATTACGGAAAGGTGAGTATACAATTTTCCGTTTTCCTGACGCATTCATGGCAGCACACACTGGGAAATAACTCGCCAGTCGGGAGGGTGCAAGAAAACAGTAATATTTATTCTCTATAGCGCTGAGGAATTGGCTCTAAGAACAGATCTGCCAAAGTCGACGGTAGCCAGGAGAGCAGAATCCACTCTGTAGTGAGAAATTAAGATGTGTTGGGAAGACCAAGTTGCTGCTCTACCTATGGTTTCCGGTGAAATCCCGCAAAATGCTGCCCAAGAAGTGGCCACTGCTCCTGTCGAATGAGCCCTAATGCTCTTTAGGAGTCGTAAGTTGCTGGATGGAATAGGTCTCCGCGATAGCACTAACAACCAAGAGGTAATGGTACGGGAGGTAGCTGGCTGACCTCGTCTGCTCCCGTGTGGGATAATTAAGACAGAATCCGTCTTCCTGAGATGTAGCTGTGAAGTAACTGGAGATGGTAGACTTGACATCCTAGTCATGGGACTCGCCCCTCTCATTAGTAAAAGATGGAAGGACGATGTCCTGGTTATAATGAAAGGAGGAAGTTACCCTTGGATAAAAATGGTCTGAGGGCTTCAGAACCACTCTGTCAGGGGAGAACACTAAATAGGGGTTCCGTAGCCATAAGTGCTTGTATCTCCGACGTCCTCTTAGCTGAGGTGATCGCAATACGGGAAGCCATCTTCAGAGCTAGGTTCCACGGTGAGACTAAGTTGAATGGAGAAAAGGGTGGATTGGACAGGGCCTCGAGTACTACACAGAGATCCCCTTTTGGAAAGGCTGGCCTCCTAGGTGGTCTGATCTTACGCAGGCCCTGAGGAACAGAGTGACCGGATGATGAAGAGCCCATCTAGTACCCGTCATGCTGAAAGGGCGGATACTTGCACCTTCAGGGTACCCGGGCCCGGGCCCTTGTTAAGCCCTGACTGAAGAAATTCAAGAATTTGAGATGGGATTCCAATCTCTTTGCTGCGACGACACGAACCTCTCCCAGATCCTAGTATAGGTGACATCAGTGGAGCTCCTTAGAGCTTGTAATAAGGTTGATATTACCTCCTGAGAGTATCCTAGTTCCCCTAACCTAGCCCTCTCAACTTCCAAGCTGGCAAATGCAGCTTCTCTGGGCTGGATGGAAGAATTGCCTCTGATGTATGAGATCCCAGGTTACTGGAAGATGTATTGGAGGCCGCGTACCTAGTTGTAGCAGGGTCGTAAACCCTGGCCTCCTCGGTCGTAACGGTATTAGTACAATAACCGTGGCTGAGGACCTCCGAAGTCGGGACAGGAATCTTGTAATCCGAGAAGTTGGAAGAAAAATGTACCCCAGCTCGAAGCTCCATGGAAGAGCTAGGCAGTTTGTCCCTTCGGCTGATGGAAAGTGAGCTCTGGACAGGAACCTCTGACACTTGGAGTTCTTTGGCGTGGCCGCTAGGTCGACTTCTGGTATTCCACAAGTTTTCGTAAGAATGGAGAATACCTGTTGGTTCAGGGACCATTCGTTGTTTGAAAGTGTCTCTCGGCTTAGGTAGTTGGCCAACGAATTCTGTGTTGCCGGGACATACACTGCCCATAGATCTAACAGGTGCACTTGTGCCCTTTCCAATATGGGCAAGCTTCCTCTTGAAGCGTGCGACTCCTGATGCCCCCCTGTATCTGGATACATGACACCGCTACTTGTTGTCCATCCTGATCAGGACACTCTTCCCCTCTAGAAGAGGCGCAATGGCCAGGAGAGCCTGAAAGGCTGCTCTGAGCTCTAAAATATTTGACACTATGCCCTGAGCCCGAAAGTGCCACTGTCCTTGGGCTACTTGGTCTAGATAGTGTGGACCCCATCCCCCCTGGCTGGCGTTCGATGTTACTACTTCTGGACTTGGGGGAACTATTGGAATGGACTCCCTGAGGTTGGACGGGTGTGTCCACCACCATACTAATTGCTTTACCCAGTTCGGGATGTGAATGGTTTGGAGTATTGACGTTCCATTCCACTGCCTGAGAAAGGAGTTCTGTAAGACTTGCATGTGTCACAGGGGCCACTGTATCAAAGGTATGGATGCTGACATGGACCCCCGGGTACTGAGGCAGGCTCTGACAGTAGACGTCTGGATGATAGCAGATTCTGTACCTTCTGGAGTAAGGGCTTCAGCCTCTCTTGAGGGAGTTGCACCCGGTACAACCTGGTATATTATTCTGCCCCTAGGAACACCCTGACTTGCTGAATGCTCTGGGTGCTGAGGCGATGCCGAATGGGGGGCACCAAAATTGGAAATGAGATTGATAGATTGAGAACCGAAGGGACCTCTGGAAGGCGGGATGATCGGGACGTGAAGGTAAACGTCCGAAAAATCTAGGAGATAGCATCCAGTCTCCCACGTCCACTGTCAACAAAATGGACTGAAGGCTTTTCCAATCTGAGGGCCTCTATTTTGATCGTCTGTTGAACCTCTTTAGGTCCAGGACTGGACGTAGATCCCCTGTTTTTTTTTTTTTTTGTACCAGAAATAAAGGGGAATAAAACCCCCTCCCTTTCTGGTGTGGAGGTACTTGGTAGGCTGGAATGTGTTCCCTGGCAATGTGCCCATGAATTTCCAATTGTGACCGGTCTTGATAGAGGATAGTGTCCATGAATCTGTTATACGAGTTGCCCATATCCGAGCGAATCTCTTGAGTCTGGTGCCCACCTGAGCTGGGTGGGCAGACGGACCCTCAAAAAGGACTTCTGCTGTTCCCCGGCTGTGATAGCCTTGGCTTACTGTAAATACATGGAGGGTCGAGTATTCCAGTCCCTCCTAAATTTCCTGCCGGGACGGTAGGATCTAGCATCCCTGTACTTGACAGGAAGATCGCGTCTGTAAGCGGGGCCCTTCTGGGGCTCTGGTCTCCTATCGGAGGGAATCAGCCCGGATTTTCCCCCGGTAACCTTGGAGATGACCAAGTCCATCTTTGTGCCAAATACACTTGAGCCGCCATATGGAGTTTTGCACCAGTAGATTTTGATGCTGTCTCCGCTATCCAGGGTCTCAGCCATAAGGCTCTTCCCAGTCATGAAGTCGCCCCCTCAGGAGCCGTAAGCCAACTTAATTTCCCTGCAGGGAGGAGAATATCTTCCCCTGGTCGGCTCCTTCTAGAATGGAATTCTCAATGTTAGCCGCCCATGCAGCGATAGTTTTAGCTACTGCCGCCGTGGTGATAGCCGGCCTACTAGCGTCTCCTGTCGTGGAGCAGGCTTTCTTCAGTTCTATATTGATTTTACGATCAAGAACGTCCCGGATGGTAACTGCATCTTCAATCGGTAGAGAAACGTCTCTAGCGAGTCGCATTAAAGATGAATCGACCGTAGTTGCATTGATCAAAGAATTGATCCTAGACTCCCACAAGGGGTACAATCTGCAAACTTGTTGCTCATACTGGGCCGCTTATGCGATCTCCCCCACTCATCCTTTATGAGGTTTTCCAGCTCTTTGATGAAGGGAAATGATTCAGGGCCCCCTTTTCAGCACCAGGAAATATTTCTGAACCTTCAGAGGTTCTGCCATAACCCCTTCCCAGCCGATCGCTTCCTCGACTGAATGGGCAAATGGTTCAACTAAAGAAGAGACAGTCCGACGCCTGCTCACACTCCTCATTCTTAGAGAGGGTTTTTGCAGCCTGGCGTAACGGCCGGGTGCTGGGCGATGTGCTTGGGGAAGAATCGCCCACAATTGATCCCTGTGCGATTCTCCTAGGAGCTTAGTATATACTCTGGCCTCTGAATCCTTGGTTACTTCAATGAAGCACGAGCGGCAGGCCAATTCCCCTGGCAAGGCTGGCGCCCCGCATATTTGGCAAACATTTGCTGTGGTGCGGGTAAGATAGCTCCATCTGGGATGAAGGTAATTGTCTGCGGTGGGACCGACTATGACAGGAGTGGCTGTGACGCGAGCGGCTATGCCTTGATTGAAGAAAGCAAGAGGGTAACCTTGAGTGACTTCTTGCGCCTTCTGCCGGAAGCATGGCTAGAATCTCCCTCTGTGCCGCAAACTTGCGTCTTTTGACCCGATAGGGCTACCAAAACTGTAGCGTCAGTGGCCAAGCTCTCTTTTTTGTCTCTTCTCTACTTACCACCTTCTGGACGGCCTCTATACCTGGTCAGCTGATGGTGGTCTGCGAGGGCAGTGGCCCCCATGAGGATAGCAGGGAGACAGCCCGGAAAGGTGGGAAAAAAGAGAGAAGGGAAAACATTACAATATGTCCCCCCCCCCCAACATTTATATTTATTAAATATAATGATTTATATACATATATCTATCCTTATTTTATTTTTTATTTTTTGGATTATATTAATTGTTTAATTATGGATATACTTTCTCCTATAATATGTTATAAATTAATATATAAATGTATTATATCTTCTATCCTATTTGTTCCTATTTTTTTTTTTTTGGTTTTTTTTTTTTGTGTAATCAATTGGCCCAGGCTGAACTGGGACGAGCCTGCACACACCTGGTGCAATCTTCACTCTGAGTAGAGCAGAGCAGCAGGACTGCAGCCAGAACTACAGAGCGATAGGAGTGTTTCCTTTTTTTTTTTTTTTTTAAACGGCGCCGCCATTTGGAAGAGGGCAGAGGAGACCGGCGGCATCATCACTGAGCTGCGTGCATGCGCAGAGCGCTGAGGGGTACGCGGCGGTGACCCCGAGAGTATGGGGTGTCAGAGGAACCACAGGGCTCAGCAGAGCTGAGAAAAAAACAACAGGCAGGCAAAGGTACAAAATGGACTAACCTTAGGTGGCAAATGTAATGATACAAATACCTTTGTGGAAGCACACACTGCACTGGAAGGAAAGACAGAGCGAAAGTGGGGGCCACTGCGAGATTTGAAGCTTCTTTAAAGCTTGCTACAGATGCCAGTATAATTCCAGAGCCCCTGAGACCACCAGAACGGGGGTTCCCACCATAAAGCTCATTTAGAGACTGTACAGGAGGGACTTCCAAACAGGAGAGGCTGAACCTGCTGGGGCGATCTGCGGTAAGAGGCATGCTTCTTGCTTGTTCGTCCAATCTGTCAGGTGAGGATAAAAAAAGAGAATGGTGCGGGGCGTCTCCCCTTCAAATTTATAGCTAACCAATCCTGTCAGGTTGTGGGGGCGGAGTCACAACCCAGTGTGTGCTGCCATGAATGCGTCAGGAAAGTCCATTTCTTCACAACTCCTTACGAAAAAATGTAAAATAAGTTTCTAGGAATGCCGTGGGGAGCCATCTGGAAGTTGTGAAGAGTGTTGCATAGAAGATTTGAGACATATACAGCAGAGCATGGCACCACATCCAAAAATATTTGCAAAAAAAAATAAGAAAATGTACTTTTAAAGTTGCCACTAGAATCCCAAATAGGAAAAAAGAGACAACTGGTCTTCCATTTTAAGAAAAGTATCAAATGTATTAAATTACTTAAAAAACATATGATAGAAAAAGTACATGAATATATCTGAATGGTACGCTGTCCGATATATATGACCAAAACACATAGCTGAACACAGAGAGCCGTATGTATGGCCCAAGAATGATGACCCTGTAGTCCTAGAAGGGACCTTCTGGCTACCAGTCAAACAAGTGGAATTGCAGATGTCAGCTCCAATGGATCGCTATGCGTTTCACCAATTGCTTTTTCAGGGGATCCTTCTGTTTCTAGAGGGTATATTATAATTACTATTGAGTTTGTGTACTTTCTATATATAGTATCATGATTAGTTATTGTACATTTGTCAGAGACCATTATCTAAAAAATAGATTACATTTTGACAAATTGGACAAAATTTGAGGATGACATTATACGTGATGCTTAGAAACAAAAAAATTAAACAAAAAAGACAAATGAAAATAGGAATGAGTAAGTAATGACAACAATAATAAAAAGGAAATACACACACACACACACACACACACACACACACACACATACACATATATATATATATATATATATATATATATATATATATATATATATATATATATATATATATATATATATATACATATACAATTTTTTAGGGAGAAAATCAAGAGACCCAGATTAATGGTATATATACCATAGCTTACATACCATAGGAACGGAATGCTGGGGCCCTGGCTTTCTGTCTAATGGCCACTGGAGATGGAGGAAAATCTTGGTGTCCTGGAATGTCCGGTGTCTTCATTCCAAATGTAAACGCTCTTTGGTCTTTGATTATCTCAAGAAGTATAAACCATACGTAATTCTTCTGCAGGAGACTCATTTACAGTACAGGGCTCCAGGAATCTCTCTTTAAAAAGTGCCCATATTGCTGGAGCTTATCATGCCAGTTTTTCCTCATATATTTCCCATATATATACATGCAGTTAAAACTGAAATGAATGGTAGATATGTAGTATTGGTTATTAGAGTGAGGAATTTGTTCCTGACATTGGTAAATTTATACTGTATATACTAAATCCCCTTACTTTCCCGTCTGGATGATATGCTATGGGCAACATATGAGATAGCGGAAGGGAAGATTTTTTAATTCTGGGAGATTTTAATATGGTAGGGGACTTGGCCATTGATAGGTTGGGTGCATCGCCTAGTGCTCCGGTCCCCTTGGCAGATTGGTTGTCTACCTATGGATTCCAGTATGTTTGGCATTTTCAACATCCAGATATTAAGGAATATTCATGTTACTCTGAGACGCATAAGTCGCTATCCAGAATAGACACCGTTCCTGCTGAGGGAGAGGAGCTGGAGTTAGTTCGGGAGATTGTATACTTGCCCCAAGCGCATTCAGACCACTCTCCCATTATGCTGGATCTTAATCTGGGAGCTAAGCTTATTTCTGAAAAATAGTTTTATGTATATATTTTTCTAATTTTACTTCACCAACTTAGACTATTGTGTTCTGATCCATCACATATAATTCAGATTAAACAAACATTGAACTAAAGGCTGTAACAAAATAGGTAAAAAGCCAAGAGGGTGAATAACTTTTGCAAGGCACTGTAAGCGGCTTAATCGAGTGTTGGTGGGCAGCGAGGGAGGCGGTTTATGCAATCGGGTCGGGTTAAGGACCATATTAAAGTCCCAAGCCATATGGCTGGGATCGTAGGATATTGGGCCATATAGAGAAATTCCTCATTGATCACGGCAGAGTTATAAGGGGAAAGAATATAGCAGGCTGGAATCAGATATGGTTTGCCATATATTGTACCATGTAGAAAGATAAACCTGCCCTGAGGGTCCACACGCACTGAGATGATCCCAAAATTGAACTATTTTGGCAATTAAAATTGAAAAGCCTCAGGAGTAAGGAGTATGGGTAGCATGATAAGCCCACCCTATCCATGGATGTTTAAGGGCAAGTTGGAGTTGGCCTGTAACATGGTTTCTCCATCAAGAACACAATATCCTGCCCTGTAGGATTTAAGACAGCCAAATACTGCAGTACACTTTAGCTTGTCACAGATCCCACAGACGTTCCATGTAAGGAATTTTATGGTGGCCATATACATTGGATGAGAATATCGATCAGGAGTGGTGACGTGTCATCCCCCAGAGAAAGTCCTTACAGATAGTAAGGCATTAAATACAACACTAAGCACTTCCACACCACAAGGTACCATGGAAAAATGTAGCATGTGCAGAGCAGTACATAACAAATAAAAAACTAGAACCAGAACTTGTTAACTCCCCGATCCCCCCACTCAGCCCTCCACTTTCCGAGCACTGCGGGGGTAAAGTACCTGTAACTTGTGAACCACAAAAAAAGGGCGATCAGATCTGCTGGATCCATACTGAGACCGAGAGGTATCTCCGGGATAGTACAGACAGTAAAAGGTCTATGGGGAAGGACCTAGCAGTAGGACTTATGGTGTGGTCAAAGTCATCCAGTGTTCCACGGGATATTAGGCAGAGACTGCAAGTATGCTCGCAGAGAAGAATAAAAGTACCTGGTAATAAAAGGACAGGGGAAAAAGCATTTTACCCACTGGTGAACCTCGTAATGTGGTACCCATTAGGATAAGTATATCAGACGGCTCATGCCACAGCAAACAGGAGTGGGCCTTGGAACACATGTGTGCCAGATCTACTGTTGCTGAAAACAAGGGAGAAACATTACAACAGGGAGGAAACTTGCAACAGTGTGCTGCTGCAGGGAGAAATCAAGGCCAACAGGCAAAACAGTTAGTTGTGATGTGCCCACATGAGCTAGAGCCCATTCACATTATATGAAGGACGATTTCTATGTCCATCACGTTGATCCAGCCAAGCCAAGGCAAGCTCCGGGTCATCAAAAATGTGTGCCCGGTCATCGCTCCCACAATGCGGTGCTGGGCCGGGAACAACATGGCGTATTTTAAATGATAGATTCTGAGCAGCCGTTTAACATCTAAGACCTTGGCTGTAAGGTCGGGAAACCAACATGTGGCCATTTTGGAAGGGGATATTGCCCTTGATGCATGTCAGATGGAGATTGCATCTCGATCCCAATAATTCAGTAACTTTGCTATGAAGGTACCCTCTGGAGGTTGGCATGCTGGCATGCTATGATCGTGCTCAACCACAAATGTAGTGGAAAAGGCCTCTGTGCCAAATGTAGTGATCAGGAGCTGTTCCAGAAAAGTAGCAGGGTCAGGGCCCTCAGATCCCTCAGGGAGCCCAATATAGCGGAGGTTGGAGCCGTGAGCACGGTTCTCCAGGTCATCATGCTTTTGGGCTAGTTGTTGAATCAGGCATTGCATGGCTTCTGAGGAGTGTTGTAATGGGTACAGCGTGTCCTCAGCATATCTGATTCTGGTCTCTGTCTCTGTGACCCGTTCCCTCAGTTTAGTCATGTCCTGTCTGATTAAGGATATGTCCACCTTGACCCCCTCAATTTTGGCTGTCAAAGTGGATTGGTATGTGGATAAGGCATCTAATACCTTAGTGTTGTCGGCCACAGCATGTTCTGCTATCAGAGCAGCAGGGTCGCCATCTTCCCCCTCGTAATCCTGTTCCTGCTACCGGTATTTATCAAGCGATGAAGTGGCTGTATTGTTCCTCTTCTGCGAAGAAATGTTAAAAGGAGTCAGGTGTTTGTCGGTGTATGAAAGAAGCAGCGGTAGGCACTCAGGATAGCTGTGTCAGGATACACCGAAAGCAGAGCTCAGCTCACACGCATCCTACTCCATTGCCGTCCAGGCATGGCCCAAGGAGGTGGATATATATAGAAAAACTGACATTGGGGATGTTGATAAAGGTAATAAATACTGACATTCTTCTATATCCTATGACATATGAGTTGCAGGGTTCCCCCAAGATGTTTAGGAAGGTGTGGTTTCGGTGGGTGGATTTGAAAGCTACACTGGAGGGGGAGGTGGATCAATGAGCGGTTAAGGGGGAGAGGAGATGCTCAAGTGTTTTGATAGGCCCTAAATGAAGTTAAGGGGTAAAAGTACTGCACACTGCTAAACATGATGGGGTTTTAGATCAGCATACTCCATCTGAGATTGCCCATGGTTTAATGTACTGTATATAGTTGAATTAAACAAGGGGAGGCCCATTGGCTCCTTGTTCTTTTAGGGTGTTTGGGGGGTCTTTTTGAGAGGCGAGGGGGGAATTTTGATAGTACCTTATTGTTGAAATTGCTGGGGTATTCAGTCTTGTTTATTTATAATCCAAATAGCAGACTTTTTGGAAAACAGGTGTCGGATATTTGAATCCGGCGGGAGTTTTTTATGATTGGAGGTAATGTCCTTTTTGGCTGGTACTTTGAACTGTTTAATGTTCTTATGCCTGTTTTCTATGGAATTTTGTATGTGAGCTATATTTTCTGCTAATAAAGTTTTTTTTTTAATTATTAATCTTCAGCAAATTATGCTGAAGATTAAAGCAGTGATCTCATCTACAGCAAGCACAAAAATTTTGTCCTGGAATAGAGTTACGCAGAAGTGGTTTACAAGGTTTAAACAAAGACAAAGGGAAATAACTGAAAGAAGAGTGAACACCAGGCAGATTCTTAGCCTCTGTCACTACGTGTCACATCAGCCCCTGCTGGCACTCCTAGTACCAATGGCCCAAATAGTGCCTCTTCCTAAGGCTTAACTCCCTAAGGTTGCTCCTCTCGGTTGGTTCAACTTTAGTCTAAATCTACCAATGACGCCTGTACCTCTGGGCCCGGCGCAACCTTCTTCAGTGCATAAGCCTGGTTTATCGGAGGTTTCCACTCTACATCATCCAGTCCCACCATGCTTCTCTGGAGATCCCAAGGCTTGCCACGGTTTTGTGAATCATTGTAGCATCCATTTTAAACTGGAGCTACTGAACTTCCCAACAGATTGTGCCAAAGTATTGTACATATATAGTTTCCTTACCTTATGGGGAAGCTTTGGCCTGGCTCTGGGAGAAGGTAGATTATGTAGCTAGATACGGAAAAAAAATTTTTTTAGAGAATCTTTGATGAGATGCTCAAATTATTTCTGTTACATGTGCTATCATGCTAGGGCAGTTTGCCATTCAGTTCCCCACTCTGGCACCAGAACTTCCCTGAAATAACAAAGCTCCTACAGCTGTCTTCTTCCATTGTTTGGCAGATTTAATCAAAGATGAATTGGTCGATCAAAAGATTTTGACCCCCACTTGATGACCTTATGTCCCTGGCCATATAAATTGATATACATTTCCAAGAACATTCTCAAGAATGGTTTCATTAATGTAATACCTCCTCACCTTGCTGCTAGCTTCCAGTGCCTTTAAACAACACAGAAAAGGGCCTATCCAAATAGGCTGCTGATGTATTTTCTCCAAGTAAAGAACTCAAAATCTGTCCTAGGGCCTATGTATCTACTTTAGCCATAACTGAAGCATAAGACCGCCGCTCACCATAACTGTCCTTGTATGGATGTGTACATGTGAAAGCCTCAGTCAATGCCGCTCCTTGGGCCATGAGTCCTGGCACGTTTCAAACTGCCTCCAGAGTGGATGAAAAAAGCTGGAACGATAAAGAGTAAAGAGATGTGCATGAATTAAATGTGTGAAATATAAATGAACAATAATTGTATGAGTGAAAAATGGATGTGTAACAAACATGAATAAAAAAATGCAAAAAAAAAAAAAAAATGGAACATTGAAAAAAAAAAGTGGGAAAAATGGAAAAATAAAAGATAATAAAAAAAAAGAAGCTCTATCATCCAATTCACTGGACACCATCAACAAAAATGCTCACAATAAGTGCTCAGGGAATATAAAAATGTATTCAGCAATAATGTAAAAATGATATGTTATAAAAAGTAACAAAATGGGAGAGAAAAAGGGAGAAGAGGGGGAGTGGGGAAGAGGGGAAGTGGATGGGGGGAAAGGAGGTAGGGGAAGGAGAAGTACAACATGTCTCTAACTTGTTATAGTGGAATATGAAAATTAGTCACATCACATTCAAAATGTAGCCTTTGAGGATGCGGGTTTCCATTTTGAAATTCCAGAAGACCCCCCTTTTCCAAAGAAGGGAAAAGCAGTCTCCTCCTCTGATAGGGGGGTCAATGTGTTCTATTATCTGATTTTGAATAATCGAGTATCCGAAGCGTGACAGAATCTGAAATGTCCAGCAACATTGGTGTCTTTATTGGTGTTGATGTTAGAAATATGACCTGTACTCTGTCACAGAGGCGTCTTGTGGTCCGACCTACATATTTAAAATTACATTGGACGCAGGTAATCACATATATTACATACCTAGTTTGGCAATTAACAAGCTGATTAATTTAAAAAATATTGCCATTGGAACAGGATGTAATATAGTGAGGTTTTCTGACAGCCTGAACAGTGAGGAGCATTTCGTTTAAAAAAAAAATTGTTGTATGTAGCCATGTCTGTGTCTGATGTTTAAAGGTAAATAAGCTGGGAGAAATGATTTTACCTATGGTGCGTGCTTTCTTCGCTACATATTTCACTCCTTTTGATAATAAGTATTGAGATATAATCTGTTTGATGTTAAAGAATTGATTGCTGTAGCAGGTTGAGAAGACTACTGATGTGGGTTCAGAGCTAGATGATGATCTTGATGCTTTTATTGCATCAATGTATCCCTGGGTGTATTTCCTACTGAAGTGCATGCTAGTTGTATTACTTGTTTGTTGTAATCCTGGTCCTAGAACATAAGTTCCATAGTCTTGGCTTCCATTTCAAATTATGTGAGGCTTAAACAATTGACCCCTGGGAAGATCCCTGATTACATGTCCGGGATGACAACTCAATGCGTGTAGGAGTGGATTCCTTGATATGGGTTTCCTATATGCTCTTACAATAACTTCCTGTTTTCGGAGGGAGCAAGTCAGGGTGATATCCAAAAAATACATTTTAGTAAATTGTCCCCCCCCCCCCCTGTGAACTTTATGTTTCGCGACTTGTTGTTTAAATAGCTTCGGAAATTCTCCAAATCAAGGTCCTTATTGACTATAAAAGGTCAGATTATCAATATTGCAGAAGTATGTCCTTAATAAATGTCTAGCATATGTGGGTGCAAATCTCTCTTTCATAGAGGCTCCTTGTTTCTACAAATAATATTTATGATCGAATAAGAAGTAATTATGGTTTAAAAGGACAAAGTATTTATTTTCCTGTTAGAACTGTGAATAAATCCATATGATATTTCAGGGCTTGAAGGATGCTTTCATGTGGAATACAAGGATTGTACATCATAGGTCAGCCATTTTAAGTAATTTAACCAGGGAAGATTTTCCAATTTTTGGATAATATGTTCAGTATGCCAAAGTAATCTAATTACTAACGGTTGTAAGATTACATAAGGGTTCCCCCAAGTCTATGCTGGCTACTATAGGCCTTCCTTGTATGGGAAACTTAGATTTGTGAACCTTTGGTAAGTGATGGAAAATTTGAATAAGTGGATAAGAGGGGACCAGCTTACCTACTACCTCAGGTTTTACGATTCCAAGCACCACTGCTTCTCTGATGATCCATTCAAGTTGGTTCCTGTATTCTGCAGCGGGATCTTCTTGTAGGCATTTATATATCTCAGTGTCTGATAGCTCTTGAATGGCCTCTATGTGATAGGCACTGGAGTTGAGTACCACCACAGCCCCCGTTTGTTGGCTTGTTTTATTGTTCCAATTGTTTTTTAGGGACTGAATAACCTATTTTTCTTGTTTACTTAGATTGGACCTAAGGTGTTCAGAAGACTTTTCAACCTCTCTTGCAAAGTTAACAAGATCCTGTTCTACAAATTTTTGAAAAATATCTAATTTATCTTCTCTGGACTGACCAGTGTAGAACTCGGACCCTTTTGAAGGTGATCTGGGGTTTTTACTTTGTCTGAAACCAAAATGGCCAAAAAAACTTTTGAGTGTGAAAAGAGCTCATATAATGCATCAAACACTGACCTTGAAAACCAAAATCTGCAACAGAAGTGCAAGTTGTGTCTGATGATTCATCCAGGATGGAAGAATCAAGAGAATCAATATGAAAATAGTGTTTCATTAGAGTAAGACATAGTGAAAAATTATTAACATCAATCAATGTGGAAAACAAATCAAAATTCTGTAAACATACAAAATACAAACCCTTTAAAAGCATCCTATGATAACATGCAATTCGTTTATTTTAAAACAATATAAGTGGAAGATGAGCTTGGTATACCCTATCGTGATTCCTCTTCTTATACTTTATTTTTTCTACTGCCCTTTGGGTCTTTGGACTTGTTTGGATGTTGAGGATCACTGTCATCAGAAAATGTGTCTCTCAATTTCCGTTTCCTATCTCCTGTGTTTGAGTAAAAGTAGAGGAGAAGGAAGTTGTTGCTTCCCCTCTGTATCTGAGAAGCTAACTCTACCTTTGGGAGTGGATGAAGTACTTGGGATGGAATGTCTAGATTTTCACCCTATCTTTTTTGCGCATTCCAGGGGTTATCCCCTTATACACTGTGCCTTCCTCACAATCAGATTTGTCTCTGACAAACATGGATTTCTAAGTTTTGGTGATATCACACTCCAATATGCTTAGGGATTTTGCAAGTCTTTCTTTTCTCTAGGGAATATCTGATTGATTATGAAATCTATTGAGACTTTGTTGAGACCGTGTGATGTCCTTTTTTATAGCTTCTAGGCATATTTTCTTGTGATCTATTATAGGTTGCATTAATTTCAGTGATGCCTCATCAAGGACCTGGGTCCACTGTGCCTTGAAAGCTTCATTATCTACTTCAAAGGAAGGATGTTTTATAATGCATAAACTGCTTGGTATGCACTTCTCCTTCTCCTAAGTACTCTTCCCATGATGCTACATCCCACCATAATCTCATTTCTGCTGACAGTAAGTGGTCCAATTTCATAAACAGTGTCTCACAGAATTCCCTATCATCTACAAATTCTGCAAAAAAGACTGATTTGCTTTTTATATTTTTTCCTGCATCACTGCTTTTTGTGTACTGGAGAATTGGGTGAATGAGGGGATTGGGCCACGATTAGCCCTCTGTGCTGTATTATTATATCATTTTTCAAACTTGTGTTTCAAGTAAGAGGACTATGGTTGCTAGTAGGAAGATTTTAACGGTGTAGAATTATGAATAGCAGTAAAATAAGAAGGCCAGTATGGTGGCCTGAGTTTATAGGAGGAGCCTGGAGGGTATTTAAAGCAGCCCACTCATCCATGCTCTTTGTCGGTTCAGTGTGCGGTACTACACGTCACTGGGCCGACTCTTCCCAGCTCACCTCATGTCCATGAGTCTGCGCATTCAATCGCATTCGACACCCTCCCGCCCTTCCCTTTTCAGGGCACTTCTCAGCATATCCTTCAATTAACTACCCATTACTTACCTTGGGTTTGCCCCCTTTTCTTGGCATACTGACCAGACCACCAAGGCACACTTCAGGTCTATTTATGTTGTAAGTCTTGTCACGTGTTTATGTGATCCACATCTCTCTCGGTCAGAGGGTAACGACCATAAATTACATTAATGTAGTACTGTAATGTACTTTAGCCATAAGGGACATTTCCTGAAGCAGTGTCAACAGTGGCTGGGAAACTCCCATGTCTAGTGTCTCCAGAGAGGGGCAAGCTAGACCGTTACTCTCACCCGTCCCTTTCCATCCAGCTGCACTTAACCACTTCCATTACATATTCACAGTGCAGTGCTTCCGAATAACTAATCCACAAAAATGCACACACATATATATTATATGTATATATATATAGAAATATCTATATCTATATATACACAGTATCTCACAAAAGTATGTACACCCCTCACACTGAAGAAATTACACTTTGCTACAATGTAAAGTTGTAAAGTAGTGAGTGTACAGCTTGTATAACAGTGTAAATTTGCTGACCCCTAAAAATAACTCAACACACAGCCATTAATGTCTAAACCGCTGGCAACAAAAGTGAGTACACCCCTAAGTAAAAATGTCCAAATTGGGCCCAAAGTGTAAAAAAAAATTGTTGCCACCATAATTTTCCAGCACTGCATTAACCCCCTTGGAAATGGAGTTCCCAGAGCTTCACAGGTTGCCACTGGAGTCCTCTTCCACTCCTTCATGATGATATGACGAAGCTGGTGGATGTTAGAGACCCTGCGCCCCTCCACCTTTCATTTGAGGATGCCCCACATATATTCAACAGGGTTTAGGTCTGGAAACATGCTTGGCTAGTTCATCACCTTTACCCTCAGCTTCTTAAGCAAGGCAGTGGTAGTCTCGGAGATGTGTTTGGGGTCGTTATCATGTCGGAATACTGCCCTTGCGGCCCAGTCTCCGAAAGGAGGGGATTATGCTTTGCTTCAGTATGCCTTAGTAGATGTTGGCATTCATGGTTCCCTCAATGAACTGTAGCTCCCCAGTGCCAGCAGCACTCATGCAGCCCCAGACCATGACACTCCCACAACCATGCTTGACTGTAGGCAAGACACATTTGTCTTTGTACTCCTCCCCTGGTTGCCGCCACACATGCTTGACACAAATCTGAACCAAATACGTTTATCTTGGTCTCAACAGACCACAAAACATGGTTCCAGTATTTCAGATCCTTAGTCTGCTTGTCTTCAGCAAACTGTTTGTGGGCTTTCTTGTGCATCATCTTTAGAAGAGGCTTCCTTCTTCGATGCCAGCAATGCAGACCAATTTGATAGAGTATGCGGTGTATGGTCTGAGCACTGACAGGCTGATCCCCCACCCCTTCAACTTCTGCAGCAATGCTGGAAGCACTCATACGTCTATTTCCCAAAGACAACCTCTGGATATAACGTTGAGCACGTGTACTCAACGCCTTTGGTCGACCATGGCGTGGCCTGTTCTGAGTGGAACCTGTCCTGGTAAACTGCTGGTTGTTCTTGGCCACCGTGCTTCAGCTCAGTTTCAGGGTCTTGGCAATTTTCTTATAGCCTAAGCCATCTTTATGTAGAGCAACAATTCTTTTTTTCAGTTCCTCAGAGAGTTCTTTGCCGTGAGGTGCCATGTTGAACTTCCAGTGACCAGCATGAGAGAGTGAGAGCGATAACACCAAATTTAACACACCTGTTCCCCATTCACACCTGAGACCTTGTAACACTAACGAGTCACATGACAACGCGGAGGGAAAATGGCTAATTGGGCCCAATTTGGACATTTTCACTTAGGGGTGTACTCACTTTTGTTGCCAGCGATTTAGACATTAATGGCTGTGTGTTGAGTGTACAGCTGTACACTCACTACTTTACATTGTAGCAAAGTGTAATTTCTTAAGTGTTGTCACATACAAAGATATAATAAAATATTTACAAAAATGTGAGGGGTGTACTCACTTTTGTGAGATACTTTATGTATATATATATATATATATATATATATATATATATATATATTGCAAGGTCCCAGGCCTCCTTTGGTCTAATGAAAACCTCCTAGACCAGGGATAGCTGACATCCTTAGGTATATGGTGGTTTGTGAGGCATAGTGCAGCATTGTTAAAGTTATTGGGCACCAGACACTTATTGAATGCCAAAGAAAGTTTATTTCTCTTAACAAACTTTATTTGGGGGAGAGAGGGTTAGGGTCAGGACACCCTTAGGTAATTGCAAGATTAATTGGCAGACTCTGAGACTTCAATAGAATGACAGCCATTCAGGGAAAGGCATCCAGCAAGACGCCACATCTGCATGCGCAGAAATGTTGTCTCCTATGGCAACAGTCTTTAACAGTTCCTAACTCAAAGCTGAATAGTTCCTTTATATTCCACTACAATCACTCCTTGTAGTTCTTCAGCACACTTTGGCCCGGTCTCTCTCTAGACCCGCTGATTCACTGCCACTGAATCCCTTGAGCTCCTCCAACCTTCACAGTGGTATCTTCCTCAAGTGTCACACCCGCTTCACTGCTGGGTCCCCAGCTTGGCACTCTGGATACCTCTCAAGCTTCACCCCTGCTGGCCCGCTCGGCCCCTGGCTTGATACACAAGGCTGCTCTGCAAGTGTCACCTCTGCTGGCTGGGTCCTGGCTTGATACCCACTGAAGTTTCCAGATTCTTCACCATCCTCGGTTGGTGAGAATGCTGCTCTGGTTCTTGCTTCAGTTACTCATCTTGTTACTGATCTTGTGGCTTCAATAGCTTCTAACCTTGAGCAAGTTTATAGATAAGAGTTCCAACTTACCTATACCTTCATGTGCTGCAAGCATAAAATGTGTCAGTAACTAAACAATTACTGAACCCAAGAACATTCAGTAAACTAACAATTTAATAAATACATCAGCAATGGTAACAAAGTTATTGACAACTAAAAACTTGTCTCTGACCCCTCAGGTCCTAAAATATGAAAGGCCCACCTCCTATAGAGATGCAATGCTCAACTTGTCTAGAGCTAGGCTCTGCCTTTTTGTACCTTGCCCATACTGAAGTTCACAACAGCATACTGCACTCCAAACTTCTATATGCACAAAGTGGGAGTACAGGCATTATAAGTTTCTATGGAAGCTTAATGCATGGAGCTTTGTGGAACTTTGCAGTACAACACTGGAAAGGCCAGCATGGCATGTTTATTTGAGAAACTTGAGTAATCAAGGACAATTATGCCACTACAGTGAATGCTCCAGATAGAGGAAAGGCCTGCATGGCATGTTTACTTGAGAAACTTGAGTAATCAAGGACAATTATGCCACTACATTGATGGCTCCAGATAGAGGTAGCTTCCTTTGCAGCTCTCTATTCTTGCTCTCTCAGACTATTTCAGACCTTGGGAGAAACCAGAGTATGTTGCTCTGCAAAAAGACACCATTTGGTGGCAGCTTCAAGAAGGTATATTTTCCTGCAAGAAAGGGGTTTTGACTCTTTAGTGAATTCCAGAAAAGATCAAAAAAAATTATGGTAATTGTTGTTTTTTTGCTGGGAAAAGTTGCTTATGCTGACCCTGATTTGCAATAAAGCTAGTTATGGTTATTTTGAAACCAGAAACTGCTGTGTGGACTCTCAATATCTGTGCAAAAAAATCCCACTTGAGGCTGTCTACCCCAAGTGACACAACACTAACCACATCAATAAGGCTAAAAATGGGGGGAACTAATGCGCAAATCAAACTAACCAGAGCATGGAGATCTAAACTACTTAAGCAGCAGCCACGACTAATAGTGCTCACACACTGGTAACAATTCAAAGTAGGGGGGTGTAGTGGCGCTTGCTAGAATAAAATAGGACTATCTAAAAAATGACAATAAAATAGTTCAAAGAAATAAAACCATAATATTCATGTAGGAGTACCCAAAGGTTTCTGTAAGTATATATATGTTCCACTTCAAGTAAAACCCGCACAGCATCAATCAATTGATGTAGAGGGTATAGGGAGTGGAATATTAATAATAAGGAACTGATGAGTAGACAACCATGCCACCATGAGCACCGTGCTACCTGAAATATATACTATAAATAGTCATAAATCGATTATAAATAAAATTGTAGCAATGACCAAAAAATAAATAATTATAATGTTAAGAATAAACAATTAATGAATATCAATATAAAGTGCAAAGTGCAACAGATATTAATAATAATAATAATCAGTGAATAAATAATGAGATCCAGTGAGCACAATCTAAAACAAATCCAATTCAAATCATGCATCAGTGAAAACAAATCCAATCCAAAAAAAAGTTAATTGCAGTGAAAAAAAATGTGTCCCATACGATAAATCACTCAAGGGATCAAAATACAATTGAGTGACAGAAAATTAAAACATGCCAAAGTGACAAGTGCACAGTTGTGCAAATAATAGCAAAGTCCAAAGTTCAAACTATATTTCTTTAAAACTTCAATCGCTGATTTCCAGAGTGTAATATGTGCTCCACCAACAATCCACAAATTGATGATTCAGTGCATCAAAAATAAACATGCACACGTGCTTGTAAATGAAAGAATAGATGCCAGTCGTCTCTCAGTGCAAATGTGTAGTAAGCGTTTCCACCAGCCCCTTACCTTAGTAAGGCTTAGTAAGAGCCTAATGTAGTGCTGTTTAGGATATAACTCACACAGCCAGCCTGCTGCTCCAATCCCGCACCTGAACGCTCACAGATCCCAGCGCTGACACTCAAATAAAGAACAGGAAGGCTCCCATAGCATAAAATCATTTGACAGTTTATTCGTGAAAAAAAAAAACAAAGAATACACTCACAAACATAGATGAGTCATCAGCGTGTGTAATACAAGAGTGTCTCCGCTCTGCGGCCGCGAGCGGATGACGTTACCAACAGCTCTCCGGAATACTCACGCGTATCGTGACACCACGTCACTATATCAATAAGGCTGCCATCATTGGATGTATGTTGGATATGTGTAAACAAAAGGCCAGACACTGAAACTTAGACAAATGCCTGACATAATGAAGTCCAACTGTGACTGGTTGCCTCTAAGATAACTTGTCAGGGTTTGCAATATTTTGAGTCTAACCATTCACTTAAATGTAGGCCCCCTCAAGGTGTCTGATTGATACCAAGGACAACCTGAGTACATGTCTAATGTCGCGTACACACGGTCAGAATTTCCGATGGAAAAAGTCAGATGGGAGCTTTTCATCAGATATTCCGACCGTGTGTATGCCCCATCTGACTTTTTCCATCGGAATTTCCAAAGGACTAATGCCGCTTACACACGATCGGATTTTCTGAAGAAAAAAGTCAGATGGACTTGTTTCATCTGAAATTCTGATCGTGTGTGGGCCCTATTGGACTTTTTCAATTGGAGTAAAAAAATAGAACATGTTTTAAATTCTTCCAATGGAATAAAATCCGATGGGAAATTCCTATGATTGAAAATGGGAGAGTATAGCCTCTTTTAAAAGAATGGTATAAATGGTAAGATGTGCCAACATCCCATTTAATATGTGGACAGTGAAATCAAGTTATAAGGATACTGATGGCTGCTTGAGGCCAACGGCATCCAAACTCAAAATTCAAGGGGAATGGGGGGGGGGAGCAAAAAGGATTTTGGTTGGGACTTTCACGGCACTGATAAGACACAAAATGATAAAAAATAACAATATTTATTTAACATAAAGCCAATACAATAAAAACATTTAGGGACAGGCCCCACATTGCACATCAGAAAACAGAACCAACTGTGTCTTAGTGAGAGGAGCCAGTGACCTTGACCGGTTTTGCGGTGATACCGCTTCTTCAGGAGGGTCTAAAGGGTGTTTATAGAATATATAATGAACAAGCAAGAAATACAAGATATATAAACATTGCATTAAAAACACATCAGCATGTTACATAAAGGAGCGAAGACTTACCTAGATTGGTCACAATGATCAAGCACAGGGCCTGGTGATTGCCTTCTTTGACGCATGGAGGGGGATATTAACAGAACGGATTCTAATGAGGTGAAAAGTATAATCAGTATAATGTAGTAAGGAATAACTACTGAGGTCGGACACCCGGTGATGAGAGAAGGGAGTGAGGAATGGTGGGTATAAGGTGAGATGGAGTGAGGATTAAAGTGGAGGAAGGGGAGGGAGGGGGAAGGGGGGGTATTGTGGAGGAAGACAAAAAATGATGGGAAGGGGGGTGTGTGTGGTGTGAAGTGAAGGGAACAGGAGGGGAAGGACAAGGAAAACTTAAGAAGGAAAACGCAGAAAAAGAAGGGAAGCACGAACAGGGAATTAAAAGAAAGTAAAGACGGGGGGAGGGAAAAAAGAAAGGGGGAAGAAAATTGAGATATAGGGGATATGGAACAAGAGGGGAAGAGGGAAGAAAAGATGGAAATAAGGGACAGGGAAGGGAAGGGAAATTCCTATAGTCTGTGTGGAATTCCATTGGAGAAAAATCCACGCATGCTCAGAATCAAGTCGACGCATGCTCGGAAGCATTGAACTTCATTTTTCTCGGCTCATCGTAGTGTTTTACGTCACCGTGTTTTGGACAGTTGGAAGTTAGTCTGACAGTGTGTATGCAAGACAGCTTGAACGGAATTCTAATGAAAAAATCCATTGGATTTTAGACCATCGGATTCTCCGATCGTGTGTACGCAGCATTAGATAGAGAGCAGGTTCTAAGTTTTTCAGACGAAAAAAAATCCTATCGGAAAATCCGTTCATCTGTATGGAATTCCGACGGGAAAAAAAACACGAATGCTCGGAAACAATTTGATGCATGCTCGGAAGCATTGAACTTCTTTTTCTCGCCTCGTCGTAGTGTTGTACGTCACAGCGTTCTTAACGCTTGAACGTTCAGAGAACTTTTGTGTGACCGTGTGTAGGCAAGCCAAGCTTGAGCGGAATTCCGTCGGAAAAACCATCCAACTTTTTTCCAACGGAAATTCCCCTCGTGTGTACAGGGCATTTGGTGCACAGTTAGAAACTGGCATTCTCTTTATATTCCTTTTAGAAGCCATACACCTTCTTAGAGAAAATTATTGTTACCTAATTAGTTTTTAAAATGAGATCTATTAATATCTTACAGACTTTAATGTGTTCAGAATACATGCAAATTTGTTTTGGATTTGATAAAAGATACATTTGCTATTTGCATGTGTCTAATATTACCCAGTTAAAGCTTAATAGGGCTCTTAACACAACTTCTTTGAAAGCTGCACACAATTTCTAATGTCTCCATCTGCTTGTCAAAGCTCATTTGCAATTTTGTTGACAATGTAAATTAGAAGTTTGTTAATATTTACTTTGCTATTGGCACAGCGTGAATGATTAATTCAGTAGGTGACAGGACACTGCTGTTTGAAAAGGATGTCCTGTGGTAATGTTGTCATGGAAACAGTCATGCCTTCTAACCATACATTTTAACAACCGGTCCTGGTTTTTGGTGCTATTGTTTTCTTTATAGGTATGATAAAAATAATGTTTTTGTTTCTTCAGTTCTCAGGTAGAAGAGACACATAAATATCCACAGAGACAATGCAGATTAGGATAACCCTTATTTTACAGCTAGTATGCTGTTAGATATACTGTAAATACTGATGTATTTCAACACACATCTTTACACCACTCATTTGTTTTGTGTTTTACAAAGAGAAAAATTTGACTTTCAGAATGAGAAAGCTTTACTTTAACACAAAGCTGGCCATATACAGCATACCTCTTAGGCCCCGTACACACGACCGAACATGTCTGCTGAAACTGGTCCGCAGACCAGTTTCAGCGGACATGTTCGGTCGTCTGTACGTCCGACCGGACAATTGTCCAGTGGATTGGACAGTTTCCAGCGGACAAATGTTTCTTAGCATGCTAAGAAACATGTCTGCTGGAAGCCTGTCCGTCGGACATGTTCGGTCGTCTGTACAGACTCACCGGACATGTCTGCTCGGCCGAAAGCCCTCGCATGCGTCGAAGTGATTCGACGCATGCGTGGAAGCATTGACCTTCCAGGGCCGCACACGACTCTGCGTCATCGTCGCCGCGACGGCGCAGCCACGTCACCGCGTATCTTGTCCGCGCGGATTTCTGTTTGATGGTGTGTACAACCATCAGACAGAAATCCGGCACGGACATGTCCGATGAAAACGGTCCGGCGGACCGTTTTCATCGGACAGTCCGTCCGTGTGTACGTGGTCTTACTGTGAGATAGACATACAAATTCTATGCTATGGGAAAGGACACATGGGGGAGAGATATAAGCGCTGCAAACCCCGAAATGGTAGAAGAAGAATGGAGTGGGGCTTTGGACAGCAGTGTAATATAGTTGAAAAATTAGCAAATGGATAGCAAAAAGGGGTACATTTATTGAAATTGTACAGGTATCACAATGAATGAAGTTACAACATTTAAAAAGCTGGCCAATAGGTAAAATACATAATCCACAATGTAGCTTATATTCAAGTTTACACAATACTGTGCACATGGTTACACATCAGCTTGCTGAACGTGGTGGAATCCCAGACGCATTTCAACCTCTGTAGCGGTCATCATCAGGGGGAAATTAGCTCTATAAAACACATTACATAATTTCAGATATAGGAAAACATCATCATAAGTCCCATTTGGCATCTAACATGATGGGATATTTACCGCTGAATTTAAGTGGATGATCCCATGGCCAGATGTGTTGTGAATCGCCGGGTGATGAGGAGGATCCCGTAGGGGCACCCACTCCCCCACGGCGGAAGAGCCCAGCCAGAGGGGCTTACAAGGAGCCACACAGGATTGACACCCTCCAGGGAATGGGAGCATCGGAACCTGCAATGAATCCCCAATCAATGACCATATATAGAGTGTAAAGGTTATGGGCTCTTGGCACATTAACATGGATTATTAGAAGTATATGGACCAACTGCTATCATAATGTCTCATCAGGTACCAAAAATCCCAGAAGTATAGTGAAATTCTAGGGGTATGGGTAATAAGGTATGTTAGTATGCAATGTAAGATGGATTGTAATTGTAGTAGATTAAGGTGCAATCTTGAATTAAGAGTGTTGGGATTAGTGAAGGTTGTGTGAGTGAAATATATATGTAATAAAGCAAGCCCAGCAGGGACAGTGAAGTGTTAGTGATCAAATTGGAGTGATGGGGTGTTGTGTGTAATGCTGAAGGTGATCAAATGAGAGGATATATATATATATATATATATATATATATATATATATATATATATATAAAAAATAAAAATATAAAATAAAATTAAAATAATATGTGAAAATGAGAAAAGGTGTGTGTTGTGTATGTGTGTGTGTATGTGTTTAGATGTTACCCACAGGATATAAGCTGTGGTGTTGAAGCAATCTAAAAACAAATGTGTGTGTGTCTGCAAATGGGTGTTAGAGTGTGAGTGAATGAACCTAATTAGTGAAAGTTAAACGAGTATTAAAAGAGTTGAATCATAGGGATATATGTGTAATATAGACATTTAACTCGTATTATGTTGGTTAATATTTTCCGGCGTATTAGGCCAGCATGCTAAGAAACATTTGTCCGCTGGAAACCTGTCCGATCCGCCGGAAAATTGTCCGGTCGGCCGTACACACGACCGAACATGTCTGCGGAAACTGGTCCGACGGACCAGTTTCAGCAGACATGTTCGGTCGTGTGTACGAGGCCTAAGATGACTGGGCGTATAAGACGACCCCCTAATTTTCCAGGAAAAATTTTGGTTTTGGGATATACTCGCCATATAAGATTCCCCCCTATCCTACTAGTCTTTCTGGAAGCTGAGAGGTAGCCAGAACCGCTGTACTGTACACACCATCAGACCAAATTTCCCACGGACAGCGAACGCGGTGACGTGGCCGCGGCGTCGCCGCGACGATGCCGCGGCGACGTGCGCGATCCTGGAAGGTCAATGCTTCCACGCATCCGTCGACTCACTTCGACGCATGCGAGGGCTTTCGGCCGAGCGGACATGTCCGGTGAGTGGTACAGACGACCGAACATGTCCGACGGACAGGCTTCCAGCGGACATGTTTCTTAGGATGCTAAGAAACATTTGTCCGCTGGAAACCTGTCCGCTGACCAGTTTCAGCAGACATGTTCGGTCGTGTGTACGAGGCCTAAGACGACTGGGCGTATAAGACGACCCCCTAATTTTCCAGGAAAAATTTTGGTTTTGGGATATACTCGCCATATAAGACTACCCCCTTCCTACTAGTCTTTCTGGAAGCTGAGGGGTAGCCAGAACCGCTGACATTAACAGGCTTTTTCAAATCTCACTGTGCCATTACATTACATGCCCCCACTGTGCCATCACTTGCCCCTCACTGTGCCATCACTTGCCCCTCACTGTGCCATCACTTGCCCCTCTCGTCCGAGGATGAGAAAGCATCTGTGATAGGAGGAACACAGAACAGAGGCGCTCCTGGGAAGATTTGTGTTCCTATCACAGGACACTCTGAGGAGAAGGAGTGGCTTTTAAATCATTGACGCTCGCAGCAGATGGATAATGTCACCGGCGTAAAAGACGACCCCCGACTTTGGATGCATTTTTTTGCATCCAGAAAGTCGTCTTATATGCCAGAAAATACGGTATGTTGAAATATAGGTTTAAATGCGGTCAGGCAGAAAACACATACACAACACACACATTTTCTCATTTTCACATATTATTTTAATTTTATTTTAAATTTTATATTTTTATTTTATATGATATATATATATTTTTTCCCCTCTCATTTGATCACCTTCAGCATTACACACAACACCCCATCACTCCAATTTGATCACTAACACTTCACTGTCCCTTCTGGGCTTGCTCTATTATATATATATTTCACTCACACAACCTTCACTAATCCCAACACTCTTAATTCAAAATTGCACCTTAATCTACTACAATTACAATCCATCTTACATTGCATACTAACATACCTTATTACCCATACCCCTAGAATTTCACTATACTTCTGGGATTTTTGGTACCTGATGAGACATTATGATAGCAGTTGGTCCATATACTTCTAATAATCCATGTTAATGTGCCAATATACCCATAACCTTTACACTCTATATATGGTTATTGATTGGGGATTCATTGCAGGTTCCGATTCTCCCATCCCCTGGAGGGTGTCAATCCTGCGTGGCTCCTTGTAAGCCCCTCGGGCCGGGCTTTTCCCCTGTGGGGGAGTGGGTGCCCCTACGGGATCCTCCTCATCACCCAGCGATTCGCAACACATCTGGCCATGGGCTCATCCACTCCAATTCAGCGGTAAATATCCCATCATGTTAGACCCCAAATGGGACTTATGATGATGTTTTCCTATATCTGAAATGATGTAATGTGTTTTATAGAGCTAATTTCCCCCTGATGATGACCGCTACAGAGGTCGAAACGCATCTGGGATTCCACCACGTTCAGCAATCTGATGTGTAACCATGTGCACAGTATTGTGTAAATTTGAATATAAGCTACATTGTGGATTATGTATTTTACCTATTGGCCAGCCTTTTAAATGTTGTAACTTCATTCATTGTGATACCTGTACAATTTCAATAAATGTACCCCTTTTTGCTATCCATTTGCACATTTTTCAACTGTATTACACTGCTGTCCAAAGCACCACTGGGGAACCTTCCCATTCTTCGACATACAAATTCTATACCCAAAGAGGAAGACCTGGCACTCTCTTGGTGAGAAAATTATCACCCTGCTACAGTAGCTGCAGAGCTACCAAAACTGAGAGTACTGAATGGTGCTTTTACTTAAAATCCAAACCTATTCCCACTTTCAGATCGTTGAGTCCTAATTTTGCTGTCCCATTCAAATTTATACTGTATGTGGACCTAAGGCAAAGAGCAGCAGCCAATTTTTTTCAGACCTCCCTTATTAGCCTTTGGCTTCATGCAAAGACTTACATAGGTAATGAATGTTATACTTCATAGGGCAGTGGTCATCAATCCTGTCCTGAGGGCCCACTAACAGGCCAGGTTTTATGTATTACCTTGGGGAGATGCAGACTAGAATACTGCAATCACTGAGCAGCGAATTATGTCACCTGCTATGTATTTCAGTTATCTTGCAAACCTTGCCTGTTAGTGGGCCCTGAGGACAGTGTTGATGACCACTGGCATAGGAGATACATGCAGTTAAGCCACTGCATCTTTCAAACACACCTGAATCCAGTGAATGCATGGGTCTTCTTTAGTACAAAAAATCTGATGATCATTTTAGCACAACAGTTTTTTGTATATAATCCATTAGTATATTAAAGTAGAGGACAGTAATCTATGCACCCGAAAATGTTAACAAACATCCTAGTGTTTAGAATTAATTCATTCTTAGTGGAAACTGTCATGTCAGAGCAGGAATTCTTATTTAGATGCTTCCCAAGTAGCACCTTACACCACAACTCCTCACAAGGGTGTCACATTCTCTTGGCCACAGTCACATTTCTGTGTGTCAGACTCTATGTACCTTCCTGTACTTCTCTAGGCCTCAAATGTATGCCCGACTCCCTCACTAGTACCTCTCCAGCTTTTCATTGTAGTGCAACTTCTATAATGCCGCATATACACCACCTTTTTTAATGTCATGGAAAAAACAACGTTTTTCTCGACGTTATTCTTGTCAAGCCTGCCATGCATTCACACGATTGTGAAAAAAAAATGCTCTAACAAAGCGTGGTGACGTACAACACGTACGAAGGCACTATAAAGGGGAAGTTTCATTCGGATGGCACCACCCTTTGGGCTGCTTTTGCTGATTTCGTGTTAGTAAAAGTTTGGTGAGAGACGATTCGCGCTTTTCAGTCTTCGTGCTTTTCAGTCTGTTACAGCGTGACGAATGTGCTCTCCATTACAAATGCTAGTTTTACCAGAACGAGTGCTCCCGTCTCATAACTTGCTTCTGAGCATGCGTGTTTTTTTCCCGCCGTTAAAGCCTACACACGACCGTTTTTCACGAAGTTAAAAACGACGACATGAAAAACGATGAGAAAAATTAGAGCGTGTACTAAATTTTAAATGGCCATTTTTTACATTGCGAAAAATGCTCTGGACCCCACACGATCGTTTTTAATGACCATTTAAAAAAATTGCATTTTTCACGTCGTGTGTACGCGGCATAAGAATAGCAAATTATCTATCTCTCTCTCTCTATTTCTTGCTCTCTCTCTCCTCAGGGTTTACCGAGGAGAACTTTTAATTCCTAACACAAAGGTCACACCTGTTTGACCACACCTCTGATCCTTGTTTCTTTTCCACATGTCCTGACCAGCTTAGCAATTTCAACCTGTCTATTGCCTGTACCAGTCTCTTTCCCTTACTGAAGTATTCCCATCACCTTCAGACCAGGTGGGTTTTTTTTATGGTGCATAAGGTGCCGTCAATATCCCCACACCAGTAGTCAACTTCTGAAATTTACTGGCAGGTTATTCTGTACAGAATGAATAACAGCAAATCCCCATTTCCAAGTACAAGTGTATATCTAACATAATTATCAAAGTGTCCACAGAAACACTTTACTATAGGCAGCTTTCTCTGCATTAAGAGATGATTCTTCATCTCATATCCAAAGATGATGCTTGCTTAAAGACCCCCAATTGTACCGTGTGGAGCAGATTCTGCATATTAGGCTTTCTGAATAATGTTGGCAGTGAACAACCGTTTCAAATTCCCGTTAGGTGGTTTTGATAGCAGCCAGGGTAGTTATCCAACACCATTGGTGGTCAGCACAGATTCCTACTCTTCTTAAATGGGTTGCAAAGATAGACCATGTTGAACGAATAGAGTAATTTTTTGCATGGGAACTAGGAACATATGAGGAATGCCATCAAACCTGGCACTCTTGCTATGTGTATAGAAAGTCACAAGTCCTTCAGGATTTTCTCTCTGGGTCATTCTCTGCTCAGCTAGCTATCCTCTTGTTGGGAGGTGCCTTTTCTGGGTGCTATTTCCTGCCCCCCTCTTTTCCTTCCTACAATCTCTTGCCCTTTCCAATTCTTTCACATCTCCACTTTTTTTACCTTCAAGACCGCAGGGTTTATCCAGCATCCTCATGTATTCCAAATTCCATTGGTAAAGATAATTGATGACCTTCCTGCATTGTTTCCCAGTGACTACAACAACTAGTTATGTGGTGTCCCATTACACGTATGATTGAGATGTTATCAGTGCTTTGCTCTGTGTTTAGATACTTCATGACACTGTGATGTATGCAGTAGATAACCAGCATGTCATCAAGACTATCTTATGTTGTAATTTGTTTGTATTATTCTTTTTGTACCGTTAGGGCTCATTTACACTTGCTTTGGCTTTAACATTCATTAAAACACCTACCGCTTCAACATGCATTTCTGATGTGTTTTTGATGCTTCGGGGGTGCTTTTATGAAGCTTCGGTGGTGCTTCGATGAAGCTTTGGTGATGCTTCAGTGAAGCGTCAGGGATGCTTCCATGATGCTTTTTTGAAGCTTTGTTGAAGCTTGACAGATCCCCTGTGTGTGTGTGAGTGGATATCTCATACTTGCAATTTCTCCAAAATAAAGCGATGCTAAACTGAATTAAAGCCTCTCAAAAGCCGCAGGTGCTTCAAGCGATCTTCAAGCTAGCTTTGTCATAGAGTTCTATGAAAGCTTTGAAGATGCTTTGAAGCACCACTAAAGCAACATGGGGTATAATTTTTTTATATAAGGTGTAAACAGTAAAGCTGGATAGTCACACTAATTAATTTTCTTTAGATTTTTTCCGCGGTGGTGGCGGTAAAGCGCCGCTATTTTTAGTGGCATTTTACCGTCAATTTCGAGGCGCTAGTGGGGAGCTTTTACCCCTGCATAGCGGCCGAGAAAGGGTTAAAACCACCGCAAAGTGCCTCTGCAGATTTCAATGGGCAGGAGCGGTGGAGGAGCAGTATACACACCGCTCCTTCACCGCTCCAATGATGCTGCTAGCAGGACTTTTGTACCGTCCTGCTAGCACACCAAAACACAAGAAATATATATAGAATACTGGTTCTAAAATGTTTTAACCTGAGGATGAAAATAAGATAACAATGGCCATAAAACACACTTAAAGTACTCTTCGCCAAGAGAAAGAAATTCTTTGTTACATTTTCTCTTTGACATTTTGAACTAATGCTGGGGGTCTTCACTTCACAGCCTTGCCAGTGTAATTCCCTCCACTCCCAGCCTCACACACACTCCAGTGACCAATACATGTCTGGGCTGCCAATCATATTGGTTTAATTTTTTTCCTTTTTTAAAGAGGAGCGGTGTTATGGGCAGTAATATATATTTTGTTTTAATCATGCAGAAATAAATCCTCTCTCTTGAAGTAGAATACATTGAAACAAAAATAAAGTGTGGTATATAACTAGCCACTGATTTTGTTCTTGGTCACATTAGGCTACGTATGCTACACAGTCATGCAGCAACCCCTCGCATCACAATTTGGGTCCCAAGCAAAATAAAAAAAAATGAGATTGTGAGTGTACAAAATAAAAAATAAATAAAAAGTTGCTCAGATGCAGCATTTTGTAACACCTCTTGAGGTGCCATCTATCCCTTGGTCACTTCGATCTTATTTGTTACCAGAATAGTGTGATCCTGATCAGAATCAGTATTGCCTTCATACAGTATATGGAAAATAATCTGGTACCCACTGACTTAAAGTATGTAGCTACTGTTATCTAAAAATGAAGCCTAGTAATGCGTTCCAGACTTGTTGGCACATTTGCACAATGCTCATTCTACAGGTCGTACACATTATGAGTAGGCGGACATAAATAATGGAAAGGAGATTAACTATGGGATAGGAAGGCATACTGTACAATGTTTACACTGGCCTTCATATTATTTGTTGGCAATTTATGTAATGAGCTATGATCTTAAGACTATAAAAATGCCACCTATCGGATGCTAATATTTATAGGTCATGTACATCTTGTAAGCCATCTATCATATTTTAAAGAAATGTTATAGCTATCGTGCCTACAATATATATGTTTTTTTTTACTCTTTTAACCCTCTACTCTGTAAATGCCCAGAGAGAGCCATTCCCCCTAACCCTCACTAACCTGCAAGCAAACAAGATGAAAAAGTAACTGAACAGCTGCTGACAGATCGACTGGATAAAGTTATGAGCACATCATGGAGAAAAACTCCTACTCAGCAATGCTTGTCAGATCAGTTCAAGCTGAGTTATTAATCATAATTAGGAGTGCTGTTTGCTTTACCTCACACTTTCTTAGCACTTTAACGTGTGTAATGCTCCCAAGCTGCTGACTGCCTGGGCACAATTTGCTGTAATATTATTCTTTGTTTTTCAAGACTCAGATTAAACTTTAGGATGATTTGTTAAACCAATGTAGCGATGTGTTCCCTAACAGCCCTGCTGCTTTTTGTTTTACCTTCACTTTTGTTGTTTTTCTTGCAGAGCATCACACTCGGGAATGATCTGTATAACATCACCTATAAGCCACTCTGTTGAAGAGGCTCCAGAATCCTTTGTTAAGTATGTCTGTTCTGTCAGTTGTCTAACCCCTGGTGTCCTAAATTTCACAAAACAGATATGTAATGTTCTAGAAGGGCCTTTTTTTCCTCCTCGCTTTTGGGAAGAGGAGGTCCATTTTACCTCCTCCCCTTCCTGGGAGAGGTTGGTTGCTAGAGAAACTTGTCCCAGGCCTATAGGGTACCACCACTCTGCAGGCCTGAATTTTTTTTTTCGCTGGAAAAGTTACACTCAAACCACTTGTTTTACTGCTAATGTGCACCACAAAAAGTTCTATGTGATGCTGCCGGATGCTAAGATCCATTCAGCTACTGTTGTCAAGGAGTTGCAAGAGCCCTATGTGAGTTTTAGGTATTCCATTTCCTTATGCTCTTCTGTCATGCCAAGCGGCGGTCCCGCATAAAAAAAATATATATATATATATATATTAAAAGCCAGCAGCTACAAATACTGCAGCTGCTGACTTTTAATAAATGGACACTTACCTGTCCATCGCGCCCGCGATGTCGGCTGCCCCCGCTGCCATCCTCGATGAGGCAATCAGGAAGTGAAGCCTTGCAGCTTCACTGACCGGTTCCCTACTGCGCATGCACGAGTAGCGCTGCGATTTCCCAGTGGTCCCTGCTGTCTCCTAGGACCAGTGTGTTTCCCAGAAGGCAGCAGGGGGAACGGGAAGTGGAGTGACTCCTGTGGGAGTCATGCCCGGAAGTGGGTTCAGATACCTGTATTATACAGGTATCTGCACCCCCCCTCCCCCTGAAAGGTGCCAAAAGTGACACCGGAGGAGGGAAGGGTTCCGAAGAGCAGAAGTTAAATTTTTGGGTGGAACTCCGCTTTAAGCAATGAAAACTACTTCAAATGTAGATCTACGTTGTACTTCTATCAAGGACAGGTAAGTATAATCTACCCTGGGAACTAGGGATGTCCTGTGGGGAGTCCTACTTGCATCTGAAAGACCCCTATAGGTGGAGGCACTATATCACTAAGAACATCAGGATAATAAATGTAAACATTTTCAAAGGGATCTCAAAATCCACTGTAACCCAGGTGCTGTAACAGCATTGGGATGTAATGGCCATGAAACATTGTTACAAGAAAAAAATAAAGGACAGTTTAAGGTGTAACAGATTCACTTGATAGCCCAGCCCATCCATTGTAGAAAATGTAAGGAGTGCCGCTCCCCATAAAAGGCATCTTAATTTATTGAACCATAACAATGCACCAACAATCAACCAGGTACAAATATCAACCCTAATGCCTCGTACACACGATCATTTTTTGGCATGAAAAAAACGTTGTTTTAAAAAAATGGCATTTAAAATGATCGTGTGTGGGCTTCACATAATTTTTCAGTTTTTTTTTTTTTTCGAACATGCTGCATTTTTTTAACAACGTTTTAAACGATGTCGTTTTCCGGGTTGTAAAAAATGATCGTGTGTGGGCTAAAACAACGTTAAAAACCTGCGCATGCTCAGAAGCAAGTTATGAGACGGGAGCGCTCGTTCTGGTAAAACTACCATTCGTAATGGAGTAAGCACATTCATCATGCTGTAACAGACAGAAAAGCGCGAATCGTCTTTTACTAACAGGAATTCAGATAAAGCAGCCCAAAGGGTGGCGTCTTGCGCATGGAACTTTATAGTGCCGTCGTACATGTTGTACGTCACTGCGCTTTGCTAGAGCATTTTTTAAAAACGACCGTGTTTGGGCAACGTCGTTTTAATGATGAAGTTGGAAAAACTTTTTTTTTCTAAATGCCGAAAAACTTTGTTTTTTTTTCATGACGAAAAATTATCGTGTGTACGCGGCATCACTCCCAAGGGAGCCTAATCATAGCCCTGGGAATTACCTGATACTTTTGTGTGTGGGTGGAATATGGAATCCTCTCTCCTTCAATATGTAATCCTTCTTTCCAAGATGCAGTGTCCAGCACCCAAGGGGCCAATCCCCAGACCCAACCAGTTGCATGTAGGGGCAGTGGGAAGTCTTTATTTAGCCCTGTGTAAGCTTTGACACAAACAATGAGATTACAGAACTTTCTACTCAGGGCTATGACAGGGGAACAGCTGGGTAGGGGTTATCAGAAGCAGATTAGGCTGGTACCAAGAGAACTTGCTAGTTTTACCTACACCTATATTCAGAACTGTAGTCCATTTGATGAAAGATAAATATTTGACATTACTACTGTAGCGCTACCCCCTCAGGAGCCGCTGGTTAGATTTGGGATCAGCGTAATTATGTTACCTCTACGATGTGTCTAGGGATGATGATGGTGGTGTGAAGCAATGACAGAATGTCCAGATAGTAGGGTGACGTTTTCAATGCTTTATTACTGGTCCAACATGACCAACAATCCAACTGAGGTAGATAGAAGTAGGCTGGTGAAAGAAGAAACATGCAGATTCAGGCCTATGGATAGATTGAAGCAGTCCTGCTTCTAGTAGCAGCTTTTACTTCGTCGCCACTTCAGCCGAAGTGGGTATAGTGCCCCCGGACAGGTCCCTCTCACAGGCCTGGCAGCCGGAGCGTCACTAGAACTTCTGGGAAGGAACAAGTCTCTGCCACAGACTTGGCTCTAATAGGATTAGGATTTAGTGATGAGACCTCTGCCACAGGCCTAGTACTTGAAAGCATGGATAGTAGAGCGAATCCTCCCAGTAACACAATCTTGCCTGAATCTTCCCCAGGTAGACTTGATAGTTTGGGGTCACCGACTGACAGTTTGCAGCATACAACCTGTCAGTGTCCGGTCACCCAGATCCCCAATGGTCCGTCTAAGCCCTATTGGATCACCTGCCTCCGGGCTCACCTCAGACCGACTCCCCACCGAACAGCACAACTCGCTAGGGATCTTCTTAATAAAGTTGGGGGACCCGGTAAGTCACTGGGGCCCCTTTGGCAGCATCAGTTGCTCCGGGCCATGAGGGCCCAGAGTCAGGAACTCTGCGTAGCACGTGCGCCCCGGCCTGGTAGGCCATATCGTCGGGGCCCATGATGTGCGCACACCCTAAAAGTGGGTGCCGCACCTGGAACCAGGAACCCGCGAAGAACCCCACAAAATGGCGTCTGCCACAGAAATACCCTCCCCCAGCATGCCCCGTGAGGGAAACACTCCTCTAATTGGCTGCTGGAGGAAAGCAGCTCTGCCTGGACCCCTCTGGTGTCACCTGCCATCCAGAGATGGAACTACATCTCTGGAGCACAGAATGACCCACAGGACAGTCCAGAACCGTCAGAAACCCAATTTAGTAAACAGCATGGATGAGAGCAAGGTAACTCTCTCATCCCCCACTAAATTTGACATAGCGCCTGTACTGAAAAGTACACAAGCGCTACACTACATTATTGATAAAACAGTCTATTTACACACATTCCCATTTCTATTCTGTATTCTCCAATGACAATAATCCTTCCCGGTCTAAGTCTTGGAGAGCATCCATCAGCCATAGAAAGCTTGTTCTTCTTAAAGGAGAAGTACGGTCAAAGCTCTTTTGGCAATACTTTTCCTGTGAGTTACAGGAGTGCACTCCTGTGACCCCGATTCAGCTGACAGTGGGCTAAAGTCCCTGTCAGCTGAAGTCACAGAACCAGTTCAGGGATCCTGACAATAATATCATGATTCATCCAGATGCCTAATCAGCAACTGGTTCAGCCTCTTAGTGTGTCACTGAGAGCCTGTGTCAGCTGCGCCCACCCCCTCCACAGTCTGGCACCCTAGTTAGCCCTGGAGGGGCAGAGCATATAGCAGTGACTGTCTGTGCTCAGAACTGACCTATCAGCGGTCTTTGATTGCTCAGTTCTAAGTGTAAGGCCGGAGGGAAACAGCTGCAGCTCAGATCGATGCTGCAAATATCCAGGTGAATATGTATGTGTATTATTTTAAATGTTTTCACACTTCTCTTTTAAAAGTGTTTTTATCCTTCAAGTATCTGCTTGTTGCTTAAAGGTGCCGCTATCAGGTTCCCAAAATTTGCAATGGTATGCAACAGTGACCTATTTTTTATGTTAATACTACCTGGAACTAGTACATATCTGTAAAAGTCAGTAAAAAGCTGGTAGTATTGATGGGTATTGATGCCCAGGTTTGATTAACCCAGAGTTTTGCAGTTGCATAAAAAGTCTGCATACTGTAAATTACAATGTAACACTTACCTGGGATGTAACAGGGGCCACTGGAAATAATCCAGGTCACCTCTACATGTTTAGAGGCTGCCAGCCCAGATACATATTTGAGAGCATACCAAGCACTACACTTTTTGGTGGAGCACAGAATCAGATGCAATGAACACAGGAATTATTGATGCATTTTTTTGATTCAACTTTTATTTGTTATTCATTTTTGATGGTGCTTTATGAGTTACCTTATGTGCACACTTATCTGAGTTGAATGTAATGTATGGTGTCACATATATTTGGGTTTGACGCTTTTATGGGAATCTATTACGTATATATTGCTGGGAGTAGAGCATCACTGTTTTTTGTTTTAAGTTGGCTGCTGGTTTGGTGTGAGTACACATTATTGGTGTATGCTCCAACTCCTAAATTTGTATTTTATCTTTTTTTTTTGGTAGCGCACAGAGATTTTATTATTAATTATAAAAATCCTTCAGTAGCAGCCTTAAGTATTGCTGAAGGTAAAAGTGATAGCCAGTTAGTCTGAGACTCTGTAAGAACAGTCACAGTCCTTGTAGCAACCTCTGGTACATGCTGAGGCCTAACAACAACAGATCTTCAGTAACACAAGTTGCCTTCCAGAGGCATAAGTCCCAGGAGAGAGAGAGATATAAACAGACCCTCACAAACATTTATCTTCTCCCCCAAACACACCTTCTAGGCCTAGCTCCCAGGGATTGTCCGAGGTCACATAAAATTTCCTAATCCCCCTACACTATTTCTGGAAGCTTCTTCCAGAGGCTGGCAAAAGAAATCAATCACCCGGCTTAGGGAGACCTGACTAGACCAAGAAAATTAATTGCCAATCAGCTGGGTACAGCAGAGCCAAAAACTAAATTTAGCCAGCTTAGGGCAGGGACGCTACACTAATGGAAAACTTACTGATGCCAATGGGAGGCAAATTTTGATGAGCTACTGTGCACTCTGGGGAAGCTTATGCCTAACAGCATAAGAAGACAGGAACTGCTGTGGGATCAATGCAAAAAAAATAAAAGATACATTATAAGAGAAAATCATAAAGCTGGTGGGGTCTATTTTAAATGGTTTTGAGGGTGATATGGAAAATACACAAATCCTTTAAATTACAGATTCACATGAGTGTGCTGCTATGGAACAGCACAATCTTCATGAACAGCGAAAACAAACTTTGGCAGGATATTTTTGGTTGTGGAATTACTTTTTTGGGCTTTTCAGATTGGCTTTTCTTTTGGGTATTTGTAGAGGTGAGGTGACAAATGTTTTTATCAAGCAGTAAGACAGATGTGCTAAACAAATTAATGCTAGAGCCTCTGGGTATAGCTTGGGAAAAAATGCTAGTGGCTTAACAGTTTTATGGCATAGAAAAAATTGAATTTGCATCATCACAGAGTGGTACTGTGTATAGGAGGAATAGGTAAATATATGCCACGTCTTGATATATTTTTGTATTGGAAGAGAAATGTGGATGATGGACTTTATAGGCACAACACTAACTACGTTGTTTTAAAAAAAAAAAGTATATAAATGTATTGTTTACAAAAGCATATATGAAACAATATTAAAATCATTGACTATCCACTGTTTTGCCTTGAAACATATAACACACCAGCTATGGGTCACAGGTAATAGAATACTTAGTAATGCAAAACCATAAGGCACTCTCCAAAAGTTACTATAGTATCGTAGAATATCAAAGACGGTGTGTCGTGATTCAGCTCAGTTCTACATGTTACGTGTAAGACGCTTCTTCAGGAGCCTTTGGGCATATTCTATGACTAGAAAATCAACAATAAATTTCTACATATAATCATGACAAAACAATGTTAATGCAATAATACATTATTAGTATTTGTTTGCTGTTCAACTTCCCCAGACCACAGTATACCAAATACAGTCGGCCCAGGCACAAATAAAGACAGACACTGGGACCATGGGAACAGGCATAACATTGGAGTGTTATTATCTACAACAGATATGTATATATGATTAAAATTATATATGTAAGAAAAATAACTTACACTACTGTAATCAAGAAATAAACAAGGGACAAAGTCCATGGCACAACCAAAGATGCAAGGATATCTCATCAGTAGGATATATAGAGGCAAGTACTAGCTTACCTGTGAGATAATAATCAAACAAAACTTAAAAGTTGTATGGTAATTCTGGAATTACAAGGGGTCCCCCACTAGTCATATATTTCTATTAGTCATCATTTTTTATTCCCACGAAGACGCCTATTTGGACAAATATAAATCAGACCTTGAAGCAATTGTATAAAATTGCCTTTAGTCAAAGAACAAAATCCCCTTAAGAAATCCCTTCTCAAGCTAACACATACCATCAAGCTGATCCTCCACTGCAGAACTCTGCTGTGTCTAACCCACACAGCGTTGTGATGGTGGCTGTATGTATGAGACGTCAAACAGGTGTCCCTTTGTATGCCTGCCCCGGTCGTAACGTCAGAGCGGCGCAGCCGGAAGTGATGCCCAGTGATCCGGCTGCAAGCCACTGCGCATGTGCCTGACACCTGATCGTGACACCTCAGTGCTCCCAGTATTCTCACCTCAATAAATAATCAAATACACATTTGATTACATATAGAAATCCAAATTATTTATTGAGGTGAGAATACTGGGAGCACTGAGGTGTCACGATTGGGTGGAAGTACATTATTTGTTTATATGTTGTCACACTGAAGCTGCCTGCAATGAAGAAAGAAACCTAGACACCATTTTATCATTTGATATGGACTATTATGCACCTTTTAGCACATGTGCACTTTACTGTTATTTAACTATTCTAACGCACTGAGTGAGAATTGATTTCATTTGATGATTTGATATATTTTCATTACATCATTTGAGGTTACTGTATTAGTCTTTTTTTCTGGTATGTGCAACACTTATTTATATTTATTATTTCATTACTGGTGGGAACACAGTACGGTGGTTGCAGCAATCATACTTGGCAAATATATATTGTGTGAGTTTTTTATTATACACATTAGTTCGTACACTGTGGATTTGTTCTACACAGAGACAGCGCAGAGGTGTTATATCTTATTTACCTATCATCACTTTGTCCTCCATTTTTGACCTGCTCATCCCCCACTAAGTCCTTGTGCAGTACGTATGTCTATTGCTATATTTTGAGCCCCCAAACAAAAAAAATATTAACCCCCCCAAATAAAAGACCAACATACACTTTTTTACCCAAGTATGTTAAATATATACTTTGAAAACATGGGTTTACTAAGCTCTTTATACCACAACTCCACAGATAGATTGGCTTACTTCTGAACTGACAGTTTTAGCCTCACCAATTAATCCATAATATACAGTCTGGAAATCTGTTAAAACTGTATCTGTTTTGACACTGCCAATCAGGATAATCTAAAGGAGTTGATCTCAGATGGTCAAAGAGGAATGACAAAATACCTTCAGATCAACAAGGTAACCTAGAGGTATTAGCAGGGAGAAGCCCATGTCAACTGGGTGATCACTCATGAGTCATAACTGAAGATCCAATTCATATGTAAAGCCCTACCAATTTTACTTAAGGATTGCAGGCAAAAGGAAATATTCTCAGACTCTTCTCTCCTTTTTTAAGCAACCTTCTAATTTAAAAAAAAAAACAATATATTTTAAATACCACATCCTTAAATAACACATTTCGTCACCTACAAAAAAGAATGTGAGACTTACAGACACATGTAAACCACAAGTTTCCATTCTGGTAATTCTGTACCAGAATTAGGGGCAAGTTTCCTTGCAAGTCTTCCATTTTGATGCACCTGATTACATGCTGGGCTATATGTGGGTAAGACAAAACCAAGATTTCTTTAGAGGATGAACTCCAATTTAATATTACAAGCAGCCAGACAGATATTTCTGCAGTGGCACCACACTTTTGCACAACTGCCCACAGTATTGAGGATGTGAAAGTGAGAAAGAGAAAGAAAAGAAAAAGAAAAAAAAACAGAAATGCACTACTTCACGCTGTGGTCTTAATGTAAATAATACTAGCAGCTGAAGATATAAAACACACACAGTATTGCAGCTCTGTATTATAATTCATTAAATCTACTTTTAATGGATTTGCTTTCAGCCTCTATTAATCCTCTGACGCTAGAGTTAATTTTATGTGCTGCACAAGTGGGCTGACAAGAAACAAGCTGAGAGCAGGAGAGAGCAGAGTAAGCAAAGGAAATACATAATCATTGCTGTTTTATTATTATTATTTCATTTGTAAATAGTTAGCATGTCCCACTGATCTATATCTGCTCATGCATGCTCCTTGCCTTTTATTAACAACTTTAATTTCCATCAGAATATTATTTGCAATAGTGGCACTCTTGGGCCAGTGCTTAGGGCAGCAAGGCTACATCACCAAACCTCAAAGATTACAAACTTGTGGTAACGCTTCTTTACTTGGTTTCTCTCCTCTTCTCTGGAAATTTGTACTCTGGATTCTAGAAAAGCTAAATTTGTCAATACAACTATAGTGGGATGAAGGAGATGTTGATGGACAAGGATGTTCGTTTTTTCGTCTGATGGTAAGCACAGGTGAAAAGTAGTCAGGCATATGACAAGTTCTGGACCCGGTTGTAACGGAATGGCCCTTGATACCCAGAGACTGTTGAAGGATGCGGGGTACTCCTGTGCCAGCTTCACTAATGACTCTTGGGTCTAGGGTCATCCTATGTCCCTTAGGGGCATAGGATGACTGAGAACTGATATCTCGGATTACATGAGATGGGGCATTAATGATAATTCATGTACTGCAGGATATCTTGGAATATTACAGGTTGTTTATTCTGACCTCAACAGGTCAAAAGAGTGTGATTCATTCAATGTGTAACATAGACTGTTGAGATGTTAATTAAGTCCACCTGGCTGTAGTGATGGGGCTTGCTGTGACTGCATTCTATTGTCCATTGTGCTAATTACGTCTGCTCCTACGATCTTTCATTGTGCATGCTAATGACACTGTTTTTTGTGAAGATACTATTAATAATAGATGTGAAATGTGACTTGTCAGCTGTAGTAATTAACTCCTCTAGATACGGTGCCAGAATGTCTGTCTGGGATGTGGATTGGGGGGGACTCGTTAAGCACCCATTGTGTGATGTTTTGGGTGGAGAGTTTCATTGTCCCTGTGATTACTGTAGCATGCTTGTAACTGTATATAACAAGGCTGAGTTCCATTAAAGCATTCATTCGTTTGGAACCAGAAACAGAGCTGTGTGTCTCGTCCTTCTGGGGATTGGAATGGGTCCTGTCTGCTGGATTGTGGAGTGTCGGATAAGCTGTCGTGGGTTGGTGGATGGGATTATCCTAAACGGTGTTAGCCCCTGACCGTTACACCCGTCATCTTGCATGTGCATGGGGCTAACAATGTGTGGATGCATCTCAGTAACCTCACAAACATCTTGATTAATATTCAAAAGAGCACTGGTTGTTGTGCTTGTGTGATTGCCCTGAGCTCCTAGTCAATACATACACTTCCTGAGGACCCTTCATCTATTGCCTCCTATACTTATTCTAATAATAAGGGTTACTCCTAAATACATGACATAAATAACAAAGCTTGTGCAAATGAACATCATAATTCAAGTGGGCCCAAGGCACCATGATGTCTAAACAAATGTGTGTGTGGCCCCCCCCCCCCAAACAGGATATTGTGCTAAATCGGGAGGTACGTAAGAGAACTAGAACCTTTGCTAAGTGGATCGATGGGTTTCATATGTAGATATGGAGCATTTTAAAACATGTTTGGCATAGCTTTTGGTCCACCTCCTAAGGAGTCTATCATCCATATTTCAGAATAGGCCACTATTGCTGCCATAGCACACAGAGCCCCAGTGCCGGGATCAGGGAGATCTTCCCATTCGCTGTTTTTGGTAATAGAAGCTAGTCCCGGAGGTCTTAATATAGCATCAACTCCAATGTTCTTTGGGCCAAGTTTGTACTTCGGAGTGAATTCATAATTGCAGGCAGTCAGCCAGCGATGTCATGTGGCATCCAGCTTGGCTGTAGTTAGGACATAAATCAAAGGATTCAGTGGATGAAGACTATTGCTTTTAGCCCAGAAGGATACTCTTGGTGAAACACTCCACCCAATCTTTTAAAGCTTACATCCACATGGAGTACATACAGTTGCTGGACATTAGCATATGCTAAAACTAGTGCTTCTGTCAGTTTTCAGTGCTGCACACTCATGAGAAGTCACAAGATCTCTTGTTTGACATTAAGGGGTGTGGGGAGAGAGAACATTTTTTGAATAGCCTCCTCCCTTTGAAGGCCCGTGCTTTCCCCAAAATTATGATTTTGCCTGCCTACTATTTTGAATGGGGATTTGGCGCCTGCGTTCTGTCACCCATCTGCTCACTTTTTTGAGTCCTGGTAATGGCCTTTATTCAGGATTTTCATGAAAGATCTACCTAGATATTTTTCTGAATGCCCCTCTCCTGAAGAAGTATGTCTGTGAAACATGTTGAGATATTATAATCCCCTCCACAGCAGCCTATATTTGTTCTCATGATACTACATTCTACGTCTCATAATTAAACAATATACATCCAGTGGCTTTTTCTGGAACAGCCAAATGCAATTTGTATGTACATATATACAATGGGGCATTCATTATAACAATAAGTAGATATTTTTTAACTTTTTTATTTTCTTTGGATTTTAATATAAATCAACCTGATATGCCAGGTTGAATTGGTGATAATAACATTTTTTCTTGATGTATGTTTGTTTTCCTTGAGAGAAACCACACCAATAAAGTTCCTTAGTAGTTTTCTGGCTGCTTTGACAGACAGCTATTATTTGTCAATGAGTTATGGGCTGTGGTTACATGCAGCTCCTGATCAAACACTTGGCATTATTTGAAATTAGGATCATTCTCTTAGATATTGAAGACATTGTGGCACAGCAACATCACCTTTAGGAGCAGGATGACAACACTGCTATGGATTATATTTATCCTCCATTCTACTGTTAAGCTGTCTCAACAGTGCCTTAAAATGTAGCCCTTTTTTATGGGGGGGGGGGGTGATAAATATCCTTCCCCAAACAGGATGTTGTGTTTATTCTGTACATAAATAGGATAAGAGAATCAAAACCCTTGCTAAGTTTAAGAGTGGGTTTGATAATAAAGTAGTGTGACAGGAAGTCAGGTAAATCTGTGGGTGTTGTCACAGATGGGACATACATTTCTGCCTTGTTTAGACAATACACCAATTGTTATTAAGCGTCGGCTGCAAATGTAGCCAGAAAAGGCTAAAGGCCGTTGGAAAACTTCAGCTGTTCAGAATGAGGCAATCAAGGCCTCTATAATTAGTCCAGAGGGTTACCACTAATGTGCTGCATCCTGAGTCTTTGTGAGTAAGGAGAGCAGTGCCAGAAAGTCTTCTGAGGAGGTGAGGAGAGAATTGATTTTTCTGTGTGATAACAATTAAAAGACTATTGTTTTTCTGCTGTATGACCAGCACTGTCTGCCCAGCACTAGGCTGAGCCAGACTCCATAGATATGTTCCCGTGTGGAAGGTAGACGCCCAAAGTGGCCAGGGTTTATTTTATGTTTGATTTTGTTTATGCTGTTTGGATGCTTGCGCTTGTTTCCAGCAAGATGGAAGAATAAACCAAAATCTTTGTTTTCAACCGTCTTCGACTGCCTGTCTGTATAAATTCAGTGTGTGGTGAACCCATCCAAGGGGTCACACACCCCACTACCAAGCTAACCCCTTACAGTAGGTAGTGCCCTCACCCAGGACAGAGGGGATTCCCTTCCCAGGAAATGAATCAGTAATCTAAACAAAGTAATTGGGAGCAGAGTATGTATTGCAACCAGTTATAACATTAACCATAAACATACAGATTCACACCAGTATACAAATAATAAACATTTTATATAAGGAGAGATAAATAACAGTACATAATACCTATTTGTAAATTAGATGTATCAGCAAAGGATCTGATAGGAGTCCTGGTGGAATTTTGCACATGTACCCGGGTATATATAGTTATTAATAGAGATATCTCCAGATAAATCTTGCAGCTAATTCCAGTTACAGGGGTCCCTGAGGATGATGCCAACATTAATCTTTATGTTTGAATCAGAAAAGGGCTGGCGAGTCGGATGCTCTTGGATAAAAGTCCTTTATTTAGTTACATGGGTACACAGGTACAGGCTAAGCTGATGCGTTTCGGCTAAGAAGCCTTCATCAAAGCATACATGTTTGATTTAAAAACTGATATTTATAACAGAGTAAGCACTCCAAAAAGGGTGGGTGAATCCTAATCAGAGCAATCAAAACAATTAAAAACACATGGAGAAAAGAAAGAGAAGCACAGCAGGCATATAAAGAACATATCCTGAACAAATAAGGCATATTCAAAGTGCTACAATAAATGTATCAAACAATGTGATTTATGTTAAAAAAAAAGATTTATGTTCATCCTATCATTCAAACCATGTGGCTTTCTAGTATTGAGGGTATGGATCCGCCACACTTCACGCTTAAGCAAAATACAATTAGTGTCACCTCCTCTTGTTTTTTTTGTTAACCTGTTCAGCACCAAAAAAGGAAAAAGTGTCAAGATTACCATTATGAAATTCCCGGAAATGTTTTGACACATTTGAGATATTTTTAGCATTAATATTTGTAGTGTCATTCACATGTTCTGAGATTCTAACTCTCAACGGGCGTATAGTGCACCCAACGTATTGCAGACTGCAGGCACTACACTGAATGACATGTACCACCGATTTAGAGTTGCCGTTTATATACTGTTTGTTGGTATGTGTTTTCTTGGTAGAAAAAGAAAGAACTGAGGTGCTTTTTTTATGTCCATGACATTGCCTACAGGAGTTGTGGCCACACATGTAGGAACCTACAGTGGAAAGCCAGGTCTGTGGTTTGTTTGGCTTATGAGAGCCAAACAAACTGGGTGACAGCATGCTTTCAAGACTGGGGGCCCTTCTACTTGAAAAATGACAACCCCCAGGATAACACTGTACAGATCCTTGTCAGCATACAAAATGGGGAGATGTTCTTTAAGAATCGCAATGATTTTGTTGTATTCTAAAGAAAATGTAGTGACAAAACTTACTTTATTTCTATTGTAATCACTACACTGTTTGTGTTTATATCTATATAGTTTAGACTTTATGTTGGAGACCTTAAGACAAGATCTGCAGTCATGGGGGAGATCCTTCCTTGTCCAACCAGCCTGGAACAGAGCTTCTTACCGATATTTACACTACCATTTTATCCTTCCAAATCTATAAATGCATGGCGCATGCCTTTTTAATTCTCTATATACTAAAAAAAAAAACTAGGAAGAGGATTTCTCTGGTGTTATGGACAGCGGCAAAAAACATCTGGCTGGTCAATCCAGCTAAAGAAAATAATATAATATAAAATAACACACTTTATTAAAGATTTACATATACCAAAATAAAAAGTTTAAAAAAAACATAAATGTCACAGTCTAGCTAGCCTGCACATTTCTGTTTGTGAAATTCTTACCCCTTTGCTGCAGGGTTCTGCTAGATCTTTGACTCCATTTCACATGTGGTGTTTGGCTTCTCTGTTGACCTTTTAGGCATCGCCTGCTCCACTGTGGGTTTATATCCTTTTCCCTTCTATTATTTCCTGGGTCACCTCCCTGTTTACTTCCCTATATACTGTATACACATGCTCAGTGCAGTGCTCCTTGCCTGAACAACTTCACAGTTCTCTGAGCACCCGCTTGCTTGTGTATCCTGTGCCTGACTACCTGTGTACCAACCCCAGCTTTGTTTACATCTATGCTTGTTTGCTACCCACCCTGACCTTGGCTTGTCTCCTGGATTTCCTCTTGTCTCCTGCTGCTTGCACTCTGCACATGTGTTTGGTCTCCGCAGCTGGGTGTACCTGGGGGCCGTGACCTGGTTCAAGCTTGCTGCAAGTCCATCCCCATAATCAGGGGCTCTGGTGAATAAGCAGGCTGGAGCTTAGTCTCTGCGCCCTGGGGAACCCCTGAGTTGGCAATCTACAACAGCTCACTATCACAGACTCCTGACAATAAAAGCCTAATGTATGTGCATTCTTTACTAAGAAACCATGACATTCTTGTAGTATATTTTTGTTAATTGCAATTACAGTGTATATGGTTCTTTCCGTTATTTGTAATTTTTTGTTCAGGATCAACCCCATCTCTTTTATTATGGGCCAAGAATAGATCAGAGATCTGGTCATATAAAGGCCATACTGAGTCATCACTAGAGGAAGGTCATAGTTAGAGAGACAAAACCTTAATAATTAATTAAGTCTATTTATACTGCCTCCTGGTGTCTAGCCAACATACGTTCTTTAATTATTAAACCTGGCTCCCTTCAACAGAGCAATAAATGAAAGTCCCTTTTGCACATTTACTTCTTGAAAACAGAATCAAATGTCCCTTGTTTGTCGAAAAGTAAAATAAGACGTTGATTTCTCTGCTCATGTTACTACATGGCCCAATTCTGAACAACAAAGTGGTTGAATTAAAGCTTTCCCTGTGTTATCTAGGTTATACAGACAAGAAGATCCAGACTATAATCTGTAAACTGTGTTGGGCATCCATCATGGACTAAGGGAGTAATATTACAAGGGAAAAATATGTATGCCTGTATGGGGCCTGAGGAATACAGTACATCTCACTACAATAGACACAACACAAAGCATCTAAATATTAACTGCTTGGAGATATTGCATTTTATCATGTCATGGAAACATTAAACAAGTCTTCTCATTGGTTGCTATTGGCAGCATTTCTACTTTTCTTGCCGCCTAAAGAAAATAGTTTATTTCTATTGAGCATGTTTAAGTTTATTATTGTAGCATTCACTGTAAATTAATGTAGATGTGACATTCAACTTCAAATGGTTTCCACATTTTTGTTACTGCATTAAATATAGAAATTAGTGTCACTAAGGGAAGCTGTGCATTTGATATTATATAAACCCCAACCCAACCGACATGCTGGACATTTTTTTTTTAAATCTCCTTATACATAACCTGAATTCAGCAGTCCATTGTCTGGTCACCTGTCATTCCCGGGTTCACTTTCTTTCCCTCCTGGGGTGATAGTAAACAGTCTCGTCTTCAATACTGCATCACTACTCTATGCATTATTGCACTAAATGCCTGCTCCAACGTTATAAAGTACCCCAGGGGGTGTGTTTTTGATGGCCTAAGAAAGTGGGCAGAATGATGTGTGGAGGACCCTCAGCATTAAGCCGGAGCAGTGAGTCTGCAGAGGACAGCATCAGTGACAAGCTGACTATTCCAGCAAAAGATGCCATTTTAATTTTCGACACTGCTGCGCAATCGATTTTTAGATTATTTGTTCAAACAGGATATCTGCTTTAGCAACAGTTGCCACAGAAGGAATAAATTGCCTTTAAACAATCAGCCAGCTTACTTAGTGAAGAGGACCAACTACTGTGTACAATTGCAAAGCAATAGTTACATAGTTAGACTGGTTAAAAAATGTCCATCTGGATAAACCAATAAAAAGGGGGAAAAACTATGCAATCCTATATACACAATCCTATACCCACAGTTGATCCAGAGGAAGCGGAAAAATCCCAGCAAAGCATGATCCAATTTGTTCCTGCAGGGGGAAAAAATCTGTCCTGATCCCCCAAGAGGCAAGCAAGAGGCAAGCAAGAAACAGCCAAAAATATGAAATGAGCACAGATAGCTTCCATATATACAGTACTATATATGTACATCAATATTCACAGCTAGTGTTGGTGATGAAGCATTAAAGATGGCCATGTACCTGTAGAAATTTGAAATAGAGAGATCTGTATGTGGCTGGGTGCATGTGCACAATCCTTTCTCTAAAGATTTTGATGAGCTAATGTTTGCCATGGTTGGTTTGTGTACAACTTATTTTTTTGGTGGTATATACAGCAGGAACAGTCATTGATGAAAAGAATATGCTTAGAAAGTTTGACAAATTGATCAGCCAGTTTGTGGAATGTTCCTCACTCTTTATTGTGACCTTCAGTGAAAGACATATACAGTATAATTAAATATATAACACAATTTAAAGCAAATGGTTTTCATACTGTGTGGGTTACCTCATCGACTGGACAGCCAGTTTAACAACTGAGATTCAAATAGCTGAAAAATGATACTAGAATGAGCTGTGACCGATGCAAAGAAAATACATGGGATTATAAAATAAATGTAAAAGCAGACTAGTTGGATTACATTCCATGAAGCATGATTGCTTTGAAGTATTCATAGCACAAAGAGCGTAGCAACACTCTGGTCTGCAGCAGATCAGTTGTGGAATTAAGCCAGTGATGTGTCTGCAGACATTCCTCCAGTCTGAACTTCACCTGACCTACTTCGTCACTTCAGCTCCCTGGCTGACCTTTCTGGTTTTTGGTTTCTAAAAAACACTTAAACAAATGGAAGACTTTATGTATGCATAAGGTTTTATGTATACCAAACTGTCCAAAGGATAAGAAAAAAATATATTTTATGCTGCGTGTTTCTGGCCACATCTGACCCACAACAAGATTTTACTTGAACACCAGCAGAGTGCCCCATATGTGAAAGGGGGGGGGGGGGGCGGCTTTAATATAAAGGGGGCCTCAAAGTTCAGGGGGGCTTTAATGTGAATGGCGGGTTCTAATGTGCAAAGGGGAATCTGTTATGAAAGGAAGGCTCTGATGTGAAAGGAAGGCTCTGATGTAATGGGCATCTTCTGATGTAAAGGGGAGATGATGTGATGGGGATACTCTGGTGTAAATAGGAGACTCTCATGGGAAAGAAAGGCTCTGATGTAAAAAAGGAAGACTCTGATGTAATGGGCATCTTCTGATGTAAAGGGGAGATGATGTCATGGGGATACCCTGGTGCAAAAGGGGGACTTCTGATGTGATGTGGAGTCTATGATGTGATGTTATTTCTTGGAGTGTGTTCATTTATTTAAATTATATTCATTCATTTATAAAACTGATTTTTCTGGCCTGTGAATATTTGTAAAAAAAGCATGATCTAGCCCCCATAATACAAAGTTTGGACACCCCTAATGTTGAAGGTTAATTCATTTTTAGCATCACTGAATTTGTGCCGTTAGTTTTTGCCATATATCTGTTGGTTTTCTGCACCACTGCTTTGGGTTCATCTTATAAAAGGATTAGGTTAGTTAAAGTGATACTAAAGTTACATTTTTTTCTTTAAAAATAACAAACATGTTATACTTACCTGCTCTGTAAAGTGGTTTTCCACAGAACAGCCTGCATCCTCCTCTTCCCGGGTCCCTCTTTGGGACCCCTCCCTCCTGTTGAGTGCCTCCACAGCAAGCAGCTATGGGGGCACCAGAGCCGAGCCGCAGCTCTGTGTGTATATTTAGACATGGACGTGCGGTTTGGCCACACCCTCTGTCTTTCCTTATTGGCTAACTGACTTTGATTAACAACAGTGGGAGCCAATGGCGCCACTGCTTTGTATCAGCCAATCAGAAGGGAGAGTCCCGGATGACTTAGGTACTCATGCACATCGCTGGATGGAGATGGGCTCAGGTAAGCATCAAGGGGGCTGAGGGGAGCTGCTGCACACTAAAGGCTTTTTATCATTATGCATAGAAGCATTAACATAAAAAAACCTTCTGCCTTTACAACAGGGGTCAGCAACCTTTTTCCACTTAAGGGCCAGATTTAATGTATGTGAATGTATGGAGGGCCGCATTCACCTACTAATTAGGGATGAGCTTCGAGTTCGAGTCAAACTCATGTTTGACTCGAACATTGCCTGTTTGGCGAACAGCGAACAATTTGGGGTGTTCGCGGCAAATTCGAAATCCCTGGAACACCCTGTAAAAGTCTATGGGAGAAATCTAAAGTGCTAATTTTAAAGGCTAATATGCAAGTTATTGTCCTAAAAAGTGTTTGGGGACCTGGGTCCTGCCCCAGGGGACATGTATTAATGCAAAAAAAAGTTGTATAGTATGCCTGTGAAGTAGCGCTTGTTTCCCATGCTTAGAACTGTCCCTGCACAAAGTGTTATTTCTGAAGGAAAACAAGTTATTTAAAATCACTCATGGCTATAATGAATTGTCGGCTTCCGGCAATTCAGAGAAAAGTCATTCATTAAAAAAAAAAAAGCGTGGGGGTCCCCCCAAATTCAATTATCAGGCCCTTCAGGTCTGGTATGTATATTAAGGGGAACCCTGCATCAAATTAAAAAAACAATGATGTGGAGTTCCCTCAAAAATCCACACCAGACCCCTTATCCAAGCACCCAACCTGACAGGCCACAGGAAAAGAGCATGGGACAAGAGAGTGCCCCCCCTCCTGAACCATGCCAGGCCACATGCCCTCAACATTGGGAGGATGATTTGGGGGTCTGTGACCCCTCAAAGCACCATGTCCCCATGTTGATGGGGACAAGGGCCTCATCCCCACAACCTTTGCCCAGTGGTTGTGGGGGTCTGTGGGCGGGGGGCTTATCGGAATCTGGAAGACCCCTTTAACAAAGGGAACCCCCAGATCCCACCCCTTTAAGCCTTTAAGTCTACTGTAAACCGAAAGTGATGTCATGACATCACTTTCGGGTTATTAGTTCCGAAACCTGATCGAAGCCGATACCAGCTTTGTTCGGGTTTATGGTCAGCTGGGGGACATGTTTCCCTGCTAATCGCTTGGAAAAAGGAGAGGCCAGGTGTGCTCCGGGAGGGGGGCATCCCCTCCCGCTGCTTGGGATAACAGCCGAGTGTCTTCTTAGCTGTATTGGTTGTTATGCCAAGAAAGCAGACCCCGGCTCTAAAAAACTGTACCAGTACAGATCAGCATAAAGGGTTTAAAATGTCCGCAGACCGGGTGCACGTGAATTAATCACATGCACCGACGGGCCAGACATTTAGCGGCGGCGGGCCAGATGCGGCCCGTGACCCATAGGTTGCAACCACTTTAAGCTTAGTGTTGAAGTGTAGGGGGTTAGGCCTTGTTAAAGTGTATCTAAAGTCAAAATCTTTTTTTTTCTTCTTCTTTAAAATAATACTCTGATGTTGATTGAGGGGGTGCCATCGCTGTCTCACTGGGGAGATTTTCCTTAATTTTCTGTCTTATAGACACAGCAAAAAGTGAAAGGCAATCTCTAAACTCATAGAAATCCCACCCTGTGCAGTTGTCACCTGAATAAGTGAACTAATTTCATTCCTCCCATTCCAGGGGCTCGCTCATAAGTCCAACTTATTTGTAAGTCCAACAAAGATCAGCATTTGCAGACAAAGTCTGTGAGTGTTGATCAGTTTGTTTGTCACGCTTACCCCAAACACAGGTGGTCAGACACTATTGCTGGCTATTGTGTTCTTCACATACAGCAGCCCTCTTTCTCATAAGGCAAGCAGGCCTAACGGTACTCAGTTGCCCCCAGGACTTATACACAATGCTATAGTGCCTGGCCACCATGCCAGGGCATGCGAGAACTGAGCAAAGCAAACAGGTACTTGCAGTTGGCAGACAGACAGAATGGTTGAAGGACAATCCAGGTAAAAGGCATTATCCATTCCAAGGTCTCACATACCTGGTGCTGGAGGCCAATGAAGAGAGAGCTTCCCTTTCGGCTAAGTTCCAGACTCCCCTGAAGGTGGAATCAGGCCCAAAGTAGCATGGGTCGCCTGCTGGAATGCTTGCAGGGAAATTCTGACTAGGATGTTTGTCAGAGGAACCCAGGAGTACAGCTGATGCCCTGGAGTGGTGTCTACAGACAGGTGGTGCCCCTGAGACATAACACGTCTTTAGTAGCACAGACACAGGAGAGAAGTCAGTTTGAAGCCAAGGTCAGGTGTAAGGTGGAATTCAGAGCAAACGTGGTCAGGTGGATAGCCGGAGTCATACACAGGAGAGCAGGAAGAGAAGATCCGTTAATCAAGCCGAGGTCGTGAGTGCAGCTTTGGAGGCCAGTATTGCAGTGAAAGATGCATTTTTTATTTAATCACTACTCATGTGAAAATATCACATAATTCATCATAAAGGGAGTATTTTCATGAATAATACTTCACCCCTGTACATTTAGGCTAGGAATACCCAGGCAATATTAGATATCAGAGACTTATGCTGTGTACACATGACCGTTTTTCATGACGAGAAAAAAGCAATTTTTAAATTGGTCATTAAAAACGACCGTGTGTAGGCTCCAGAGCATTTTTCTCGTCGTGAAAAATGGGCATTAAAAATTTAGAACATGCTCTAATTTTTCTTGTTGTTTTTCAAATCGTCGTTTTTCAGGTCGTGAAAAACAGTCGTGTGTAGGCTTTTATATAGAGGAAGAGGTACTCACTGATCCAGTAACATTTGTAGTGGCCACATCCCTTGGTAACATATACCAACAAAGAGAGTATCTCCCCCTAAGTGGGATTTTAAAGGCCAAACAAAATCTAAAGGTTAAGCCCCAGACCAAAATGCAGCTAAAGGCCCAGGCCAGGTTTTGCGATTTGGCACTGCGTCGCTTTAACAGACAATTGCGCGGTCGTGCGACGTGGCTCCCAAACAAAATTGACGTCCTTTTTCCCACAAATAGAGCTTTCTTTTGGTGGTATTTGATCACCTCTGCGGTTTTTATTTGCTGCGCTATAAACAAAAATAGAGCGTCAGTTTTGAAAAAATTCAATATTTTTTACTTTTTTCTATAATAAATATCCCCCAAAAATATATAAAAAAACATTTTTTTTCCTCAGTTTAGGCCAATGCGTATTCTTCTACATATTTTTGGTAAAAAAAAAAATCGCAATAAGCGTTTATCGGTTGGTTTGCGCAAAATTTAGAGCGTTTACAAAATAGGGGATAGTTTTATTGCATTTTTATTAATTTTTTTACTACTAATGGCGGCGATCAGCGATTTTTTTCGTGACTGCGACATTATGGCAGACTCTTCGGACAATTTTGACACATTTTTGGGACCTTTGTCATTTTCACAGCAAAAAATGCATTTAAATTGCATTGTTTATTGTGAAAATGACAGTTGCAGTTTCGGAGTTAACCACAGGGGGCGCTGAAGGAGTTATGTTTCACCTAGTGTGTGTTTACAACTGTAGGGGGGTGTGGCTGTAGGTCTGACGTCATCGATTGTGTCTCCCTATAAAAGGGATGACACAATCGATGCAGCCGCCACAGTGAAGCACGAGGAAGCCGTGTTTACATACGGCTCTCCCCGTTCTTCAGCTCCAGGGAGCGATCGCGAGGGGGTGGCTAGCCGCCCCCTCATCCCGGATCGCTCCCACGGAAGAACCAACCGCTGCATGTATCGGGGGGGTCCCGATCAGACCCCCGACCCGCGGAAAGGCAGGGACGTACATGTACGCCCATCTGCCTGTACGTGCCATTCTGTGGACGTATATGTACATGCACCGGTCGTTAAGTGGTTAATGGGAAATTCATACAAAAACTGGCACTTGATGTTGAAGCACACAGTAGGCACCTACGGTGCATGTGAAAGCAACAAGTGTACAAATACAAAAACAATAACACAAAAACAGTACATGTGCCACAAACAATGGCAAGTTGACAAAATAGCACTCTCCTAGTGCGTGATGTGTGTGTACACAAAATATGGGCAATAGGTTAAGACTTGTTGAACTGATGTAACATATGGTAGATGGATAGCATACCAAACCATGTAATAAACTGGAAATAGACCCCGTTTCCTTAGTTATAGGGTTGAGTGGGGATGGAGAAGCGTCCAAGCATCCCTCATGACCTGGTCATAAAAACAAATAGGAGTAAAGTAGTATCTATGTTGTGTATAAATGTATTATCTAGTATACTCAATCACCGAATGGTGAGCCAAAGTATCCAAGGTCCTAGGTAGGTGGACCAGGTGGAGTAGAAGGACCCATGCAAATTGGGGATATGTAGTGGTGTTCAAAACAGGAATCAATAGCCTGTACCTTAAATAAACAAAGCAGTGTCCGGGTACAAATACAAAAAAAAAAAAAAAAAAAATAGTTACCAGGGAATTGGAAAATAAAGGCCCAGAACCTTCCGGTGTGTAACTAGCCGAGTCACGTCCTGCCCAATTCCAAAGACTCACCGCTAGTTGAATCCCTGTTCGGGTCTAAATAGACCCAAAGACTCTATAAGAGAAAAAAAGAAAAGAAACCACAGTTAGAACCTGCCCCATGAAGTGGCCATGTCTACATGTGTGTAAGGTGCTCCTCTTACCTAATCGGTCCAAAGGTGAGGTGTGGAAAGGCATTACCCCAAATCAATAGGTGCCTGAAATAATCCACCCCTCATGGCTCCTTTTATGCTGGGTGATGGCCAAACGTCATCAGTGTGCGCGCGCCGACGACATCGCACGTGCGCACTGACATCATCTCCTCTCTGGAGGAGTCTGTCCTTAAGTTTTTTTGCCTCAGCAAGGAACATGTTCTCATCTGAGCAATTTCTTTGAATATGGAGGTATTGTGTGTATGGGATAAACCTGATCAAAGGCGCAGAGTGGAAACTTGATGCGTGTAGGATGGTGTTCCCGGCTGTTTCTTTGCGAAACAGTGTACTTGAGAGGTGGCCATCTGAGGTTTTATAGATGGTGACATCTAGGAAGGTAATTTTGTCTGGATCACAAACCTTTGTGAATTTGAGGTTAAAGTCGTTGATCCCCATGTCTGTGATGCACTGGTCTAAACCCTCAACCGACCCATTCCATACAAGGAAGATGTCATCGATTAAATCTGTGCCAAATTAAGATTTTGTCAGCATAGGAGTCAGCCCCTTCCATCGACAAGAAAGAGTTCTCCCACTCCCCCAGATACAGGTTGGCGTACGATGGGGAACAGCATGTCCCCATCCCCACCCCCTGCATCTGGAGGAAGTGGGAGCCATCTAATTTTATTTTTTTTCTCTTATAGAGTCTTTGGGTCTATTTAGACCCGAACAGGGATTCAAGTAGCGGCGAGTCTTTGGAATTGGGCAGGACGTGACCCAGCTAGTTACACACCGGAAGGTTCTGGGCCTTTATTTTCCAATTCCCTGGTAACTATAACATTTTTCTTAATTTTTTATTTTTTTTTGTATTTGTACCCGGACACTGCTTTGTTTACTTAAGGTACAGGCTAGTGATTCCTGTTTTGAACACCACTACATATCCCCAATTTGCATGGGTCCTTCTACTCCACCTGGTCCACCTACCTAGGATCTTGGATACTTTGGCTCCTCTTCTTTTCGCCCCCTCCTTAGGTCACCAGCAATTGCAAGGCAGTTTGTTTGGTTCCATCCACATATGGATGCCAACATCGGTGATTGAGTATACTAGATAATACATTTATACACAACATAGATACTACATTACTCCTATTTGTTTTTATGACTAGGTCATGAGGGACGCTACTCCATCCCCACTCAACCTTATAACTAAGGAAAGGGGGTCCATTTCCAGTTTATTACATGGTATGCTATCCATCTACCATATGTTACATCAGTTCAACAAGTCTTAACCTATTGACCATATTTTGTGTACAGTTTTTTATGTCTTTTATCATTTTTTACTGTAAACAGAATCACCATTTGCACTACTCTTCCTCCGTGGCCCCTGATGAGGGTCGACAACCAGAAACGCGTCGGGCACACACACATCACCCACTAGGAGAGTGCTATTTTGTCTACTTGCCATTGTTTGTGGCACATGTACTGTTTTTGTGTTATTGTTTTTGTACTTGTACACTTGTTGCTTTCACATGCACCGTAGGTGCCTACTGTGTGCTTCAACATCAAGTGCCAGTTTTTGTACAAATTTCCCATTAAAGATCATTTTTTACCTTTACATTTTGTTTGGCCTTTAACCACTTTCCCACCGGACCATTTGTCAGCCTTAAGACCAGAGGTGTTTTTACAATTTTCCACTGCGCTGCTTTAACTGGTAATTGCGCGGCCATACAATGTTGTACCCAAACAAAATTTGCGTCCTTTTTTTCCCACAAATAGAGCTTTCTTTTGATGGTATTTGATTGCCTCTGCGATTTTTAATGTTTGCGATATAAACGGAAAAAGAGCGAAAATTTTGAGAAAAAATGATATTTTCTACTTTTTGTTATAAGAAAAATCGAACAAACTCAATTTTAGTCATACATTTTGGCCAAAATGTATTCAGCCACATGTCTTTAGTAAAAAAAATGCCAATAAGCGTAAATTTATTGGTTTGCGCAAAAGTTATAGCATCTACAAACTAGGGTACATTTTCTGGAATTTACACAGCTTTTATTTTATGACTGCCTATCTCAATTCTTGAGGTGCTAAAATAGCAAGGAAGTACAAAACCCCCCCAAATGACCCCATTTTGGAAAGTAGACACCCCAAGGAACCTGCTGAAAGGCATGTTGAGTCCATTGAATATTTTTTTTTTTTGTAACAAGTGATTGAATAATGACAAAAAAAAAAAAAAAAAAAAAGAAATTACAAAAAGTTGTCACTAAATGATATATTGCTCACACATGCCATAGTTATATGTGGAATTGCACCCCAAAATACATTCTCCTGCTTCTCCTGAGTACGGGGATACCACATGTGTGAGACTTTTTGGGAGCCCAACCACGTACGGGGCCCCGGAAATCAAGCACCGCCTTCAGGATTTCTAAGGGCGCAAATTTTTGATTTCACTTCTCACTACCTAAGACAGTTTTGAAGGCCATAAAATGCCCAAATAGCACAAAATCCCCCCAAATGACCCCATTTTGGAAAGTAGACACCCCAAGGAATCTGCTGAGGGGCATATTGAGCCCACTGAATATTTTTTTTTTTTGTACCAAGTGATTGAATAATGACAAAAAAAAAAAAAGAAAAAAGAAATTACAAAAAGTTGTAACTAAATGATATATTGCTCATACATGCCATGGTTATATGTGGAATTGCACCCCAAAATACATTCTGCTGCTTCTCCTGAGTACGGGGATACCACATGTGTGGGACTTTTTGCGAGTCTAGCCGCGTACGGGACCCCGAAAACCAAGCATCGCCTTCAGGATTTCTAAGGGCGCAAATTTTTTATTTCACTCCTCACTACCTATCACAGTTTTGAAGGCCATAAAATGCCCAAATAGCAGAAACCCCCCCCAAATGACCCCATTTTGGAAAGTAGACACCCCAGGCTATTTGCTGAGAGGCATGTTGAGTCCATGGAATATTTAATATTTTGACACAAGTTGCGGGAATATGACAATTTTTTTTTTTTTTGCACAAAGTTGTCACTAAATGATATATTGCTCACACATGCCATGGGCATATGTGGAATTACACCCCAAAATACATTCTGCAGCTTCTCCTGAGTACGGGGATACCACATGTGTGGGACTTTTTGGGAGCCTAGCCGCGTACGGGACCCCGAAAACCAAGCACCGCCTTCAGGATTTCTAAGGGCATACATTTTTGATTTCACTCCTCACTACCGATCACTACCTATCACAGTATTGAAGGCCATAAAAGGCCAAGATGGCACACAACCCCCCCAAATGACCCCATTTTGGAAAGTAGACACCCCAAGCTATTTTCTGAGAGGCATTTTGAGTTCATGGAATATTTTATATCTTGCCACCAGTTGCTGGAATATGACAAACTTTTTTTTTTTTTTTTTTTTTTTTCACAAAGTTGTCACTAAATGATATATTGCTCACACATGCCATGGTTATATGTGGAATTGCACCCCAAAATACATTCTGCTGCTTCTCCTGAGTACGGGGATACCACATGTGTGGGACTTTTCGGGAGCCTAGCCGCGTACGGGGCCCCGAAAACCAAGCACCGCCTTCAGGATTTCTAAGGGCGCAAATTTTTGATTTCACTCCTCGCTGCCTATCACAGTTTCGGAGGCCATAGAATTCCCAGATGGCAGACAACCCCCCCAAATGACCCCATTTTGGAAAGTAGACACCCCAAGCTATTTGCTGAGAGGCATGGTGAGTATTTTACAGCGCTCATTTATTTTTGAAAATGAAGAAAGATATATATATATATATTTTTTTTTTCTTTTTTCAATTTTCAAATCTTTGTGACAAAAAGCAAGATCTGCAAAATACTCAACATACCTCTCAGCAAATAGCTTGGGGTGTCTACTTTCCAAAATGGGGTCATTTAGGGGGGTTTTGTGCCATCTGGGCATTCCATGGCCTCCGAAACTGTGATAGGTAGTGAGGAGTGAAATCAAAAATTTACACCCTTAGAAAGCCTGAAGGTGGTGATTGGTTTTTGGGGTCCCGTACGCGGCTAGGCTCCCAAAAAGTCTCACACATGTGGTATCCCCGTACTCAGGAGAAGCAGCAGAATGTATTTTGGGGTGTAATTCCACATATGCCCATGGCATGTTTGAGCAATATATCATTTAGTGACAACTTTGTGCAAAAAAAATAAAATAAAATAATAATAATTCTCTTTCCTACAACTTGTGTCAAAATATAAAATATTCCATGGACTCGAGATGCCTCTCAGCAAATAGCTTGGGGTGTCTACTTTCCAAAATGGGGTCATTTGGGGGGGTTTTGAACTGTCCTGGCATTTTATGAACAACATTTAGAAGCTTATGTCACACATTACCCACTCTTCTAACCACTTGAAGAAAAAGCCCTTTCTGACACTGTTTGTTTACATAAAAACATATTATTTTTTTGCAAGAAAGTTAAGTTGAACCCCCAAACATTATATATTATTTTAAAGCAAAGGCCCTACAGATTAAAATGGTGGGTGTTGCATTTTTTTTTACCACGCAGTATTTGCGCAGCGATTTTTCAAATGCATTTTTTTGGGCAAAAATACATATTTTTTTATTTTAATGCACTAAAACACACTATATTGCCCAAATGTTTGATGAAATAAAAAAGATGATCTTAGGCCGAGTACATAGATACCAAACACGACATGCTTTAAAATTGCGCACAAATGCGCAGTGGCGACAAACTACATACATTTTTAAAAGCCTTTAAAAGCCTCTACGGGTTACCACATTAGATTTACAGAGGAGGTCTACTGCTAAAATTACTGCCCTCGATCTGACCTTCGCGGTGATACCTCACATGCATGGTACAATTGCTGTTTACATATGACGCCAAACCGACGCTTGCGTTCGCCTTTGCGCAAGAGCAGGGGGGGACAGGGGTGCTTTTTTTTTTTTTTTTTTTTTTATTATTATTTAATTTGCTTTTTTAATTTTATTTTAAACTGTTCCTTACTTTTTTTTATTATTTTTATAATTTTTATTGCCATCTTAGGGCATGTAAATATCCCCTATGATAGCAATAGTTAGTGACAGGTACTCTTTTTTGAAAAAATTGGGGTCTATTAGACCCTAGATCTCTCCTCTGCCCTTAAAGCATCTGACCACACCAAGATCGGTGTGATAAAATGTTTTCCCACTTTCCCAATGGCGCAGTTTATATCCGGGGAGGGGACATACCCTCCCACTGCTTGTAAAAGCAGTTTAGAGGCTAATTAGCCGCTAGGACTGCTTTTACATGAAAGCCGACCGCTGGCTGAAAAGAATGATACCAAGATGATACCTAAACCCGCAGGCATCATTCTGGTATAACCATTCAAAGTCCAGCAACATACCATACGTTGATGGTTCTTGTTGGACATGTATTGTAATCTTTTTTTTTTTTCATGCAGCCTGTTGGCTGAACGAAAAAAAGATTGATCGGTGGGTATGCCCACCATTAGAATACCTCCCTTCATCCACCCACTTCTAATGATGGGCATACATGCACCATTTATATATGCCGAAGCATGGGGCATCCTCCCGCAAAAAAGTTATGCCGCTCACACACGTATGTACGCCGCATAAAAAGTTATGGCGCATACACACGGTCGGACTTTTCCACGGGCAAGCTTCCGACGGAATTTCGACCGTATGTACGCGGCATTAGGAGCAAAATCGCTCCTCCGCCCCTAATGCCCCCATGCTTCGGCATATATGCTCTTTTTTTAACTGTGGTGGTGAAATCACCTCCCACAGTGTTGGAGTCGCGGCTTTATGTATCGTGGGAGCAAACGCTGTTGCTGTCACGCTAAATAAATCCGTGCTGCAACTGAATGGCGTACCTGCTAAGCAAATGATGGTTAACATTATAACAAAGTAACATTACATTTTAACATTAAGATCTTACCATACCATACCTGCAAAGCAAATACCAAAAAAATAAATACAGTAAAAAATAAAACATTTTTTAACGCAACCTGTGCCTAAAAAATATACATGCCAAAGCATGGGGGCATCCTCCCGCATAAAAAGTTATGCCGCATACACACGGTCGAACTTTTCCACGGGCAAGCCTCCGTCGGAATTTCGACCGTATGTACGCGGCATTAGGAGCAAAATCGCTCCTCCGCCCCTGCTGCCCCCATGCTTTGGCATATATGCTTTTTTTTTTAACCGTGGTGGTGAAATCACCTCCTACAGCGTTGGAGTCACAGCTTTATAAATCGTGGGAGCAAACGCTGTTGCTGTCACGCTAAATAAATCCGCGATGCAACTGAATGGCGTACCTGCTAAACAAATGATGGTTAACAATAAAACAAACATTACAGTATAACATACCATACCTGCAAAGCAAATACAATAAAACATTGTAAAAATAGAGAGAATAGATATAGAACAATAGTGAGTGGACAGTAGAGAGTGAACATAAGAGAACAATAAAGAGAGGAGAAAAATACAACCACAACTATTTTTGGATTTTTTATTTTATATATTTTTTTGTGTTTTTGTGTAAGTTTTTTTAATTTTTTTTCCACTTTTTTTTACTTTTATAAAAACTGTAAGAAAACTGTAAACTGAACGTTGCAGATTATGGTCTCTCAAAATGTGATGGCCATCACATATTCCGAGACCCTGTGTTGGTGTGCCTAGGACTGTGTGGTGCTGTACCCTACGCTAAAACTCAACTAGTGTGTGGTAGCGTTTGAAACATGCACCAATGCAGAGACCAGGTTGGTCAGGACAGTCGGGACAATAAAAGCGGGTGTCACGCCTAAATCCGAGTTTGCTGCAGACACGACATCTTTTTTGGCGGGCTCTTTGGGTAGGGGTACCAGGGAGGACAAAAGGAAAATGCCTCTCATACAGCCGGCTCACTGCATTTGCGTTGGGAAGGTGGGGCACAGCACCATCTGGAAACAGAAGGGCTTCGACGATCTCTTCCTGGAATTTTAGGAAGGATCCAGTCCGTCCTGAAGCTCTGTATAGCACATGAGCGTTCAGCAAAGCCAATTGAAACAAATACACTGACACTTTTTTGTACCAGCGTTTGGACCTCCGGGCAATTAGGTACGGCGCCAACAACTGGTCATTGAGGTCCACCCCTCCCATGTTAAGGTTGTACTCGTGGATACAGAGGGGTTTCTCCACAACACCAGTCGCCGTAGGAATTTGGACTGCCGTGTCTGCGTGAAGCGTGGACAGAACGAAAACATTCCGTGAATCCCTCCACTTCACTGCTAACAAATTATTACACCGTAAGCAGGCTCTCTCCCCCCGACTAAGACGGGATTCTACAAGCCGTTGGGGGATGCCCCGGCGATTAGGTCGCACGGTGCCACATGCGCCAATTCCATAATCAAAAAGGTGACTAAAAAGTGGCACGCTTGTGTAATAATTGTCCACGTACAAGTGGTACCCCTTTCCGAATAAGGGTGACACCAATTCCCACACTATCTTACCAGCGCTCCCTATGTAATCAGGGCAATTCTCCGGCTCTACGTGACTGTCTTTTCCCTCGTAAACCATAAAGCTAGATGTATAGCCTGTTGCCCTGTCACAGAGCTTATACAACTTGACCCCGTATCTGGCACGCTTGCTGGGAAGGTATTGTTTGAATGACAAGCGGCCAGAAAACTTAACCAGGGACTCATCAACGCAGACAACTTGATTGGGATTATACAAGGCTGCAAACCGTTCGTTGAAGTGGTTTACGAGGGGCCGAATTTTGTAGAGCCGATCGAATTCAGGGTCTCCCCGAGGACGACAGAGTTCATTGTCACTAAAATGCATGAACCGCAAGATCTGCTCGTATCGTGTCCTGGTCATGGAGGCAGAGAAAATGGGCATATGGTGAACTGGGTGCGTGGACCAATACATCCGCAGCTCACTCTTTTTAGTAATGCCCATGATGAGGGAAAGGCCCAGAAAGATCTTAAATTCGGAAACCGTAATTGGCTTCCAATCTCTGGCAAGGGACAGCTGGGGATTAGCGGCGAAGAATTGACCAGCGTACAAATTGCTTTGGTCCACAATAGATCTATAGAGATCTTCCGTGAAATACAGCGAATAAAAATCCAGTGACGTAAAATCAACTGTATTCACCTGAATTCCGGGTTGGCCAGTGAATGGGGGAAGTACGGGTGCTGCAGAAGTGGTGGGTACCCAATCAGGATTGGCGAATGCAGCAGGAAGGGCACTATGGGGACGGGCCTGTCTTTGTCGTCTTCTTCTTCTTGGTGGCAGCGGGACACTACTCGTGCTTGCCACCTCTCCAGCTTGAACTGCACTTATGGGACTCGCCACGTCACCAAGTGTTACTGCAGTGCTGGATATATGACCAGGATGTACTAGGCCGCTGGTGCTTGCCAGTTCACCAGAAGGAATAGCGGCGCTAGTACTTCTCTCCTCCATACGAGAGCCCTGCGGTTCTTGCACCTCAGCGACAGCAGAAGATCGGGGTCTGGTACGCCTGACCCTAGCAGGGACCACTCCGTCGTCAGAGCTATCTGTCAGGGAGCCACTGTCGTCTACAGGATCGTATTCTGAGCAAGAATTTGACAGATGCGTGACCTCCTCATCACTATCCGTCAGGCTCATAAACAAGTAGGCCTCTTCATCACTGTACCATCGATTTGCCATTTTGGGCTCTAAATTTAGGGGTACAGTGGTGAGATTCACAGGCAAAAAAGCACCTGACCTGTTAGCGACTGAGTCAAGCGCTACCAAAAAAACTGTTAGCGATCGCAGAGATCAGGCCTGACTCTGCGAACGCTGCAGTTATGTGTTTTTGTGTTTTGTGTCAGTGATCGATCGATTGATCGATACTGCACTTCGGTGGGCTGGACTGGGCGAAGGGGCTAAACGCAGGTGCTAGCAGGTATCTGGGCTGATCCCGCTAACCATGCGTTTTTGGGAACCCTAAACTGCAGGGGACGCTAGTATAGATCTGATCAGATCAAGTATCGATCCGATCAGATACTATACCACTAAAGGGATGCGTATGGTGCGTGCGTGGGTGTTAGCGCTATTGGCCGCTGCCTGGGGCGACGCAGACCCTATCTGGCGCTAAAACCAAACTTTGATCACCCGCCGGGCGATCAGGGGGTTAAAATTTTATTGCAAAAAATATGGCAGGTGCCTTGATGCAATAAAAAATTAACTAGCTAAACTGCGTCACCGGTGACACTTATACTGTGATCACTGGTGACAGGGGGTAATGATGGGGTTAAACCTTTATTGGGGGGGGTTAGGGGGGGTCCCTAGACTATTTAGAGCCTAATACTGATTACCCTAACACTTATTTTTGTCACTAATGACACTAGTACAGCGATCAAAAAAAAATCTGATTGCTGTACTGGGTGACACAGTGACAGGCAGTGAATGGGTTAATTTGGGGGGTGATTGGGGGGTGATCAGGGGGTTAAAAGTGTGCCTACGTGACCTGGTGTCAGTGTAGTGTTGTGCAACTCACTGTTAGATGCTCTCTCCCTCTCGGTCTGGAACGGAAAGACCGACACGAGGGAGAGAGCAGTACTTCCCCTGCCAATGTTTACAAAACATTGCCAGGGGAAGACAACCATTGGTTGGAGCGATCACCAGGTCCAGGCCAGATTTTATTGGCCTGGACCTGGTGATTGATCAGTTCTGCATCGAATCTGATCATCGTGAACGGCGGTGGGGCGCGCGCGCGCGCCCCATCGCCGTTCACGCGCCGGACGTCATAATACGTGATCTCGCCCAGGAGTGCCATCTTGTGGACGTATTATGACGGTGCGGCGACGGCAAGTAGTTAAAATCCCACTTAGGGGGAGATACTCTCTTTTTTGTTATATGTGTACACTTTAACGATGGGGAAAAAAACGCGCATTCTTAGAAGCAAGTTATGAGTAGGGAGCACTCATTCTGGTAAAACTAGCGTTTGTAATGGAGACAGCACATTCGTCACGCTGTAACAGACTGAAAAGCACGAAGACTGAAAAGCGCGAATCGTCTCTCACCAAACTTTTACTAACACGAAATTAGCAAAAGCAGCCCAAAGGGTGGCGCCATCTGAATGGAACTTCCCCTTTATAGTGCCGTTGTACGTGTTGTACGTCACCACGCTTTGCTCAAGCATTTTTTTTCCACGGTCGTGTGTATGCAAGGCAGGCTTGACAAGAATCACGTTGAGAAAAACGTTGTTTTTTCCATGACATTAAAAAGGGTCGTGTGTACGCGGCATAAATCCCCTAAAGCTTAAATCCCAGTACAGTGCTACTGCAGAAAATTGTGGGGCAAATGTTAGATTACATTAATTTCACAGGTTATACTTTAAAAAAAAATGACTAAGCATTTCTAAATGGGAGATTTTTGATCGTGAATGTGAATAATCTACTGTTTTCCGATTCAAAATGAAAAAGGAAAACAATGGAGATCACTTACAGGTAGGCTAGAGCTACATGGCCAATGAAATCTCTCTGTTTCTGCTTGTTGACAGTTATTTCATGAGCATTATGTTGTTTTTTTTGTTCCACAAGTTCCATCACACTACAAAAGCACAGTCCCAATGTAAAGGATATTGCCCCGTTCAAGATTATGGCAGTCACACCACCACACTGCAGTGGCGTGTGCTGAATCAAACTATAGCATGCTGTAGCACAGTACACTGGATCGCGATTAGGGCATCCCTATTAGGGTGTCCCTTTAATCCAGGACACACATTAATTACACAGGTTTTATCGCAATGCCACTGTGGGAAATATAATAGAATGAAATTTCACTTTGGGAAATGTCAATAAAGTTATAAAAAAAAAAGAAGTTACAGTGGGATGCACTGTTTTCAGGACATTGGCACCACTTCAGACTCTAAGTACTGCTTTCTAACACAACTGCTGGTGTCAACCAGCCCATATCATGATTTAAACAACATACTATTTTTTTAATCAGAATGGAGCGCAGACTGACAAACAAGAAAATCAGTGATTCAAGATTCATTCAGGTTCAGTGATTAATACTGTTAGAGGTGATGGCCAAGCAGGAAATGATTGCGTAGTGAACAAACTCCCACATCCATTTCCTAAGCAGGAAGTAATGGATAGCTCTGTTTTGTGGTAATGAGACAGTGAACCGTTGTTAAAGCAGATCAGGATGTTTCAAAGAGTCCAGTCAATTGATGTGACACACACATGATGAGTAACGGAGAAGGCCAGGAAGTTAACAATTAGGCCAAGCTTCGGCGTGATATGCCTGACTTCTGTGTGTATTTGTAAAGTATGTCTCCTAATGCTTCCTGGTGACGAATCACTTGCCATATCTCTACTAACAAAACAATATCCTAGTACCACTTAGAGGTAGCTCTATAAATTTACCTTACTCTTAAATAAACTTCAAGCACACCAATAAAACATCCATGGTTGACTTGTCCAATATAATATGCTACTAGTTTTGAGGCCTTTTGTCCAAAGAGTATAGGGCAACTACACTAAAAATGATATCCTATTGTATGGTTCCACAACAAATATGTAGATCTTCTTGTACATATTGGTTCTACAATTACTGAGGTTTACCTACTCTAAATGTGTTTTGTACCAGATAATATATTGCATTCTTTTTGTTATATGTGCTTATATTTGATTAGTAGTTCAAACATATACAGACAAGCCTAAATGTCAATGAGTATAAATAAAATATCCAAGCAGAATTAAACCCAAAAACAAAACAAAAATATGTATATATTGCAGCCTACAGATTCTCAGATGTGGTGGCTGCATGTGTTTTCTTTTTTAGATGTTTTCCCTTTATTTTCAGCTGGTGATCCTGCCAGTAACACACTTCTTGTCTTAGGACAACTCCATTATGGAGGAAGGAGCAATGTGTGGCTTAGACAGCAGCATTCCAGTCTGGGAATGGGGTAGTGTTAAGCCTCGTACACAGGGACAAATCCATGTAATTTTGTGCGAAGGGCATTGGCCATAAACTTGTTCTGCATACAGACGGCAAAACATTGTTGGCCAACATAGATGAAACTACGAAACTACTGCATACTAGCTCATTCTGAAATACTTACCTTAGAAGGAAGTACTGGCATTGCCTCCCGGTCACCTCTGAAGGAGCTGACATGTCTCAGCATTTCTTCCAGGTTCGCGGATCCGGCACTGTGAGTGGCCAGAGCCAGGATGATGTCACTCCCACATGCGCGCGGGAGTCCTTTTTCTGGCAAGAAGCTCTGATTTTCCGGCAAAATCAGCCAGACCTTCAGAGAAAATTGTATGGATTTAGGGGATTAAATGCACTAGAATTATTTTGGGTCTTTACTTTGACAACACTGTACTCGAATGGACATTATAGAACTACATAATCAGTTGATTCATTTATATGCTGATCTCTGTTCTTTACAATGCACCTTTTCATAGTGAATTAGCTATTTTTGATCATCAGTGTTATTATTAATATTATTTTTGATAATTTTATATATATATTGCATGTATTTTAATCATACCTATGCAATATATAACAATATCTCTGGGTTGCACCAGTAAATGGTTATTTTATTTGTATTTATAAATTATATTTTAATAACCTACCAGGACCCCCAGAGATTTATTTATTAAAGCTTTACTCAAATCTTTGGGGAAAAAACATTCCCCCCGGGTGATCTATGTACATTGCAAGGAATATAACAACCTTTGTTGCAGATTCCTACTTTCTGTTATTCTGAAGAACTCCATGTGTGTTTGTCTGTACCTCTGTCCTGAATGGGTCTAATAAGAGTGGTTTCATAATTATCAGTCAGCTGTGGCAGCTGCAGGGCACTAATGAGAAAAGCTGCTGGGCCTGTGTGACGGTATTAGAATGATATCCCCGTCAAAGTCTTCCCTTCTCCCCATAAAAGAACATCCCATCCTGGAATCGCCATAATAAGCCACACATGAGTCAGCGCTTACTGCTGGAACAAGACACTTTAATGGCAGCTTGCTGCTGGTATATATACAGTTTTCAAGCTAAATCCTCAATCAAGGAACAATGAAATCTCCACCCCCTTCTCACACACAGTGGGGGCTCCCATATAGATCATAGGCAGACATTTCGGAGCCGACCTGAAAACACATTTTCTTTAGATAATGACATCAGTGAAGGTAATTACTAGTTGTACAGAATACATTATCTAGACAGCTTGGCCCCGCAAATAGAAGGGATAATTACCACAATGAAGCAATCAGAATAATTAACATGAGTCACTTCTAATCACAGTAAACAGTAAACACAGGGCTCCTTCACACACACAATTACCCTTTGAAATAGGACTGGCTGAGGAAGGGTCATTAACATTTCAAAAGCCTGTTACACTTAACACACACACACAATATTACATAGCAGGGAGAATTTAAACTGAAGCATCCTTCACAATGGCCCCCCTTTTTCTCCCTGCTCCGGCAATCCGGTTGGACCTTCCCTGGTCCAGTAGGGTTGACGGGTTCAGAGCTTTTAGTCCGAGGTTAACTCCGTTTGGCGTGACTGACCTCCCTTGGCAACTGCTTCAGACTCAGGTATGCCACCGGGTCGTCAGATCACACGCCGGTCAGTCCCCAAGTCTTTGTGCGATCTGCAGAGTCACCAGAAGTCAGTGTGAAGACGGCGAATGGGTCTGTGCGCTGCCGTCTAGGTGTCCCGCTATGGGAGGGGCAGGTTATGGCTCTGAAGTGACAATCACAGGAGATTCATAAAAAAAAGAAAAAGTTATATTTGTTGAAATGCTGAAGCACTGGTGCTCAGAGTCTGGGGGGGGGAATCAGTGCCCCATAGGGTCAGCCACCCCCTGCTCCCTCCGCAGCCGCCGGTTCTCCTCTTTGAGCTTCTCCAGCTCCCTCTCCAGTTCATGGAGCCTGGGGGGGTCAGCCTGCTGTGACCTCAGGTGGTTGTTCTCCTCCTCCATGCGACTTATGCACTCCTCCAGCTCCATGTACTCACGGATCAGCTCCTGCTTGCTCATGTCCTGCAGGCTTTCCACGTGGTCCTTCATCATCAGGAACTGGGTGGTGGTGTAAGGGGCCACCGGTGGGCCCTTGGCGAACATCTCGGCCCGCATCTGGGACGCCTGCTGCGACTCCCTCTCCTCCAGTCGCTTCTTTTCCTCCCAGGTCAGCTTGTTATACGGCTTCCAGGACCTCTTCTTCTTGGAGGGTGGCCGGCGGTGCCTCTTTCTGCCCAGTTCCCTCCAGGGCCCCTCCGGCTCATGGCTGTCCCCCATGACCAGCTGACAATGGTGTTCCCTGTTGTCCGTAATAACAGATTGTACCATGAGGGCTTCATAAGGGGTGCCCAATGGTTCTTCCTGACCCAGCTCCTGGGGATCCCAAGCCAAGTCTACACAATGGGCTGCTGCTGGTGGGCGGTACCCAGGTTGAGACCAATTTGACCTGGTGTTGTCATTCATGGGGCAATTCTGCTTGAAGTGACCCAGCTGTTTGCACCAGAAGCAGCGTTGTTCGTTGTCCTCCTGGCGTGGATAGCGAGGGCTAGATGTCACCGGTCTGTTAGGAGGTTGGTATCTAGTGGCTGGTGGGTGTGAAGGCGCCGTTGGTCGTGGAGGTTGTACCCGTGGTAAGACCTGGTTTGTCTTGCGAGTATCAGCATATTCATCCGCCAACTTCGCGGCCTCTGGTAGAGTCATGGGCCTGCGATCTCTCACCCAGTCTTTGACATCCGTCTGGATGTGATTGTAAAATTGCTCCAGAAGCATTAGTTGCAAAATGTCCTCTGCGGTGGTGGCCTGGCTGCTGTTAACCCAGTTAGAGGCCGACAGGGACAACTGGCATGCCCATTTCGCGTAAGAGTCTTTCGTGGTTTTGCGTGAGTCCCTGAACTTCTGTCGGTGGGACTCTGGGGTTACTGCATAACGAGCCAGGAGCACTTCTTTAACCCTGGCGTAGCTATGGATATCTTGATCTGGCATGGTCCGGAAGGCATCAGAAGCTTTGCCTGACAGTTTGCCTGACAATATTGCAACCCACTCTCCTCTAGCTATTCGGTGCAGGTTACATTGTCGCTCAAAATCTGCCAGGTAGTTATCAATTTCACAGTCTTTTTCATCAAAAGCTTTAAAAGCGCTAAACGGAATCTTCCTTGTGTCTGCTGTGCTGTACTCACTGTTTGGAGAATGTGCGGCTGCTTGTTGGACTGCTGCCAGTTTTAACTGTAGTTCTGCGTCTCTTATTTCTTTAGCCTCCTGTAGCTTTGCGTCTCTTATTTGTTTGTCTCTTATTTCTTTAGCCTCCTCCGCTAACAGGTCCATCACTCTCAGCACTACATCCGCCGTTGGGTTCGGACCGAACCATGCTAGCTTCTCTCTCATTACTTTGTTGGCTTTTTACTTTTAGACATGTTCCTATTGGAAGTATCTCACCAAAAATGAAATTTTTGTTGCAGGGGATGCCTGATATCTGACTTGTATCTTTGGCTGATTTCGGGGGAAAATTGGTGAGCCAATCACACAAGCAGGAAATTATGTTTCTGGGTGATCTGTAAACATTCTATGTACAGAACAACTCCATGTAGCCATATTGCATTGCATTTATAGAAAATTACAGCGGCTGCAGATTGAAAAGCAAAGGTCATTTTTAATATGGCAATTGTATCACAATTGTACACGCTATATTATTTTTTCTTTATTTGTTATTTTTTTCCCCCACAAAAGTGGACTTACCCTTTAAAGTGGTTGTAAAGGCAAAAGGTTTTATCTTAATGCATTCTATACATTCATTTAAAAAGCCTTCTGTGTGCAGCAGCCCCCCAGCCCCTCTAATACTTACCCGAGGTCCATCTAGATCCAGCAATGTTAAACGAGAGACTTGGCTGTCCGGGACTCCCCTCCTTATCTCCCCTCCTTATTGGCTGAGACAGCAGTGCAGCGCCATTGGCTTCCGCTGCTGTCAATCAAAGTCAGTGAGCCAATGAGGAGGGGGCGGAGCCAGGCAGTGGCTCCATGTCTGACTGGACACAGGGAGCTGTGGCTCGGCTTGGGTACCCCCATAGAATGCCGCTTTCTGTGAGGGCACTGAACAGAAGGGAGTGGCCAGGGACGCTGAAAAGGGACCCAGGTAGAGGAGGATCCGGCTACTCTGTGTAAATCCCCTGCACAGAGCAGGTAAGTATAACATGTTTGTTATTTTTAACAAAAAAAAAACAACAACTTTAGTATCACTTTACTTTAGTATCCTAATACCTATTATGATAATTATGTGCTTTTATCCCTCTCCTATGGCCTAATGACCCTCATTTATTCTCATTATCATGAGATTTTCACCACCATCTCTTCAGTTACTTTTTTGCCTACTATCATCCATCTCCAACATATTCCCATTCAGGTCCCTTTCAGCCACCTTCAGGTGTCTATCTGTAATATTGAGCAGAAATCCACATGACACTCTACAAGCAGAGTGGCACATCCCACAAGTTTCACAGAGCTGGTCAGGGCTGTCTTAATAGCATCATGGGCCCCTGGGCAAAGTAATGCTCTGGGACCCCTACAATGGAGATGGAGTATGCCTCCGGGCATTCCAAGCCTTTCGGTGCAAACAGTGCTGGACAGCTGGGCTCACCATGACACCATCCACAATGCTACTTCCACAGGTGGGCTCTTAGTGATGCCGACTCAGCAGCTCCCAGTCCAGCTCCTACCCCGCAGCCTTCAAGTTCCGAGCATTCAATCTGCATGGGGCGGGGTCAGAGCATCACTGGCGCTTCGGCCCCGCACCTCCCTGCTGGCTGTGAAATAATAGGTATCGTTCTGCACAGCATGGGGTACTGCTGCCAGCCTGCCTCCCCTGTGTATCCATCATTCTCATGGGGCCCCCAATTTTGGGGCAGCGTGGGCTCAAGGACCAGCTACTTTGGGGAAAGTGCAGGGGCCCCCCATACAGCTGGGGCCCCTGGGCAGTGCCCAGGTGTGCCCTCTCATTAAGACAGCCCTGGAGCTGGTGTATACTCAGTGTTAAATGACACTCCCCTCCGCCCCTCATCTTCCATGTCCTTCTATTGCTAAACACTATTTGGGCAGGATATAGTATGCTGACTAATTGCATTCACCAAATATAAATCAGTATTAAATATATCAAATGTACTACCCAAAGCCTTGTCTACTATATACAAGGAATTATTCACTGATACTACGAAACTTCCTGCATCGTGTCGTGCTGCCTGGACGCCAGATTTCCCGCAGCTTGACAATGATGATTGGGATGATATCTGGAGCACCACGTTTGCTAGACTGGTGTCAGCACGTGATCATCTAATACAGTTTCTTCATAGAATATACTACACTCCCGATAAATTAGCAAGGATTTTCCCTGCGCACCCATCGACCTGCTGGAGGTGTGATGCATCTGGAGCAGATTTTCTGCACATCTTTTGGCTTTGCCCACACATCCGGCAGTCCGAGGTGAGTGTGATGAACTGTGTAGGGTCGGTGAGTACAATCGCCATTACACTATCTATCGAAATCTGTCTGTTGGGTTTGGTAGACACGTTAGCACCCAAAAATGTGATCCGTACCTTGCTCACATTGCTCCTGTACTAGGCTCTCAAAGTGATTATCCTATCATGGAAGAAACCGTTGGCTCCCCCCCCTTATGGCCTGGAAGGCACTGATTAACAAGGCTCTACCACTCTATGAAGCCACGTATCTCATTAGAGGGGTACCTGATACATTTAAGAAGGTGTGGGGTGGCTGGTTGGACAACAACTCAACAGAATCAGATTAACTGCCTCCTGGTGAATAGTTGAATTATGAGGGGGGTAGTGAGGCTTGTGTAAGCCTGGATGGGAACTTATAATTTCCTTTCTTACTTCTGTAGGGGGCTATTATACTGCATATAACGAATGTATATTGTGTATACTCTCACCCCTCTCCTTTTTTCCCTTTACTATGATTTCTATATGAAAGGACTCCCAATGTCTGCTATTATTGGATATGGGAGCTGCATTGTGCACTGGTGCTGGGAATTGTAGTGCTATGTAGTTAATATGTTCTAAGTTTGTATATGTCTTTTTCTATGTAAAAAAAACTTGAATAAAAAGAATTTACAAAAAATATATATATATACTAGCTGAATACCCGGCGTTGCCCGGTCTTCCTATCTTAACCCTTTGGGGAGGAAAATCATAGTAATATAAATATACCCATCTTTTATATAAGGGTGTAGGTAAGGGTTAATTTAACTGTCATAATTTTTTATTTGGCATATAAGTAATATGTGTACCAGGTATTATTGAAATATCTCCAGGCGTACAGAAGTTATGTGGGAACATACATTTCCCATTAATTTGCATGGGACTTTAAACAAAAACCCAGACCCTCACAAATGGGGGTAGTTAAGGGATAAATTAACTATCCTATAGTTTAAGTGGACATATAAGTAACATGTGACCAAGTGTTATCGAAATATCTACAGCCGTTTGGAAGTTATGAAGTAAGATGTATTTCCCATAGAGTTGAATGGGACTTTAAAGGAAACCCCCGACCATGGCAAATGGGGGTGGGTAAGGGTTAAACCACCTATCCTATGTTTGTTGCTGACATATAAGTAACATGTGTGCCAAGTTTCATGTTAATATCTTTAGCCGTTTGGACGTGATGCTGGAACATGAAGTAACATGTGACTTTAAAGAAAAAACCCCATATAAGTAACATGTGTGCCAAGTTTCATGTTAATATCTTTAGCCGTTTTGGACGTGATGCTGGAACATACATACATACACACACACACACGTTGAGTTTTATATATATATATATATATATATATATATATATATATATATATATATATATATATATAGGGTACTAGCATTCCAAAACTAGCTAAAAATAATTCTTTGTCAGGTAGAACAGTTCACATATGCATTGTGGAAATTAACCCATCAATTTATCTGTTTCCTAAAGGCATGTAGTGATAATTGTCGTAGTTGCTTGTGCTCTCAACTGAACTGTCAAGCAATCAATTGCCTGGTGTCATGACTGGTCACATGTGCAGCACCATGGCAACTACAGATCAAAAAGGCTGCAAAGGATAGACGAGATTAGTTCTGCTTTAAGTGTAAATTTAGCTGTTTAACTGAAATTTTGCTTTAATGAATTGCATCTGTCAGACACTTTTCTCCTGCATTTCACAATTCACTGAAGTAAACTGAATATTTTTATCCTTAGCTTCATGCTGTGTCATTTTACTTATTAGCTCTGTTACATTGGCACACCAAGCCAACACAAGTGAAATGTTGTTGACTAGTGAAAATCACGTTACATGAAAAAAGTCTATGTCTAGGTGTGCTTTAATCCTGCAGAATTTATAGTAGGTAGCTATAATAAAGAGATATTTAGTAACATATACAGTATAGCTTATCTTTCAATTCTATGTAAAAACAAGATGTCACATACCCTTTATGTACTATATTTGTGGCTATGATAATGCTTTTAAACTCAAATATACTTAAAATCAGATGATTCTTTTAGCAGTAGATATAGGGTAAATTTCAATTGCCTACCAGCTAACAATGTCAGCCAAATTACCTACCAGGTGCCACTTGAAATAAAAGCCAATGCTAAAACATGCCAACTGTCATTAGCGCTAAACCATTACATCTCTTATTTATTATAGAAGTTTTTGCTTGCCCATAGTCTTGCTAGGATAAGCCAAGGACCATATCTGTCTGTAAGTAATGCCACAATCAAAATGGAGAAGCAAAGTGCACAGGGGGGCCAACAATGTAGAAGGTGTAGCATTCCAAAGTATATTCCAGATTTTGTGTTTTAACTGTTAGCACATACTTAATTAATACAACAGTTTTGGGAATGGCCCATTGTAAGGTTCCAAATTAATTGGGAAAACACTCACGCAATGTATCATGTAAAAAAAAAAACCTGGGTAGGATTCCATATCAGTTTAGGGTGTGTAGCGCCCCCTTACTTTCAGTATGGGTACTACGCTAAAGTTAGTGGGGAATGGGATAGTTATTTTGCTCCCATTCTCAATTTGTTAAATTTGGGCTGCTGTCATTCCTGAACTGTCCTGTAGGTCAGTCTGTGCTCCAGGGATGTTGTTTCCACCCCTGGGCGACAGGTGCGCTAGAGGTATTCTGGCAGAGCCGATTTTCCCCAGCAGCCAATTAGAGGAGTTTTCCCTCGCGGAGCATGCTGGGGAGGAGTATATCTGTGGCAGACGCCATTTTTCTGCGTCCTTCGCAGGTTTCAGGTGCGGCACCCACCTTTAGGGTGTGCGCATCCAACGGACCCCGGCGATGGCCTACCAGGCTGGGGTCGCATTCTACGCGGAGTTCCATGTTCCTGAGAGGGGCCCCAGTGACTTACTGGGTCCCCAGTTCTATTGAAAGGATCCCAGGCTGGGTGCCGTTCGATTGGGGGGTCGGCTTGAGGAGAACCCGGAGGCAGGTTGTCCAACAGGGCTTGAATGAACCAATCGGGGATCTGGTGACCGGAATGCTGACAGGTACACTTTGCTGTCATCCGGTGACCTATGCTAAAACCTACTGGGAGGATTCGCTCAATTCGTCCATTTAGCTCATTCAAAGTAATAGGCCTGTGGCAGAGGCCTAGAGCCAGGTCTGTGAGAGAGACCTGTTCCTCCTAGCAATCTAAAGTGACACTTCGGCTGCCAGGCTCGTGGCAGGAGTCTATCCGGGGACACTTCACCTTCTCTGGCTAGAGTGGCGATGAACTGCAATTGATACTACTGAGAGCAGGATTGCTCGGTTCATATCCAGGCCTGATACTGCAAATTTCTCTCTCTTGCTTCATCAACCTTTCCTTCCCACTTGATGTTGATGTTGGCCATGTTGGCCTGGAAATAAAGCATTGGAAAACCTTTATTCATTGTCTGGACATTCGCTCAATACTCTGTTCTCCAACTGCACCCCTAGACAACACTAAGGTAACTTAATACGCCAATCCCAACAACAAATCAGCGGCTCCTGAGGGGGTAGCGCTACAGGTGTATGGATGTTCTGACCCTAATAATCTTTTGAAACTGCATAGCTGTCAGTTGGCTGCTCTGGTTTGAAAATTGGACCTAACATCAGAACTGCTGCACCAGGTCCAAAGCATGTGAGCAGTTAACAGACCCCATTCCAGGACATGACCTATATCAACACTAACTGAGCCAGGACATAACACCTGCACATAGTGCCAGGATATGGCATCTATCATCTAAGAACTTGCCACCTGTCAGAAGTGCCAAAGCAAGAATATGCCTGGAGCTAGTTGTGATACGATTCTCCTGTCAGCTGCATCAATAAAATCCCAGTCAATATTCAAGAAGCAGCAACAGCACTAAACACCACCAGTATATATTTATATATCTACCAGAGGTGACAGGAACGGGTATGGGAACTAGCTCATTAACCTTTAAATTACTCACGATTGGATCTACTTCTTAACTGTTTAAAAAATGTTCATTGCTCATACCATTTTTAATAGAGATATCCAAGTCAAGAATTCAGTTTTTTCAAGTGTATATAAAAAATATCAAAATTACTTTGATACTTATTGAAAAGAATGATCAAAACCACAGATTTAAGAACGATCAAAATATAAGTATCTTGCATGGTTGATGTTTAGTATTAATGATTCAGTGACAAATGAATGTCAACTAAGCAGGATAATTTGGTTTTGAATTGTTTTCAAATGTGTGGTATTGATCGTTGTTTGCAAAAGAATAAAAGCAATTAGATATGTGTGTAAGTGAACAACTGGATTCTTAAGTTGGATATCTCTTTTAAATATTAGTGGGGAGCATTAAACGTGTGTGTGTGTATATATATATACACTATATTGTCAAAAGAACTGGGACGCCTGCCCATATACACACATGAACTTTATGGCATCCCAGTGTTTGGCCCCTTTCACACTTACACGACTTGTCCCACGATTTGTGATGGCAAAGTAGCATGACAAGTCGTTTCCCATGATTTCCAATGACAACCATTCATATTAGTACGACTTCAAGTTATTCCGACTTCAAAGTAGTCCCTGCACTACTTTGGTCTGATTTTGATGCCACTTACACAGGCATTCCCTGAAATCAAAAATCGCTGAAAAATTGCGGTAAAATCGCACGACAGTGAAGTCGCAATAGTGTGAAAGGGGACTTAGGCCTAGTACACACGATAGGATTGCCAAAGGAGAACGGTCTGAAGGACCGTTTTCATCAGTCCAAACCGATCGTGTGTAGGCCCCATAGGTTATTTAACCTTGGGTCAAAAAAATTAGAACTTGCTTTAAAATTGAACTGATGGACGCCTAACCGATAGGTCAAAACCGATCGTTAGTATGCAAAAGCATCAGTTAAAACCCACGCATGCTCAGAATCAAGTCGACGCATGCTTGGAAGCATTGAACTTCGTTTTTTCAGAACGTCGTTGTATTTTACGTCACCGCGTTGTGACACGATCGGTTAATTAACCGATGGTGTGTAGGCGCGACGGACCATCAGTCAGCTTCATCGGTTAACCGATTACAACGGTCCTTCGGACCGTTCTCATCGGATGGACTGATCGTGTGTACGAGGCTTTAGTCTGTAGGGTTCAATATTGAGTTGGCCCACCCTTTGCAGCTATAACAGTTTCAACTCTTCTGGGAAGGGTGTCCACGAGGTTAAGGAGTGTGTCTATGGGAATGTTTGATCAGTCTTCCAGAAGTGCATTCGTGAGGTCAGGCACTGATGTTTGACTAGAAAGGCTGGCTCACAGTCTCCGCTCTAATTCATCCCAAAGTTGTTCTATCAGGTTGAGGTCAGGACCCTGTCCAGGCCAGTTAAAGAGGGGGTTCACCCTATAATTTTTGTTTTCTAGCATTAAATTAAGGAATAGTAGCATGAGCTACAGTATGCCTTTATTTATTTTTTTTGCCCCGTACTCACTGTTTAATCCTATAGTGAAGATTCCGACTCCCCGCGGGGAATGGGCGTTCCTATCCAGAGGGAAGATGATTGACGGCTGGCTCTGGCGCGTCACGCTTCTCCGGAAATAGCCGAAATAGGACTTGGCTCTTCACGGCGCCTGCGCATAGTCTGTGCGCAGGCGCCGTATAGCGCCGTGAAGAGCTGAGACCTACTCCGGCTATCTTCGGGGAGCGTGACGTGCCAGAGCCGGCCGTCAATCATTTTCCCTCTGGATAGGAACGCCCATTCCCCGCAGGGAGTCGGAATCTTCACTATAGGATTAAACAGTGAGTACGGGGCAAAAAAATAAAATAAAGGCATACTGTAGCTTGCGCTACTATGCTGAATTTAATGCTATAATGTTGTTACTGAGGGTGAACCACCGCTTTAAAGTGGAAGTAAACCCTCCTATCGTTTTCAGCCAAGGAAGCGGCCATCTTGACCTCTGTTTAATCTGCAACTGCCATGATGCTGTACATGTGACCTGTTATGAAACTAGCCATTGGATGGTTTGGTTGAAAGCACAAACAAATGTGACAGCTAGCATTTCCGGCATGCCGGGAATGTTAACTGTTTTTGTAACTATCAAATTGAAGGGTTTACTTCTACTTTAAGTTTCTCTACCCCAAACTTGCTCATCTATGTAATCTATGTCATCATGCTTTGTGCACTGGTGCGCAGTCATGTTGGAACGGGAAGGAGGGGCCATCCCCAAAATGTTCTCACAAAGTTGGGGGCATGAAATTGTCCAAAATGTCTTGGTATGCTGAAGGCTAAAGAGTTCCCTTCACTGGAACTAAGGGGCCAAGCCCAACCCCCTTAAAAACAAACCTACACCATAATCCCCCCTCCACTAAATTATTTGGACCAATGCACAAAACATGGTCCTTAAATTCATGAATGAGCAAGTTTGGAGTGAAGGAACTTACAGAGTTCTGACCTCAACCAAATAGAACACCTTTGGGATGCATTAGAGCGGAGACTGTGAGCCAGTCCTTCTCGTCCACATCAGTGCCTGACCTCACAAATGCGCTTCTGGAAGAATGGTCAAACAGTCCCATAGACACACTCCTAAACCTTGTGGACAGCCTTCCCAGAGGAGTTGAAGCTTTTATAGCTGCAAAGTGTGGGCCAATTTAATATTGAACCCTACGGACCAAGATTGGGATGTCATTAAAGTTCATGTGCGTGTAAAGGAAACAGTCCCAATACTTTTGTAGGTAACTAAATAAATATTGCACTGGAGATAAAAATCGATGTAGCTACATAAACTGTAAAAATGGTGCGAGTAATACCAAACGGTACCAAAAGCAGTCATAAAAACATGTAGCTAAGTATGATACTGGTATAAAAATGTGTACAACGATACCACTGCTGAATCCAGATGAGGAGAGGTTAACATCAGTCCGTCGGCATGTAGATGTCCCGTGAAGGAAACTATCACAACTCCCAGTGGATGGTTGTAGAATCCCAGGTTGATAGAGGGAAGTGATAGAGGGAAGTGTAACAGCCCTTGCGTGTGGCAGATAGTAAGGTCCCTCCGGCATGCAGATATGAAGGCACAGCAAAGGAGCCCTTCAGATGGACACGGCAAGCCCCGCCGGTGTCCGTGACGTCACCGGATCTCCGACGGAACTCCCTGAAGGCCCGGAAGCCGGCGGAGAGGTGAGTACCAATCAAAATAATTTTGATCGATCAAAAAAAATTTGATTGATCAAAAAAATTAAAGATTAAACGATTAATTAAAAGTTAATTTGCACAGCCCTAATATATATATATATATATAGTTTTAGATCCTTAAAAAAACATACTGAACTATGTAAGTGTATAAGTCGTACAGCCAAACAATCTGAATAAATTCTGTACACATTCTTGACTTGTATAACTTATGGCGTGTGAAATATTTCATACAATATAGTCAATTTTTTGCTTAGCTAGACATGGGCCCCAAGTGCCCGTATTCCATTACATCTAGAAAAAATAAGATGAACAGTTTTAAGACTTTACCAAAGTCATCTTCTTTAGATGTGTTTTCTTGATCCTGACACTGATAAATTCAAAGGAAAGAATCTGTCTGGAGGCAAGTAGATTAATGGCAAGCCTTCTCTATAATGTACTTTGACATGATGGTCACAAGGATAATGCAAACTCTAATTCATAAATGCATACCTCCAGTTCTAGATCTTCTGCACGGGTCATGCTGAGGTGACCCAAGTTTATTCGTTAAATGACAGCCTCACAATCAGGAGCAGATGAATTGTTTTGCAATAATAGCCCTGCTTGGCCAAGCCTACTGAACAAACTAAATCTGTCACTCCGATGGAAAGTACTGACAGACAAATTTATTACCTTTCATGCATCCAAACAGCAACTCAATTTCCATTACTCCCACCGGCAGCACTGCTGACAGCCTAATACAATGTGCTGCCACTGCTGGAAGGTAACGCTGGAACATTCATTCTTAACACGCTCACTGCTGTGGTGGGGCTAGAAATGTCACTGCTCTCCCTTTGGGAGAATAAAGGTTAACTGTTTATTAATAGACATGCAAAGCATTTGTCAAAACCTCATTATTCCATTATAAGATGCCGCCTGCTGTTATTCAACTGAAAGGGCATTGATCATTAAAATTTTGCATAATCAAATAAACATTAGGTTAGTTTAGTGCTGAAAAAAAAGTTTGTAGATACTTCTTGACAGGGCTTTTTTTCAGGGGGAACTTGGGGGAACTCAGTTCCACCACCTCTGGCTCAGACCCTTTGGTGCCTGCTCATCACAATCACTTGTAAACACAGAAGTCTGGTTTCTGTGTTTACACGTGACAGCTCTGCACTCTGTGTGTAATCCCCCTGAACTCTGCACTCTGTATGTAATCCAATCCTGGTATTTAATTCCCCTTTTAAAGGTTTACATTATTTTATTTTTTTTAAATAACAAACATACCATACTTGCCTCCACTGTGCAGTTTGTTTTGCAGAGAGTGGCCCCAATCCTCGTCTTCTGGGGTCCCTCGGCAGCTGTCTCGGCTCCTCCCCGCAAGAGCTAACCCCCTTCTGGGAAGTGCTCTCGCAAGGGGGTTAGCTTGCGGGCGTGCTTTCCCATGGGATACAGTCGGTGGCCCTAGCCACCGAGTGCATCACTCGGCCCCGCCCCCGGCGTGCCGCGTCATTGATTTGATTGGCAGCAGCGGGAGCCAATGGCTGCGCTGCTATCAATCATCCAATGAAGAGGATGCATTAAGGTGAAAAAACACAAAGCTTTACAACCCCTTTAACCCCTCCTGCACATATACGTTGGCAGAATGACACGGCTGGGCACAGGCACGTACCTGTACATCGCCTTTAAGAGCCCATCTGTGCGAAGCTCTGTGACCGCGCCCGCGGGACCCGATCGCCGCCGGTGTCCCGCAATCAGTCACAGGAGCTGAAGAACGGGGAGAGGTGTGTGTAAACACACCTTCCCCGTTCTTCTCTGTGGCAGTGACACTGATCGTCTGTTCCCTGATTTAGGGAACGACGATCAGTGATGTCACGCCTACAGCCACACCCCCCCACAGTAAGAATCACTCCCTTGGGGCACACTTAACCCCTTAGCGCCACCTAGTGGTTAACCCCTTTACTGCCATTGTCATTTTCACAGTCAACAGTGCATTTTTAGAGCACTTTTTCGCTGTGAAAATGACAATGGTCCCAAAAATGTGTCAAAAGTGTCCGATGTGTCCGCCATAATGTCACAGTCATGAAAAAAATCCCTGATCACCGCCATTAGTAGTAAAAAAAAATATTAATAAAAATGCCATAAAACGATCCCCTATTTTGTAAATGCTATAACTTTTGCGCAAACCAATCAATAAACGCTTATTGCAACTTTTTTATTAAGAATAAGTAGAAGAATACGTATCGGCCTAAACTGAGGAAAAAATTTTTTTTTTATATATTTTTGGGGGATATTTATTATAGCAAAAAGTAAAAAATATTGATTTTTTTTCAAAATTGTCGCTCTATTTTTGTTTATAGCGCAAAAACTAAAAACCGCAGAGGTGATCAGATTCCACCAAAAGAAAGCTCTATTTTGTGGGGAAAAAAAAGAACGCCAATTTTGTTTGGGAGCCACGTCGCACGACCGCGCAATTGTCAGTTAAAGCGACGCAGTACGGAATCGCAAAAAGGGGCAAGGTCCTTAAAGCGGAGTTCCACCCAAAAGTGGAACTTCCGCTTAATCCACTCCTCGCCCCCTTACATGCCACATTTGGCATGTAATTTTTTGGGGGGGGGAGTGGGGGCTTCAGGAGGAGTGGAACTTCCTGTCCCACTTCCTCCTTCCGCCGAGGGACTGCAAAGGCGAATAGTCTAATCGCCTTTTGGCAGCCGCTCTCTATAGGCGATCACCTGGGACACGTGACAGGTCCCAGGCGATCGCCTGTCCAATCAAATGGCGCAGCGCCGCTCGCGCATGCACAGTGGGTGCCCAGCCGTGAAGCCGAAAGCTGTCACGGCCGGGTGCCCACACTTAGAATGAAGAGGGGGGGAGAGGAGAGGGGGGGAGAGGAGCGGAGCCCCGGCCGGCGCGTCGCTGGAACGTGGAGCAGGTGAGTGTATGTTTATTAAAAGCCAGCAGCTACACATTTTGTAGCTGCTGACTTTTAATAGACATTAAAAATGAGTGGAACACCCCGTTACCTGCATAAGGCTGCATTCACACCTGAGAAACAAAACGCCCGACGCCGGACGCTTCTGCCGCTAGAGGGGAGAATTCCCATTGCTGTCTATGGAGATGGTTCACATCTCATAGACGCCGAACGCCTGTCGCCTGAAAAAAAGTCCCGGACCCTTTTTTTCAGGCGACATTGGCGTTTGCCCATTGACAGCAATGGGAAGACTTTGAAAAAAAAAAAAAATTGAAAGTTTCACACTCGCGGCAAAATACGCCGCTACCGCCGAACGCGGCTGTCGCTCAGGTGTGAATGGAGTCTAATGGTCTGGGTCTTAAGTGGTTAAATTAGATTTCCAGCCTAATGCCACGTACACATGATCGGAATTTCCGACAAGAAAACCGTGGATTTTTTACCAACAGGATGTTAGCTCAAACTTGTGTTGCATAGACATGGTCACGCAAATGTTGTCGGAAATTCCAAAACGTCAAGAACGCAGTGACGTACAACACTAAGAGCCGAGAAAAATTAAGTTCAATGATTCCGAGCATGCGTAGGATTTTTGTGCGTCGGAATTGCATACAGACGATCGTAATTTCCGACAAGAACTGTTACCGTTTGATAGTTTGAAAACCAGCCCTCAAATTTTTGCTGTCGGAAATTCCAACAGAAAATGTCCGATGGGGCCTACACATGGTCGGAATTTCCGACCAAAAGCTCACATCGAACTTTTCTTGTCGGAAATTCCGATCGTGTGTACGCGGCATAACACTAACTAAATGTTCTCTCTCCCCTTCTGCTATCTTTACAGCCTAACCTGTGTAAACTCACCTATTTTTTGTTAATTTCGGTCCATCACATGATCTGCATCAATGGCTCCCTCGTGTCAGTTAGTGACAGCTGCAGGGAAGTGGAGGGAGTGCCAACTATGGCTAGGACATCGGAACCTGTCAGTAATGTCACCGCTTCTGGAGTTGCCAGATTAACCTTTTTATACACAGGTTAGGCAGCATAGGTAGCGGGGGAGGGGGGACATTCTTAAGACTGGTTAGCGTTAGGCTACAATTCTATTATAACCACTTCAGCCCCGGAAGATTTGGCTGCTCAATGATCGGGCCATTATTTGTGATACTGCACTGCGCTGCTTTAACTGACGATTGCGCATTCGCCAAACAAAATTGACGTCCATTTTTTCCCACAAATAGAGCTTTATTTTGGTGGTATTTGATTATCTCTGCAGTTTTTTTTTTTTTTTTGTGCGCTATAAACAACAAAAAAAAGAGTGTCAGTATTGGAAAAAAACACAATATTTTCTACTTTTTGCTATAATAAATATCCCCATTTTAAAAAAAAAGCAATTTTTTTCCTTAGTTTAGGCCGATATGTATTCTTCTGCATATTTTTGGTAATAAAAATCGCAATAAGCATATATTGATTGGTTTGCGCTAACGTTATAGCATCTACGAAATAGGGGAAAGATTTATGGCATTTTTATTATTATTATTTTTTTTACTAGTAATGGAGGTGATCTGGAATTTTTATTGGGACTGCGACATTATGGTGGATAGATCGGACCCTTTTGAGGACATTTTTGGGACCAATGGCAATTATACAGCGACCAGTGCTATAATAATGCACTGTTTACTGTGTAAATGTCACTGGCAGGGAAGGGGTTAACACTAGGGGGTGATCAAGGGGTTAAATGTGTGTTCCCTCATGTGTGCTCTAACTTTAGGAGAATGGGACTGACTAGAGGAGATGACAGATATATGACAGATGACAGCTAGTAGGAACAATGATCTGTCTCTCCTCTTCTCACAGAACAGGGATTTGTCTGCTCTCGTGCCCATGATCGCATGTAGCCAGCAGTCATCGTGACCGCCTGCCACGCGCATTGGCACCCCCCACGTACAGCTACAATGGTTTGCGGGAACGTGCTGACCTGCCGTAATATAATGACGGCGGCTGGTCGGCAAGCGGTTAAAAGTGTTTATACAGGTAATTTTTTTTAAATAACAAACATGCTATACTTACCTGCTCTGTGCAATGGTTTTGCACAGTGCAGCCCCGATCCTCTTCTTTCTGCATCCCCTGACGATGTTACTGGCCTCTGCCCCCATAGAAATCTGTTTGCTATGGAGACGCTCAGGCATTTATGTTCCCAATCTGCCTCTGTGTGTCTCACAGACGTGCCTTGGCCATTAATTGATGTGCCTTGACCACGCCCCCTCCTCATTCTTTACTGGAGCCAATGGCTCCCGCTGTTGTGTCTCAGCCAATGAGGAGGCAGAGACCAGGAAGAGCTTCTGTTCTTGTACACATTGCTGGATCAGGATGGCGCTTAGGTGAGTATTAGGGGGGCTGGGGGAGCTGGACAATTAATTTTTTTTACCTTCTTGCATAGAATGCATGAAGGTAAAAATAACTTCAGCATTTGGAACCTTTTTAACACTTCCCTTACTTGAGCTGTAAATTCTCAGATAATCTCCCCTTCCTCCTGAACTTCACCTAACCCTGGAGCTGAACCCTTCACACGTAATCCATTGCTAACTCTTTACAATTAACTAAGCCCTAAAATTAATACTTAGCTGTAAATATGTAATTTCATTGTAAAGTTTATTTTTACAATGCCAATAAAGGCATTCTATTTTATTCGAGTTTGTTCTATCATATTCTTTATTCTAGTTTGTTCTATCATATTCTGTATTCTAGTTTGTTCTATCATATTCTGTATTCTAGTTTGTTCTATCATATTCTTTATTCTAGTTTGTTCTATCATATTCTTTATTCTAGTTTGTTCTATCATATTCTTTATTCTAGTTTGTTCTATCATATTCTTTATTCTAGTTTGTTCTATCATATTCTTTATTCTAGTTTGTTCTATCATATTCTTTATTCTAGTTTGTTCTATCATATTCTCTAAAATGGAACCGTAACCCTTACCTAAGAGATCATTTATTTAAGCAAAAACTTTCCCATATGATTATATGTGCATTTAATATATTTTGAGTATGTTATGTGCCCATAAAAGCTTTTCTTATGTAGACATCCAACAACTCTGAGACTGTTAAGCCTCGTACACACAATCGGACTAGATTTTTGTCCGAAGGTCGTTGTCCGTGAACTTGGTATGCATACACACGACAGAACCTTTTTTAGCCAACAAACACGAACGTAGTGATGTACTAGACGTACTACGTGTTTTTTCAGCTCTTTAGTGCCACCCTTTGGGCAACTTCTGCTAGTGCTTTCTTATAGTTAGCATTGCTTCTGAGCATGCGTGTTTGTACCTTGGATTTTAGTCCAACGGATTTGTGTACACACAATCACATTTGTTGTCGAACAATTTGAGAGCATGCAGAGCCAACATTTGTTGTCGGAAATTCCAACAACAATTGTGCAATGGAGCATACAGATGGTCGTATTGTCCAACAAAACACGTCCATCGGACAATTTTTGTCGGAATAACTGATCGTGTGTACTGTTTTAGATTTAATGTCAGCAGCCTCAGCAGACTCAGAGCTGTCACTCTTCAGTCTTCCCCTAGCTGCTTACAAAAAGGTTATGTAGGTAAGGATGTGTGTGTGTTTTTGGTTGGGGGGGGGGGGTAAGAAACGTCAAAAAGTGTGAGCGAGCTATGACATAGCAGGAGGGAGGGGGTTGTGCTAGGGAATTGACTCTTAAGCCTCATACACACAATCTGATTTTCTGCAAACAAATCGTAGGACTTTTGTCCGAAGGGCATTGGCCGTGAACTTGTCTTGCATACAAACGGCAAAGAATTGTCGGCCATCAAACACAAAACTACGTGTTTTTTCAGCTCTTTAGCGCCACCCCTTGGGCAATTTCTGATAATGTAGTGTTATGGTAAGCATTGCTTCTGAGCATGTGTTTTTGTACTTTGGAGTTTTGTCTGAAGGACTTGTGTACACACGATCAGATAATCCGACAACACGCTTTTGTTGGCGTAAAATTTTAAAGCATGCTATCCAACATTTGTCCGCGGAAAATCCGACAACAATTGTCTGATGGAGCATACAAACGGTCGGATTTTCCGACAACAGCCTGCCATCACACAATTCTCGTCGGAAAATCCAATTGTGTGTATAAGGCTTTAGACCTGATTCACACCTATTCATTCTTTGTGCTTTTTGCATTTTGCAGATTTGCACTACAGTCCATTTACCATGGTTTGAAAATCAAGTTCAGAAGCACATTGCAATTTAATAAAAAAAATTATGAAAAGGGAAAATGCTGCAAATAGGCATTTAATATTGCAGATTTTTCTGCTGGTGACAGGGTCATTTAACCACTTAACCCCCAGACCATATTGCTGGTCAAAGACCAGAGCACTTTTTGCGATTCGGCACTGCGTCGCTTTAACTGACAATTGCGCGGTCGTGCGACGTGGCTCCCAAACAAAATTTGCGTCCCTTTTTCCCCACAAATAGAGCTTTCTTTTGGTGGTATTTGATCACCTCTGCGGTTTTTGTTTTTGCGCTATAAACAAAAATAGACTTTTTTGCTATAATAAATATCCCCCAAAAATATATAAAAAAAAAAAATGTTTTCCTCACTTTAGGCCGATACGTATTCTTCCACATATTTTTCGTAAAAAAAAAATCGCAATAAGCGTTTATTGATTGGTTTGCGCAAAAGTTATAGCATTTACAAAATAGGGGGTATTTTTATGTCATTTTTATTAATATATATTTTTTACTAGTAATGGTGGTGATCAGCGATTTTTTTTCAGTACTGCGACATTATGGCAGACACTTCGGACACTTTTGACACATTTTTGGGACCATTGGCATTTTTATAGCGATCAGTGCTATAAAAATGCATTGGATTACTATAAAAATGCCACTGGCAGTGAAGGAGTTAACACTAGGGGGCGGGGAAGGGGTTAAGTATGTTCCCTGGGTGTGTTCTAACTGTAGGGGGTGGACTGACATGGGGAAATGACTGATCTTCTGTTCATACATTGTATGAACAGAGGATCAGCATTTCTCTCCCTGACAGGACCGGGAGCTGTGTGTTTACACACACAGCTCCCGGTCCTCGCTCTGTAACAAGCAATCGCGTGTGCTCGGCTGCGATCGCGCCCGCTGGGCACGCGCACGGGAGCGGGGAGCCCCTTAGTGGCCTGCGCGAGAGCTGACGTATATCTACGGGCTCTCGCGCAAGGGGAGCCGACCTGCCGCCGTAAAACGACGGCGGCTGGTCGGCAACTAGTTAAAAGCAGATCTTTAAGAACCCACTTTTGTGTTTTAACACATGCATTGCAACTCGCTAAAATGCACATGTCCAACTTCTCATAATTAAAGTGGTATTAAACCGCTGAAGAAAAAAAACCTGCAAGACAATGGCATAATGTGCTAGTATGCATCATATACTAGCACATTATGAAATACTTACCTTAGAACGAAGCTCCCACAGCCTGACCCAGTTAGCACAGAGAGGGCTGACATGTTGCCTTGCCGTTTTTTCCGGGGTCTCTGGCTTCGGTGCTGTGAGTGACATGCGCGCGGGTGTCCTCCGTTCTGGCATGTTTCGGCACAATACTCCGAACCTTCACTGCACATGCGCTGTTGACGTCAGACATCAGACATCAACTGTGTAGGTTTAGGAGATATTCATTTTACCTACAGATAAGCCTTATTATAGGCTTACCTGTAGGTAAAAATGTCCAAGCGGTGTATACAACCGCTTTAAAATAATGTTTTTTCCCATATTAGCGGTGCAGTGTAGTGCATTGTATTTCAGTAAAATCAGACATTCCTTATTTGCATGCCTGTTCAAGGTAAGGTACACAAAGTATTGAAACAAGAGAATAAACATGATAGTCAGGAAGTAGCATCGTTTCTCAAAGATTGGTGATGAACACATCCACTCCCCTGAAACAAATGGCTCTAAAAAAACTGAAATTACTTCATGGTTGGGTTTCTGACATTACTTCATGGTTGGGTTTCTGACATTACTTCATGGTTGGGTTTCTGACATTACTTCATGGTTGGGTTTCTGACATTACTTCATGGTTGGGTTTCTGACATTACTTCATGGTTGGGTTTCTGACATTACTTCATGGTTGGGTTTCTGACATTACTTCATGGTTGTGTTTCTGACATTACTTCATGGTTGGGTTTCTGACATTACTTCATGGTTGGGTTTCTGACATTACTTCATGGTTGGGTTTCTGACATTACTTCGTGGTTGGGTTTCTGACATTACTTCGTGGTTGGGTTTCTGACATTACTTCGTGGTTGGGTTTCTGACATTACTTCGTGGTTGGGTTTCTGACATTACTTCATGGTTGGGTTTCTGACATTACTTCATGGTTGGGTTTCTGACATTACTTCATGGTTGTGTTTCTGACATTACTTCATGGTTGGGTTTCTGACATTACTTCATGGTTGGGTTTCTGACATTACTTCATGGTTGGGTTTCTGACATTACTTCATGGTTGAGTTTCTGTAGAAGGGAATCAGCAAGAGCAGCCTCCATGTTTTTAGCATGAAAGTTATAGCCTAATGCAGTGTTTTCAAAATGTAAGTGCCAGCAACAGAACATTTTCTAAATGTAATTTACACAGTTGGGGTAGTCAGGGAGGAGGCTCTGATGGTGGGATTGACAATTTTGTTACATCCTAAGCATAGGTGTAATGTGTTCCTACAGTTGAACCTAGCCTTTAATATAATGGGGGCATTTACACTGGCCACTGGGACCCCAGCCACCCACCTGGTGCTGTCCCTTCATAATGCTAATGCACATAGGGGTGATTAGGGTGAGCCCAGGCACACCCGGCACACCCTGTGTGCACGCCTATGTTTGTGCAAATATGTGAGTATATATTGCACTTTTAAGTGCGTTGTGCAGTTGCAGTCTGCAGCACATGTCAATGTTAAGTTAACCGTCAATATTCCCATCACACACATTTCTGGGGACTGGATTATACATGACACAGTAAATTTATTTGCCAGCATACCACGGATCTTCAGATTGAGTTCAAACTGTTTTTATTAAAGAATGATCACATCACAAACAAGAGATTGCAAAGTTTCATTGCAACTCGGTTCATATCTGATTTTTTTAATCAACTTAACACAACAAACCTTTTCGTGCAACATAAAGTAGGTCAAGTGCACTGTAGTGGACAGCCCTTGTATAAATAGACCCTGAAGGTCACATTCCTTTATCATAGGCATTAGTGGTCAATCATTAGTGGTCAATCAGAGTGGAGAGTCCCCCTCCACTCTTTAGAAAGCATAGATGGTCAGTGGTTGTCTCCTCCAAAGGCATTGGGTTTTTTCCCTTAAAACCCTTGGTTGTCAATGGAAGTTTCCCCCATTCCCCCCTTTTGGTAGTCAATGGGAGGCAGTGCAGAGCATACTGTGTACCTGGCCGCCCTGCACTCACTTGGGAATAAAACCTGGGACAAATCTGCGTGGCCCATTAGGGGTCTGCAATACATATGCAAATCAACTGCATTTCAGGAAAATAATTAGACAGCTTCTGTTGTGTATACACTTCCTTATCCTAAGCACAAGATGGGAAAATTTTCTGGAATAAAACAGCTGCTGAGTGAAGCTGCAATTTGGGTTGAAATGGGTTACTAGGTGGTGCTGGTTGGAGACCTCCCAGGTGTACCCACTGAGTCTGAGTGAGTCTATATGGACCAACCTACAGTATGCCAGACAGGAATGGGCAATGAGTACTGGTGCGCCCTCATCACATGGCTGTACATGTGGAAAACATGCAGCCCAGCAGGTGGCTAAACCACGGTACAACAAATGGCTACTGCTACATATCACTAACTATAAAATATACATACAACGTGCATATGTAGTGATTCTTAAATATATACCTTTAAGTCTTAATGACAAGGCTAAAGCTTTGAAACAATCGAACATATATTACATAGATAACTATTTAGCCAATAATAAATTGATGAAACAATGTTTTTTTTCGTTTTTTTCTCTTTCAGCTTTGCACTGTTCTGTGTAAGGTCATAGCATTCCCAAAAGCACAGCAATAAAAAGCTTCTGTCTAGTAATTCAACACAGCCCATCCCCATGCTGCTCAGAATCTCTTTATGAAAGCAGCATACATGCCTGTGATTCATCACTGACACAAGGTTGATATGTGGTTCAAAAAGAGTTTACCAAGTTCCAACACATAAAATAACAGAATCAAGAGCTTTAGAAACAACAGCTGCCAGGCAGTCAAGGTCAGAATCGTGATGTAAACCTGGAAATGTGATTTTAATTGTCCTGGATATTGTAAAATGCAATTTTAGCAAGCTGAATGCACAGTGGGATGTTATTAAAGAAGTCAGAATGGTGAGTTATGCCGGCCATACACGGTTCGAATTTCAAAATAATTTTCTTTCGAAAATCATATCTGATGGTGTGTACACACGACCGTTTTTCATGACGTGAAAAATGCATTTTTTTAAATTGGTCTTTAATTCGATTGTGTGTAGGCTCCAGAAAAGTTTTCTCAACGTGAAAAGTGGCCATTAAAAATGTAAAACATGCTCTAATTTTTCTCATTGTTTTTCACGTCGTGAAAAGTGGTCGTGTGTAGGCTTAACGATATGAAAAAAAAGGCACATGCTTAGAAGCAAGCTATGAGACGTGAGCACTCGTTCTGGTAAAACTAGCGTTTGTAATGGAGATAGCACATTCGTCACGCTGAAACAGACTGAAAAGCACAAAGACTGAAAAGCGTAAATCGTTTCTCACCAAACTTTTACTAACACAAAATCAGCAAAACCAGCCCAAAGGGTGGCGCCATCCGAATGGAACTTCCCCTTTATAGTGCCGTTGTACGTGTTGTACGTCACCGCGCTTTGCGCAAGCATTTTTATTTTCACGATTGTGTGTATGCAAGGCAGGCTTGACAAGAATCACGTTTTTTTCCATGACGTTAAAAACGGTCGTGCGTACGCGGCATAAGAAATTTCGAATGAATTTTGCACCGTTAGTGGGCTGCAGCAACAGCTGATTTTTGTGCGGCAATCAAATTTGAGGAATCGGACACGTTGGAAATTTTTTGAAAAACAAATGATTTTCTACTCAAAGATGGGAGAATCATGAGAGAGATGTAATAGGAAAGAAAAATGCGCATGTGCAAGAAAAGAAAATTCCCGGAGAGAAAAGAAGATTCCTGGCCACGAAAACTCTGTTCTGTAGCAACATGAAGGCTTGGTTGGCTGAATTTTCGAAAATCAATGGTGGTATCATCTGATCACAAAAAAAGGAACGTTCTGATTTTGAAAAGAAAATTTGTTTGAAATTCGAACGCGTATGGCCTGCCTTAGGGGCTTTTGTTCATGTAAATAGATGTATTATGTTATTTGTGCCAGTGCCATGTATAATGCACTGTTACAGTCCTGCATTGTACATGAGGATGACGAGGGCCCGCCCACATCCCAGAAACGTGGGAAAGCAGTAAAGGGCATCAGAGGAGCAAGAAATGAGGCAAGTGTTACTGCTTTTTTTCTCTATCCTTGAAATAAACGTGAATTTAACACTTGGGTTGAGGGGGTCACTGAAAGGGTAATTTTAAACTATCCCACAGTGAGTATAAAGCAACCATATTAGCCCCTTCTCAAATGGCCTTCTGTTTAGCATAAATGCCACTGATATACTCACACGTATTAGGGGGATATGGGTGGATTCCAATTAGCCTACCAGTAGTTTCTGGATTGTGGGAGGAACAAATACAAGCATGAGGAGAACATACAAACTCCATCCAAACTGTTTCTTTGTTGATCAATAAACCTAGGACCTAACCACTGAAATCAAGTGTACTAACAGCTTTGCCATCATGCTCTCCACTTACTTACAATTATGATATTTTTGGAGAATATACGGATGACTGGTAATATGTACTATATGTGGTTCTGTGAGATCTAGGTGCAGATAAATATTAGACATCATAGAATAAATTCATAAAGCTATAAAACAAGGCTAGATATCTTTAAATTGTATTGTACTGTTCTCAGAAAAAGGTATCCTGATTAAGGATGAGCTCTGGCGTGTTCGCATAGAACACGTGCAGAGCCCGCCAGGAAGTGTGCACGGCGCTGCGCTAATAACAGCCAGGGAGACATTTCACGATCCCTGCAGCCGAACATCGGGACAATGTCTCCCTGGCTGTGATTAGCACAGCGCTGTGCTCACTTCCTGGCGGGCTCTGCACGTGTTCCATGCGAACGCGCCGGAGCTCATCCTTAATCCTGATGCGTTAGCTTTGTGAATCAAGCCTAGTGTTCTGGCCCACATACCCGCCGATGGGGTTCTGCGTGATTTCGAAACTTTGCATCACCTATTTTGTGATGTAATCATGCTTCAATAAAACATTGTTTGGACGCTACTTGATGATCCGTGGTGTGCTGACAAATATCCTCATTGTGGCTTTCTGGTCCAGTCTCCAGCTGGTGGTTGCTGCAGGACCCAAAACATTTAGAGCTTTATCCAGGAACGTGTGCAATGGGATTATAGAGTATTACTGGCCCATAAGTGTTCTTCATGGAAGTACTAAGAACAAGAAATGTACAGTATATAACAATTCTGTACTAAAGGGAATATGATTTCCTTCTAAACATGATGCCCATGACCCCCATATATATGATTTGAGTATAACGCATTTTAGCCAATTTTTACAGGAGTTAATAAACACCATGCTGACCCTCTAAAGCTTTTAAAGGACACTATGGGAACTTTCCTGTTTCAGAACACAGACCTGTGGACAGCGCCTTTGAGGCCCCGTACTCACGACCAAACATGTCTGCTGAAACTGGTCCGCAGACCAGTTTCAGCAGACATGTTTGGCCGTGTGTTGGCCCGAGCGGACCATTTTGGGACGGATCGGACAGGTTTCCAGCGGACAACTGTTTCCCGGACTTGTTTTAAAACAGTCCGCTGGAAACCTGTCCGCCCGGACATGTACGGTCGTCTGTACAGACCTACCGTACATGTCCTGCCGCCCGCATCCCTCGCATGCGTCGAATGACTTCGACGCATGCGTGGAAGCATTTTTAAGGCGGCCCGCCCACGTCGCCGCGTCATTGTCGCGGCGACACCGCGTCATCGACGCGGCGACACCGCGGACACGCCCCGCGTAATGTTTATGCGCGGGCTTCTGTTCGATGGTGTGTATAGCCATCGAACAGAAGTCCCCGGGCAGTCCCCGGCCAGACATGTCCGATGGAAACGGTCTGCAGACCGTTTTCATCGGACATGTCCTGTCGTGAGTACTCGGCCTCAGCCTACAGAGCCTCATATTTCTGGAAAGAACTTCACCAGATCAATATAATTTTGTGCTAAATATTACCAACAGATGTATCTGAGAAAATCATCTAGCAGTCTAACATTTGATAGTTAAAAAATAAAGGAAGAAACTACTAGGGAGCACCAATGTCCATTGTTTGGCGACTTCTAAGAGTGGCAGATATGCTGCTCTGCCACATAGAGGATGTAATTTCAGGTAGATTATTATTATTATGCATGATTTATATAGCACCAACAGTGTACAAAACGCTTTACAAAATGGACGGAGACAACACAGTTACAATTCAATTCAATTCAATTCAATACAAGAGAGATCAGAGGGTCCTGCTTGTTAAAGCTTACAATCTAAAAGGAAAGGTCAAGAGATACAAATGGTAATAACTGTTAGAAATGTACAATGTAGAAAACTGCTGCAGCCAATTCTGGTTGTGGTGATTACCCTCCCCCCTTTTTATTGGTTGGGCCCACAATACTTTAATTTTGCAAAGCTTTTTTTTTCTTCCCCATTTTTCCACCCTGTAAAAACCCAAAGTTGTACATTCTGGGGTAGTGAAGGTAATTAATAAATATTGGGTGTGGCTATTGAATTACATGTAATTGCTGTTAGCAGGTTCTGTGTACTTTCTATCGAGCAGCTGTTCATTGAAATCAGTGGCTGCTGACAGCAAATGTGGGAAACTCCCCCCCCCCCCTTTTCTTCCTTGCTGCTGTTCAGTTGACAAACCTGTGCCTATTCCAATAAACCCTTCATTACAAAAAAAAAAAAAAAGAAAGAAATGAGCTGATGGAGAAAGTAAAAGTACAGTTTACTAGTTAGGGGCAGAATAGGCCTCTCTGTAGAAATTAGTTTTCATTTATCACCTAAGGTAGAGTAAGGAGTTCCAGAGGATGCAAGAGGCTCTGGAGAAGTCCAAGAGAAGACCATGGGAGGAAGAGACAAAGTGAGCTAGGGAGCAGAAAGTCTTGCAAAGAGAACAGTTTGGCTGATATTTTGAGATGACATTGATGATGTTGCTGGGGGCAGAGTTGTGGATGGCTATGTAAATTGTAGTTAGCATTTAGAGTTATATTGCAATGGAGGAATTGGCAAAGAGGGGTAGCGGACACTGCACGATTGGTAAAGTGGATGATTCAGTCAGTAGCATTCATAATGAACTGAAGGGGAGGTAGAATATGCAAAGGTAGTCCAATGATGAGAGAGTTGTCAAGAATAGTCTGGATGGAAACATCCACGGGCAATACCAAGGATTCAAAAACCATGTTGTCTAATTCACCTTATCTTATTTTATTATAAAGCTCTTGTAAGCCTTCATTAATCCACCCATTCCCCATTTATAGATCCTGTGTCATTCATAGAAGCTGTATTAATGGCTTCTATTAACGGCATATTGGGCAGGCATAGTCAAGCTTTCAGGTCTAGTATAAATGTTAGGAGGGCCTAACAAAAAAAAAAACAGAATGAGGCCCCCTCTAAATTCCATACCAGACTTGAACAGACAAACTTCAAGAAAAAAAAAAGAACACAGGGTACCCCCAACAATCCATTCCAGACACTGAGCATGCAGTTCACCTGACCAGGAAAACGGGGGGAACGAGCGTGCCCCCCACCTACTGAACCATGCCAGGCCACATGCCTTTGACACATTAATGAAGACAGGGTCCTCTTCCCCCACCACCCTAGGCCAGTGGTTGTGGGGGTCTGCAGACCAGGGGGTTATTGAAATATAAAGACCCCCATTAACAATGAGGGGGCCACCAGCTACACGTTTTCTCCCTATATGAATGAGTAGGGGGTACCTCTACTCATTCCCAAAAAAAAATAAACAGTAAAAAAAAAAAAAACACAGCTTTTGACCAAATATGGTGACCGCAGCACTTTGTATATATTATCTGTCATCAGCTAGAGCTAAGAGAAACTGGCAAGCAACAGTTTGATTTCCTTCATTCTTTTTTTTTAATCCCTACTCTGTGTATTACTTTTATTAGTGTATTATTTGTAGCCAACCATATTACCTCAATGACCAACTTGTCTTAGCACAAATTTTCTGTTCTTGACTGACTGCCCACCATGTAGACATCACTGAGATGAGAGTTACAGCCAAATTTACGCCCTAACCACACAGACATAATTTGATATTTGATTATAAATACTAGTCGGCATCAGCAATCATCTACAAAGCAATTTGACAAATAGCTGTTCTTCAAACACTTACAGTAAAGCCCCGTGAGGCTCCAGGCCTGGTGTGTTGAATACAGAGTTTAGAGAAAATTGACATAATGCTTATGTGTTTAAGGTGACCTAGTATCAGGTACATTTTTCATGTTAAGAGCATGCATGTTTAGTAAAGTGTAAGCGTAGGCATACCTCTCAACTCTATAACTTAAGAATGAGGAACACCCTGGTAAGGAGAAGAGATGCCATGTGCACTTATTAAATGGCTGACTAGTGCTAATTACGGTAGTTAATATTGGCTGTCCTTTCTCCTGGCCTTCACCGCTGTGCAGAATAGTGACAATGGGCAAAGGGCAGGGTAGTGTTGCTGGGTAGTGTTGCTGGACAGTGCTCGAATCTGCAGGATTTGTATCAAAATCAGGGGCAGTCTCGCAGATTCCCTCAAGAAGCATGGCACTATCTTTATAAAGGGATTGTCCAGAGTCAACATCTACCTCCTGGATTGAGATGTCTGCTCAGAGATGGCACTATCAAATAAATATTTGCTGCATGTGCAGTTCTTGGTAGTTTTAAAAAATCACAGAAACAGATTAACCCCACAAATCACCTTGTGACTTGCTACAAATGTAACCACTTAAGACCCAGACCATTATGCAGGTTAAGGACCTTGCGTCGCTTTAACTGACAATTATGCGGCCGTACGACGTGGCTCCCAAACAAAATTGGCATATTTTTTCCCCAACAAATAGAGCTTTCTTTTGGTGGTATTTGATCACCTCTGCGGTTTTTATTTTTTGCGCTATAAACAAAAATAGAGCGACAATTTAGAAAAAAATTCAATATTTTTTGCTCTTTGCTATAATAAATATCCCCAAAAAATATATAAAAAAAAATGTTTTCCTCAGTTTAGGCCGATACGCATTCTTCTACCTATTTTTGGTTAAAAAAAATCGCAATAAGCGTTTATCGATTGGTTTGTGCAAAATTTATAGCGTTTACAAAATAGGGGATAGTTTATGGCATTTTTATTAATATTTTTTTTTTTACTAGTAATGGCAGCGATCAGCGATTTTTTTCGTGACTGCGACATTATGGCGGACACATCGGACACTTTTGACACATTTTTGGGACCATTTTGTCATTTTCACAGCGAAAAGTGCTATAAAAATGCACTGGTTACTGTGAAAATGACAATGGCAGTGAAGGGGTTAACCACTAGGAGGCGCTAAGGGCTTAAGTGTGCCCTAAGGGAGTGATTCTTACTGTAGGGGGGCGTAGCTGTAGGTGTGACGTCACTGATAGTCGTTCCCTATATCAGGGAACAGACGATCAGTGTCACTGCCACACAGAGGAACAGGGAAGGTGTGTTTAGACACACCTCTTCCCGTTCTTCAGCTCCTGTGACCGATCGTGGGACACTGGCGGCGATCGGGCCCGCGAGTCCCATGGGCGTGGTCACGGAGCTTCGGGCCGGCTGCGCGCTTGCGACCTCACTGTTGGGCTCTTGGAGGCAACGTACAGGTATGTGCCTGTGCCCAGCCGTGCCCTTCTGCCGACGTATATCGGCGTGACGGGGTCCTTAAGTGGTTAAAGTAGAACTACAGGCAAAACTTGTTTTACATTTTGGATAGAGTAAGGGAGGGTTATAACCTCCTGTCAGATTTTTTTGCCATTTGTGTTCTATTGGGGAGATTTACATTCACTTCCTGTCCCATAGCCAAAACAGGGAGTGAAAGGAAATCCTTGCAGATTAAGGGAATCTTTTGGGGCCCCCGGGTCACTAGAACTAGTCTCCCTATTGGAAGATATCCCTTTCATTACTTTTCTGGGGACAATCCAAAATTTGGAATGTTCTTTTAGTTTCAGCTTGAATAATAAACAGAACAGACAGAGTGGGCGAATCTCCTTAATGGGACATAGACAGCAATAAAAAATAAATAAAAAACCTAATAGGTGTTCTAATCAAAACCAAAAAAATGCCTTTAGCTATACTTTAAAATGCTGCATTCTGAATATTGTGGGAAAGGAGATTGGGGCTTGCAGCAGACTGATGATATTATCTCAGCCTATGCAAAGTCAGTGCTATGCAGAAAAGATAAGTACATTCGATGTACTAATACATTTTTTTATTCACCTCTACGATAACATTAATATGTCTTTATGTTCATCAAGACACAATAAGTAATGTTTCCAGCAGTCGGAAACCTTATGTGACCAGTAGATGCACTGAGGTCTCATCAGCACTTATCCTAATAAACTTACTCCCATACCTCTCATCCAAAACTGGCAATATTTGACAATGGAGGGTTACACGTGCTAACATAACTGTATTCCCACATTCTTTTGCTATTTCAATAGCACCATGAGACGCATGATCTCCTCGCTGATCTCATTAGCAGTTTTGTACTGTTATTTCCAGGACCTGCAGATCTGCCTCTGACCAGGTTAATCTAAGTTTCACATTGCTGTGAGTGCATCAGTTATATAAAAACTGTTCCAGAAGTGTTTGTAGAATTATGATGGAACTTTTTATATTCCTTTTCTGAAGTATCTTATAATAAAATGTACCTACATAAAACAGACTATATATATATATATATATATATATATATATATATATATATATGCACAGAAGTACAGCCAAAGTTCGCCACATCCTGTGATTGACAGCCTCAGCTCTGCTTCTATGTGCTGTGTGAAGGAGGGTGTGACCATTTCATCCAATCAGATTGTCATTTCAGCTCTCTGCCTTCTGATTTTGACAGCTCAGACAAGCTTCATAACTTCTGTACTTTGAATGGATGTACAAAACAGAAGACTGCAAATAAAGTACAACTTATGAGGAGGATTTCATCTATGTGTATTACCTGAGGCCAATCACTTCACTGGTTATATGTAAGGGTTTACAACCACTTTAAGCTGTTGTAATATATTAAGTGGATTTGGTGGAATGGTGACTCCTGTATTCTATCTGAATCAAAATGTGGGGAAACATGGATGATCTCTCCTCAGAAAAGAAGTAAGCAAGAAGATCCAAGACCTATGATGAGCCTGTGACTGACCCAACCTACTGGTCTCAACCCACAGGCCCGTACACACAATATCAAAATCAGATGGAAAGATTTGTACGACGAGCTGTCTGACGATTTTCGCATCGTTAGTTTGGTGCTTTCGACAGTCGATTTCGCTTTTTCGTCAGACAAAAGCTGAATGTGCAGGCTATAAAATTTTTGTCGAGTGTGAACTCACTGTCTGATTTTCATTTCATTAGTACGGTTTTCGTCTGAAAAAAAAACATAAGAGCAGGACTACGCATTCTCAGAAATGAAAGAATACATACAATACTATTCAACACATTACGTCACTTCTGACGTTGTATTCTGTCGTACGAAAATTTTCGTATTGTGAGTAACCTCTTTACTTTCGACATGAGACTAGCATGCCACAAAAAACGGACGCTCGGCTGTTCGAAAATCTAAGTGTGTGCACGAGGCTTACGACGTATAGCTAGTATCCGTTACATATAAAAAATAACACAGAATTATATACACAGCCTTCACATGTACAGATAACCCTGACAGTACTTGTCCTACCTAATCCTAAAAGCATAATTCATATAGGATAATTTGAAAAGAAAGTTCCAAAAATGTCCTTGCTGTTTTTATTTCAAGCAATGGGGGGGGCTGTCAGGATCCATGTTACATACTATTTAACTGTTCATGCTGGTCTGGCATCCATTTTCTAAGCATTCACCCAGGATTACATGCCTGAAGAATTAAACTGCATTAGCCCCTACTTTGATTCCTAATTAGAATGCAGGACACAGCGCTGCAAATTTCCTATGGGATGCTCATTATATAGAGCATATGAATGGGTTTTAATCAAGCGTATTTGTTGCTATGGAAGAACACAAGTACAGTTGCCTCTTGGGTGGCACCTTTTTAAATTATAGTTTCCATGGCCCTTTATTTTTGGCAAAAGTGGAGGATATGTGACAAGACTAAAAACCCTGGAGACTGATTACTAATTTACTCACAACACAGCACAAAAAATGTTGAAGTTATCAGTACTATTATATTTCTGTTGCTAAATTCAGCATTTCGTCTGACATGCAGGTGAAGAGAAAATGTTTGTAAAATCCTGTTTCAAGCGCATTTGACTTGGTTATCAAGACTAGGGATGAGCCGAACATCCCCCCCCCCCCCCCCCTGTTCGGTTCGCACCAGAACCTTCGAACGGACCGAACGTTTGCGCAAACATTTAGAACCCCATTGACGTCTATGGGACTCGAACGTTCAAATTCAAAAGTGCTAATTTTAAAGCCTAATATGCAAGTTATTGTCGTAAAACGTCTTTGCCCCAGGGAACATGTATCAATGGAAAAAAAGTTTTAAAAACTGTAGTTTTTTCTGGAGCAGTGATTTTAATGATGCTTAAATAAAAAAAAAATAATGAAAAATTCCTTTAAATATTGTACCTGCTGGGTGTTTATAGTATGCCTGTGAAAACATCTTTGAGAACCCGGGTCTTGCCCCAGGGAACATGTATCAATGGAAAAAAAGTTTTAAAAACTGTAGTTTTTTTCAGGACTCCTGAAAAAACGACCGTTTTTAAAACTTTTTTTCATTGATACATGTTCTCTCGGACAAGACCCGGGTTCTCAAAGACGTTTTCACAGGCATACTATAGACACCCAGCAGGTACAATATTTAAAGGAATTTTTCATTATTATTTATATATCTCTGAGGTGATAGATGGAGGTCTGGCAGCAAGGTGATATGGTGGATGTTAGTTACTAGAAGCAACCAAGTGCTACATACACAATCTAGCAGGCCCTTGCATTACATAGTTTTGGTAAATCTGCCAAAAAATCTAATAGTGTGTATGGGGCTTTAGACTGAGTTTCACAACCTTATATCAACATCTTAGTTCTGAAAAACTTGGCCCTTCCAGATTTATAAAAAAACGTTCCGGTCAGTTAAACTGTCACATGTTCACAATTGACTCACACTGGATAAAGGTAATGCAGTGTTAGTGGAGGCTGCTTGCCTGGGCTCCTTCGACATTTCTCCACTTGCAACATGCATGTGTTATGCAGCTAACCTTGGCTGCCAAATCTTAAGTCCCCAGGTCTGGGATCTCTTTTCCATGACCCCCAACCTAACAGAGATGCATTATAAAGTCTACCAATCCTAACAAACAGTGATATTTGCCACTGTCCTTTTCAACAGTTGGTATTACCTAGACAAGACATAGACTCATTCATTATAAAATCATTCCCCTGATACACATCACCCCTGCACACCCTGATTCTCCTCCTGGTTCTTATTGTGATGCTAGATATGTCCTCACCATCCTGCAGACTTCATGAATATTTTCTACCATTGCAATAAAATGCAACTTTATTTGACCTTGTATTTAATTACACAGCCCAACCATCTTTGTTCTGTTTGTAGCAATGTGGACTACAATAGCAAAGTACGGCAATCCTCCGGTGTCTTTATGCATTGCATGTCCCCTAGTATTATTAAATGACATCATATTTGTGAGTCCGGTTAAAGGAACTATGGGATGGGTAGTTTATCAGACTGATAACTGTTCTGCCTGCCTATGCATCTGGACGACATATCCCAGAGATCTTTGCTACCATCAGAGGGATTGCTGGGAGGAGCTATAAAAGAAGCCAGAGACCCGCCCATCGCTCTCTTTCTCCTGGGCATGAGACAAGACAGAACTTTTTCTTCAATACAGTGCAAATAGCAATAATAAAACGTGATAAACTTTTCCTTCAATAATAAAGTGCAATAATTCCAAAGTGACAATACAATAAAACAATGTGAGCATGCCTAATGATAAAGTTCATATGAATAAAGTGCTTGTGCAAAACAAAACAGCAGGAAGATCCAATATGTCCAAATGCTTCCACCATCCGCTGTGCACTAGTGGTTTCCCCCAGCCTCTCACCTTGGACAGAGCCCCCTATAGGTCGAGTCAATCCTCTGTATAGAGGAAAGTCCTGGTTCCACAGTGATCTAATCCTTTTTCCAGGGACACCCAGCCAGATGGATAACAACAGCTTATACATTCCTTTACAGGCTCTTCCTTCCTATCATAAGCAGTTTACATGCAATGAAAAGAGGACATAGTATTCAAATAAAATGTATTAAAACAACGTAGTAACTTACAGTTTAAAATAGCACTGTTCAGCTTCACAAACACTTAGCCGCGATCGTAGGTGATGTCACCCAGCTCCTCTCAGATGCGTTGCATCACTGATCACGTGAATTAATCAAAGGTGATCAGTGATGCAACACGTCAGGTAGGAGTCGGGTGAGATCACTTCCGGTTGCAGCCGAGACTGGAAGTCTTGTCAGGGTATCACTGGGACACTTTGCATCAGACGCATCCACCCTATGAACACTTTTCTGAATTTAACTTAATGCAGTGCTTAAGCGCTTTAACTTCACTCTCTACAAGGAATTTAATACACCCCATTACACCTAATTGGATAACAATTAACGAGCTCCAACGTTCCCGTGAAGAACATCAGATGTGCAAAGAGGATGCTAATGTTAGAATTACACAAGGGCCCTTGTACCATCATCTTTAGGCCTGAGCTCTCATTACTAGAGCTGTTGCCTCTTTTATTGAGCCAGTCTAGTCTGTTTAGTTGTATTCATAGGGAACAGTAAGGGATATACAAAGATATCCAATGAATTGAGAATGCCAATCAGCAGTGTTCAAACTTTAATCAAGATGAATAAGGGGTTCTGTTGAAACCAAACCACGGTCAGGTAGACCAACTAAAATTTCAGCCACAACTGCCAGGAAAATTGTTCGAGATGCAAAGAAAAACCCACAAATAACTTCAGGTGAAATACAGGACTCTCAGAAAACATGTGGTGTTTCAAGATGCACAATAAGGAAGCCCTTGAAGAAAGATGGGCTGTATGGTCGAGTCGCCAGAAGAAAGCCAATACTATGCAAACGCAACAAAATATCCCGCTTGAAATATGCCAAACAGCACGGAGACAAGCCTCAAACCTTCTGGCACAAAGTCATTTGGAGTGATGAGATCAAAATTTTGCTTTTTGACCACAACCATAAATGCTACATTTGGAGAGGAGTCAACAAGGCCTATGATGAAAGGTACACCATTCCTACTGTGAAACACAAAGGTGGATTGCTGATGTTTTGGGGATGTGTGAGCTACAAGGGCATAGGAAATTTGGTCAAGATTGATGGCAAGATGAATGCAGTATGTTATCAAAAAATACTGGAGGAACATTTGCATTCATCAGCCAGGAAGCTGCGCATGAGACGTACTTGGACATTCCAACCAGGATTGCCAACCTCCTGCAGCATTTTTTACTGATAAAACATGGAAAATTTACTGGCGGAGCACATTTTTTTACTGGCAACCTAAGAAATTACAGAAACTAACGCCATCCACCCCCCACCCCAACCCCCCGAGTGACGGGAAGGCAGCGATCACTGCCCACCCTTTTTTAAGCCAATTGAAGCCTCAGGCTCTAATCATGTGCTTAAAAAAACATTGGAATCCATGTGCCCGCCACCTTACATGTATATTAGGGGCCAGGCGCATGGATTAGCGGGGTGGCGCCCCTGTGCCCCATATGTGCTGCCAATGGAACAGGGTACTTTTTCATACAAGCACATGGTACAGCAGGTTCATATCAGGAATGTGAAATGTACATATTCTTTAAATCAGCAGTCTCCTATTTCACTTTTGCATTTTACTTGGTTTGAGCATACTATAGAGCTAAGCAATAACTGTCTTGGCTTTCTTTTCCCTTTACTGCCAATGCTCTACTATATGAAGAATTTTGCTTTTTCCACCATTAGTCTGGATGAATGTGTGTGTCATTTAGGTTACTTAGATGCTTAGCAGCTTAGTATCTCTGGTTTGTACTGCTGTATTTGACTCGATGTTTTCACTGGAATGGATTCTGCATATTACATGTTAAATGTTACACTTTAAATATGGATGTAACATCAGGGGTCAAGTCCTGGGGGGAAAAGTGTGGGAACTCCCACTCAAGATCCACTCCCCCACCAAAAAAAAAAAAATGATACGCTCATATGCATAATTACTAAACCGCATGTTTTTTTTTTTTCCCCGATCCACTGTACCACTGTAAGCAAGTTCTTTCTAAATCCCGCTATAACTCGTGGCAGACCTCTGCAATGTCTCCTGGGAACAATGACAAAAGCTCCCAGGAGACATTGCGGCATCGATGGAAGTGACGGAATACCCGCACACTACAGTACCTGATAAATCCATATACAGGAAGCGGCCAGTAACATAAAGGATTACTAAGGTTCGCCTGCCCCTGACAGTGACTCGAGCTGGGCATCGCGGCTTAGTGAAGGATTGGCTCGGGCGGCTCGGCTGCTCTAGTCCTGCAAAGGGAACTTAGTTCCTGCTGTGAAAAAGTGCAGGAACTCTGTTCCCACGCGTTCCCGCAGGACTTGAGCCCTGTGTAACATGTTACTAAAGGTGGACCTATCCTTTAAGTAAAAACTGCAAGTCAAAAAAATTAGATATAGGGCATATGTCACTGGGCTATTGGTTAGTGTAGATGGCTTCAGATTTATATCAGTTTAATATGCTTCTAAAAACATTCAGAATTTACTGGGCATTGCATTTCACCTGCAGTTGGCCTCCTTCTGACCTGAATTTCACCTTCAAGTGGGTTTTGGGAGCAAATGCTAGTTGGCACAAACTCTTGGGCTACTGGCAGTCTACGCAAATCTTTTTCTGTACAAGGGATTCTGAGAGGTAAGAGGACTATTTGCTTTAGCAGGTGGCATGAGACATGACAGAGAGCAGGGACAATTTCTGGAACTATGGCAAAATTCTGGACACCGAAGTTCCTAAGAGGTTTAAGAAGTCAGAAGTGGACTGGCCTTTAAAATATACATGCAAGCCTAAGTTAATTGTTTTCATACATTCTATCTGTGGTATACTTTTGTACAATCTTCATTTATTTTTTATGTTAAAAACTTTTTTAACCTATTTTTACAATTATATAATATATATAATTTTTTCACTTCATACATTTTTCCAGTAGTATTCAATTAGAAAAAAATTGTGAATCATAGGCCCCTTTCACACGGGGCGGATCAGTAATGATCCGCCCCGTGAACCTCCGCTTGCTCAGTGGGGATCGCTCCGTTGATCCCCGCTGAGCCGGCGGATGACAGGGCGGTTCCCGCACACTGTGCAGGGACCGCTCTATCTTTTCTCCGCTTTGCCCTATGGGGGGATCGGATGAACACGGACCGTCTGTCAGTGTTCATCCGATCCGATCCGCAGACGGAAGGAAAAATTGTGTTTTCCTCCGTCTGCAGAATCGGAGGAATGCGGAGGCGAGTGAGATCAGGTGTCAGCGGATATTCATCCGCTGACACCCGCGATATCATAGGGACCAATGTATGTCCCTTTTTTATCCGTACACAGATGGGTGAAAAAGCGGACATACGGTCCGCCCGTGTGAAAGGGGCCTTAGGTGGAAGTTGTTTGAATCTTGAGTGAAAAAATTTATGAATAGGCCCCATAAATATTTGTATTTATAACATGCAGCCAAAACATTGTGCATTGAGGCCCTGTTAGCTGGCTCTGGTTGGTTTGGTGTACACTATACGGGCAAACATTACTTTTTTTTAATATTGGATAGCTTTATTATGACATTATCCTGACAATGGTAAGTAATATGAATTTATTTAATACAGCTGTTCTTTATTGCTTTGGATATACTGTAATTGTATTTGTTTGTTCATATGAATAGATATCTCCTGAGGAAGTGGCAATAGATGCCTATGAAAGGCACGAAAAAAACACTCCTTGCTGCCTTCCTCAAAGATCCCTGGATTCTCATGTGGTTGCAAATTTATGATTGATTATATACTGCAAGAAGGGATCATTTTGATAAGAGACAGGACTGATAAAAAAAAAAAATAATAATTATGGATATAAGGTAAATGTATGAATTTCATACAAAATGTCTATAATGGTAACCTGTAAAGTCCCATATTAGCTAAGTGTTGTTGTAGCCTGTATTATTATTATTTTCATTTATTTTTTTAATTTTAAATAATAAAAAGAATATAAACTGTAGGTTATAAACTTGTATTTTTGGCATTTTTCTCAGTCTTTTCAGTAGATGAACTTCTAAATTTACGTTACAACTTCTCAAACTCAAATTTACTTTAAAGAATTCAAGGCAGTAAAGGGTGTAATGAAATACCCCAGGGATTGGAGTGTTTCAAGTTTCTCTGTTGTACAGAAATCTTGTCTTCCATGGTCCTTAACCACTTGACACTAGAACAAAAGCTCTCTAGCACAGAGCAATTTGCAAGGATTATAATAATGGAACACGTTACACCCACGCCTGCTGGATTTAAGATTCTATTTGAGACGGCATTCAGTTCATTAGATCATAAACCCACTACAGAAAATGTTTCCCTTTGATTTACTGCAGCATGTTTCTAATATCAAAATATGTTTTAAACATTTCATAGCAAGTACGAGTAGCCATAAAAGGCTGTAGCATAAAGAGGGTGTTTAATTGCAGCACTGTAAAATAGCTCATCATATTCCACCTTATTATTTCAGGACTTTAGATTTACTATAGTGTTTTTTCCAAAAGAGGGGCTTAAAGCAAAGGGAAGCTATAATGGTTTGGGGGCAGGTCATTTTCATTTACAGGTATACATTTTTTTAATTATGTTGTATATTTGTTTTTATTTTAATAATTATATACTATTTCATTTTCAATTTTTATTATGTTTATTTTTTGAATACTAACATAACAACATATAGAACACACAATTAATTTCATATAATGTACAAATTATGATGTATTCAAAGTTATGGATTTAAATTCCTACACTTCATCTCTTTCAGCAATTGCTTGCTGTGGGGGAAGGGGAGGGTGGTAACTTTTAAATGTGAGGCCGTTAAAATGGTACTACTGAAGACAAGTAATGGGTGAATCTTTCCAAGTTTGATCCGTTAAACATGTAGCAAATCTTGTTAAAAATTCAGTGAACCTAAACTTAAAGGCGCCCAGTGTGAAAGGGGCCTAAGGGAAGCTGGCAGTCTTGAGGTTTCCAACTGCGCATGCTTGCGCCGCACATATTGTGAAACCTGTGAAGTGTCCGAGAAGAATGATAGATAGATAGATAGATAGATAGATAGATAGATAGATAGATAGATAGATAGATAGATAGATAGATAGATACAGTAGATAGATAGATAAATAGATAGATAGATCATCAAGACAACAATAGATATCTTAATTTTTTTTCATGTCTTTATCTTAGATGTAGAAGCACAATATCAGTGAAGGAACTTTGACCCATAGAGTGTCACAATCAGGGGTCAGGCTTAGAGACTAGTAGCTATAGCAGTAGGGGGACTCCCACCGACCAACAGGATAGGTACTGTATATAAGCAGGTCACCCTGGCTGATGACACAGGGTCACCCAGAGCTTCTGATGGTGGAGATGGGTTTTGCTGCGTGTTAGTACCAGGTCGCGATCCTCAGGATTGCCCCACAAGGAGGTGAGCAAGCTGGGGTGCAGTAGCAGATATAGCAGGTCATGATCAAGCAAAAGCATAGGCAGTAAAAAAGCCAATGGTTGGTAACAAGTGGTTGCAGGTTGGGATCAGGCAGAAGTGTAGTAGAGGAACAAGCCAAAGGTCAGTAATGAGTGGTAGCAAAAATGTGGATGGCAGCAGGGAAGACAGGAGCGAGATATTGGCTGGATATATTGGCTGGAGAGAGCACAATAATTTGGCAAACAGAAAGTGCAGAAACATGGCTTAAAGGGGTTGTAAAGGAAAAAATGTTTTCCCTAAATAGCTTCCTTTACCTTAGTGCAGTCCTCCTTCACTTACCTTATCCTTCGATTTTGCTTTTAAATGTCCTTATTTCTTCTGAGAATTCCTCACTTCCTGTTCTTCTGTCTGTAACTACACACAGTAATGCAAGGCTTTCTTCCTGGTGTGGAGAAAGCCTCTTGAGGGGGGAGGGGGCAAGCAGGAGTTTCAGGATGCCCAATAACACAGAGCTCCTTTCTCTATCTGCAAAGTAGAGAGTGTCCTGACTTGCCTGCTTGCCCCCTCTCCCCTCAAGAGGCTTTGTCCACACCAGGGAGAAAGCCTTGCATTACTGTGTGGAGTTACAGACAGAAGAACAGGAAGTGAGGATTTCTCAGAAGAAATAAGGACATTTAAAAGCAAAATCAAAGGATGAGGTAAGTCAAGGAGGACTGCACTCAGGTAAAGGAAGCTATTTAGGGGGAAAACAAATCCTTTACAACCCCTTTAAATCCGGAAGTTCCTGGGAGGAGCAAAGAGTTCAAGGTTCAGCAAAAGTCAAGGCCCAAGGCAGGGTTGTCCAATGGAGCAAACAAGGTGATGTCCAGCATGTCAGTTAGCTCAGCGAGAAGAGTCATTGCCACACATAGCAGAGGTTCAAGGTTCAAGTCTGGGCCCTACCAGAGAGCAAGCAATATGACCTTTTATTTACTATAAATTACAATTTTTTTTTAGAGTTGATGATAAAGTAGCTGACACAGAAATACATAATTTGTTCACAAAAAAAAATCCTTATACAGGGGTGCATCAGCAACACACCAAAGCATCAGGAATTAAATGTTTCGGACATAGAATTTGATGTAAAAAAAGTAATGATGATTTTTTTTCTTTGAACAGGAGTCATTTGAGAACCCATGGAGCATCAAAGCATCCTTCATTAGATGATTTAAAGATTAATTTATTATAGACATTTTACCTAGGGTGGGAGCACTGCAAAATAATGGACATTTATCCAGTCAGTAGTCAGGGCAGACAGCAATAAAACAGAATTATTCTTTTTTTATTTAAAAAAAAAAAAAAAGAAAGAAATTTCTGGAATATTGAAATGTTATGGCAAATTTAAATCTTTGATAGACTTTTTCCCATAGAAATGGTGAATTGTTGTGAAAAGATTGATCATTTTGTTTTAGAGTTGTTTTGGTGGTCTGAAAGAAAAATAAAAAAATATCATCAGTGAAAAAAGTTGATGTAGCGCTACCACCAATGGAACCACTGGATGTAACAGGATCTTTCTCAAGAAGTGCAGAGGCAGCCTTGCTCACAGCAACAGTCCATATACTTTGGCTCAGGAATCCGTCTAGGCGATGTTGCACGGTAAGGCTCCATCCATCCCATGGGTTATATCCAGGGTAAGGCAGAAAGAGATCTTGGGGATGTCTTCTTGTAATTTATTGCTGAAGAAACTTGTAACATAAGAGGGTAAAGGGGTGTAGCATACTCCAAAATGCCAAGCACAACTTGGAGATGACACTTCTTTTTTAAAAGAAGTAACACAAGGACTGTTTGACTAGTCCAGTCTGTAGGTGCACAGCTAAAGACCATTCAGCCTGAGTAGTTGCAGTCTCCTTCTGCTCTAACAGCTGGTTGCCAACATTGACACTGGTCAGAACCTCCCATAGGCCTGGCTTCAGTAGCATATGGAATCATTGCTCCTTAGGACACTTGTTGAACTATTGAACTTCTTATCCGTTTCTCTACATATCCTAGTCACACTCTGCTAGCTGTGTACCTAGAGCTCCAGATGTACCTTATCCAGTCTATGCATGCACAGCTCAAGACCATGCAAACAGTATGACCACAAATAGTGACAGACTGGAACAGTCCAAGTATACAAAGCTGGAGACCATGAATAAACTGCAGCACAGGAATTAGGCTCTACTCACAGATCCCAGTGGTAGAGGACAAGTTAATGAGCTCTGTCCATAGAAGGGTAGTTCAGTATCCCGTCCAAAGGTGCTCTAGGAGCAGACATCCCCCTGAAGCTTGCAGATCAATTCCCTCTCAGCTCACAGATCCATCCCCACAGGGGGAGAAAAAGAAAAACACAATTCCCTCAGGGCTCCAGACTATTTAACAGCAACCTAGTTCATCTGAGCACACTGCCCCAGGGATTGGCCAGGCCCCAAAAAATATGTTTTCTCTGGTCTGTTCATGGTTTCATAGGCTGGTTATCTGAATGATCTCTCCCTAAGCTCTAGAAGTTTCTTCTAGAGGCAGGGGAGAAGCATTAAAAACTCCCAGCCTGTGATACCATGAACAAACCAGAGCAAACAATCACTGCTCTTCTGATTACAGTGCACGCCAAAACTAAATTTACCTAGCAGCATAACTAGGAGGGTATTACACTGACATATGGGGAATAAAATAAGCATTGGGATCATAAACCGATTCATTTGTTAAAAGATTTCAGTAGCTGCATAGCAAACCAGCATTGCTGGAGGCACTCTAGCATCATAGCAAAACATGTTAAGATTTCCTGGGGCTGTGGTAACTCCACAGCATCATCAATCCTGGGTTTGACACTCAATGTTACAGACAAGATAACCAGTAATAAAATAGTAGAAACCAGGGGTCAAGTCCTGGGGAAAAAAGTGAGGGAACTCCCACCCAAGATCCACTCCCCCACCAAAAAAAAAATGATACGCTCATATGCATAATTACTTAACCGCATAATTACTGTACCTTGGTAATTCTTTATGTTACTGGCCGCTTCCTGTATGCGGATTCATCGGGTAGTGTGCGGGTATTCCGTCACTTCTTCGATGCAGGAACAATGACAAAAGCTCCCAGGAGACATTTCGGCATCGAGGAAGTGACGGAATAAACGGACACTACCCGATGAATCCATATACAGGAAGTGGCCAGTAACATAAAGGATTACTAAGGTTCGCCTGCCCCTGACAGTGACTCGAGCTGGGCATCGCCGCTTAGGCCCCTTTCACATTGAGGCGTTTTTCATGCGGTACAGCGCTAAAAATAGCGCTGCTATACCGCATGAAAAAACCTGCCCTGTAGTGTTCAATGTGAAAGCCCGAAGGCTTTCACATTGAAGCGGTGCGCTAGCAGGAGCGCTCCAAAAGTTCTGCTAGCCGCATCTTTACCGCGGTATAGGAGCGGTGTGTTCACCGCTTCTATACCACGCCTTCCCATTGAAATCAATGGGAAAGCGCGGTATTAACCCTTTTTCGTCCGCTAGCGGGGGTTAAAACCTCACCGATAGCGCCCGAATATCGCGGTAAATACGACGGTATAGCCGCGCTACAAATAGCGCGGCTATACCATCACCGTGGCTGCACGCCTCAATGTGAAAGCAGCCTTAGTGAAGGATTGGCTCGGGCGGCTCGGCTGCTCAAGTCCTGCAAAGGGAACTGAGTTCCTGCTGTGAAAAAAGTGCAGGAACTCCGTTCCCGCATGTAAGCAGCTGTCAGTGATAGGGCAGTCTAGTGCTGCAAGAGCAAGTGGTAAAGTAATCATATGTGTTCACACTGCAGTCAAATTGTTATGTTTTTGTATGTATTTATGTTAAACACTTCTGCCTCTATAGTGTCTCCAACACCATTTTGGAGGAGCCCTGTGTTCTGATAGGCCGCACGAGATCTCGAGAGATTTGGGCGACCATCTTTGGGTGGTTTCTTTTTATAGTAAGGTCAGGCAAGTTTTTTAGGCAGAACACGTGTGGATGTAGATAGGGACAGAGACCCTGCTTGTGAGGGAGAGACAGGAGAAGCCAGGGAGAGTGTTCCGGCCTGTGAAGGATAGTTTAGGGGTCCTACGGAGTCCTGCAGTGGTAACCTTGGTCGGATGAAAGACTCCCAGCTGCTACGGGTAATGTGTTTTCCAGCCTCTTCCAATAAGCATTGTGAACTGGGTTATATAATATACCATTAAGTGGGAAGTGCCTGTGATACTCAGAAAGCCACATCGCTTAGAACTACAGTATCTGTACTGCATATCTGTGCCTCCATGCCTGGAGAGGAATCATTTGCCATTTGATTGTAAAGACTGTTACTACTACCGCCTCTCGGTAATAAACGTTACCTTGTTCAAAGAACTTTACGTGTGTCTCCCTCAGTGAATCGCCGCACCCCTCACCCCACTTACACGCAGGACTTGAGCCCTGGTAGAAACACTGCAGCATGTTTTAAGTGTGTTTAGAGCAGGATGGGCACCAACATTACAGATAAGTTAGATTCTGTAGACAATGGCATTAGACAGACTTCTACCAGTGACCACTATGCACTAAGTAATATCATTAAAGTGAAATTGACAGTTGATTGGGGAAGGAATATTGTGGGAAATCTAGAAATTGTCAACTATGCTAATATAGAGAATCTAGAAGCAATGACTGAAACTGAAACTAAAATCTATAATGTAAAAGAAAATTGTGTCAAAAATTACAAAAATTATGGATATTGGATATTTTGTATAACAGAAATTAGAAAATATTGTTTTTTTTTCCTAATTTAAATTGTCATCCTTTTTTTGTTTATAGTGCAAAAAAAAACTATGGTGATCAAATACCACTAAAAGTAAGTTCTATTTGTTTGGAAAAAATTCTATAAATTTCATTTGGGTACAGTGTTGCATGACCAAGCAATTGACAGTTAAAGTAGCACAGTACTGAATAGCAAAAAAATGCTCTGCTCATGAAGGCGATAAATACTTCCAGAGCTCAAGTGGTTAAAGTAAGGAAAGTATCATTTGTTTTGCATAATTGCAGTTTATTTCACTAATCGTTCCATTTGTTGCTTGGAATTGCTCTTTAACTTGAGTTTATCCACAGTTTTATGGATCTTACTAGACAGGAAACCAATTGAAAGTTGCATCCCCAAATGAAATTTATAGTCAATCAGCAGGTAGGATAACTTGTTAGACAGCTTAAATGTAAAATGCTCATATCTGACCACTGTGCAAGTTGAAAGCATTTGAAATTTGGCATAAGAAATACTATAAATGTTTTCTTCAGATGCTCAGTCTTTCACACATGGCAATGATCTGTAAAATGTATTTACTCTGATTTATTTTCCGTGAGTCCCTAGTGTGAGAAACAGATTGCAAGGTCTGCTCCAAAGATGGCATAGTAGAATAGCGCATCAGAGTTTTGTCCTTGATAGCCCTCGCGGAGAAAGCTTGCAAGATATAAGCATTTTCCTATTTTATTAAAACCACATGGGCTCCACTTTGTTCATTTATTCATTAAGACATCCCACTTTTTACTTCAAATATATGTCTTCTCCCCTGCACTGAATTATAGGGACCATATTTCACTTCTGCCTGGATGCAATTATACAAAAGCCAAAGACTCCATCTCTACTGGGAGGGTAGAATGGGTTTGGATCATAATTCTAAACTGCACTTTCATGCAAAGTGTTCTTAGTAAATCATTACTCATTTATTCAGGCCGTAATTTCTGCTTCTCTGGCAGTCCAGTAGACAGAAGCTTCTTTTTAAAGTCAAAAAGGTAATAGCAGAAAATCCTCAGTACTGCCAGTGGATATTTCCAGGAGTTTCCATCCATGTGGCTCGCATTAAAATACCTTTCATTCCCAGTATGTTAGGAACCACATTGCTAAGTGTAAGCAGGCATGTCATGCCGATAAACCCTTTCACTACCTGATCGGCTCCAAGCAGGCTGCAGAAATGGTTATGTCATTCCAGATGTAATGTAAGGATTTAGAGCCAATACTGCTCACATTGTTCATTCAACCCTACAGGCAACACATCTGCCAATGAACATGCATGGGAACTGTGTGTTACAGTAGACTGATGTGAATCGATAGCACATATTTTAATGAGTCACATCATCTTGTTTCCCAACTCCACATCCTTCTACACAGGAAGTGTAAAGATGCAAGCAACAGAAGCTAAAAGGACTAAGGTCGTACTTTTGAGATATTTTTATGTCAGTAAGTTACCATATACTGTAATAACATCTTCCTAATTGTGTTTCTCTCTTCTAGCCACCTTGAACAAGCAGCAGAGTTTGTACAAAAGGAAAACATTCAAGTGCACCTAGCACAGTATGATTGTTAAATACTACGTTGGCAGTATGATTATATACTGATCTGCTGCCCTCTACTGTCTGAATTTGTAAATGCCTGTAAATATATTATGAATGCACTTCCTGCCCCTGGTTGTTGGTTTCGAAACCCTGTAAGGAGGGAGTGGAGAGAAAGAGAAAGTCACAGCCACACGTCCTATCCATGCTACTAAATCCTGGACCAGCAGAGACTATCATACATAGGGAGATACTAGGGAGAGACTAGGGCACAGAGTGGATGAGATAACTCTAAATTCCTATGCCATAGCACAGTTCCTGCCAGTGGGAAGTTCCATTCCAGGCTGGTGGGACATCAGTTCAACTGATCCTATCTTCAGGTCTCTGACACAAAGATGGATGCTGCATCATCCTCATAGGCCCTGTGACTGGACTTTGCTGCAAAATCTATCTGGAGGTATCTATATTAATAACTATATATACCCATGTATATGCACACAAATCCACCAGTAATACAGTCTACCCTGAGAAGTCGCCTCTATATCTCTTCTTTCCTTTGCTAATAATACCTGTTTGTAGATTGGATTTACATACCTCCCAACGTTTGAATTTCAGAGGCACACTTAAGGGAAGAAGCAGCAAAATGTGGGTGTGTCCGAACTCTTAACAGTGAGAGGGGCTTAAGGAGAATGGTTAAACAAAACCCGGGGCTTCCTTGTAACTATACAATATGCTTTGGTTGCTTTGTCTGGACCTACCTTAAACGCTTATGGACCGCCCCATGTACATATACTGCGGCACGGCAGCCCTTAAAGAAGAAGCAAACCCTGATGGGTTTTACTTCCTCTTTAGCCAGCTGCTGCAGCCTGCAAATGAAAAGCATAATGGGCTAGTATGCATCGCACTTATGCCGCATACACACGACCATTTTTCATGACGAGAAAAATGCAATTTTTTAAATTGGTCATTGAAAACCGTCGTGTGTAGGCTCCAGAGCATTTTTCTCAACGAATGGAACTTCACCTTTATAGTGCCATCGTACGTGTTGTACGTCACCGCGCTTTGCTCAAGCATTTTTTTATCACGATCGTGTGTATGCAAGGCAGGCCTGAGAGGAATCACGTTGAGAAAAACGTTGTTTCTTCCCCGCGCAGTGAAGATTTTCGGCGGACTACAAGTGAAATATCTCCTAAATGGCGCACATTTAGGAGATATTTCCACTACCTATAGGTAAGCCTTATTCTAGGCTTACCTACAGGTAGAAGTCCAACAAGTAGGTTTACAACCACTTTAAGCCCGAAATCACATACCTGTATGTGATTTCCACTTCTTGGCGCCTGGAGTGCGGGTGCGCACTGCCAGCGACCCACTCCCGCTGTGATTGGATAGAGTGGGAGCCAATCACCTTTGCCCGCCAATACCCACCGATTGTTTTAGAGGCAGACAGAAAGGCTGGCTGCCTATGTAAACAAGGCAAATTGCCGTTCTGTGACAGGAATTTGTGTTTCTGCTAAGCAAGAACACAGATCTCTGTCTTCTTACAGTTAAAGCACCCCCACAGTTAAAAAAGCACTCCCTAGGATTGCCCCTGATGTTAACCCCTTCCCAACCAGTGTCATAAGTACAGTGACAGTGCATATTTTTTAGCACTCATCACTGTATTGGTGTCACTGGTCCCAAAAAAGTGTAAAAGTGTGTTAGGTGTTGCATTTTTGCAATTTTGCAGTCCCGCTATAAAGTTGCAATTTTGCAGTCCCGCTATAAGCCACTGATCGCTGCCATTACTAGTAAAAAAAACAATCTTTAAAAATCCCATAAATATATCCCGTAGTGTGTAGACCAGGGGTCTCCAAACTGTGGCCCGAGGGCCGGATGTGGCCCTTTGCTAGCCTTTATCCGGCCCTTGGAGCACTAATCTTCCATATGATATTTGGTACTATTTCTCCCACTGACACCAACAATGGGGCATTATTTTTTCCACTGACACCAACAATGGGGTACTATTTCTTTCACTGATACCAGTGATGGCGCACTATTCCTCCTCTTATTCATCACTAACATGGAGACCATGTTTACTCTTACTGATGTTGGGCCGAGGACATTTTCTGCCCCCAATGGCCACAATCCGGCCCCCTTAAAATCTGAAGGACAGAAAACTGGCCCTTTGTTTGAAAAGTTTGGAGACCCCTGGTGTAGACGCTGTAACTTTTGCGCAAAACAATCAATATACACTTATTGGTGTTTTTTTTTTACCAAAAATATGTAGCAGAATGCACTTTGACCCAAACTGATGAAGAAATAAGATTTAAAAAAAAAAATTGGATATGTTTTATAGCAGAAAGTAAAAAATATATATTTTTTCAAAATGGACTGTCTTTTTTGTTTATAGAGCAAAACTGCAGAAGTGATCAAATACCACCAAAAGAAAGCTCTATTTGTGATAAAAAAAAACCATAAATTTTATTTGGGTAAAGTGTTGCACGACCACGCAATTGACAGTTAAAATAACGCAGTGCCGTGCCGCAAAAAAGGGCCTGGTCATGAAGGGGGTAAAACCTTCCAGGGGTGAAGTGGTTAAAGAAGCACTTCATTAAAATAGTCAGGGAATTCGTAGTGCCCAACAATAATGAACACTTTGGTGAGAAGCAATCTAACCTGTCTGATGTGGGGGTGCAGTAAAACATGTCAGAGGGCAGCAGAGCAGTGTATAGGAGTCAGTAGGGCAGTGTAGAGAGGGTCAGCAGGGGAGAGGATAGGGTTGACAGTTTGTAGGACATTATACCCAGGCCATTAGGCTGCGTTTTGTACCGCGATTTGCGGCGACAAAATGCCGCGATTGTGAATGCAGCTCACCCCCTCTATGGAGATGGTTCACATCTCCTATGCCGAACGCCGAAAGCCGCCTGAAAAAAAGGTCCGGGACTTTTTTTCAGGCGTACGGCGTACGGCGTTCGGCGTTCGGCGGGGAGATGTGAACCATCTCCATAGAGGTGCATGTTAAATCATCCCTCTGGTGTCTCGGGGCTGCAGCGGCGTCACACTACAGGCGTATATACGCCTAGGTGTGAACGGGGGCTTAGTTTGTAGGACAGTGTACAGTGAGTCGGCAGGGCAGTGTTCAGGGATCAGCTGGATGAATAGCGAGGGTTATCAGGGCAGAAGACAGGGATCAGCAGAGTGGAGGACAGGGATCAGCATGGTAGAGGAGAGGAGAAGGATCTGTAGAAACCTTCTGCCTTTACAACTCCTTTAAGCGTTAGCAATAAAACCTGGAAGCTGATTGGTTTCTCTGCAGAATTGTGACTAATTTTGCACTCTCTGGCTTTAGTAAATAATGTCTATAACATTATTATTCTGTATTGTGTCTGAAACCCAAATAAACAGGGACACAGAAGAGTTTACAGCAACACCAATCATCAGGGCTGGACTGGGACAAAAATTTGGCCCTGGACTTCATCCAGACTGGCCCACTTTGACAGGTCTCTCCCAGGGCCGTCGGACAACTTCCGCACCCCCCCCCCCCCGGCCACCCAAGCCCCCTCTCCCCCTTAACTAGCCAGTGGAAAAGCTAGACATTATTTCACCTGGGGAAAATAATCAGTTTGGTACCCCCCCTTATGGGACAAGATTAGGCAGAAGTGAGAAACTCCCAGGCCATAGCTGTTGAGTCAGCTGTCTGTCCCCTTCTCCATGCTCCTCTGGTCCTCCCCCTGCTTCTCTGTTCTCCCCAGGTGAGCGCTGCGGGAAGAGAAAGAGAGAGGTGCAGAGGGGGGCGGCGGTCTGCTGTCACTGAAGCCGGCCCACTGAGCCATCGGCCCACCGGGAAACTCCCTGTAGTCCCAATGGCCAGTTCATCCCTGCCAATCATTAAGGTCAACAGTGACATAAAATATCTATACCTCTGAGATGATTACAGCAAGGATGTAAGTATGGCCACTGCAGACTATGCAGCTGTTATGGGGCCCAGGGGCCCCATCTCTCTATGTCTACATTGTGACTTTTGCAGGTAGCAATAGTGTTTGCTGAATACCCTTGTAAAATAATAACATGTATAGTTTGGGTACCTCTATATGGTACTGGTATGAAAGCAATTAGGATTCTGTATCACAAGAGGAATTTTGTTTGGGTTAAACATATGGCTCCCAGATGTTTTCACTTTGGGGCCCTGTCACGCATAGTTATGTGTGTAATTTTTAGCTTTAGCTATCGAACTTTGTAAACAATAGGCAACTGCATGGGTAAATTTAACAACAGGCGAGAAATGAGTGGCAACAGGAGGTAAAATTAAAATTAACCTAAAGCTCCGCCTGTTGGCTTGAAATGAAAGCATACATTTTGACCATTCAGTATTTCGTATTTAAAAAGAAAATGATCTCTTTCCTACACTTGTGAATATGTGGCACCTTGTGATTTGTTGATCCCATTCCACTGCCGTAGCTGGATTTTCCTATTTTACGTGTAAGTGGATGCTTATTACAGTTTATAATTATATAGTTTGAATAAACTGTACAAAGCTGCTGACATCGCTCCACAATCTGCTTTTTCTGTACTTCATATTTACCTGACTAAAATAATATTTGTTTGTATTTATTTTCTTTTTAGTCCTGACCCCAATAAAAAAAAGTATATACGCAATCCATTATCCATAAAAATGACATATTATTAATAAGATGAATAAGTATCAGTGGGTAGATAACTAGCAGGTTATTTATAAGACCCTGTGACTTAAAAGAGAATCAAAGTCAGTAACCGCTCCTTGGATGATATTAGTGATTTTATTTCATCAAAGCTGCATAGGGCTCTGTTTTTGTCTCTATTAAAGGACATGTCTTATTCAGAACTAGAAGATTAAACACATTTTCTAAAAGCTTTCATGCTTCCCAGTACAAATGAAAAATTAAAACAGCTCAATTAGTCACTCGGAGTGCAATATGATTTTTATGGAGTCTTTTAATGTTTCCAGAATTGGTGTCTGTGTTTTGTTAATTATATATGGTTTTAAGGTTATCCTTATGTTTAGGAAATTATACAAATTAACAGAGAGAAAGGGGCATGGTATAAAAATGACCATAAAGAATAATGCATAGGCCAGTATTTCCAAGAATAAAATATACATTAACACATTTAAAACATTGAATACATAAAAATGTATATATAGATTAAATAATATAAGCTAAGAACTCTCTTATTTTAAAGTGTACAATATGTCTGGGCACATGAAAAAAAAAAATACGTTATCAGTACATCGTTATCAGTAAGTTATCAGTACATCTCTGCAATTGGGTGCAAATTTTGCCCCTTAAAAATAGCTGCAAGTATAGGAAAATACCTGTTCATCTGCCAAAAATTTCCTAACTCCTTTAAATGAACCGACTACACTACCTCTATTGCACTGAAATCCCAGTCAGGGCTATCAGCCCTGCCTGCATTCTCTCTTCCGGAACTACAGACCACCCCCCTCTCATCATCACTATTATATTAAAGCAGAGAAGAAAAGTAACCGCTCAGATGAACCAAGGAACTTTTACTCACTGGGTCCAAACCGTGGGTTCCGGCAATGCAATTAATGCAAAATTGAAGAGAAGAAGCTGGGACAGCCGCACTCCAAAAACGTTCCTTTTTATTAAAACTGGTCACAGAACATCACACGCCACAGCAAACAATCAGGAAAAGGCTAATGCGTTTCACACTGTGCTTCAGTGCTTATTCATAGCATTCAAAACCAAAAACAGATTGTATTGCAGCTTACCAATCATTAGATGTAGTAACTGCATCCGTTTTATTTTCTTTGGCTTTTCACCTGGTTATCTAGCCAGTGACACACCTCCTATATTAGCTAGACACAACTCTGGATGAATGAGCGCAGGAGGCACTGACAGTCTGGGGGAGGGTAGTCCTAAATGTATGTAGCGCCTGTGTACTTTATAGTACCGGTGTTAGTTAAATTTAGAGGGAGATCAGAGTGTAGTTAACCTCTGATCCAAATTGCTATGTGTAAATATGGTCTCTGTCTCAGCTTGGCTGTGCTGCAGGCTTATTCTGTTGTACTGGGGCGTTCTTCCAGCCCCGGCGCTGCAGGTGGCAGCAGTAGAGTCAAGGTTTGGGTGCTCTTTCCCAGCAGCCAATCAGGAGGGTTTGGCCTCGCTTTGCATGCTGGGGAGGGGTATTTATGGGGCAGACGCCATTGGTTCGGGGTCTTCTTCTTCGAGTGTGGCACCCACCTTTAGGGTGACCACATCACAGCACCCCAGCGTTATGGCCTACCTGACCGGGGCATGCGTGCCATGTGGTGTTCCTGGTTCCGGGACCATGATGGCCTTGGAGCATCTGAACAGCGACGGGGGACCCAGTGTGCGACTGGGTTCCCACCTTTGAGGATCCCAAGCTGTATTGCTGTTCCGTGGGGAGTCCATCTGAGGAGCGCCATTGAGAGGCTGGCGGTCCAAAAGGGCCTCGACAAACCACCAGGGATCGAGGTAGCTGGACACTGAGGGATTGATCACCTGTAAGTCGGTACCTGGGCGACAAGTAGAAGGAGATCCAGGCGTAATTCATTTAATGAGGATTAGCTCCGTAACTACACAATCAGAGAGGGCCTGTGGCAGAGGTGTTTCCCTGACAGTCACCAAGGAGGGTCTGTGGCAGAGACTTTTCCTCAAGTTCAAGTTCACCAAGGAGGGTCTGTGGCAGGGACTTTATCCTACAAATGTCCGAGTGATACTCCGGCTGCCAGGTCAGTGAGAGAGGCCTACACTAAACCCACTCACACAGGAGTGGCGCAAGAAAGAGTTACGCTTGGGAGCAGGACTGTTTCCCTATCATCACTCATGAATCTGCAGTTCTCCTTCCTTCTTTAACTTTACTTTCCTCACCACAAGTTTATTGTTTTTACCCGGCTGGGCAATAAACAGCACAGCAAAGAGCACCTGTTGTGGACATTCCTTTACTTCTACTAAATGCAATACGCATCATTCACCCCTAGGAATTCGGAGGAGCCATGAGGTAAATGTGGCGCCCAAACATCCAGCAGCTCCACTGGGGGTAATGCTATATGTATTAGCAGATTTAAATACACTAGCAAATTAAACCCAAATTCCAGCTCACACTTTATAATCAGTTACAGCAAACTTTTGGGATAAGGGCTTTACATGAATGAATAAAATCTGAACATTTTATACACCCTACACCCTGGTTTGTCCCATTCATGTAAAATGATACATTCTGCTGGAGAGCTTGTGCTTTGGAAAACCAACAGACTTGCTGGCTGGATCACCAGATGAAAATAGAAGAAAAAAAAAAAAGCCTAAAAAAAGTGAATGCAGCAATCACATCTAGGAATTGGTGAACTGCAATATAATAAATGTTTGTGTAGCACTACCCCCGAAGGAGTTGCTGAGTATTTTCGGGCGGCATGTTACCTCTATCTTCTCGCTGTCCAGGGTAATAAAAGAGAGTCTGAAGAACTCCAATGTCCACAAGATACACTTCTTTTTCTAGGATTTATTTGCAGAACTTAGTAGAAAAGAAGTTGGAGGGGTGGAAGGGTAAATAGGTTAATAGGTTCAGGTGCATGATCTCAAATAGGAAACACTCCTGCTTCCAGCAAACAGTTCTCGTCGCCACTCTAGCCAGAGTGGGTATTGCTCACCCGGATAGGTCCCTCTCACTGGCCTAGCAGCCAGAATGGCACACAGAATAAAGTCTCTGCCACAGACCTTCCTTTACAAGGAGACACCTTTGGTCCAGAATCCTCTGCCACAGGATTCAGCACCCGGATCTCTCCAGATTAACTTCTGTAGAACTTAGATATGACAGGTGATCACCATCAAGCCCCTCAGTGTATGGTGCATCCTTCGATGAAGTTTCCAGGCCTTCTCCCAAGATACCAGCCTCTTGCATGGTCCTCTCCAGGATAGGTCCTCCCCTGGCTCCCTTCATCAAGTGGCTTCCTCCCACAGGACAGACAGCACAGGATCACCTTGAAAATGCAGACCTAGTCTGACTACTGGGCCTACTAAGCGAAATCACAACCTCGGACCAACGTGGTCCCGGAGCCAGGATTCAGGAACATGCTCCCCAGGCCAGGCGAGCCACGAGGCGCATGGGACGACAGCCCATCAACCGACCTTGCCCAATGGTGTCTGTCCCTTAATACCCCTCCCCAGCATGTACAGCGGGACGATCACTACCCTTATTCGCTGCCGAGGGGAAACACCCAATACACCCTGACTCTGCTGCTGTCACCCTTGGCCTGGGACGGTAATAACACCCCCAGGCGAACAACGGGGGGTTCTCCCAGCACAGCCATGGCTGGAACAAAGGCTAAATTGCCCATAATCACAGCTGTCAAATAACAGCTCCGCCCCCCTCTAAATTTAAAGCAGCGCCTGTTCAACAGGAGCAGGTCGCTACATTTTCTTTTGGGTTTAATACTGCCTTAAGGCATCTTTGTAAAAAGGAGTGGTATGACCTTACTCTCTCTCGCACTCTCTCTCTGCTATGTTTATGAATGGGCTGCAAAGTCCAGGTCACGGTGTGAAGTAATTTTGTGGAAAATAGCAGATAGTGCATAGCAATATATTCTTCTTATTATAAATAATAAATAGACCCAAAAGGGGAGAGATTAGGTAGTGAAGAAGGGAGAACTGGGCAGGTCTGACAACACTGCTTGGGATTTCAGTGCAGCAGGGGCACTGTTTTGACTGCTAAACAGGAAGTAAGGAGCTTGCTAGATTTCTGGAAGTCAAAATACACTGAAGGCTGACCGAGCGGGGAAAATCCGTCAGGGTGGTGTGCAGAAGTCAATCGGCAGATCCTATCTGAACAGAACAGGCAAGGAGGAGGGAAGGTGATAAGTCACCAATCTTTCTTTTTTATTTGTAAATGTTGGAGTCGGAGATGCTATGAAGTGCTGACAATTCTGTGTGTGAGTATATACAGGGCTCAAAATTTCAAGTCCTAAGCCACTAGCCAGGCCTTAAGAGTTACTCGCCACCAGTTGCCCCACCCAACACCTCCCCTGCCCCACCCCTAAGTCCGTCCCTAAACACGCCCTTGTAAATTATCTCATGAAATTACACTGTTAAATATTTTAAGCAGAATTAAGTTCCAAAAATAAATATTAACAATAGTAACATAAAGCATATCAGTACCCATCAGTGTGCCCGTGAACGCAGCCTTACAGTGCCCCATCACTTGCAGCCTTACTGTGCCCCATCACTTGCAGCCTTACAGTGCCCCATCACTTGCAGCCTTACAGTGCCCCATCACTTGCAGCCTTACAGTGCCCCATCACTTGCCGCCTTACAGTGCCCCATCAATTGCCGCATTACTGTGCCCCATCAATTGCCGCATTACTGTGCCCCATCAATTGCCGCATTACTGTGCCCCATCAATTGCCTCTCAGCACAAATCCCCTCAATATTCCCCCTCTTAAAAATCTTCACCCCCATATGCCACCTCCCATATGCCACCCCCTCAGCACATTACTTCCCCTCCATTTCCCCCTACCAGCACAAGTCATCACCCTCATATGCCCCCTTTCAGCACAAATCCCCCTTCTCAGTAAAAAAATGCCCCCCATATCCCTCGTCCCAGTATAAATCCCCTCCTTATACAAATTATTTTACCCCCCAAATCCCCCCTCTCAGCACAAATCATCCCCCCCCATCTCCCTGCACAGATCCCCCCTCTCAGCTCAAATCATCCCCCCCATCTCCATGTACAGATTTCCCCTCAGCATAAATCATCCCCCATCTCCCCCTCCCTGCACAGACCCCCCCTCTCAGCACAAATAATCCCCAAATCTCCCCTCTTTCAGTATTAAACCCCTCTTCTTGCCCAAATTCTCTTATTCCCCCAACCAAGCCACCCTCAGCAGAAGACTTACCGGTTATCAGAGACCGGGTCCTCAGTGATTGATGGCTGACACTTTAGCAGCTCCCATCTGTCCCAGCCGGCTACCTGCATGTTAGCAGTGTCAGAGCGCCGGGTGATCTCCTTCGAGTGTGTGTCGGCATTTGCCGACATCTCTTGCGGGGTGTCCCCGGGTCTCCAGCGCAGTGATGCCTGACACTTTAGCAGCTCCTATCTGTCCCAGCCAGCCGCATGTCAGCCAAGTCAGGGCGCCAGGAGATCTCCTTCCCAGGTTCCTCCTCTGCTTTGGCGTGTCTTCTGATGGGACGAGAGGAGGAACCTGGGAAGGAGATCTCCTGGCGCCCTGACACGGCTGACATGCGGCTGGCTGGGACAGATAGGAGCTGCTAAAGTGTCAGCCATCACTGCGCTGGAGACCCGGGAACACCCCGCAGGAGATGTCGGCAAATGCCGACACACACTCGAAGGAGATCTCCCGGTGCTCTGACACTGCTAACATGCAGGTAGCCGGCTGGGACAGATGGGAGCTGCAAAAGTGTCGGCCATCGCGATCGCTGCGCTGTGGACCCCCTGCAGGAGATGTCAGCAAATGCCGACACACACTGTAGTAGCCCACTCGCTATCACCCGAGACTGAAGCCCCGCTCTTGCCCATGCAGTCCTGGCCCCTGGTGCCACCCCTTTGGCGGGTGTCACCTGGTGCGGTCCGCACCCCCATAGCAACGCCGCTGCAAACCCCGCTCCATGACACACAGCGGAAGATGCCCACTGTGTGTGATACAAGAGGGGGAGAAGGAGAGCGCTGCAGCCTTGGCTCAAAGCGGTGCCAGGGCAGTCCAGTCCTGCCGTTCTCTGTGTCCTTCGGCTGACAGAACTGCCAGCCTGGTTCACCCCAGCTCCTCACTCGCCCTGGAATAAATTCCACTCGTAAAATGCTGAGGGCTGAGTATATATATATATATATATATATATATATATATATATATATATATATATATTGTGGCAGAGCGAAGCTCTGTCCCAATGAAAATGATATTGAAGTGGACACAGAGTCTGCATTTCGGCTAAATGCAGAGCTGCAGAGCTTACATTTTAAGACAGAGAAAACTGCTCTGGCAGTTTTCTCAGATTTATTTATCTCTAAAAGGGGCTCTGTGGCTTGGAGATTCCTCAGAGATATGGGTGGGATAGGATCTCCAACCCTGTCCAGGTTTTAGAGACAGCCTGCAAGCTGTGTGCCCAGGTGCACACAGCTCATATAATGAAGGGCTGGAGAGAGGAAGGTGGAGTTGGAGCAGTGGCTGCTTGTGAGCACCTCTGTGTGAAGATAGATACTGTGTGCGTCCAAGAAGCTCAAAGCTGTGTGCATTGAGGGGCTTGAAGCTATGTGCGCTTAAGGAGCCCAAAGACTGTACGCATCCAAGACTGTTGGACTGGAAGATCTGGTGGTTTAAGGTACCAGTGCTGTTGAAGAGTAGCCAGGTGGGCTAGTATTTTCAGTTACTTTCTGAACACCGTTTAAACCCCTGCGTGGGACTCCTGAGTGGACTTTTGTTTTGTTTTTTTCCTTATTTAATAAACGTGGGCTACCAGGCACTTAACAATATATGCCTGTTTGGTGTGGACTCACTACACAAAAATGCATCTACCATGAGAGCTAACAACCCCCAATATCACAATATATATATATATATATATATATATATATATATATATATATATATATATATATATATACAGTTGTGATCATAAGTTTACATACCCTGGCAGAATTTATGATTTTTTTGCCCATTTTTCAAAAAATATGAATGATAACACAAAAAGTTTTCCTTCTAACTCATGGTTAGTGTTTGGCTGAAGCCATTTATTATCAATCAACTGTGTTTACTCTTTTTATATCATAATGGCAACAGAAACTATCCAAATGACCCTGATCAAAAGTTCACATACCCCAGTTCTTAATACCCTGTATTGCCCCATTTTAACATCAAGGACAGCTTCCAGTCTTTTGTGGTATTTGTGGATGAGGCTCTTTATCTTCTCAGATGGTAAAGCTGCCCATTCCTCTTGGCAAAAAGCCTCCAGTTCCTGTAAATCCTTGGGCTGTGTTGCATGAACTGCACGTTTTGAGATCTCCCCAGAGTGGCTCAATGATATTGCGGTCAGGAGACTGAGCTGGCCACTCCAGAACCTTCACTTTATTTTGCTGTAGCCAATGACAGGTCGACTTGGCCTTGAGTGTTTTGGATCATTGTCTGTTGGAATGTCCAAGTACGTCCCATGCGTAGCTTCCTGGCTGATGAATGCAAATGTTCCTTCAGCTTGCCAACAATTTTGACGAGATTTCCTGTGCCTTTGTAGCTCACACATCCCCAAAACATCTGTGATCCACCTCCATACCTTTCATCATAGGCCTTGTTGACTCCTCTCCAAATGTAGCGTTTATGGTTGTGGCCAAAAAGCAAAATGTTGGTCTCATCACTCCAAATGACTTTGTGCCAGAAGGTTTGAGGCTTGTCTCTGTGCTGTTTGGTAGACATGTGCACAGAATTTTTTTTCGTTTTTTTTTGTTCTGTTTCGTATCGTTCCGTAGGTTCGTTCCCGTTCGTTTTTCGTAAGACGCCTGTTTTCCTGTTCGTTCCCGTTCGTTTTTCGTACGACGCGATTTTTTCGTATTCCGATCGTTTCGTATTTTGGTTACCGTTTTATTTTCGTACATGCGGGATGGTTCGTTATTCTGTTTAATTCATGTTCATTACTTGTTAGACAATAATTTTCGTGAATTTTTGTACTTTCGTAAATATATCGCGGGATTCGCTGCACTTTCAACACGCGGCTCATCCATATTAACTATTGTTAAGCCCCATACACTTGGTCAGACTTTTTTAACAACAAACATAAAAACGATCGTTTTACCGAACGTTCGTTCGTTTTTAAACTCCATCAGAAAACCATTTTTGGGTTCCAGGTTCAAAAGTCTGGCCAACTGATCTCCCTTCAGACGAAAATCCACAGAAAAGTTTATTTGGCTTTACTGTACTACTGTACTCAGCACAAAAAAGAAGCTGCTTCACTAACTAACTACACTCACTGCCCATTCAAAAAAAAGAAAATGACATCTTATAACAAAAGATTTGCATTCTGTATTTTGAAACCAAATTACGAACAGAAAAAAGGAATACAGAATACAAATCTTTTGTTATAAGATGTCATATGAACATACAAACAGAAAAAGGAATCAAACAAAATACAGAATGAAAATCTTTTGTTAGATGTCATATGAACATACGACTGAAAATCTAAATACGAACAGAACAAGGATTCAAACAAAATAAAGAATGCAAGTCTTTTGTTATAGATGTCATATTCGTTCTTTTGCCGTTTTCGTTTTGTCGTATTTTCGTCGGATCGTTCGTTCGTATTTGCGGTTGTTCGTTATGCGACTCATTCGTAATCCCGTCGTTTTCGTATTTTGGTGCTTACATTTTTTCGTATGTACACATTATTCTGCGGGTACGAAAATTAACATTTTCGTACGAAAATAACATTCGTATGAACGGAAATGCACATATCTACTGTTTGGCGTATTGTAATCGGGATACTTCGTTGCATTTGCGTAGTAATGGCTTTCTTCTGGCGAATCGACCATGCAGCCCATCTTTCTTCAAGTGCCTCCTTATTGTGCATCTTTAAACAGCCACACCACATGTTTTCAGAGAGTCCTGTATTTCACCTGAATTTATTTGTGAGGTTTTCTTTGCATCCCGAATAATTTTCCTGGCAGTTGTGGCTGAAAAGTTAGTTGGTCTACCTGACCATGGTTTGATTTCAACAGAACCCCTCATTTTCCACTTCTTGATTAGAGTTTGAACACTGCTGATTGGCATTATCAATTCCTTTGATATCTTTTTATATCCCTTTCCTCATGAAAGCCCCCCTTAACCCTGTAGAGGGCTACAGCTGCTACCTGGCAGACCAACTGCAGAGAATGGAGGAGGGACAACGGGCCCTGGCTGAAGACATTTTTGCCACTGTGATTCAGAGGGGAAGAAGGGGCCTGCTGACTGAGACCACACACCTCAGTGACCTGGCCCATCCTTCTCCTCCTCCTCCTCCTCCTCCTGCCACATTCTCACCACCAGCACCACAGCCTGCAAGGGGGCGTGGAGGGACCCGTGGAAGGAACGCTGCAGGGAGCCGTGGAAGGAACGCTGCAGGGAGCCGTGGAAGGAAGGCTACAGGGAAGACAAGAAAGTGATTCCCTGGCTTCAAGCTGATCTGCCAGAAAACGCAGGTTGTTGTTGGAGTACCACAGCTTGGGGACATGTATGATATCTGCTGCTGCTCCTGATTTCAGTGATTTGGGGACCAGATTGTGATCCCAATTAGAGGGACTCCTCAGGTTATTTATTTTGTTGTTTATCATGGTGAAATCTGCATTTGGGGTCCAAAGTCTGCATATATTTGTCTGATTGTTCAATTGTTTCCCTTCATCTTAAATTTTTTGGACCAGAATAAATGGAGATTTCATTTAAGTTAAATACTTGTCTATGTGTTTTTCTGGTGAATAGCCATAAAACATTTCAGAAATACAATGTGTAATTAACAAAGCACACAACCTCCTTGAGAGGGGAGGGAGGCGGGGGGAGAATGTTGTTGTGATAACTTGATAAAAAAATATATATATATCACCTGGAAAAAAAAGGAGATATGGAGTAAACAAAATTATTATGGAGATGTGGCTTTTAAAAAATATATATATATATTATTCATGAGATCACAAGCAAAAATCCTTTAGACCGTTTTCATCAGTGGAAACCGATCGTGTGTACGCGGCTTTACAGTTCTCCTCCCTACCCTGTGATTGGACAGTGAAAGGCAAAGCAGGACACTGATAAAGTCATCTCTGTCACTCTGCTCCCTCCTCCTATCAGCATGTCCCTTATCCTTCTTTTTTATTTCTTTAAGCTCTTTTAATCAAAAAAATCAATAAGAAGATCTTCAATCTTTCATCATTATTTATAAGAAATCTGTCTGTTTATTTCAGTTCCAAGGTAATAATCACCTCTCTAGCTTTGCAGTGGGAGTCACCTTCCCCCAGAAACCCCTTTCTTCCCTTTTTTTACATTTACCTTTTCCAAACAGCTGTCACACACGGTCATCTTTGTTTTAAAGTGGAGTTCTGCCCCCCTCCCCCGCCTCCAAAAATTAAAAGTCAGCAGCTACAAATACTGTAGCTGCTGCCTTTTACTATTAGGCCCCATTCACACCTGAGCGTATCGTTTTTTCCGGCGTTTTGTCGTACGTTTTGTCGCGCGTATTCGCACGTTTGCATACAGCGTTGGCCGACGTTTTTGAACTTTATCGTTTTTTATTTTAGCCAATAGGAAAAATGATCATCTCTTTCATCATTTGTTGCTATGTTTGTAGATCTTTTTTATCTTCTTCCTGGGTGAATATTCTATTTCACAGAACAGATTAAAGCGACAAAACGCCCGTAGAAACGCTTGTTGTTGCGCTAGACGCTTGAATCGAGCGTTTCCATTAGTTTCTATGGGAATACAAACGTTCAAAAACGCCCAAATCAGCCCAATTCGAGCGTCAAAAAAGGGTCCAGAATTTGTTTGAGCTTCAGGCATTCGGCTTCAGGCGTTTTGGAGTGGAGATGTGAACCATCTCCATAGAGAATAATGTATTTTTTCCCCTCTAGCGTTTTATAGCTTCAGGCTTCAGGCTACAAAATGCTCAGGTGTGGGCCCTTAGGGCACTTAGTCCAGGCATCCAGGGGCAGTCCGTCCCAGGTGCCACACATTGTCAGGCCAAAGGCACTTAGGGGTGTGGGCTGGCACATGGCAGTAGCACAAAGTAGGAGTGCCACTGCCAGTTACATGTATTTCTGTCTGGTGCCGGTCACCTAATAACAATCCTCAGGTCGGTCTGTGCCATTTTTGCAGAGGAGGAGGGGCCTGGTCACCCAGGGGAACAAAGGGAGGAGAAACAACCGACACCACCACTGACACCATCACTGACACCACATCGCTGCCACCACTGCCACCGCCGTCCAAGTATTGTGTCTTTGTCTGATCACAGGGCTTAGCATACACGCCACCAGCCTCCAGCATCTGTGCTTTGTACTATTGCATGTGGGTTGTGTCAGTGGGCTCTGGGTATGTGTGTGTGCGGGTCTTGGGCATACATGGGGGGTATAAAGTGAGGGCAGGTGACAGCAGACACAGCCTGAAGATCAATCTCATACTAGATGGCATAGGAGATGTATTCAAGATGATGGGTGTATACTATAACTAGATCCCCATGGGGGAATCATAGGCCAATCTGGGGTGGAGGCTGCCAGATGAGGGGGGGTGCCAGATATAGGATCCTCCCTGTGTGCCAAATACACTAGGTATGCCCCTGGGTGTTCTCATCCGAGCTGATTTTTTAATCAGCTCTCAGGTGCTGGTGCCACCATATTGGCTGAGGGAAACCAGGAGTGAAGCCTTGCGGCTTTACTGTCAGTTTCCTACTGCTCATGCGCAAATCATTATGCGTTCTGTGAATGGGCAAGCTGCGGGAGGAAGGAGGAGGGGTCTCATTCAACCCCAAAGAAGTAAGTGCATCTAGTGGCAGTTAGGGATTACTACAGGAGACAAATATCAGAAAGGGGGTAGGTAATACAGCTAGGGGCTATCTTTTTTACTTAAAGGGGTTGTAAAGGTTTGTTCTTTATTTTCTAAATTTAAGATAGTGCATTGTTGGTTCACTAACATTTTCCTTCGATTTCCCTTCTAAATGTTTTTTTTTTCTTTTTCTGAATTTCTCACTTCCCGTTCCTCCTCAGTAAGCTGTTCTGGCTGACTAACCCCCATGGATGATGGGGGCAAGATTACTGAGGAGAAACAGGAAGTGAGAAATTCAGACAAATAAAAAAACATTTAGAAGGGAAATCGAAGGAAAAGGTAAGTGAATCAACAATGCATTAGCTTAAAGGTACATATTTAGAAAATAAAAAACAAACCTTTACAACCCCTTTAAACCCCTGCTGGGGGGGGGGGTTAATTGCCTGGAGTTGGGATTTAAAACAATCCTTTGTGCCACCAATCATATTCTTTAACTGTCTATTTTTTCTTTAACTGCAAGAGAAGCAGTTAAATGCAAGTTGAAGATCAAGCAATATCATTGTTCCAGATATATTTCAAAAAGATGAGCAGCTAGGTCTGCTTTCTACACATCGTCTGTTCTTGTAACAATAGAACAAGAAGGAAGGATCCCATTTGCACTAGTCCCTGTTCAATTAGTTACTTGAACTAGCAAAGACTGAGCCAGTGTCTCCTCTTAGCCCCCTCTACCTTGTAACATAATCATTGTATTTTACATCTCTGGAGAAAAAAAATAAAAGGGCCTTTCTGAGGACACTCTCTAACTCTGGGTCGTACATCACAGAAAATACATCGTTATTCATGTCAAGAAGGATGATCAAGGTCTTCCTGTTTTATCAGCGATTAGGCTGGAGAGGGAAAAAGACTTGGCAGGGAGCCAGTGATGTTCTTTCTATTGTGAAGTAGCAGGAGCAGCCGTTGATCTCTGAAGGCAATTGATGTGGGATCCCCAGTAAAAGATTCTTCTATCTCTGATATTTATTCATAACGTTACCTATGTGTCGGATATTGTTTATTATATTAGCCGACATTATTATATTCGGTGTGTTTAAGTTTGAAACGGAAATAATAAATAAATGTGTACAGTAGCCAAAAAGCCAAATGCCTATAAATCAGGATTTAGTGTAACCAAATTCCTCTGGCCTCTATCTACAGTCTGAAGAATGACCAATATTTGGGAGATTTTTTTTACTTGTGTGTTGGGAAAAAAACGTTTCCTGACCAATTCCATGGCAGCATACATATGCTACGCATACGTAACCCAACCTCCACTCCTCCCCAATAGGACCCCACTCCCATAAATCTTTGCTCTGAGCCAGAGGCCACATTCCTTTTTTGTCCTCCTCCTAAGGACCCATTTGGTTATTCAACTACCTGCGTGATCAAGACTGGCCATTGGCAACCACTGGGATGACAGGTCGGATACTCCGATAAGCCTTAGCTATTAGCAGGGTATTAAGTGGGTGGTGATTTCCAGCAAATGGAATCTCTTGTGAGGCATGTGGTACAAGAATCACGCGATCACATGCCTGACGAAAGGGTCCTGCGTGACTCCGAAACATTGCACTTTTCTTGTGTTGTGATCATGCAAAAAACTACCCGTTTGGATGCCACTTTGTGCTGATCCTTTGGACACATAGGGTCACACGATGAGTCACAGCCCAATGATTTCAATGGCACCTATTCCAATCTATGCAACCCAAAGTTGCAGCGACTCTGGAAAGAGTCCTGCAACTAATTGGGTGTGACTTTTGATGCAGATTCTATCTAGAGAATGTAAAGTTGGTTCAGTGCTGCCCTCAGAATCGTATCAAGGTTGCACTCCAAAGTCGCACTCTAAATCGTGTGACTTTGGGGTCGCAATAGTGGACATGTAGTCTTAGAGAGAGTGTTCTATTTTCCCCATTCCTAACAGAACTAGAGGACATCAGACCATCTCCAGCCATTTGGGCTTTCAACATCACCCTGTCTGTTTTCAGGGTCTAATTGTTTGTTATAGTCTTTATTAGGGATGAGCTCCGCGTTCGATTCGAACGTATGTTCGAATCGAACATCGGTCGTTCGATCGTTCGTCGAAAATCGAACAAAACGGGTCGTTCGCGCCAAATTCGAATGACACTAAACGTCCCATAATTCACTGGGGCGTTGAGCGCTGATGATTGGCCAAGCATGCTGTATGTCCCGCATGCTTGTCCAATCACAGCGCTCAAAAAACGAAGAGCCATAGGAAGTGTAGTCAGTATAGTTAAAAGTACAGTTTGTAGAGAATATATTCACATCCTTAGGCGTTGTCAATATATTTATAAACTGTACAGCTCAGCTAGTTTATCTATCAGGCAGGAGATTGTTCTACATGCAGCGCTCTAACGTGTTGTATTGCCTGCATTAGGGATTTACTTTAAATATAATTATTCTGTGTTATTTAACGTGTGCTAGTTAATTGCACACACAGACGCATTACCTGTTACTGCACGTGTGCAATTTATTTGCACAGAAGCGCAGTCGCTGTTAATGCAACTGGGCTATTGAATTTCACAGAAACGCAGTCGCTATTACTGCGTGCGTGCTGTTTAATAGCAACTAAAGGCAGTTGGTGTCACTGCGTGCGTGCTGTTAAATCGCATTTGACCGCAGTCGCTATTACTGCGTGCGTGCTGTTTAATAGCAACTAAAGGCAGTTGGTGTCACTGCGTGCGTGCTGTTAAATCGCATTTGACCGCAGTCGCTATTACTGCGTGCGTGCTGTTTAATAGCAACTAAAGGCAGTTGGTGTCACTGCGTGCGTGCTGTTAAATCGCATTTGACCGCAGTCGCTATTACTGCGTGCGTGCTGTTTAATAGCAACTAAAGGCAGTTGGTGTCACTGCGTGCGTGCTGTTAAATCGCATTTGACCGCAGTCGCTATTACTGCGTGCGTGCTGTTTAATAGCAACTAAAGGCAGTTGGTGTCACTGCGTGCGTGCTGTTAAATCGCATTTGACCGCAGTCGCTATTACTGCGTGCGTGCTGTTTAATAGCAACTAAAGGCAGTTGGTGTCACTGCGTGCGTGCTGTTAAATCGCATTTGACCGCAGTCGCTATTACTGCGTGCGTGCTGTTTAATAGCAACTAAAGGCAGTTGGTGTCACTGCGTGCGTGCTGTTAAATCGCATTTGACCGCAGTCGCTATTACTGCGTGCGTGCTGTTTAATAGCAACTAAAGGCAGTTGGTGTCACTGCGTGCGTGCTGTTAAATCGCATTTGACCGCAGTCGCTATTACTGCGTGCGTGCTGTTTAATAGCAACTAAAGGCAGTTGGTGTCACTGCGTGCGTGCTGTTAAATCGCATTTGACCGCAGTCGCTATCACTGCGTGCGTGCTGTTTAATAGCAACTAAAGGCAGTTGGTGTCACTGCGGCTATTTTGTTACTTTACACTTGAGCCAAGTCGCTCTTACTGTGTGGTTGCTGTTTAATACCATCTGAACGCAGTTGGTGTGACAGCGACTATTTTGTTACTTTACACTTGAGCCAAGTCGCTCTTACTGTGTGGTTGCTGTTTAATACCATCTGAACGCAGTTGGTGTGACAGCGACTATTTTGTTACTTTACACTTGAGCCAAGTCGCTCTTACTGTGTGGTTGCTGTTTAATACCATCTGAACGCAGTTGGTGTGACAGCGACTATTTTGTTACTTTACACTTGAGCCAAGTCGCTCTTACTGTGTGGTTGCTGTTTAATACCATCTGAACGCAGTTGGTGTGACAGCGACTATTTTGTTACTTTACACTTGAGCCAAGTCGCTCTTACTGTGTGGTTGCTGTTTAATACCATCTGAACGCAGTTGGTGTGACAGCGACTATTTTGTTACTTTACACTTGAGCCAAGTCGCTCTTACTGTGTGGTTGCTGTTTAATACCATCTGAACGCAGTTGGTGTGACAGCGACTATTTTGTTACTTTACACTTGAGCCAAGTCGCTCTTACTGTGTGGTTGCTGTTTAATACCATCTGAACGCAGTTGGTGTGACAGCGACTATTTTGTTACTTTACACTTGAGCCAAGTCGCTCTTACTGTGTGGTTGCTGTTTAATACCATCTGAACGCAGTTGGTGTGACAGCGACTATTTTGTTACTTTACACTTGAGCCAAGTCGCTCTTACTGTGTGGTTGCTGTTTAATACCATCTGAACGCAGTTGGTGTGACAGCGACTATTTTGTTACTTTACACTTGAGCCAAGTCGCTCTTACTGTGTGGTTGCTGTTTAATACCATCTGAACGCAGTTGGTGTGACAGCGACTATTTTGTTACTTTACACTTGAGCCAAGTCGCTCTTACTGTGTGGTTGCTGTTTAATACCATCTGAACGCAGTTGGTGTGACAGCGACTATTTTGTTACTTTACACTTGAGCCAAGTCGCTCTTACTGTGTGGTTGCTGTTTAATACCATCTGAACGCAGTTGGTGTGACAGCGACTATTTTGTTACTTTACACTTGAGCCAAGTCGCTCTTACTGTGTGGTTGCTGTTTAATACCATCTGAACGCAGTTGGTGTGACAGCGACTATTTTGTTACTTTACACTTGAGCCAAGTCGCTCTTACTGTGTGGTTGCTGTTTAATACCATCTGAACGCAGTTGGTGTGACAGCGACTATTTTGTTACTTTACACTTGAGCCAAGTCGCTCTTACTGTGTGGTTGCTGTTTAATACCATCTGAACGCAGTTGGTGTGACAGCGACTATTTTGTTACTTTACACTTGAGCCAAGTCGCTCTTACTGTGTGGTTGCTGTTTAATACCATCTGAACGCAGTTGGTGTGACAGCGACTATTTTGTTACTTTACACTTGAGCCAAGTCGCTCTTACTGTGTGGTTGCTGTTTAATACCATCTGAACGCAGTTGGTGTGACAGCGACTATTTTGTTACTTTACACTTGAGCCAAGTGGCTCTTACTGTGTGGTTGCTGTTTAATACCATCTGAACGCAGTTGGTGTGACAGCGACTATTTTGTTACTTTACACTTGAGCCAAGTCGCTCTTACTGTGTGGTTGCTGTTTAATACCATCTGAACGCAGTTGGTGTGACAGCGACTATTTTGTTACTTTACACTTGAGCCAAGTCGCTCTTACTGTGTGGTTGCTGTTTAATACCATCTGAACGCAGTTGGTGTGACAGCGACTATTTTGTTACTTTACACTTGAGCCAAGTCGCTCTTACTGTGTGGTTGCTGTTTAATACCATCTGAACGCAGTTGGTGTGACAGCGACTATTTTGTTACTTTACACTTGAGCCAAGTCGCTCTTACTGTGTGGTTGCTGTTTAATACCATCTGAACGCAGTCGGTGTGACAGCGACTATTTTGTTACTTTACACTTGAGCCAAGTCGCTCTTACTGTGTGGTTGCTGTTTAATACCATCTGAACGCAGTTGGTGTGACAGCGACTATTTTGTTACTTTACACTTGAGCCAAGTCGCTCTTACTGTGTGGTTGCTGTTTAATACCATCTGAACGCAGTTGGTGTGACTTGACTTTACACTTGAGCCAAGTCGCTCTTACTGTGTGGTTGCTGTTTAATACCATCTGAACGCAGTTGGTGTGACAGCGACTATTTTGTTACATAACACCTGAACGCATAACTATGGCTGGAAGGACAAAGAGAGGCAGAGAGTCACGAGGGCAAGCAGGCTCTGCATCTAGAGGTAACGCTGGTGATGGATGTGGTGCATCCTCTTCAGCACGTGGCCGTGGCCGCTCGTCCTTCTTTTCGGGAGCTGGCCGTGTTGAGCCTCAACATGCTGAGAAATTAGTTGAGTGGATGACCAAGCCGTCCTCATCCTCCTCATCCTCTCTCACACAGACTGATTATAGTTTGTCTGGCAAAGCAGCTGCCAAGGCGTCCTCTACCCTCTGCACAATGGGATCACACAATCCTTCCCTAGTCCCACCGTGTCCTCCTGAGGAGTCCCCCGAACTGTTTCAACACAGTGTTGGGTACATGCTAGCTGAAGATGCACAGCGTTTTGAAGACTCCGATGACGGAACACTGATAGAGGAAGGCATTGATGTGAGAGAGGGGGTGGCCGAGAGGGACAACAATCTGGGAGTGATGTTCCCCCAGCTGGAGCATACTGCCAGGTTGTCGCCAGTGATGATGAGGAGGGAGGGGATGATGAGGTCATTGACTCTACCTGGGTGCCTGGTAGGAGAGAGGAGGAGGAGGAAGAGGACGAGGCACAGGCACATCTTCAAAGAGGCAGGAAGCCCTCCAGGGGTCAGCTTAAGGGCAGTACACCAACTGCATTACGTGGCGCTGCTGTGTCTCAACGGTACAGCAAAAGTTCTTTGGTGTGGGCCTTTTTTGAAACCTGTTCATCAGATCCTACCTTTGCTGTTTGCAACATATGTCTCAAGCGTATCTCGCGTGGCCAAAACATCACCCGCTTGGGCACCACATGCTTGTCCAGACATATGTCGACCTGCCATGCAGCTCGTTGGCAGGCATACCAGAAAGACCCACACCAAAGACCAAAGCGGTCCTCCCCTTGCCCTTCTGTGACCTCAAACCCCACTAGACCCCCAGTCCTCTCTGCAGCCTGCACCGGAGGTGTAGAAATAGGTGTGTCACAACGTAGTAGTGGTAGTACATCCGGCCAATCTACTGATATTACCAGACAAATTTCCCTGCCCCAGCTGCTGCAGCGCCGAAAGAAGTACGCTCCCAGCCATCCACATGCCCAGCGGTTGAATGCTAGCTTAGCAAAATTGCTAGCACTTCAACTGCTACCTTTTCAGTTGGTAGATTCTGCCCCCTTCCGTGAGTTTGTGGAATGTGCAGTACCTCAGTGGCAAGTACCCAAACGCCACTTTTTTTCACGGAAGGCGATTCCGGCTCTCTACCGGCATGTGGAAGGCAATGTCCATACCTCGCTGGACAGGGCGGTCAGTGGTAAGGTGCATCTTACCGCTGACTCATGGTCCAGCAGGCATGGACAGGGACGTTACCTGTCTTTTACGGCCCATTGGGTGACTCTGCTGGCAGCTGGGAAGGACGCAGGTCAAGGTACAGTAGTTTTGGAGGTTGTTCCACCACCACGCCTCCAAAACACTACAACTGCTTGTGACACACCTCTCTCCTCCACCCCCTCCTCTTCTTCTTCCTCTGTGGCCTCTTCCTGTGGTGATGTTGGCTCAGAACCAGCCGTGCTCCGTAGGCGTACGACGGGCTACGCAGGAATGCAGGCCAAGAGATGCCATGCGGTCCTAGAGCTGGTGTGCTTGGGAGACAGGAGCCACACTGGGGAAGAGGTTCTTTCAGCTCTGCAGGGGCAGGCTCAGAGGTGGTTGACGCCACGCCAGCTGAAGCCTGGAATGGTGGTCAGCGATAATGGCACCAACCTCCTCTCTGCCCTGCGACGTGGAAAACTCACCCATGTGCCCTGTTTTGCGCATGTTCTCAATTTGGTGGTGAAGCGGTTCTTGGGCAGGTACCCTGGTTTACAGGATGTCCTGAGGCAGGCCAGGAAAGTCTGTGTGCATTTCCGGAGGTCATATAATGCCACTGCTCGGCTGACAGACCTCCAGAGGGAATACAACCTGCCCAAGAACCGCCTAATCTGTGACATGCCCACCAGATGGAACTCTACGTTGGCCATGCTGCAGCGGCTGCACACGCAGCAGAGGGCCATCAATGAGTACCTGTGCCAATATGGCAGCAGAACTGGCTCAGGGGAGCTTGGGTTTTTTTCACCACGCCAGTGGGCCTTGATCAGGGATGCATGCACTGTCCTGTCACCATTTGAGGAGGCCACGAGGATGGTGAGCAGTGACAGTGCATGCATCAGTGACACTGTCCCGCTTATTCACATGTTGGAGCACACCCTACGTGGAATAATGGACAGGGCCCTTGAGGCAGAACAGAGGGAGGAAGAGGAGGACTTCCTTACCTCTCAAGGCCTCCTTTATCCAGACACTGTTCCTGCTTGCCCACCTGGAACACAGGAAGAGGAGGAGGAGGATGAGGAAGAGGAGGAGGAGGAGGATTGTATCAGCAGCATGGAGGTGGAGCCTAGCACTCAGCATCAACAGCAGCAGTCTTCAAGGGATCATTTACAGTCCCAAGGAACACGTGGACTTTTACGTGGCTGGGATGAGGTGGCTGAGGATCCTGTCGTCCTCAGTGACCCAGAGGACTGTGCCCCGAATGCCTCTGCAAACCTACGCTGCATGGCCTCCCTGATCCTGCAAAGCCTGCGTAAGGTTCCTCGTGTACGTGCTATCAAGGAGAGGGATCATTACTGGCTGGCAACTCTCCTTGATCCACGTTACAAGAGTAAGGTAACGGATCTTATGTTGCCATCGCAGAGGGAGCAGAAGATGAAACTACTGCGGGAGGCCTTGCAGAAGGGTCTGTGCAATGCGTTCCCAGAACCGGGGGGATTACCAAAACCTGGCCCTGGACAACGTCTTGCTGAGGCTTCGGTGAGTCAGAGAAGGAGCGGTGGAGAAGGTGGCCGTCTGACCGATGCGTTCAGACAATTTTTTAGTCCGCAGCCCCAAGGTCTGACCGGTTCCAGCAACCATCGCCAGTGTCTGGTTTACATGGTCCGGGAATACCTAGCGGCAAGATCCGACTTGGACACCTTCCCCACGAAAAATCCTCTGGCTTACTGGGTCTTGAGGATGGATCACTGGCCAGAGCTTGCACAGTACGCAATTGAGCTACTGGCTTGCCCTGCATCCAGTGTTCTTTCAGAACGCACATTCAGTGCTGCTGGAGGCTTTGTGACCGATCACAGGGTACGCCTCTCCACCGACTCTGTTGATCGACTGACCTTCATCAAAATGAATCAGGCTTGGATCAACACCGGCTACCAAGCACCTGATGCTGATGTTACTGAATAAGAATTTTGTGTTGAAATATCAGATCCCTTTGAGACTGCTGATGCTGAGTGACTGTCCTGTTGTGCTGCTGATGGAATATCCTTCTCCTCCTCACTTTTCATGCTGTTAGCTAGTAAGAAATTTTGTTTTTCTGTGCTCCGCCACCAGTGCCTAAGGCCTAATTTTTCTGCCCCTGTTTAACAGGGGCGCCTAATAACAATTTTTGATGCAATACTTTGCACGTGGCCTAAGGCCTAATTTTTGTGCCCCTGTGTAACAGGGGCGTCTAATAACAATTTTTGATGCAATACTTTGCATGTGGCCTAAGGCACAATTTTTGTGCCCCTGTGTAACAGGGGCGTCTAATAACAATTTTTGATGCAATACTTTGCACGTGGCTCCTTGTTGCGCTCCAATTACAGATATTGGGAGGGGTTGCAGTGTTATGTTGCGCCTAATAACAATTTTGGATGCAATACTTTGCACGTGGCCTAAGGCCTAAGGCCTAATTTTTCTGCCCCTGTGTAACAGGGGTGTCTAATAACAATTTTTGATGCAATACTTTGCACGTGGCTCCTTGTTGCGCTCCAATTACAGATATTGGGAGGGGTTGCAGTGTTATGTTGCGCCTAATAACAATTTTGGATGCAATACTTTGCACGTGGCCTAAGGCCTAAGGCCTAATTTTTCTGCCCCTGTGTAACAGGGGTGTCTAATAACAATTTTTGATGCAATACTTTGCACGTGGCTCCGTGTTGCGCTCCAATTACAGATATTGGGAGGGGTTGCAGTGTTATGTTGCGCCTAATAACAATTTTGGATGCAATACTTTGCACGTGGCCTAAGGCCTAAGGCCTAATTTTTCTGCCCCTGTGTAACAGGGGTGTCTAATAACAATTTTTGATGCAATACTTTGCACGTGGCTCCTTGTTGCGCTCCAATTACAGATATTGGGAGGGGTTGCAGTGTTATGTTGCGCCTAATAACAATTTTGGATGCAATACTTTGCACGTGGCCTAAGGCCTAAGGCCTAATTTTTCTGCCCCTGTGTAACAGGGGTGTCTAATAACAATTTTTGATGCAATACTTTGCATGTGGCCTAAGGCCTAAGGCACAATTTTTGTGCCCCTGTGTAACAGGGGCGTCTAATAACAATTTTTGATGCAATACTTTGCACGTGGCCTAAGGCACAATTTTTGTGCCCCTGTGTAACAGGGGCGCCTAATAACAATTTTTGATGCAATACTTTGCACGTGGCTCCTTGTTGCGCTCCAATTACAGATATTGGGAGGGGTTGCAGTGTTATGTTGCGCCTACGGACACATTTTTATGCCCCTGTGTAACAGGGGCGCCTAATAACAATTTTTGATGCAATACTTTGCACGTGGCTCCTTGTTGCGCTCCAATTACAGATATTGGGAGGGGTTGCAGTGTTATGTTGCACCTACGGACACATTTTTATGCCCCTGTGTAACAAGGGCGCCTAATAACAATTTTTGATGCAATACTTTGCACGTGGCTCTTTGTTGCGCTACAATTACAGTATGTTTGAGGGGTGCCCTTTTTTCTACAATTTTGCTTTCCCAAAAAGATAATGCCACCCCCCCACCACCCCTAAAATAATCGAGATATTGTTCCCACACAGCACGTGCGCAACCAGTATTAAATTACTTTGTTCTTATAATAATTTAATGTTGTGCAGGGACATTTCTAAACATGTGCCACTACTAGAGACACACAGCAGGTGTGATATTTGAAGGAATTTTTCATTTTTTTTTTTTTCACTTTAAACATCATTAAAATCGCTGCTCCGCAAAAACGTCCGTTTTTAAAATATTTTTTTCGATTGATACATGTTCCCTGGGGCAAGACCCGGGTTCTGAAAGACGTTTACCAACATTAAATTGAATATTGGTCTTTAAAATGATCGTTTTTGAATTCGAACGTTCGAGTCCCATAGACTTCAATGGGGTTCTAAATGTTCGCGCGAACCCGCGGTCTGTTCGAACGTTCTGATGCGAACCGAACCCGGGTATGTTCGGCTCATCCCTAGTCTTTATCAAACCAAGGAGCATACTCCTGCATAGTTACATGGATGTCCTTTTCCTACTGTCCCAAAACAGAGGGCAGCTGCTGGAGCCCAGAGCTCCGGTCTTTTCAATGCTCCTCAAATATTTCTGGTAGCTGAATCAGGAAATGGGTCCGTTGCCTTGACTCTGGACCCCGATGTTCTTGAACAGAATACCTGTCTTCTTCTCACCTGCATGCCTTTTAATGTCTAAAATGATTGGCACTACGGTGTCTACGAATCTGAGAGTCAAGTGGAAGATGGAGAAGGAGGCCCTTATGGAAGGGGTTTCTCCAGCAGTGGGAGCAAGGAAGCAGAATTAAGGTCAGCTACATAACCTCAGTCATAAGAACAAGTCCCCTGGTGGCTGCAATGGAGAAACTGGATCATTTGCCATACCATTGCCCCATTTCCTGGTTCACAATCATGTCCGATGCTAACAATATGTAATGGGGGGGCTTGCTGCCTGTCGAGGATAGCTCAAGGCAGACAGGGCTGTCAATTTCACAGATTGTGTTAAACATTCTGAAACTACGGGCAGCCTTCTGCACCCTACAGGCCTTTCACCATATAACAAAGGGAGCTTCAGTGCTCTTAGGATAGTCTACACTATGACCGTCTCCTATGTTAAAAGACAAAGGGGGCCTCATAGCCTGTTCTCTATTACAAGGAGCAGAGCCAATTATGTCTTGGGCTCAGAATATTCAAGCCTACATCTCAGGGGCTTATGTCCCCAGAGTCCAAAATATTCTAGCAGACTTCCTTTCCAGAGTCCACTTGGACAACAACAAATGGTCTCTACATGTGGAGGTTTTCAGGCACAGATGTCCTGATTGTTTATTGGAAATGCGGTAGGACCTGTGCATTTCTTCCAGTCCTGGTCAACCTTGGGTTTCTACAAAGACTCCGAACAGAAGTTGTGGAGGTAGTGGCAGTGATGCCTTATTGGCCAATTCCCCTTGCTAGCACAGTTCAGCTCCCGGAACCCAGGGCAAATTCTCCTCAGGCCAGACCTTCTGTCACTGGGTGCAATTCTACATCCATGTCCAGCACAGTTGCGTCTGACAGTCTGGTTCTTGAGATTGGAGGTCCTCAGCTGCTCCTCCAGAATTATCTCCACTCTCTTGAATACTAGAAGAATAAACCCAAACAAAGTTTACAGGAGAATCTGGTCAAAGTTTGTTCAATACATGTCTGCTGCTGACAGATTATGTAGTGATATAGAAGATCTAAATATTCTAGGCTTCCTCCAGTCAGATTTAGATCTGGCTCTAACGGTCAGGGCCTTCAGAGTTTAAGTGTCAGCTTTATCAGGCTTCACAGGTGTATCCCAGTCTAGGCATCTTTTCCTGCCATACAATTCTTCAAGGGAGCAGCTAGGCTAGAGTAAGCTGCGGCTTCCGAAGTAGAGTCTCCCTCTTGTTTTCAACTCCTTCTCGGGAATTAGAGCAAAGTCTCTGTTAAAGGCCTCTCTGTCAAGTCCGCGTTTTTTCCTGGCTATCATGTCAGCAAAAAAGCCTCAGAGATTGATTTACTGGTCATGGAGAACTTATCTGACGTTCTTTCCAGTTCGAGTGGTGCTGTTACCTATGCTTGACTCAATTCCCCAAGGGTGCATGAGTCTTTCATGGGAGCCAAGAAATTGTTCTGCCAACCTGAGGCCCCATACACACGGGAGGATTTATCCGCGGATACGGTCCAGCGGACCGTTTCCGCGGATAAATCCTCTCGAGGATTTCAGCAGATTTTAATGCGATGGAGTGTACTCACCATCGCATTGAAATCCGCGCCGAAATCCTCTGGCGATGATGTGTCGCGCCGTCGCCGCGATTATGACGCGGCGATGTGCGCGACGCTGTCATATAAGGAATTCCACGCATGCGTCGAATCATTACGACGCATGCGGGGGATCCCTTCGGACGGATGGATCCGGTGAGTCTATACAGACCAGCGGATCCATCCGTTGGGATGGACTCCAGCAGATGGATATGTTCTGCATGTCAGCGAATATTCGATCTGCTGGAATCCATCCCAGGGGAGATATATCCGCGGAAACAGATCCGCTGGCGTGTACACACCATAGGATCTATCCGCTGAAACCCATTTGCTGGGATTTATCTGCGGATGGATTCTATGGTGTGTACGGGGCCTGAGAGTTCTAACTTGCGCCCTTTAGACGTAGGAGAGGGCGCGCTGTGGGTTAGTTGGTTAAAATGCATGTCTAGTAAACAGAGAGTCCTGAGTTAACTCCCAGCAGTGCCTTCCTTCAGTTCTAGGAAACCGTCAGATATTGTGAAGTTACTGTATATCTACAAAGCAACAACTTCCTTCAGGCTTTAGAACGCCTCATCTAGGATGAATGTGCCTAGGCAATCCAACAGGCTCACAGAGCCAAGGGCTTGGCTACATTGGAGGTATTGTCTGTTCACCCGACCAGAAGTGGGTCTACACCTTGGGCCACTTTGCAGCATGTGGTTCCCAAAGTAGTCTGCAAGGCAGCCTTGTGGTCCGTAATCAATACGTTTATGGCTCATTATTGTGTAGGGTCTGCTTCCTTTTACCTCTGTTTATTTTGGCTTGCAAGTCCTGTCTGTTGACAGTACAAATTAAAGCCTTTGGGTTAGCATTGCCCGCCCATTGGGTGTATGGCGAGTTAGTTCCCATACATATGCTGCCATGGAGTCATTCAGGAAAACTGAAAATTTCCTATTAAATACTTACAAAACGCAATTTTTTAAAATGGTCATTAACCACTTCAGCCCCGGACCATATTGCTGGTCAATGACCGGGCCACTTTTTGCGATTCGGCCTTGCGTTGCTTTAACTGACAATTGCGCGGTCCTGCGACATGGCTCCCAAACAAAATTGGCGTCCTTTTTTTCCCCACAAATAGAGCTTTCTTTTGGTGGTATTTGATCACCTCTGCGGTTTTTATTTTTTGCGCTATAAACAAAAATAGATCGACAATTTTGAAAAAAAAATATTTTTTACTTTTTGCTGTAATAAATATCCCCAAAAATATATAAAAAAAACATTTTTTTTCCTCAGTTTAGGCCGATACGTATTCTTCTACATATTTTTCGTAAAAAAAAATCGCAATAAGTGTTTATTGATTGGTTTGCGCAAAAGTTATAGCGTCTACAAAATAGGGCATAGTTTTATGGCATTTTTATTAATATTTTTTTTTTACTAGTAATGGCGATCAGCGATTTTTTTATCGGTACTGCGACCTTATGGCGGACACTTTGGACACTTTTGAAAAAATTTTGGGACCATTGGCATTTTTATAGCGATCAGTGCTATAAAAATGCATTGATTACTATAAAAATGCCACTGCGAATGGGGTTAACACTAGGGGGCGAGGAAGGGGTTAAGTATGTTCCCTAGGTGTGTTCTAACTGTAGGGGGGGTGGGACTGACTTGGGGAAATGACAGATTGCTGTTCATACATTGTATGAAAAGCGAACAGTAATTTCTCCCCCTGACAGGACCGGGAGCTGTGTGTTTACATACACAGCTCCCGGTTCTCGGTAATCGCGACCCCCGGGCACGCGCGTAGGGACCAGGGGCGATGGGGGCTAACGCGCCTCCGGCGGCGCGCACGCACCCCTATTGGCTGCATAGCGAGATGACATATAGCTACGTTATCTCGCGCAGCCGAGCCGACCTGCCGCCATATAACTGTGGCGGCTGGTCGGCAAGTAGTTAAAAACGATCGTGTGTAGGCTCCAGAGCATTTTTCTTGACGTGAAATATGGCCCTTAAAAATTTTGAACATGCTCTAGTTTTTCTCGTCGTTTTTCACATTGTCGTTTTTCATGACGTGAAAAACGGTCATGTGTAGGCTTTAACGACGGGAAAAAAACACGCATGCTCAGAAGCAAGTTATGAGACGGGAGCACTCGTTCTGGTAAAACTAGCATTTGTAATGGAGATAGCACATTTGTCACGCTGAAACAGACTGAAAAGCACGAAGACTGAAAAGCACGAATCGTCTTTCACCAAACTTTTACTAACACGAAATCAGCAAAAGCAGCCCAAAGGGTGGCACCATCTGAATGGAACTTCCCCTTTATAGTGCCGTCATACGTGTTGTACGTCACTGCGCTTTGCTTGAGCATTTTTTTTTTCACAATTGTGTGTATGCAAGGCAGGCTTGACAAGAATCACGTCGAGAAAAACATATTTTTTTCTAGGACATTAAAAATGGTTGTGTGTACGCGGCTTTACAGTAATTTTTCTTTCCTGATGGACTTTATGGAAGCAGGAGTCGTCCCCCCTTTCCAGTGTCTTGAAGGGGTTGGTTAGGGAATGTGGGCTCTGGCTCAGGGCAAATATTTATGAGAGTGGGGTTTTATAGGGGAGGAGTGGGTTATCTCATACGTAAGGAAAGGAAAATTACGGTAAGTATTTGATAGGGAATGTTCTGCTTTAAATGGACATCCTGTTCCTTGAAATTTTGAAAATTGATTACGGCAATCAACCATTTCTGACTTCCTAGGTTGTTATCTGCCCATACTTGAACAAGTAATTACAGTACTGGGGATCACTATGATGCTAACACTAACAGACTATGTAAAAATTAGGAACTAACAGACTATGGCCCTACAGTTACACATCCACAGCTGAACCCTGGGAAGCAAACCTTATATATGCAATGCTATATAATCCCTATGTTGCAGTATACATGGAGGTTCGTCCCATCACTGTAGTGCTCCCAAGGCAGCTAAAGTTAAGATGGCCTAATAATTATGCACTGGCGTTCTGTGCCTGAGTGACAGCTACAGAAGTTTTGCTCTTGTGTATGCAGGGCCGTCTTTACCGCAGGGCAAATGGGGCAGGTGCCCTGGGCCCTGTCACTGTTGGGGGCCCAAAGCAACCCCCTTTTTTTTAGGGGTCCGGAGGCCCCCAGGGGCCCGGAGGACCCCTGGGCCCCAGATGGCAGCCCCCCCTTTTTTTTATTTATTTTTAAATAAAAAAAATATATATATATTTTTATTAAAGGGACAATTTTTTTATATATTTTTATTTTATTTTTTATTAAAGGGCCAATTTTTTTTTAGAGGTCTGGGGGTACCCAGGGGCCCATAGTTCCCCAGGGCCCCGGATGACAACCCCCCTTTTTTTATAAAAAAAATATATATATATATATATATATATATATATATATAAATAAATGTTTATTATTATTATTATAGGATCCAGAGGTCCCCAGGGCCCCGGATGGCAACCCCCCTTTTTTTTTATAAATTTTTTTTTATATATTTTATTTATTTATTTTCTTTTTATATATTATATTATATATATATATATATATATATATATATATATATATATATATATATATATATATATATATATATATATATATATATATATATATATATATTTTTTTTTTTTTTTGTTTTTTTTATTATTTTTTTTTTATTAAAGGGCTCAGAGGTCCCCATGTGGCAAACACCCTTTATCTTTTTTATAAATGTTTATTTTTTTATTTTTGTTTATATATTTTTTTTATTTTTTTTATTTAAGGGCCCAGAGGTCCCCAGGGCCCTGGATGGCAACCCCCCCTTTTTTTTATAAATGTTTCTTTATATATTTTTTTTATTAAAGGGCCCAGAGGTCCCGGATGGCAACCCCCTTTTTTTTGTAATTTATTTTAATTAAAAAAAAAATATTAAAGGGCCCAGAGGTCCCCAGGGCCCCAGATGGCAACCCCCTTTTTAAAATATATTTTTTATATATATTTTTTATTTCTTTTTTTATTTTTATTAAAGGGACCAGAGGTCCCCAGGGCCCCGGATGGCTACACCCCTTTTTTATATATATTTTTCTTTATTTCTTTCTTTATTTCTTTTTTTGTAAAGGGCCCCCCGCTTCTAAATTTGCGGCAGCCCCCCCCCCCTGCTTCTCAATTTCAGGCGGCAGCACCCCCCATCCCGGTTCTCTGCTCCAGGGGGCCCATGCCTGAAGCTGTGTAAGTGGCCCCATAATTCCTGATGGCGGCCCTGCCTCCCGTTAAGCCCCTGTGCTGCCCACAAATCAGGCTGAAAATCATCAGCGGCACACAGCCAGTGACAGTACTGCTTCCCTTCCCAGTGTTTTAAAATGTACAGCACCCCTGGCTTCCCTTTGGACGCGCACTTCTCCCTTCCTGCCACTGGGTGCTGCTTGCATACAAAAGTGAATTAGAATGTGATTTTATAACATCCCCAGTTTGCTCTTCCTGAGGCTGACTTCTTCATGTCCTGCTCCTCAAGGTATGTCACTGTTTGCTAATCTATATTGTAAATTGAAGTTTTCTGTAGAGTGTGCCCAAAGTCTTTATAATATTTGATGATTCACTGCAGGTCTGGTCAGTGTTTTAAAAAGTTCCTCTATTTTACACATGGCATGGCATGGGGTCACAGCACCGTCTGTCCATTCTGCTTTAGCACCATGGGACCCCATGCCATGCCATGTGTAAAATAGAGGAACTCTTTAAATCACAGACCAGACCTGCAGTCCAGGCTGAGTAAAGCCTCAGAGTACATGACATTACTGTCTGTATTTAACTGCTTGATGGGCTTATTTTGGGCCTGGCTGGTTCACATGTATGTGTTTTGGCGGCCCACATTTGCGCAGGCACAGCAGCCCATTCATTTGAATGGGCCGCCATGCCTGCGTTTCCTGCAAAGAAAAGCGCATGCCTCATGTAATAGGCTGCGCACACGGCACGCTTATGCCCATCAAGCACTGAAATACAGCACTGTCTGTCCATTCTGCTGTCTGCTGTGACTTATCTGCAGTTCCCGCACTGTCAAACTTGCTGCATTTTTAGACGTTTAGGTCACGCTTTTAAAAACACAGTGCGTTTGTGTGTGCAAGAACTGCAGGTAAGTAGCATGGTGCAAAAGCAGAATGGATTTCAAGGCAACTGTATTTTTAAAATGCTGAATGCACCTTTTTTCTGCAGGAAACAAAGGCATGGCAGCCCATTCAAATAAACGGGCTGCTGTACCTGCACAAATGAGGACCGCCAAAACATACATGTGAACCAGCCAGGCCCAAAATGAGCTGGAGGGGGGCCCAAAAAAAATGTTTGCCCTGGGCCCAAACCATATTAAAGACGGCCCTGTGTGTATGGCAACATATGCTGAAGAGTTGTGTCAGTATATCAATGTGATATTTAATGACATATCCATTCGTGCAAGCAGTAGTAAAGTGTGGAAAATCTACTTCTTGTGTGGACTTTCCTTTCTTTATGAAAATAAAGGCTGAAGGATGGGGATGTTGTAGGTGGGTCTAGGGCAAGCAGTTCGACACAATATAGTGAAGGCTCTACCAGTAGTGGGACACTGTTCTATCCAAGAAGAAGCAGGGTGGGGGCTCTAGCAATTTGATGCCAACACAAAGCCAATCATGGTCTCCCTTGTAAGTGAAGAAACTTCACCCTGCGATTTCTCTGCAGTGTAGCAATGTTCGGCAGCTCAGGCAGCAGAGACATTTTTATCTTCTTCTTTACAGAAAGAGCTTTTATTTGCATTTAACTGGACTTGGACTTGATAACTGATCAATTTAAATTGCAGCTAAAGTTTACAACTAAAATCAGTGAAGTGTTAATTTCATCTAGGGAACATTTTGATTTTGATGAATCATAAAATTCACTTTCTTCATATTTAATCTGGGGTGTGTAATATATTACAGCCAGGTTCTTCAAAACTTTCAAAGCATTTCTTGGCCGGACTTCAGACTCTTGTTGCATGATTCTTTTCTCTGCGGACTAGAAAAAATTATTGGGTAGATTCACGTAGGGGCGCCTAAAATTAGGACGGCCTAGCCTACTCTTTTTAGGCTACACCGCCGTAAATTATTTAGGTTAGAAGTGATTCTCAAACCACTTACCTTCAAATTTTCGGCGGCGTAGCCTAAAACGAGCGGGCGTAAGCGCGCCTAATTCAAATGACTGGGAGGGGGGCATGTAGTATGGAAATGAGGCTTGACCTCACGTTTTTTGACATTTTTTACACTGCGCATGCGCCGGGCGACTACATTTCCCAGTGCGCATTGCGGCTAAGTAGGCCGTACGGGCCTATTGATTTCGACGCGTACGTAAACGACGTAAACCCCGATTCGCGGACGACTTGCGCAAACGACGTAAAAAATTTGAATCTCGTGGCGGGAACGGCGGCCATACTTAACATTGTTATTCCACCTCATAGGTGGAATAACTTTAGGCGGCCTAATGCGTACGGAAACGACATAATGCGACGGTGTAGGCCCGGCGTACGCTCGTGAATCGTCGTGAATCGTCGTATCCCCTCATTTCCATAATCTAGGCCGGCCGCAATGTAAGCGCCACCTAGCGGGCAAAAGAAACATTGCAACCTAAGATAGAATGGCGCAAGCCAGCCTATCTTAGATATGTTTAGGTGTATCTCTGTATCACTTAAACATAGGCGGGCTTAGATTCAGAGTTAGGTCGGCTTATCTGTAGATAAGCCGGCCTAACTCTTTGTGAATCTACCTATATGTTTGCCAAGTTTTTTTTCTTAAGGCAGGGTAAAGGGATTATCAGCATGCAAAGAGAAATGTGGTGCACTCTAAGCAGTTTCCCAGCCAAACAAAAACAAGTGCTGTGATGATGCAAAGAAGATGACATTGCTGTCTGGTATCTTCCATAGTAGAATAACATCAGCACATCATATGTTCAAGACAGAGCCATTTATTAGTCACAGATAAGCAACATTTTGGAGCCTCACATCAGTTCCCTCATCAGGCAACTGTGATGCAAGCCTGATGAAGGAGCTGATCTAAGGGCTCAAAAAATTGCTTAGCTGTGACAAATAAATGGCTCTGTCCTTAGCATACAATGTGCTGATGATATTCTACAATAGAAAATGCAGATTATCAGGACACCAGCAGTCACAGGGATTTAGAGAACATGGCAGACAGCTTTACAGGAGGAATGCCAAGACAAATTACAGCCACTTAACATAACCCTTTCATTTCAAGACCATACCACTAGAGTCTTAAAATATTCAACTTATTAAACTAGTATTCTAGAAAAACAAGCCAAAAAATGCAGTGCCCCCCACTGACAGCATAATTGCATTAAACTGATTGCTGTAAATACTGCCAACAACTAAAAAAATTAGTCTTGTACATGTGTTAAAACAACAAAAATGTGTATAATTGTAGATTTACAATAAAAGTACTAGAGCTGTTGCTTCTCTTTTACAAACACTAAAGTTGAACTCAAAGAAAACAGCTAAATAAACGATGAATTACTTAAATAACAGTTGTTTTTACTGCCAAAAGATTTTTCTATCTCTCCATCTAGTAATGCAATTTACACAGCTATGCCACAGAGCACAGTCCTGCCTGGCAGGGCAGAAGACCTGACTTTATTCTGCTGAATTCAAAAAGAGAACATGTTCTCTATGTAATCTCCGATGGAATTCATCTGAATTTCGAATGAAATTTCTCCGATGCGGGCATACACACGGTCGGAATTTCCGATGGAAAAAGTCAGACGGACTTTTTCCATCGGAAATTCCTTTCCTGTGTACGAGACCTAATAGGTCTTGTCTGTCCCCCAACCTGTGACTGGACAGTTTAAAGTGAAATAGCAAGCCAATGAGCTCTTTTATCTGTCAATGTGTTCTCTTTTATTAGAATGCTTCTTTCACTGCTGCACAACATATTGACTCTTTGTGCTGTTGCTCCCTCTTCCAGTCAGATTCAGATACTTACTTAGAGCCGGTTCACACAGGGGCGACCTGGGATCCGACTTGAAGTTGCCCCAAGTCGTCCCAAGTCGCGTGGTTGAGAAAATCAATGGAAGAGAATGGAGCCGTCTTAATGTACACTACTGAAGTCGCTCCGACTTCAGAAAAGGTTCCTGTACTACTTCAATCCGACTTCTAGGCGACTTGTAGGCAACTTGTACCCATTGATTTCAATGGAAGTTGCCTCAGAAGTCTGATCACTGTCTTAACTGAAGCAACAATACAGGAAGAAAACATACATTTCTCAGGCAAACCCCTCCCTCCCACAGAGCTGATTGTTGTTTGATTGGCTACTGGAAAGCCTCCTGTCCTGGAGGCGACTTGAAGTTGCCTTGTAAGTTGCCTGATGATTCAAACTCAAGTCGTGTCCAAGTTGCCTCCCAAAGTCGTGCTGGAAGTCATGTTGCCCCTGTGTGAACCGGCTCTTACTGTTTGGAATAAATAAAAAAAATAAAAACATTTAAAGCAGTATTAAACCCCAAACCAAAAATATTATATATTACAGCTTTACCGATTATTAGATGTGGTGGCTATATTTTTTAGGCTTTTTTTCCCTCTGTTTTCGCCTGGTGATCTGTATTAAAGTACCAATGCAGGTGGAGAGGAACCTAGTTCCTCTATGGTTTCCTCGGTAACAGGAATGCAGCTATCCCATTGGATGCTGGCACCCCATGTGACTGGTAGCCATCTTAGGTTAGGCAGAGCGCATTTAGGACCCCGGCTTCCAGGTTTGGCGCACATTTTGCCAATGGCAAAGAAAGCCTAACACTGGTTACAACGCTCCCTAAAGGCCCATACACACAATCAGAATATTGTACAAAAAATACAGCTTTCGAAGCGATCGTACGATAATTAGATAGATAGATAGATAGATAGATAGATAGATAGATAGATAGATAGATAGATAGATAGATAGATAGATAGATAGATAGATAGATCGATCAGTGTCTTTCAACTCCAGTCCTCAAGGCACACCAACAGGTCATGTTTTCAGGATTTTCTTTAGATGAAACGACTGTGGTGATTACTAAGGCAGTGAAACAGATCAAATCACCTGTTCAAAATAATGGAAAGCCTGAAAACATGACCTGTTGGTGTGCCTTGAGGACTGGAGTTGAAAAACACTGAGATAGATAGATAGATAGATAGATAGATAGATAGATAGATAGATAGATAGATAGATAGATAGATAGATAGATAGATAGATAGATAGATAGATAGATAGTATTATCCGATGGGACAAGCATGAAAACTTTTCTTGTATGATACCAGATTGTACGATTTTTATTTAATTAATACATAAAAAATATTTTGCCTTTTAATCTACTCTGTTTTAAAGTACCTTGATTTGTATTTAATTTTTTCTAAATCTTTTGCTGGAATGTACAAGAACAAAATGGCAGCTTTATATTTTCCAGTTTCATTAACTCCTTATGTGAAGTTTTTCATGACCTCCTATGCATTGGTGTTTCATAAATGGTTGTGCTTGCTATAAAAGCACCCTTTCCTGGCTCCTAGTAGGCAATGTTTCACCTCAGGTGCCCTGTAATGACTGCAAATGTCTCTTGCTATAATAAAGTTGCTAACTGGAAAATAGCACAATGCTACAGGACACTGGGGATTCTTAGATTGCCTGCTTCCTATGACTCGCCAGTGAATAGATCAGGGATACTTTATTCAATGATTAAACCATGATTTGATGTAAGTCATTAAAAGCATCCGCCTAATTCTCCTTGTTGAGGGCTGCCGTTACTGCTGTTGTGAAGGCTGCCAGACAGAACTGTGTATTGAGGCTCGAGGATCAATTTCAAAATACAAAGAAAGGACAGGCTAAGTGAGTAGACATTCATTCTGTCTGACTATTGCACTGGTCTGCTACCTTATTTAACCCAGGGCAAATGAATTATTAACAGTGTTACAAAAAAGTATTTCAATTAATATAAGTGCAAAACAAATCAGGGGTAAAAAAAAACTTTAATTCACTTCTACAATGCTTGGAAAGTCATAAAATTATTTTTAAATAAGCTTAAACTGGTCTTTATGCTGAGTTGACATATGCTGGATGAAAGTTGAAGGGAGACCTGCAGTGGGTTGGCCTGCTCTGTATGTTTATCAAGAGAAAAGAGAACAAAAGGGAAGGAAGCACCAGTGTAAATGTGTTTCAAAGTTTTAATAGCAATGAATTTAAAACACTCACAAGGGGTAAAATATGAATGTGCTCTCCTCATGTTGGCTCCTGTGAAATGGAGGCACGCTGCCTTCTGGGACACACAGCGTGGCGCGCTCGCACATGCGCAGTAGGAAACGGGCAGTGAAGCCGCAAGGCTTCACTACTTGTTTCCCTAAGTAAGGATGGCGGTGCTGGGACCCGGTCCAAGGGACGGATCGGCCTCGGGCGGCCGACATCGCGGGCAACCTGGACAGGTAAGTGTGCTTATTAAAAGTCTGCAGCTACAGTGTTTGTAGCTGCTGACTTTAAAAAATATATATATACCGCCGGACCTCCGCTTTAACTCACTTCTAAGATAAAATAGAGACTATGGACTATAGACTGCGAGATGTGTAGCGTGCAAAGAGCAGTGCAGGTGACTAACGTACAAAGCTTGTTCTAAATGAATGGAAGTGATGAGAAAGGGAGAGGTTCAGGAGCTGCAGTTACAATTGGCATAAAAACACAGTAAGAAATTATTTCATTAATAATAGATTACAAGGACATTTTTGGAGACCGAGAATTTAGTTTAGTTTCACTTTAACAATAAGTTAAACACAAAAATGCATACAGTAATGAGAATGAAAAGCACACATGACTGTATCTGAGCAGAAATAGTATCTGAGCTATTGTTTTAAAAAAAAAAATGTTCATCACATATATTTTGGCTGAGCTTTCAACCGCTGTCTGAAGTCTATGGCTACAGCTTCCGTCTGCTATTCCGTGTTAACAGTAAAGAGTTCCAGCACCGCTGTTTGTTCAGAGCTCATTCAGGAAAAAGTCTGTTCACTGCCTGCCTCCTGAAGTGGATTTTTGCCAAAACCTCATTCACAAAGGCTCATTTTGTACCTTGACAGGATGCATCTAAGTGGGGCAGGAAATGAAGCCATCACTTTAGGGGAATGAGCTGAGGTCCAGAGGAACTCTACAGACTGTGTACGTTATATGAGCACTTTATAGGAGACGGGGGCCTGCTGCATGTCCTCTCTTGTGCTGCAAGTCCTGAAAAATGCAGCCAAGGAACAGAGCTAAGAAACTTCATTTCCTCCAACACAACATCTGCCGCCTCCCTGATCGCACCCAGACAAAACATACAGTAAAAACAAAACATTTGGCAAAGTGTTATGCATGCTGACAGAATATAGCAATGCATATATCATTTTTTAGGGAATAAAATATAATGCAATCTGCTGATATAAAAAAAACTTGATACAGGCAGTCCTCCTTCACTCCACAGCTCTCTCTCAATCAGCAGAGCAATCAGCAGAAGCAGAAGCACTCTGACTCTGACTCCTCCCCAGGGCTAGAACTGGGCCAGCAGTAATCGGCGCACGGCCCTAGTAGTAGGACGTGTGGCTCCTGGTCCCAGACAGGCAGGGGTTCCTCTCCGTCGCCTCCGCTCGCTTCCAGCACCTTGCTGCCTTGCTGCCGTTTTTCCACCTGCAAGCTTTTGGACTGACCAGCTCTCTCACTGGTAAGACTGGTAAGACTCTATCCCTGCTTCTCAGGTCTATCCCCCTGGAATCACTGAGAACCGTCCTTGTAAGGACAGCCACCCCAGCGATTCCAACTGTGGACACTGTGGACACTGCTTACTGCAACCCGCTTTGGTTCCTCTGTTCTACTCTGTTTTAAAGTACCTTGATTTGTATTTAATTTTTTCTAAATCTTTTGCTGGAATGTACAAGAACAAAATGGCAGCTTTATATTTTCCAGTTTCATTAACTCCTTATGTGAAGTTTTTCATGACCTCCTATGCATTGGTGTTTCATAAATGGTTGTGCTTGCTATAAAAGCACCCTTTCCTGGCTCCTAGTAGGCAATGTTTCACCTCAGGTGCCCTGTAATGACTGCAAATGTCTCTTGCTATAATAAAGTTGCTAACTGGAAAATAGCACAATGCTACAGGACACTGGGGATTCTTAGATTGCCTGCTTCCTATGACTCGCCAGTGAATAGATCAGGGATACTTTATTCAATGATTAAACCATGATTTGATGTAAGTCATTAAAAGCATCCGCCTAATTCTCCTTGTTGAGGGCTGCCGTTACTGCTGTTGTGAAGGCTGCCAGACAGAACTGTGTATTGAGGCTCGAGGATCAATTTCAAAATACAAAGAAAGGACAGGCTAAGTGAGTAGACATTCATTCTGTCTGACTATTGCACTGGTCTGCTACCTTATTTAACCCAGGGCAAATGAATTATTAACAGTGTTACAAAAAAGTATTTCAATTAATATAAGTGCAAAACAAATCAGGGGTAAAAAAAAACTTTAATTCACTTCTACAATGCTTGGAAAGTCATAAAATTATTTTTAAATAAGCTTAAACTGGTCTTTATGCTGAGTTGACATATGCTGGATGAAAGTTGAAGGGAGACCTGCAGTGGGTTGGCCTGCTCTGTATGTTTATCAAGAGAAAAGAGAACAAAAGGGAAGGAAGCACCAGTGTAAATGTGTTTCAAAGTTTTAATAGCAATGAATTTAAAACACTCACAAGGGGTAAAATATGAATGTGCTCTCCTCATGTTGGCTCCTGTGAAATGGAGGCACGCTGCCTTCTGGGACACACAGCGTGGCGCGCTCGCACATGCGCAGTAGGAAACGGGCAGTGAAGCCGCAAGGCTTCACTACTTGTTTCCCTAAGTAAGGATGGCGGTGCTGGGACCCGGTCCAAGGGACGGATCGGCCTCGGGCGGCCGACATCGCGGGCAACCTGGACAGGTAAGTGTGCTTATTAAAAGTCTGCAGCTACAGTGTTTGTAGCTGCTGACTTTAAAAAATATATATATACCGCCGGACCTCCGCTTTAACTCACTTCTAAGATAAAATAGAGACTATGGACTATAGACTGCGAGATGTGTAGCGTGCAAAGAGCAGTGCAGGTGACTAACGTACAAAGCTTGTTCTAAATGAATGGAAGTGATGAGAAAGGGAGAGGTTCAGGAGCTGCAGTTACAATTGGCATAAAAACACAGTAAGAAATTATTTCATTAATAATAGATTACAAGGACATTTTTGGAGACCGAGAATTTAGTTTAGTTTCACTTTAACAATAAGTTAAACACAAAAATGCATACAGTAATGAGAATGAAAAGCACACATGACTGTATCTGAGCAGAAATAGTATCTGAGCTATTGTTTTAAAAAAAAAAATGTTCATCACATATATTTTGGCTGAGCTTTCAACCGCTGTCTGAAGTCTATGGCTACAGCTTCCGTCTGCTATTCCGTGTTAACAGTAAAGAGTTCCAGCACCGCTGTTTGTTCAGAGCTCATTCAGGAAAAAGTCTGTTCACTGCCTGCCTCCTGAAGTGGATTTTTGCCAAAACCTCATTCACAAAGGCTCATTTTGTACCTTGACAGGATGCATCTAAGTGGGGCAGGAAATGAAGCCATCACTTTAGGGGAATGAGCTGAGGTCCAGAGGAACTCTACAGACTGTGTACGTTATATGAGCACTTTATAGGAGACGGGGGCCTGCTGCATGTCCTCTCTTGTGCTGCAAGTCCTGAAAAATGCAGCCAAGGAACAGAGCTAAGAAACTTCATTTCCTCCAACACAACATCTGCCGCCTCCCTGATCGCACCCAGACAAAACATACAGTAAAAACAAAACATTTGGCAAAGTGTTATGCATGCTGACAGAATATAGCAATGCATATATCATTTTTTAGGGAATAAAATATAATGCAATCTGCTGATATAAAAAAAACTTGATACAGGCAGTCCTCCTTCACTCCACAGCTCTCTCTCAATCAGCAGAGCAATCAGCAGAAGCAGAAGCACTCTGACTCTGACTCCTCCCCAGGGCTAGAACTGGGCCAGCAGTAATCGGCGCACGGCCCTAGTAGTAGGACGTGTGGCTCCTGGTCCCAGACAGGCAGGGGTTCCTCTCCGTCGCCTCCGCTCGCTTCCAGCACCTTGCTGCCTTGCTGCCGTTTTTCCACCTGCAAGCTTTTGGACTGACCAGCTCTCTCACTGGTAAGACTGGTAAGACTCTATCCCTGCTTCTCAGGTCTATCCCCCTGGAATCACTGAGAACCGTCCTTGTAAGGACAGCCACCCCAGCGATTCCAACTGTGGACACTGTGGACACTGCTTACTGCAACCCGCTTTGGTTCCCATACAACCACCCACGATCGCCCCGCATCTCGCACGTCTCTTGCACTGCGCGGGCGGCCGTTTTTCTCCGCATCCGCGCCAGGCCTGACTCTTTCGCGGCCGCCGTAATCAGGAAACACCGCGGCTTCAGCCGCGGCGCGCCGCAGCCAGGAACAAATGCGCTAGTCCTAGGAAAGAAACTCCCCCCCCCCATATCCCTGGAGGACCCCGTCCTCCCGGGATTAGCAATCAGCAGTGTTTTTTACTTTTTAATAAAAGAAAAAGCTAACACTACCCAGACAAATCTGAGGCTTGGTACCCCCTCAGAACAGGGACACCTGTCACCCTCCTCTCCTCCATCTACCCTACGATACTTGGTCCAGGGCTTTGCAGCCGATCGCCCCTCAGGGATCAGGAAGGAATTTTTCCCCGTGACAGCATATTGGCTCAGCTCTGCCAGGGGTTTTTTCGCCTTCCTCCGGACCAAGATCAAGAGGAAGGACTCTATGAATCCTCCCTCCAATTATAACTTAAATCATCAACCCCCCCACAGTGACAGGCAATAATGGGTAATCTGCGTTACTCTGCGGACTCCATTCGAGATCTGAGACAATTCGCAACTACATTACCAGCCGTCACCAAAAAGGCCTTAAAAATAGACCAACTCTGGAGAGTCGATCGACGATCGATCATCAAAAATTTTAACCACTTGACACAGCCAAAACACATATCATGTGTTTTGATTAATACAAGATCGGCAGTAAAACACCGATCAGAAATCCACGATTTCTTACTACAAAACGATCTAGACTGCCTCTTTATTACAGAAAGCTGGCTCTCAGACGACTGTAACACCATTCTCGATGAACTGGTGCCAGAAAACTATCACCTAATAACAGAAAACAGAATAGGGCAAAGAGGAGGAGGCCTTGCGGTGATCCATAAGAATCACATCGCAATCACTAAACCAGCCCTGCAAAATCCTCTTCCATTCATGGAAACCCTTACTCTTCAGCTCCAAACCTCCCCCCAGGAGACTGTTCACATTCTCCTCTGCTATAGGCCACCTGGGCCTAAATCGCAGTTTTTGCCATCATTAACGGAGTTTATATCCACTTATACCCTCAACAGCAAACATCTTTTGCTACTCGGGGATTTCAACCTGTGGGCTAACTCCGCACAGGATCCCATTGCGGACGCCTGCATTGATCACCTGGAGGGATTAGGGCTACAGCAACTTATATGCGGGCCCACTCATGCTTCAGGTCACACACTTGACCTAATTTTCAGACAAAATCTGGAAATAAGCATTCTAGAAAATGAACCATTGCCATGGACAGACCACCATGCAATCAAGTTCACAATCTCCAAAATCCCCCCAGTGTCAAAAGCACCAAAACCGGTGACAATACACTGGGCTAGGTCTCAGAAGAAGCTCCGCTCGGAACTCTTCAAATCTACCTTGAGAAACAAAATCAAAACAATCCAGCCTCAGCAAACAGCCGCTGATACACTGGACGCCATAAACGCAGCCTTACTACACTCAGCCGACTTAGTAGCACCGAAACGCAAATTCGGCAGCCGCAGGAAAAAGTCTGGCTGGTATAACAACCAGCTATCGCTTCTGAAGCAAGAGCGCAGGAGGGCGGAAGCCGCCTGGAAAAGAAACCCTGCAGAGGATAATCTTATCTTCTACAGAGCAATAACAACACAATATCACAAAGAAATTTTCAAAGCCAAGAAACACCATTTTTCTATGGCAATTAACAGTTCCCTAAATCGCCCCCGCGAACTATTCAAAATGGTCACCCAGACCATGAATCCGGGATGTCTTGAAGTCCCCAACTCAGACACCCAAGAGTTCTGTAATGAACTATCGGATTTCTTCATTAGTAAAATTGAAAGAATCCGGGAAAGTATTCTGAAAAACAATACCCACCTCAATCCGGCTATCAATCAGCCACAAAATTCCCGCAGAAATTTTCTGCACTCGACAAAATTCACTCTGGAGCCTATTTCCAGCGACACCACAAAAAATATCATCGGTGCCTTGCGGAACAGCACATCGCCCAATGATATCATCCCTACTAAGCTGTTGAAGGATTGTGCCGACATTCTAGCACCACCCATCACACAGCTTATAAATCAATCTTTTAAGGAAGGCATAGTGCCATCCATGCTGAAAGAGGGCATAATCCAGCCCATCCTGAAAAAACCGAATCTGGATCCCAAGGACCCAATTCACCGCCGCCCCATAACAGGCCTAAACGTTCTCTCTAAGATAATGGAGAAAATAGTGGTACAACAGCTGCAACAGCATCTAGATACCCACAACCTACTGGATCCATTACAATCAGGCTTCCGTCCTGGACACGGGACAGAAACGGCCTTACTTAAAATATGGGACGACGCCCTCGAGGCCGCAGACGAAGGAGAATCTTGTCTCCTAATTCTGCTGGACCTAAGCGCAGCCTTTGACACGGTAGATCACAAACTGTTACTGATGCGACTAGCTTCGGTAGCAGGAGTTGCAGAAGGTGATTTACCATGGTTTTCTTCCTTTCTTGAAAACCGTTCACAAACAGTTAAATTGGGTTCTTTCACGTCTGAAAAGCGCACGGTGTCATGTGGAGTCCCCCAAGGATCCCCCCTGTCACCGGTGCTTTTCAACATCTATCTGCGCCCTCTTTTTGATATTATCAGTAGCCAAGAACTACTTTATCACTCTTATGCAGACGATACGCAACTGTACTTGCGCATCGGCAACAAAAAGAATCATCATCCAAGTTTAGAGAAATGTCTTGCTTTGATTGACAACTGGATGACCAATAGCCATCTTAAACTCAACAGTTCTAAAACAGAACTCCTTGTGTTTCAGGCCAGCCGAAAGAGTCAAGTGGTAACAACTTGGACTCCACCGCCCATTCTGGGGCAAATCATCAACCCTAGCTCCAAAGTCAAAAGTCTCGGGGTCATCTTTGACACCTTCATGACAATGGACGCACAAATAGGGTCAGTAGTCAGCGGAGCGCACTATCTGTTGCGCCTACTACGCAGACTTATTCCATTTATCCCTAAAGAAGACGTAGCAGTCGTGGTGGGAACAATCATAAACTTCAGACTGGACTATGCCAACGCACTGTACCTCGGACTCCCAAAGTACCAAATCTCCCGCCTGCAAGTCGTACAGAATACGGCCGCCAGACTGGTGACTGGGAAAAAAAAATGGGAATCAATCTCACCTTCGCTGAGAACCCTTCACTGGCTGCCAGTAAAAGACAGAATTGCATTTAAAGCACTCTGCCTGACACATAAGTGCATCCATGGGAAGGCTCCGCAATATCTTTGCGACAAGATAGAACCTCACAATTCGAATCGCGTTTTGCGATCCACCGACCAAAATCTGGTCAGGATACCAAAAACTAAATACAAATCCAAAGGAGAAAGAAGGTTTGCTTTCCAGGGTCCTAGACTATGGAACGCTTTACCAACCAGCATTCGGTTGGAGGAAAACCACCTGATTTTCAGAAGACGGATCAAAACTCTGCTCTTTTGAGGTCATGAGTCACAGACAACTAGCGCCCAGAAGCGATTCAGTTCGCATGTGTTGCGCTCTATAAATTTTTCATTCATTCATTCACAGCAATCACAAATCAACATTCTTTTTAAAATCTGCAAGGGCATTCTTAAATGTAATCCTTAACAGACCCGGCTGGGTATTAAGCCAACGCGGGATTGACCTCTGGTAATACGGAGTCAATAGTAGCTGGTAAGTAGGCATTTTTGCATTTGGTGGTGGTGATCAGTAGTGTATTTAGGTTTTGTGCTGCCCTAGGCCTGACTAAACTCGCGCACCCCCTAATTTAAATATGACCCACCCCTTCCTGTCAAGGCCACACCCCTTTCTGTTTAAGACTATGTTGCCTATAGTTCTACTTTAATCACTTCCCGTCCGGTCAATGGTCAATTGACGTCCGGGAAGTGGTTGTGAAATCCTGACTAGACGTCTATTGACGTCCTGCAGGATTTCATGCCGACTCGCGCCCGTGGGGGCGCGCAGCGCGGTGATGCGGAGTGTCAGTCTGACACCCTGCATCTCCGATCTCAGTAAAGAGCCTTCGGCAGGGGCTCTTTACCACGTGATCAGCCGTGTCCAATCACGGCTGTTCATGATGTAAACAGGAAGAGCCGTTGACCGGCTCTTCCTCACTCGCGTCTGACAGACGCGAGTAGAGGAGAGCCGATCGGCGACTCTCCTGACAGTGGGGGTTTGTACTGATTGTTTATCAGCGCAGCCCCCCCTCGGATCGCCACACTGGACCATCAGGGAGTGCCCCCCGGTGCTCAATAGAGCACAGATTGATAAAAAAAAAAAAAACAATAAATAAAACAAAATTAAATACAATCAATCCCAATCAGTTCCCACAAATGGGCACTGACTGGCAACATGGGCACTGACTAATGATACCCAGCAATGCCATCAGTGCCACCCCTCAGTGTCACCCAGTGTCCATCAGTGCCACCCAGTGTCCATCAGTGCCACCTCTTAGTGCCCATCTATACCCAGTGCCCACCTATCAGTGCCCATCTGTGCCACCCATAAGTGCCCATCAATGCCGCCCATCAGTGCCGCCAAAGAGTGCCCAGTGCGCCTATGAGTGCCCATCAGTGCCGCCTATGAGTGCCCATCAGTGCCGTCTATGAGTGCCCATCAGTGCCGCATACCTGCGCCGCCTATCAGTGCCCATCAGTGCCGCCTATCGTGCCCATCAGTGCCGCCTATCGGTACCCATCAGTGCCGCCATATCAGTGCCCATAATTGAATAAGAAAACGTACTTATTTCCAAAAAAAAATTGCAGAAAAAAATAAAAACTCTATTGATACACCGAGTAAGTCAGAAGATGCGCCGTCGTATCTATGCGTGCTATTCACGGAGCTAGATACGCCTGAATTTCAGCTTCCTCCGACCGACGTAATTGTTAGTACGCCATCGTATCTAGGGTGCATATTTACGCTGGCCGCTAGGGGCGCTTCCGTAGATTTACGCGTAGAATATGTAAATGACCTAGATACGCCGATTCACGAACGTACTTGCGCCCGCTACGCCGTTTACGTAAGGCTTACGTCCGGCGTAATTTTACCCCTGCTATATGAGGCGCAGCCAATGTTAAAGTATGGACGTCAGAACAGCCGTCGAATTTTACATCGTTTACATAAGTGGTACGTGAATGGGGCTGTGCGTAGGTTACGTTCACGTCGAAAGCATTGAGCCAACGTATCTTAGGGAGTATAAGAGACGTGACTCTGAGCATGCGCACGCATGCGCCGTTCGTTCAAGAAAACATTTACATGGGGTCACGGCTAATTTGTATACAACACACCCACTACCTTCCACATTTAAATTAGGCGGGCTTACTCCTGCCTAGTTACACTACGCCGGCGCAACGTACGGCGCCAGATCTTTGTGAATAATGGTCTGGGCGCCCTATTTTACATCGGCGTAGCGCATATGAGATGCGCTACGCCGGCCAAAATATACGCCGAGCTACGTGAATCTAGCTCTTAATTTTTTTCAAAAAATTCTGTATTTTTTTTAGTTGTTGCGCAAAAAATAAAAATCGCAGAGGTGATCAAATACCACCAAAAGAAAGCTCTATTTGTGGGAACAAAATGATAAAAATTTCATTTGGGTATAGTGTAGCATGACCGCGCAATTGTCATTCAAATTGCGACAGTGCTGAAAGCTGAAAATTGGCTTGGGCGGGAAGGTGCCTGGTATGGAAGTGGTTAAGCACAAATTTCTGATAATTTTATGGAGAGGATTAAGAAGATATAACCATGCCAATGGTGCAGCAGAAAACATATAGCACAGTAAGGAAGGTTTGTGGTCCAGGGTGATAGGGCCGTCAAAATTAGAAGCAGCGCCCCCCCCCAGTTGCGGAATGCCGGCCTCCTGTAAATAAACAAATAAGAAGTAGACAATGGGGTAAAAGGTAATGGCAGTCAAAAAAGGTAAAGTATTGCTTTTAAAAATTCAGATAAATTTTAATTTGCAGTTCCACTGTTATACACCAGAGCAGTGTTTCTCAACTCCAGTCCTCAAGGCGCCCCAACAGGTCATGTTTTCAGGATTTCCATTATTTTGCACAGGTGACTTGATCAGTTTCACTGCCTTAGTAATTACCACAGTCGTTTCATCTGAGGGAAATCCTGAAAACATGACCTGTTGGGGCGCTTGAGGACTGGAGTTGAGAAACATTGCACTAGAGATGTAGTTGATTGTACATATTTACTAGACATGTCATAGATCAGGGGTGCCCAACCTTTTGAAGAGCAAGGGCCACGTAAGCTACTTGGTAACCAGTCGTGGGCCACAATGAGCGGAGCGGGTGGATGGCAGCCTACTCGGCTCTATAGAGCCCACTCTACTCTCAGCACACCAAACTCGCAGGTAATAGAAGTCTATGGCTCAGTGCAGGTAACCCACAGATGCACTTTTCTGCACCTGTGGATCAGTTTGAAAGCAGCCCAGTAACCACTGCAGAACAAATATGCCCATATATACACTGTGGGCCGGATTCAGATACCTGAGCCTATCTGTCCGGCCGGCGTAACGTATCTACGATACGTTACGCCGCTCTAACTTTTGGCGCAAGTTCTTTATTCAGAAAGAACTTACGCCCTTAGTTACGGCGGCGTAACGTATGTGTTGCGGCGTAAGGCCGCGTAATTCAAATAGGGATGTTGGGGGCGTGTATTATTTAAATCTAACTTGACCCCGCGTTTTTGACGTATTTTTTGAACGGCGCATTCACCGTCCGTAAAATATCCCAGTGTGCATTGCTCTAAATGACGTCGCAAGGACGTCATTGGTTTCGACATGAACGTAAATTACGTCCAGCCGTATTCGCGAACGACTTACGCAAACGACGTAAAATTTCAAAACTCGGTGCGGGAACGACGGCCATACTTAACATTAGCTACGCCTCATATAGCAGGGGTAACTATACGCCGGAAAAAGCCGAACGCAAACAACGAAAAAAAAAAGCGCTGGGCGGTCGTTCGTTTCTGAATCGGCATAAATACTCATTTGCAAATTCCTCGCGTAAAACATACGGAAGCGCCACCTAGCGGCCAGCCTGAAATTGCAGCCTAAGATCCGACGGTGTAAGACACTTACACCTGGCGGATCTTAGGGATATCTATGCGTAACTGATTCTCTGAATCAGTCGCATAGATACGACCTCCCGCACTCAGAGATACGATGGCGTATCAGGAGATACGCCGTCGTATCTCTTTCTGAATGCGGCCCTGTGTTTTTAGTAATAAACGTATCTTTAATAACAGTCTTCTATTCTATTTTACTCTATCCCAGAGTAGGAGGTCGTGGGCCACATCAGAGGGCTCCGCGGGCCACATGTGACCCCTGGGCCACTGGTTGGGCACACCTGTCGTAGATTGTACAAAGATGCCACAGAGACTTTGCCTCCCACTTTTTGCAGATGGTTACATTGATAACATTTCTTCTATATGGCTCTCTCTCAAGAACCAATTTGCATCCTGTTGGAATATCAGTTTGCTTGAAATCTGCCTGTGCATCATTTCTGTTGCAACCCTTTCTTTACAGTGGGGAAAATAATTATTTGATCCCCTGCAGATTTTGTAAATTTGCCCACTTACAAAGAAATGAAGGGTCTATCATTTTTTATCATAGGTGTATTTTAAATGATTGAGATAGTATATCAACCAAAAACCCAGAAAACAAATGATACAAATGTTATACATTGAGTTGAAGTTCAGTGAGTAAAATAAGTATTTGATCCAAAAGCAACACATGACTTAGTAATTGGTAAAGAAACCTTTGATAACCTAATGCTAACAAGGGATTCTTGTAATGTGTTGCTTTTGGATCAAATACTTATTTTACTCACTGCCAATGCCAAGATTTGCCATCACTGGCATAAGATGACCAGATTTTTAAAATGAAAAACTGGATTAAAATGCAGATGAAAGATGTGCATGTGCAGATGCTCTAACAGTGGTAATATTGGAAGAATGATGCCGCGTAAACACGATTGTTTTTCGGCATGTAAAAAACGACGTTTTTCATCCTCTAGAAAAAACGATTTTTTTTTCCAACTTCATCAATAAACAGCGTTGCCCACACACGATCGAAAAAATAATTCTCTAGCAAAGCGTGGTGACGTACAACACGTACAACGGCACTATAAAGAGGAAGTTCCATGTGGATGACACCACCCTTGGGGCTGCTTTTGCTGATTTTGTGTTAGTAAAAGACGATTTGCGCTTTTCTGTCTGTTACAGCGTGATGAATGTGCTTACTCCATTACGAACGGTAGTTTTACCAGAACGAGCGCTCCCGTCTCATAACTTGCTTCTGAGCATGCGCAGGTTTTTCACGTCGTTTAAGCCCACACAATCATTTTTTACAACCCGAAAAACGACATTGTTTAAAACGTCGTTAAAAAATGCATCATGTTCGAATTATTTTTTTCTTGTCGTTTTCCAGAACCCGAAAAATGATATGAAGCAAACACGATCGTTGTAAATTACATTTTTTTAAAACTTTGTTTTTAACATGCCGAAAACTGATTAGTCATTAGTCATTAATTTCCAGCAACCTCTTAAAAAGTGGGGTAATAACTTTAAGGCCCCATACACACGATAGAATCCATCCGCTGAAAAATCCCAGCGAATGAGTTTCAGCGGATAGATTCTATGGTGTGTACAATCCAGCGGATCTGTTTCCGCGGATTTTTCTCCCATGCGATGGATTTCCAGCAGATAAATATTTGAAGACATGTCTTCAAATCTATCCGCTGGAATCCATCCCAACGGATTGATCCGCTGGTCTGTACAGACTCACCGGATCAATCCGTCCAAAGGGATCCCCTGCATGCGTCGTAATGATTCGACGCATGCGTGGAATTCCTTATATGACTGCGTTGCGCACGTCGCCGCGTCATCATCGCGGCGACAGCGCGACATGTCATCGCCAGAGGATTTCGGCGCGGATTTCGATTCGATGGTGAGTACACTCCATCGCATCAAAATCCGCGCAAATCCTCGAGAGAATTTATCCGTGGAAACGGTCCGCTGGACCGTATCCGCGGATAAATCCTCCCGTGTGTACGGGGCCTTACAGGGAATGTCAAATAGAAAAGTTTCCTCCCAGGGGAAATTAACTAATTGATGTTTTAAAAATTAGGACAGTGGTCTGCATGTCAAGCACCCAGGAATTTAAACATTTTAAATCACTCTGTTTAAATAAAACTGGATGGATCCTTAACAAGTCTAAAAAGAATTTGCATAAACTGTGCACTTCTTATGACACAGATAATTATGACTGCTTACAAATTACAGAGGATATGCACTTCTTCATTCCTACGGTACCATAATGCACATGTATAAAAAGAAAAAAAACTACCATCACACCACAGGAATTTGCCTCTTGACACTTTTTCTGTTGATGTGGTTGTATTGATGAAATGGGAAAGGATTTAATGAAGAAATATAATAATACTGACGGATGTAGACATGTGAAAGAATAAAATAAAAACGTATTAAAAAAAAGGAATTTGCCTCTTAGGTTCAGTAGTCATTTTAGTCAATAGATGTGCTTACCTTCAGTATCTAGAGATATCTGGGAAATTTACAAAGGGTGCCTATACACAACAAACGTCCTGCCTCCAAAGAAGAAATGTCAGTGCTTGCCCCATATTCATGTTGGTTACTGGTACATGAATTTTGGGAAAGCAATGAAATTTGTCCCACACAGGGGCACTGAGGCCAAAGTGTCCACACAGATTCTCTATCCTCAGTGCAGCTGAGCCCCCTACCCCACCACCATTGCAGCTGTCAAATAGACAACACAGGTGGCGTTTTTTAGCTCAAAGAGCGGAGCCTGTTGGGGATTCAGAGGCACTAGTTCCCCTCGGGTCCTGCTCCACTTGTGATTGACAGCAGGGAATGGATGGGTTGCATAGCCAATAGACAGCTCAATCCCTGATGTCAATTATAAGGGGAGTAGACCAGATATGGAAATCCCTCAGCTTTCCCATCCGGCTCCGCCAACTGTGAGAATTATTGGCTGTTAAGTACCTTTCAGCAGCATTCTTGACAACCAGTGACAGGTGTGGAAGGGGCAGCACTTGCAAACATGCCACCCTTCAAACCAACTTCAGATTCAGAATCAGTGGCGGCTGGTGCTCCATTTTTTGGGGGGGGGCGCAAACAAAACCCCAGCCAACCCCCCCCCCCCCCCCCCCCGCCAACGTCACTCGCAGACAATGGGACCTGCAGACAGACAGATATTCCGATAGATAATTGGATAGACAGACAGATAAATACATAGAGAGAGAGAGACATAGATAGATAGAGCTATAGATAGAGAGATAGATAGATAGATAGATAGATAGATAGATAGATAGATAGATAGATAGATAGATAGATAGATAGATAGATAGATAGATAGATAGATAGATAATTAAACAGATAGATAGATAGATGGAGGGGAGGGGGAGAGAGATACAGAGATAGATAGATACAGAGATAGATAGATAGATAGATAGATAGATAGATAGATAGATAGATAGATAGATAGATAGATAGATAGATACAGAGATAGATAGATACATAGATACATAGATAGATAGATACAGAGATAGATAGATACAGAGATAGATAGATAGATAGATACAGAGATAGATGGATAGATAGATAGATAGATAGATAGATAGATAGATAGATAGATAGATAGATAGATAGATACAGAGATAGATACAAAGATAGATACAGAGATAGATACATAGATAGATAGATACAGAGATAGGTACAGAGATAGATACATAGATAGATAGATACAGAGATAGATACATAGATAGATAGATAGATAGATAGATAGATAGATACATAGATACATAGATAGATACAGAGATAGATACAAAGATAGATACATAGATAGACAGATAGACAGATAGATAGGTAGATAGATAGATAGACACAGGGCTTTTTTTCAGGGGGAACTTGGGGGAACTCAGTTCCACCACCTCTGGCTCAGACCCTTTGGTGCCTGCTCATCACGATCACTTGTAAACACAGAAGTCTGGTTTCTGTGTTTACAAGTGACAGCTCTGCACTCCCCTGAACTCTGTATTCTGTATGTAATGCAATCCTGGTATTTAATGCCCCTTTAAGACCCTTCTACTGTTTGTGAAATCTGAACGGGTCATGGTTGAGTTCCTGCACCTATTTTCTGAGAAAAAAAGCTCTGGATAGACACATAGATAGATAGTTGTTACTGGCTTTGGGGGAGGGGGGGCGGCGCCCATGCGCCCCCTATGGACGGGACGCCACTGTATACTTTATTAATCCCAAAGGGAAATTACTGAGCTGTACAGAGACAGGCACTCTCACTGTCTCTGTATGTAAACTTAGGCTGGCCATAGACAGTTCAAATCTTGGCCGATTTCAGCAGGTACTGGCAGAGGAACCGTGTATGGGCAGGCAGAATGTACCACGTTTATTGATCAACCAACTTGGGAACAACCAGCCTGACAGATTTACTTGGAATTGTCTGCTTTAGCCACTAGCTAATCTCTGTCTTCTCCCAGCAGGGACAGCTTCCCTCGCCCTCCCCTACCATGTCCTGGCGGGAGATATTAGTAGAGAGTCAGCGCTATCTGTGTTTATGGGGAAATCTTGCAAATTTCATTCCTGCAACCCGTGGCCTGTTTTAGAGCTGGTCTTAATTACCTCCAGCTTCATTATCTACAAACTGAAGGTTATTATTTTTTAATTTGCTGCAACCATAGCGCGCCAATTTGTAAAAGTTTCACACCTGTTAAGAAACTCTTTCCCTGCTGAAACAAACACTATCTGCAGCTCTACACATACTTCCAGAAATCTGGGCAGACGTCAGTCTCCAGCTATGGGCATTTAACTTGTGATGTTAGTACATTAGCTGCATTCTAAGTATTGCTAGAAAGCTGTGACTTGAAAGAGGAAGCATTATAGAGCTTGCACAGGTACTGTTAGATGAGATAACAAGAGGCAAGACAGCAAGCATCACATATACAGAGACCCCTGTCCCTTCACAATCTCCAACTTTCAGATGTCAGTCTGGCTTGGTGGACTGTATTTCAAACTTTAAAAGACTGCAAAAGAAGATTAGTAAGTCCGGCAGGCACAGGATGCTACATTGCTATTGTCCTGTAGGGTGCTAGGTCACTACACCCGAATAGCTCTTCAAAGAACATTTGACAAGCAGCAAGGAGATGTTTTATTACCTCCTTACCACCTGCTTTAACCGCTTGGACCCCGCACGAGCACCACCACACCAGTGCAGTGTTGCCTCTGCCTGCTGTTGTACTGACCCTGACCTGTTTATTGACCACATTTCTGGGGGCAGCCACATACTAGAAGGCAAAGTCTGCTTGGCTTATAGGAATGAGGACTGCTATAGGTGACACTAAACTAATGCCTCGTTTCCACTGAGCGGATCGGTTCGGGTCGTTTAGAATGGAACGGGTTTGAATGGTCCGGTCTATTCTGGTGAGCGTTTCCACTGCAAATCGGACCGCCAGGGCCATACAGGTTTTAGAAAAAATGCCTCTCATGATGTCACACTAGTGCGACGAGAAACGTGATGCAGCGTCACTCAGCGTCAGCCAAACAACAACAACAACAATGGAGGTCATTCAGCAGCTCGTCTTTTCTCTGCTAGCCTTTTGGTTCTTTATAGGCAAAATTCATACCGCACTGTATGAGAGAAGGTTGCGAGCGGCAATGAGAAACACAGCCGAAAAGAGAAGAAAACTTTTAGCTTGGATGTGTAGCCGGGAGGAGAAGTATACATTTGTGCTGCTAAGACAAAGACGGCAGCGCTATAGGGTAAGCACAACTGACTGACTTACCTGAAACACACATACACTGACACACTGAAACACACACTGACCTACACACACACTGACACACACACACTGACCTACACACACACACTGACACACACACACACTGAAACACACACTGACCTATACACACACTGACACACACACTGACACACACACACACACACTGACCTATACACACACTGACACACAGACACACACACACACACACACACACACACTCTGACCTACTGAAACACACACTGACCTATACACACACACACACACACACACACACACACTGAAACACACTGACCCACACACACTGACCTATACACACACTGACACACTCACTGACCCACACACCCTGACCTATACACACACTGACCCACACACACTGACCTATACACACTGACACACTCACACTGACCTATACACACACATACACTGACCTACACACACACACTGACACACTGAAACACACACTGACCCACACACACTGACCTATACACACTGACACACTGCATTTTTTACAGATGCTTCTCCTTTTGGCAAAGCAGCGCCGCCGACCAGTGATTTGGGCTTTCCCTCGTGCCAATGAGTGGTGGAATGTGACCGTCCCAGGATTCACACACAGACAGTGGGTGCAGAATTTAAGGATGTCAGAGGAAACCTTCTCATTCCTTTGTGCCAAGCTACGTCCAGTGATGGAAAAGAAAAGCACCAACTTCAGAGCCTGTTTGCCTGTAAGGAAAAGAATTGCCATTGCACTGTGGAAGCTGGCTACCAACAGTGAATACAGGAGTATAGGTCATCTTTTTGGTGTCAGCAAATCATCAGTGTGCCGGTGTGTGCAGGACTTCTGTAAGTCTGTGTGCACATTGCTAGCTCCTGAAATTGTTCATTTTCCTAACAGGGAAAAGCTCAAAGACATGGCTGAGTACTTTGAGAACAGGTGGGGCCTTCCACAGTGTGTTGGTGCTATTGATGGCTCACACATACCAATAATAGCACCACAAGAATACCACACTGACTACTTCAACCGAAAAGGCTGGCATTCCATCATCCTCCAGGGAGTAGTGGATGGCAAGGGACTATTCTGGAATGTGAATGTAGGAAAGCCTGGGAGTTTGCATGATGCTCGGGTTCTCCGATTGTCAACATTTTGGGATTGGGTTGGCCAGGGAGGCCTGTACCCTGTTAGCACTAAGAACATTTGTGGGGTGAATGTTGGCTATTATGTGCTTGGGGACTCTGCCTATCCTTTACAAAATTGGCTCCTGAAACCATTTCCTGACAATGGGCGCCTAACAACAGAGCAGCAAATCTACAACAAGAAAACATCCAGGGCACGTGTTGTAGTGGAAAATGCGTTTGGAAGACTTAAGGGTAGATGGAGGTGTCTTATGAAGAGGAATGACAGTGACATTCAACTTACCAAATCCATGGTCCTAACGTGCTGTGCTCTTCACAATCTTTGTGAAAGTCATGGAGAAGACTTTGACCAGGATTGGAATACATCTCCAGAAGAGCCAGTACCAGTAATAGCAGCACAGGATATGGAAGAAGAGTGCAGTGAAATACGTCAGGCTCTGATGAGGCACCTTAACGTTAACGTTGTTACCGTGAATAATTAAAATCTTTAATTACTTTTTGCTAAATGCTAAATAAAATCAGACATACTCAGAGAAGTCGTTCTTGTTTTTTATTCCACAAAAAAAATCATCTTCCTACATATTTTGTAAAGGCAAAATTTTGATAATGTAGAAACATTGTTTACAATAAAGAGCTTGTAAAGGTTTGTTTTTTATTAAGCTAGTGCAGGGATACGCAATTAGCGGAAATCCAGCTGTTTTGCAGAACTACAAGTCCCATCATGCTTTTGCCTCTGGGTGTCATGCTTGTGACTGTCAGAGTCTTGCTATGCCACATGGGAATTGTAGTTCTGAAACAGTTGGATATCCACTAATTGCATATCCCTAAGCTAGTGCATTGTTGTTTTTTTCTTCAATTTCACTTCCAATAAATGTTTTTTTTTTGTTTTCTTTGTATGAATTTCTCACTTCCTGTTCCTCCTCAGTAAGCTGTTCAATAAGCTGTGCTGACTGACTAAACACAGCTCAGATGATGTTGTCAGGTTTACTGAGAAGGAACAGGAAGTGAGAAATTCAGACCAAGAAAAAAAACATCTAAAAAGGAAATTAAAGGAAAAGGTAAACCAAAAATGTCAAGTATATTCGCAATTACATCTACAATGCAAAAATGAGAAGAAATTAAGCGATCGGGGGTGCCCTTTGTTGAAATCCAGGCTCCACCGTCCAAGGGGGGTGATAACGCAAAGGAGGCAGAAGGGAATCAGAGCAGCAGCACAAAGAAAGCCATGTGCAGCAAGGAGCAAATGTGTCCAATCTTGTGTGATCGCTGATGGCTCAAAGGAGCCTATTCAAAAATAATAAAAATCTAACCTTTAAAACCCACTCTAATTATATATTTTTAAACGTAAACATGGGTACAGGTCCTGTGCTGCATGAAAGGCACTACTGTCTGGGTGGTGACCTGGGTTGACGATTGGCTCCAATCACTTGAACAAGCTGACCAAGGACACCGAGGAAGGCCTGGTTGAAGGTAGCCAACTGCTCCATCTGCTGCCGGGCAATTTCTGCCTCCTGGCGCATAGCTTCCTGTGCATCCTGACGTAGTGCTTGAAACCGCCTCTCAGAAAGGTTATCCATTCTTTCCAGCTGCCTTTCTTCTGCTGCCCGCATATCCTCCATGACTGTGCGCAGATCCAACTGTAACCTTCTCCTTTCACCTGTAATATACAAAAGACCTAAATATTGCTTTTGGTAACATCTGCCAAACCAATACTGTAAGCTCCTTTCTCATCTGCCCCACTAGACTGTACCACACTGATTCACTGCCACACCTCTGTTCCCCCTGCTCATCTGCTACACCAATACACAGCACTGCTCATCTGCCCACTGCTGAACCCCCTTCTCATCTCTTCCACCACTGTACCTCCTGCTGATCCCCCCCTTCTCATCTCTTCCACCACTGTACCTCCTGCTGATCCCCCCCCTTCTCATCTCTTCCACCACTGTACCTCCTGCTAATCCCCCCCTTCTCATCTCTTCCACCACTGTACCTCCTGCTAATCCCCCCCTTCTCATCTCTTCCACCACTGTACCTCCTGCTAATCCCCCCCCTTCTCATCTCTTCCACCACTGTACCTCCTGCACATCTCCCCCACAGCTGATCTCCCCCTTCTTATCTATTCCAACACTGTACCTCCTGCACATCTCCCCCACAGCTGATCTCCCCCTTCTTATCTATTCCAACACTGTACCTCCTGCACATCTCCCCCACAGCTGGTCCCCCCCTTCTCATCTATTCCAACACTGTACCTCCTGCACATCTGCCCCACTGCTGTTTTAGTTTAAGAAAATGCACAGTTAAAAATTACTTTATTATCATCATGTCTTACCATTGTGCCTTGGTGCATTGGGAGTACTCTGTAGTTGGCTACTCTGTGGTTGGCTTGAGGAAATACTGCTGCTGTTGCTGCTGAAAGACATTGAAGGTCCATCTTCTGATAAGTTTGATGCATCAGTGGAGAGTCCATCAACTGTTTCTGAAAATAAACATATGGTTAGATATTATATTTTAAATGGTAAGCAGAGCGATATCCTATGCCAAGTTTTAAAAAAAAAAAACTTACCAAAGGGGTCTACCATGGATTCGAGAATTACAGTTGCAGAGTCCAGACCTCCCTCCCTGCCTTGGTTTGCTGGCCGATGACCGTAAATGGCGTCCATGGCGTCGTACCACCTCCAAGCAGTTGGACAGTTTCCACTACGGCTGTTGGCGTCCTTAATTTTTTTATATTGTGCTTTAAGCTTTTTAAGCTTTGCCCTACACTGGCCCGACGTCCGTTCAAATCCCTCGGCTGCCATCCGCTGAGAAATATCTTTATAGACCTTTTCATTTCTCACTGATCCATCAAGCTCACTCTGAATAACGCCATCACCGATAATTGCTAAGAACGTAGATAGTTCCTCAGATAACCAGACCCTGCTGTTGTTTGCTGGCATCCTTCTCCTTTATATGGACTAATAAGGCGACGTAGTGATTGTTTGGCGCTTTGCTTTGACGTCAGCATTGATGTTTTCTGACCACCAATCAGTGGAAAGTACTGTGTGACGCCAGTAGCTCCGCCCTAACCGTACCGTTCCATTTTCTATGGACCCACATGAGAAGCAGGACCCTGAATGGTGCGGTACGGTTCGGTTTTATGGCACGCTTTCATAATGGAAACACCCAAAATAGCGTACCGTACCGAACCGTACCGAACCGATCCGCTCAGTGGAAACGAGGCATAAGCTATATTCCCTGACCACTTATATAGAGGTTTCTATTACAGAACATTGGTTTTGATCAAATTGATTGACATAACAAAACTATTATTTTTACATCAGATGAATTACAATTAATTCAACTGCATTTTTTAAATGCTTGCACAGTAAAGTCAATGGCCCAGATTCAAGAAGCACTTGCGCCCGCGCAACTATAGGTTAAGCAGCGCAAGTGCTTACTTGCTCCGGTGTAACGAGTGCTCCTGATTCAGGAACCTCGTTACACCGACTGCAGGCTAAAATCTGCGCGGCATAAGGCTCTTATGCCTCGCAGATTTTAGGCTGCATTCTTGCGGGGGCCGCTAGGGGGCGCTCCCATTGTGTATCAGCGTGTAGTATGCAAATTGCATACTACCACTGATTCACAAGCTTGCGCGGGCCCCGCGCAAGCCAGGTACGAAGTTTCCGTACGGCTACTTTTAGCGCAAGGCTGCCCCTTCTAATAGTAGGGGCAGCCAATGCTAAAGTATAGCCGGCCTTCCCACGCCGTGAAATTTGAATTTCACGGCGTTTGCGTAAGTGAAACGTGAATGCCGCTGGACGCCATTCACGTTCACTTAGAAGCAAATGACGTCCTTGCGACGTCATTTGCCGCAATGCACGTCGGGAAATTTTCCCGACGGAGCATGCGCTGTACGCTCGACGCGGGAGCGCGCCTAATTTAAATGATTCCCGCCCCCGGCGCGCCCTCGCAATTCACGGAGCTACTGCTCCGTGAATCGAGGGCAGCGCAAAATATTTGAGGGGGCGCAGGGCAAAATCGTTGCCCTGCTCCCCCGCAAATATCGCGCAATTCTACTTGAATCTGGGCCAATGTTCTCCAATAACCCTAGTTCGTGCCCCTGCATTCAGTTCCAGTGCTGTCAAAAAAAGTACAACAGATTGCATTTCTTTGTACCAAAACACATGCAAACGTGTTAAAAAAAAGGAAAAATGCACAGGCATGCATTACAAACTATTTATAAATGCATGTAAATGTGCATGTGGTGAGCACACTAAATGCAGGGACTGTGGCGTGAACTAGCCCAGAAGTATGTGCAGAGCTTTTTCAGCCATACTGTTCTTGTGGATGACAGGAGTGCACTGAGTGACCCAGAATCAGCCAACTGTGGGCTAAAGCCCGCTGACAGCTAACGTCAGAGAGCCGATCCGGGCTCTGGAAGGATCCCGCCCATATTGTTGGGATAAACCCAGATGCATGACTCACAGCTGACTCCAGCTTTCAGTGTGAGGCTGACAAAGCCACCTGCTCCTGCTCCCTCCCAGAGCAGAGAGTGGTGACTGACAGTCACCTCCCTCTGTTTAGAGCTTACTGAGAACTGAGTGATCAGTGGTCATGTGACCACTCAGTTCTCAGGCTTAGAGCCAGCTGGGGCAGCTGCAGTATGATACTACTTCCGCAGGATGGAGGTGAGTATGTATGTTTGTTTTTTCAAATCCCACACTTCTTCAAAAGTATTCATCACAGTTCTTAAAGTGATTGTAAATGATCACCTTGTAAAACAACCCATTCAGTTTTAAATAGAAATGAAAGGCAAAACATTTGTGTATAGATATAAATAATGTTTTTCCCTTTTTTATAAGTGATCACATTCCCTCTGTTCTCAGCTGCCTAAGGCCCCGTACACACGACCGGATCTATCCGCTGGGATTGATCCGCGGATCAGTTCCAGCAGATAGATCCGGTTGTGTGTACGGCCTAGCGGACATTTCCCAGCGGATAAAAATCCAGCTGACGGATTACCAGCGGATAAAAATTTCTTAGCATGCTAAGAAATCTATCCGCTGGAATCCAGTCCAGTGGACTGATCCGGTCGTCTGTACAGACTCACCGGATCAGTCCGTCCGCTCCCATCCCTCGCATGCGTCGTATTGATTCAACGCATGCGTGGAAGTATTTACCTTCCAGGTAACGGCGCGGCCACGTCACCGCGGATGTATTCCGCGGGGATTTCGATCTGATGGTGTGTACAGCCATCAGATCCAAATCCGCCAGAGGATTTATCCGCTGGAAACGGTCCGATATCCTCTCGTCTGTACGAGGCCTAAGAGCTGGGGGACGGAGAAGCAACATCACACTGATCTTCCCAGTGAATGGCTGAGAGGGGGGGCATGTCAGGACAAGTCTGATCATTGGAGGAGAGCAGACTGAGGTAGAAAACTCACCACAGTGTGTCCTGCTGTTTAGTGTGGTCAGTTTTTATTAGGAAAGCAGAGGGATTTGCAGGAACATCGGGGATTTCAAGAAAATTAAGCAATACAAAAAGAACAGGATACTTTCTCATACAAGTTCATGGTACAGAAGGCACGTATAAGTTATATAAAATGTTGGAGTAACAAACCCTTTAGGTTACAAAGTGTTTTTAAGTTGCATTAGATTCTTCAGCGACGGGGACATTTTTCTTGCTCATGCTAAACCTTGTAAAGATAATATGAGACAAGTTTTCAAGTATCAGTATACGAAAGAGAATATATCAGTTTTAGTGAAAATCTTGCAATGGAATGAGAAAGCACTGTATTATTTATCCATCAACTTCTTTTTGTTCTAAATGCACCTTCATGTGAGGAGAATTATAAACAAGATTAGTGAAAATGCTTAACAAGCAGTTCTCCCTAATCCCTTGGCACCCAACGAAAGGTAAATACCAAAGGCTTGTGAAGGCTTATACAGAAATTAAGAAAAATATCAGTAAATATGCAGACCTGTCTTACCAGTAGCAGCAGGTGTTGTTGGTATACGAACAAGTACAGAGCGTGCCTGTTTTGGAAGAGTGCTCTGGAAATTAAAGGGAAACTTGAATTTGTGGCATACAGATTTTATATTGCTATTGTAAAGTGTACTATGGGATGTGACGGCTGCATTTTAAAGTGTTTCCTGCTCCACGTTGAAAGGACTACATTCTTGGTATATCTTGTAAAAAAAAAAAAAAGGAACGTAATACACAACTGCGCAGGCTAGATCCCAAAGGCTTCTTATTAAAGCATATGTAAGACCAGTGACTAAATCTCATATGAGTTTAACTGGGTAATGTAATTTCATTACAGAAAAATCAAACTCCTGCACACGGGTGGATTGTCCAACAATTGTTCAAAATTTCACATGGAAAATTCCACAACTGCCAAAAATAGTAAGGCCCCGTACACACCATAGAATCCATCCGCAGATAAATCCCAGCAAATGGGTTTCAGCGGATAGATCCTATGGTGTGTACACGCCAGCGGATCTGTTTCCGCGGATATATCTCCCCTGGGATGGATTCCAGCAGATCGGATATTTGCTGACATGCAGAACATATCCATCTGCTGGAGTCCATCCCAACAGATGGATCCGCTGGTCTGTACAGACTTACCGGATCCATCCGTCCGAAGGGATCCCCTGCATGCGTCGTAATAATTCGACGCATGCGTGGAATTCCTTATATGACAGCGACGCGCACGTCGCCGCGTCATAATCGCGGCGACGGCGCGACACGTCATCGCCAGAGGATTTCGGCGCGGATTTCAATGCGATGGTGAGTACACTCCATCGCATTAAAATCTGCTGAAATCCTCGAGAGGATTTATCCGCGGAAACGGTCCGCTGGACCGTATTCGCGGATAAATTCTATTGTGTGTATGGGGCCTAACAGTGGTCTTGCTGCCCTTCATGGTTGTGGAAAATCCTAGCAGAGAACAAAAAGAAGAAAAAGAAAGGCGCACCAGCCTAGTGTGTTACCGTTGACAACTTATTAAAAAAAAAAATAGTAGAAAACTACTCACAAAAGAAATATCATAGTAGGCTTGTCAACAACGATGTGATAGATACCCCTCGAGCCACACTCCAGATTAGGGGGGATAGAGGTGTGTCACTGCCGGCTGACGCGTTTGGAGGCGACAAAGACCTCGATGAAGAGGTCTTTGTCGCCTCGAAACGCATCAGCCAGCAGTGACACACCTCTATCCCCCCTAATCTGGAGTGTGGCTCGAGGGGTATCTATCACATCGTTGTTGACAAGCCTACTATGATATTTCTTTTGTGAGTAGTTTTCTACTATTTTTTTATTTAATAAATTGTCAACGGTAACACACTAGGCTGGTGCGTCTTTCTTTTTCTTCTTAACCACTTCCATACAGGGCACTTACGTACCTTCCTGCCCAAGCCAATTTTCAGCTTTCAGCACTGTCGCACTTTGAATGGCAATTGCGCGGTCATGCTACACTGTACCCAAACAAAATCGGCGTCCCTTTTTACACAAAAATAGAGCTTTCTTTTGGTGGTATTTGATCACCTCTGCGATTTTTTTTTTGCGCAACAACTAAAAAAAGACCGAAAATTTAGAAAAAAATTACGTTTTTATTTTCTTCTGTAATTTTTTTGTAAATAAGTAAGTTTTCTCTTTCAATTACGGGCACTGATATGGTGGCACTGATGGGCACAGATGAGATGGCACTGATGGACATCGATGAGGTAGTACTGACGGGCACAGATGAGGTGGCACTGATTGGTGGCGCTGGTATGCGGCACTGATTGGCACACATAGGCGGCACTCATGGGCACACATAGGCGGCACTGATGGGCACTCATGGGCAGCACTGATGGGCACTCATGGGCGGCACTGATGGGCACTCATGGGCGGCACTGATGGGCACTCATGGGCGGCACTGGGCACTCATAGGCGGCACAGATGGGCACTGTGGGGTGGCACTTATGGGTGGCACAGATGGGCACTGTGGGGTGGCACTGATGGGCACCGTGGGGTGGCACTGATGGACACTGTGGGGTGGCACTGATGGACACTGTGGGGCGGCACTGATGGACACTGTGGGGCGGCACTGATTTACTTGTTGCCAGTCAGTGCCCATTTGTGGGCACTGATTGGCATCTTTTTTTTTGCATCTTTTTTTTTCCCAGACTTTTTTTTTTTTTTTTGTAACTTTTTTTTTACTTTTTTTGCCCCATTTTTTTTTTGTTTTGCCCTTCCCTGGTGGGCATCCCTGGTGGTCCATGTGGCGATCCGAGGGGGGGCTGCGCTGATAAACAATCAGCGCGAACCCCCCCCTGTCAGGAGAGCCGCCGATCGGCTCTCCTCTACTCGCGTCTGTCAGACGCGAGTGAGGAAGAGCAATCAACGGCTCTTCCTGTTTACATTGTGGTAAAGAGTCTCCGTGAGAGACTCTTTACCGAGATCGGTGTTGCGGGGTGTCAGACTGACACCCCGCAACAACGATCGCCGCGATGCGTGCCCCCGGGGGCGCGCAGCGGCTCAGAATCCGGAGGACGTCATATGACGTCCAGTCAGGATTCTACAACCACTTTGCCGACGTCAATCTGTCATTGGCGGGCGGCAAGTGGTTAATGTAATTTCATTATGTTACTTTCAATATTTTTAAATCTGCTACTTTCGTTAAAATAATACCTACTGATCCTGTCATATGGGCTCTTGTTTGGCCACTTTCTGTTTTGAGTGACACCAATCTGTCCCTGCTTGCCAGTTGTGCTCCTGAATTATCACCCTGTCACATGGACTTCCAATAGATATTATAAGTGGCTGTTTCAACATTTATAAAATAAATACATTTATAAAATAAATAAACAAAATAAATAAACATTTCTTTATCAGTTTAGGTTGATATGTATTCTTCTACATATTTTTGGAAAATTAGCAATTAGCGTATATTGATTGGTCTGTGCAAAAGTTATAGAATCTACAAAATAGGGGATAGATTTATGATTTTTTTTTTTCTTTACTAGTAAAGGCGGTGTACAGCGATTTTTATCATGATTGCGGCGGACAGTTTGGACACTTTTGAAACTTTTTTGGAGACCAGTGACATTTATACAACACAAGTATAAAAAGGGAATCAAAATTACCGTATACCACCAGTTATTTCCGACACCAAAAGGTTATTATATAAAGCATAGATTCAACATAAGGAAAAAATGTTCTTATAAAGCAAACAGCAATCCCAATCAGAAACCCCCCCTAGAGGAAATATTGGAACCAATATTTCACCACGACCCACTGGCGCTCCGGCATTGGCCGTGATTTGTGAGTATACATAATGCACTACAAAAAGTGTAAGCAACACAACTAAATGAAAAATTAAGTGCGAGTTCAAGAAAGGAAAAAAAAGGGGGAGTGAAAAGAAAGAAAGGACAAAGAAAGGAAAAGGAACAAAAAAAAGGAGGGGAGGAATTAGAAACAAAACAAAATGTTTTCTAAAGGCAACAAACTGTAATGCCCTGTACACACGATCAGTTCATCCAATGAAAACGGTCTGATGGATTTTTTCATCAGATATACGATGAAGCTGACTTTCATCAGTCTTGCCTACACACCATCAGCTAAAAAAACGATCGTGTTAGAACGCGGTGACGTAAAACACAACAACGTGCTGAGAAAAATTAAGTTCAATGCTTCCGAGCATGCGTCGACTTGATTCTGATCATGCGTTGATTTTTAACCATTGGATTTCCCCACAGACGATCGTTTTTTTCTATCGGTTTTTTAACCATCAGATAATTTTAAAACAGGTTCTAAGTTTTTTCACAGATGGGAAAAAAACTGATGGGGCCCACACATCGTCTGATGGACCGTTTTCATCAGACGAACCGATCGTGTGTACGCGGCATAAGACTTTGTGCACCTTTTTTTTTTGATGCACCTTAAATGTATTTAGTTTATTTAAGCAGCAAGATTGCTTTATATTAATTTTTATGTCACCAAAGATATTATAATATCTAACGTATATTTTTTGCATGTGCGATGGGTACTTACTTCAGAGAGCCTGGGTGGGGAAAACTATATTTGCAACTATGGGCACTTTAATAAGGCCCTGTACACACGATCAGTCCAAACTGATGAGAACGGACTGAAGGACCGTTCTCATCGGTTAACCGATGAAGGTGACTGATGGTCTGATGTGCCTACACACCATCAGCTAAAAAAACGATCGAGTCCAACGCGGTGACGTAAAACACAACGACGTGCTGAAAAAAACGAAGTTCAATGCTTCGAAGAATGCTTCGACTTGATTCTGAGCATGCGCGGGTTTTGAACCGATGCTTTTACGTACTAACCACCGGTTTTGACCTATCGGTTATCAGTCCATCAGTTTAATTTTAAAGCAAGTTCTAAATTTTTGGACCGAAGGATAACTGACTGATGGGGCCCACACGCGGTCGGTTTGGACTGATGAAACTGAACTTCAGTCTGTTCTCATCGGTTTAGACTGATCGTGTGTACAAGGCCTTAAGGTTTATTATAGGTTATTTCAAATACTTTTAATATCTCTCTGAGACTTCCAACAGCTGAAATCTTATCTCTGAGTATGATGACATATCCAAGACCTGCAAGAAGCCAGTGGGTGATGAAATATCAGTTGAAAGTGGCTTGATCCTTTAAATTGCAAATATAATTTAAATCTTGTTCAAATTTCAGCACATCCCCTTAAAGTATATATAAGGGGGAAATACTGATATTAAATGTTATTCACTTTTAGGCCGCGTACACACGGTCGGTTAAACTGATGAGAACGGTCTGATGGACCGTTTTCATCGGTCCAAACCGATCGTGTGTGGGCCTCATCGGTTATTTATCCATAGGTTAAAAAAAAGCAATCTTGTTTTAAATTTAACCGATGAATACCTAACTGATAGAAAAAAAAACGATCGTTTGTAGGCACGTCCATCGATTAAAAATCCATGCACGTCGTTTTTTTCAGCACGTCGTTGTGTTTTACGTTACCGCATTCTGACATGATCGTTTTTGGTGTGTAGGCACGACTGACCATCAGTCAGCTTCATCGGTTAACTGATGAAAACGGTCCATCAGACCGCTTTCATCAGATGGACCGATCGTGTGTACAGGGCTTAAGAAGTAATAGGCAAACTATTTAAAAAAAGATAGACAATGCCATAGGGGACATGTACCAATGCAAAAATACAATGTATGCAACTTCAAGGACAACATTGAAATACACATATTCTGTTTGGCTGTGGAATTGATTATTTTCTTTTACAATCAGCTCATACAATAAACAACAGCAACACACCAATCTGAACTGATTAATTTCAGTTTAAAAAAAGTCATAATAGGCCTATATTGGCTCGCAGAGAGAAATCGACCAGTGACTGAGGCTGTCCTGTTCTCGCTGATGCAAAGCCAATCTGCAGCTGGCAAATTTCTATTTCCAAACTCTCATAAAAGAGCAGGACATTTTATAGAGCATTTTATTGAGCAAGACTAAGCCCAAACGTACAAGACAATGAACACAGATAGTGAATTTACTAGAAGAGGCTATAGCAGTGTAATATTAACCAGCAACTGGACAATTGTAATCAGGTATAATAGGCCTAACCAATGTATGCCTAACTTTCATTTTATGTTTGGAGAATATGAGGTGCAGTGAATGTGAGTAGTGTTGCTCACGAATATTCGCATTGCGAATATTCGACTCGAATATAGCATATTCGAGAAATCGCGCTATATTTCGAAATTCGCGGTGAATATTCGCAATTCCGAATATTCGATTTTTTACAATTTTTTTTTTGAATCAGATCACATCCTAGATATCTCCATCGACGTCTAAAAGCATTGCTGGTATAATTAGAGACCCTGGGCCGAGTAGCTGAAGCGTTCATTGAATTTTCCAGAAAGATCGCAATGCGATTATTCGGCAAACGCAATATCGCGCGATTATTTTCCTCGCCCCGATCTTCCGCATCAGAGCGATTTTTACAGTTTCATTTTTAAAACAGATCACATCCTAGTGATCTCCATAGACGTCTGAAAGCATTGCTGGTATGATTAGAGCCATTGGGCCGAGTAGCTGAAGCGATCATTTTATATTGCCGAATAATCGCAATGCGAATATTCGGCAATAGGAATATTGCGCGATTATTTGCTCCGCCCTTTTGCATCAGAGCCAATCAGAGTTCTCCTTCCACACTCGTCACAGGTTAGCAACCAATAGGAACCTGCCTGCATGGACATTATATAAGCTCACTCCCAGCACCATTTCATTGCAGATTCAGAAGCTTGCTATAGAGTGTGGAGGCTGTTTCTGTGTTCCTGGTTTCCTGGTTTCCTGTGTCTTTGTTCTTGATTGATTTAGATCATCACCAGCATTGCTATTTAGTGATTCCAGTGGATCTTTTCCAGTATATCAACTGCTTTTTTCAAAGCAATAGACCCAAGAGCTTTTTTCAAAGCTACGTTTTGTGCTGTTTTGTGCTGTTTTTTTCATTTGTGTTACTGTTTGATCCTGCAATCCTCCCTGTTCAGTTATATTTGCAAGAGATTTCAGAACACATATTGATCTGAGCTTTATAAAAGAGCTTTTCTAAAAGCTAAGTTTTGTTCATCTTGTGTTACTGTCAGATCTTGCAGGTTCACTGTTCAGTGATATTTGATAGGCATCTCAGTTCAAATTTTGTTTAGTTTTCCCTAAAGAGCTTTTATAAAAGCTAAGTTTTGTGTTCAGTTTAGTTAAATTTTGTGTAGTAAGTGTACACACTGTTAGTGTACATTTATTTCATCTAGCTTAGCTTAGTGTGTGTTTAGTGTCTGTGTTTTGTGTTTAAAAAAAAAAAAAAAAAAAAAGTTAGTGTTTGTTTAGTGCTTTTTTTTTTTTTCTTTAATTTTGTAGTCCTTGTCTGGTGTACTACTTTTCTTATAGTTTAGTAGCTGTCTGTGTACGTCTTTGTCTGCGTGCCTGTCTTGTAAAAAAAACACAAAAACACATTTTGTTCACATTTTCCCCCCCAATAAAGTTTAACCCCCCCACACACATATCAGCAATTATGAGCGGCATCCGTGGCCGTGGCAGTAGGGGTAGGGGAGTTACTCCCAGTGCTGGATCGCTGCCAGCACGGGGTACCTCTCGTGCCCCTACTAGTGGTAGAGGATCGGGTGCAAGGGGAGTACGCCTGATCCGGGAGTTCTTCCCATCGGGCAGCCGCCCGATATTGCCATCTCAGGCTCAAGTAGTGGTGGACTACATGGGGCACAGCAGTGCCACTGAGTCGTCGGTCCCGACTCACAGTAGTACCACCATTACACCGTTGCCTGTACTACCCCCCCCCAGCCCCCAAGAGTCCAGCATCTTACTGTTCGACAGCGACAGTGATAGGGATCTCTTGGGGGAGGCCATGCATCAGGCAGACCTCCAGCTCTGTCCTGATGGTCAGGACCTTTTTGAAGGGATGGATGAGGAGGATGGGATACCTGCTGGCAGTATCCCAGAGACATCCCTTCAAACTGGTGCTGCTGTTTTGGTGCAGGAAACAGCAGCACCTAGTCAGACCCAGGCGTGGGTGAGGGGACAGCGGAGCCAGGCTAGAGGCTCCATGTCACGTGGTTCCCTCAGACCAACACATCTCAGCCCTTGGTCTGACATCTCTGGGGGCGAAGAGGGTGACCCATCATGGTTGCCATCTGACGCGTCGGCTCACTACGTCAGTGACGACGGGGAAGGTAGGCACCCTGGTGAAACGGTGCGCCAGGTCACCACCAGGGAGACCATCGTCAGGGTCTCCACTGGTGATGGCAGCAGGAGGTGTCAGGAGGAGGAGCAGCAGCAGCAGCAGCAGCAGCAGGCAGCTCCACCTGTGCGCACCGAATCCCAGCAGGTGCAAGTAAGCGTCACCCCATCTGACAGGAGGGCGGTGCTGAAGTCACCTGTCTGGAATTTCTTTACCCTGGTGGCAGACAACCCTACCGTGGCCATCTGCCGGATTTGTAAAGTGAGGGTGAAGAGAGGGAAGTGTTTGGCTCGGGTGGGTACCACAGCCCTGAACCAGCACCTCAGGATAAACCACTGGGCGTTGTATGAGGAGATGAAGCGTGGTGGTGGTAGCAGCGCCACCACCACAAGTGAGCAGGGTACAGCAGCCCCTGCCACATCTTCATCTGTTTCCAGCAGGTCATGCCCCCCCGCTCCCTCTAGTAGAGGTACTGGTACCGGCAGCCAGACCTCTACTTCCACAGCACCCTCCACGTCTGTGTCCCGCACTGCCGTCCGGCGCCAGGCGTCGATTTCAGACGCCTTTGACCGCACCACTCCCTTCCCCCCTGGAGACCGACGTGTGCGTTCCCTCAATGGGCTCCTGGCAAGGGTTATTGCCCAACATCTGCTGCCCTTCAACATAGTTGACAGCAACCCCTTCAGGCAGATGTTGGAGCAGGCCCAACCCCAATGGCGTGTCCCCAGCCGCCATTTCTTTGCCAGGACTGGTGTCCCTGCCCTACACCAGCACATTGTTCAGAATGTAACCCTGTCGCTGGATCACGCTGTCAGCGACAGGGTTCATCTGACAATGGATGGCTGGACCAGCAGGCATGGGCAGGGACGCTACATCAGCTTCACGGCCCATTGGGTTTCCCTCCGAGGCGTCGGTGAGGGATCGTCGGCAACCGATCTTGTGGTGCCGCCCCGGGGTGTCCAGGGGAGAACTGCTGGTCTCCCTCAAGCCACTGTCTCCGCAGCTGCTGAGCCTCCCAGCAAGCGCCCCCGTAGCTACTCAAGTGTGGGGCACGTGCGCTGTCAGGCCGTGCTCCAGCTTGTTAGTTTAGGGGACCGGAGACACACTGCAGAAGAAGTGCTGAAAGCACTTCAAGCTCAGGTCCAGAAGTGGCTGACACCCCGAAGGCTCCAGCCAGGTATGGTTGTCTGCGATAACGGCAGCAACCTACTCGCCGCCCTCCATGCTGGCAGTCTGACGCACGTGCCCTGTCTGGCACATGTCCTCAACCTGGTGGTGCAGAAGTTCCTGCGCACTTATCCAGGGTTGAGTGACATTGTGGCAAAGGCGCGTAGGATTGCCAGCCACTTCAGGCGCTCCCCAACCGCTACCGCGTCCCTGTCCAAATTGCAGCGGAAGTACAATCTGCCCCTTCACAGGCTGATTGTGGACAGTGTGACGCGGTGGAACTCCACCCTCCACATGCTGAAGAGGTTGTGGGAGCAGCAAAGGGCGGTGAGGGAGTACCTGATGGAACTAGGCACTCAGAGGGCTTCACCACAACTCCCTTTCATCGCCTGTGCGGAGTGGGGGCAGATAAACCAGGTCTGCCAAGTGTTGTCCTCCTTCGAGCAGGCGACCAAGATGGTCAGCAGTGAGCAAATTGGCCTCAATAGCGTGCTGCCAATACTGTTCATGCTGGAGAGGACACTAGATCGCCTGCTCGAGGCTGGGGAGAGTGCCTTGGTGGAGCAGGAGGAGTCAGCAATGCTCCACCGAGACCAGGGCCAGGACCAGGAGGAGGAGGAGGAGGATGATGATGAAGAGGAGGAGGAGGTGGTTGCTGGTGTCGTCCCGGAGTCAGGGCCTGGTCAGGAGGGAGAGCCGGTGTTGGGGGCACCGATAGTCCGGGGGTTGGGCATGTCTGAGTTTGACCAGCAGCGCCTCAGGGAAGAAGAGTCGCACCTCATTCACCTGGCCAGCATTGAGGAGTCACAGCGGGCTGTGCTCTTCCCCATGGCTGCCCACATGCTCAGATGCCTCAGGAGGGACCCCCGGGTTAAGACCATCAAGACGAGGGATGATTTCTGGATGGCCACCCTTTTGGATCCCAGGTGCAAGGGGAAACTGGAGCAGTTCATCCCAGCCAGCCGGAGGCAGCACCGGATGGAGGAACTGCAGGCAGCCATTGTCAGACGGTTGGAGCAGGCAACTCCCCGGCCTCCAGTTGTCCCCCCTCATCTCACCCAGCAGGTGGCTGCACCCAGCTGCAGCCGAGCAGGGGACCTAATGGAAGAGATGAGGATGTTCTTCCAAACCGAGCGACCCAGTACCACCACCAGCAGCAGCAGCAGCAGTCACCACCAGCGGCTGGCCCACATGGTGGCAGACTACATGGCGTCCGTCGGTGCTTCTGACAGTATGAGCACCGACGACCCCATGGAGTACTGGGTTGCCAGATTGGACACCTGCCGCGAGCTCGCTCAGTATGCGCTGGAGTTATTGTCTTGCCCCCCCTCCAGCGTACTATCTGAGCGGACATTCAGCGCGGCAGGTGGGGTGGTCACGGACAAGAGGACCCGTCTGTCCACAGAGTCCGTGGACAGACTCACATTCATAAAGATGAATGAGTCCTGGATCGGCGGTGACTTTCTGGCACCCGTCGTCGGTTCAGGGCGCTGAAGGGTCCCTTGCCATGCATTCCCTGATGAAGCCCCGGACCTGATGTATTTACAGTGCTGAATATAACTATTTCAACATCAGAGAAAATCAATGTTAATATTTGGTACAGTAGGCTTTCTTTGCAATTACAGCGGTCAAAAATTTCTTTTATTTTTACACCAGCTTTGCACACACTGGAGGAGGGATTTTGGCCCACTCCTCCACACAGATCTTCTCTACATCAGTCATGTTTCTGGGCTATCGCTGAGAAACACGGAGTTTGAGCTCCCTCCAAAGATTCTCTATTGGGTTTAGGTCTGGAGACTGGCTAGGCCACGCCAGAACCTTGATATGCTCCTTACAGAGCCAATCCTTGGTTATCCTGGCTGTGTGCTTTGGGTCATTCTCATGTTGGAAGACCCAGCCTCGACCCATCTTCAAAGCTCTAACTCAGGGAAGGAGGTTGTTGCCCAAAATCTTGCAATACATGGCCCCGGTCATCCTCTCCTTAATACAGTGCAGTCACCCTGTCCCATGTGCAGAAAAACACCACCAAAGCATGATGCTACCACCCCCATGCTTCACATTAGGGATGGCGTTCTTGGCATGGTACTCATCATTATTCTTCCTCCGAACACGGTTAGTGAAATTATGATCAAAAAATTATATTATAGTCTCATCTGACCACATGATTTTCTCCCATGACTCCTTTGGATCAGTCAAGACAATTATGTCAGCAGTTATTTCACACCCTATATACTCTTATTAAGACTGCTGTACATCATGGCAACTCCTGCCCATGTGATATGACTCTGTATCAACTACTACTGTTAATACTACTACTGCTGCTTCTGCTGCTGCTGCTGCCCAGTCAAGACACCTATGTCAGCAGTTATTTGACACTCTATATACTCCTATTCCTACTGCTGTTCATGATGGCACCTCCTGCCCATGTGATATGACTCTGTATCAACTACTACTGTTAATACTACTGCTGCTTCTGCTGCTGCTGCCCAGTCAAGACACCTATGTCAGCAGTTATTTGACACTCTATATACTCCTATTCCTACTGCTGTTCATCATGGCACCTCCTGCCCATGTGATATGACTCTGTATCAACTACTACTGTTAATACTACTGCTGCTGCTTCTGCTGCTGCTGCTGCCCAGTCAAGACACCTATGTCAGCAGTTATTTGACACTCTATATACTCCTATTCCTACTGCTGTTCATGATGGCACCTCCTGCCCATGTGATATGACTCTGTATCAACTACTACTGTTAATACTACTGCTGCTTCTGCTGCTGCTGCCCAGTCAATACACCTATGTCAGCAGTTATTTGACACTCTATATACTCCTATTCCTACTGCTGTTCATCATGGCACCTCCTGCCCATGTGATATGACTCTGTATCAACTACTACTGTTAATACTACTGCTGCTGCTTCTGCTGCTGCTGCTGCCCAGTCAAGACACCTATGTCAGCAGTTATTTGACACTCTATATACTCCTATTCCTACTGCTGTTCATGATGGCACCTCCTGCCCATGTGATATGACTCTGTATCAACTACTACTGTTAATACTACTGCTGCTTCTGCTGCTGCTGCCCAGTCAATACACCTATGTCAGCAGTTATTTGACACTCTATATACTCCTATTCCTACTGCTGTTCATCATGGCACCTCCTGCCCATGTGATATGACTCTGTATCAACTACTACTGTTAATACTACTGCTGCTGCTTCTGCTGCTGCTGCTGCCCAGTCAAGACACCTATGTCAGCAGTTATTTGACACTCTATATACTCCTATTCCTACTGCTGTTCATGATGGCACCTCCTGCCCATGTGATATGACTCTGTATCAACTACTACTGTTAATACTACTGCTGCTTCTGCTGCTGCTGCCCAGTCAATACACCTATGTCAGCAGTTATTTGACACTCTATATACTCCTATTCCTACTGCTGTTCATGATGGCACCTCCTGCCCATGTGATATGACTCTGTATCAACTACTACTGTTAATACTACTGCTGCTTCTGCTGCTGCTGCCCAGTCAATACACCTATGTCAGCAGTTATTTGACACTCTATATACTCCTATTCCTACTGCTGTTCATCATGGCACCTCCTGCCCATGTGATATGACTCTGTATCAACTACTACTGTTAATACTACTGCTGCTGCTTCTGCTGCTGCTGCTGCCCAGTCAAGACACCTATGTCAGCAGTTATTTGACACTCTATATACTCCTATTCCTACTGCTGTTCATGATGGCACCTCCTGCCCATGTGATATGACTCTGTATCAACTACTACTGTTAATACTACTGCTGCTTCTGCTGCTGCTGCCCAGTCAATACACCTATGTCAGCAGTTATTTGACACTCTATATACTCCTATTCCTACTGCTGTTCATCATGGCACCTCCTGCCCATGTGATATGACTCTGTATCAACTACTACTGTTAATACTACTGCTGCTGCTTCTGCTGCTGCTGCTGCCCAGTCAAGACACCTATGTCAGCAGTTATTTGACACTCTATATACTCCTATTCCTACTGCTGTTCATGATGGCACCTCCTGCCCATGTGATATGACTCTGTATCAACTACTACTGTTAATACTACTGCTGCTTCTGCTGCTGCTGCCCAGTCAATACACCTATGTCAGCAGTTATTTGACACTCTATATACTCCTATTCCTACTGCTGTTCATCATGGCACCTCCTGCCCATGTGATATGACTCTGTATCAACTACTACTGTTAATACTACTGCTGCTGCTTCTGCTGCTGCTGCTGCCCAGTCAAGACACCTATGTCAGCAGTTATTTGACACTCTATATACTCCTATTCCTACTGCTGTTCATGATGGCACCTCCTGCCCATGTGATATGACTCTGTATCAACTACTACTGTTAATACTACTGCTGCTTCTGCTGCTGCTGCCCAGTCAATACACCTATGTCAGCAGTTATTTGACACTCTATATACTCCTATTCCTACTGCTGTTCATGATGGCACCTCCTGCCCATGTGATATGACTCTGTATCAACTACTACTGTTAATACTACTGCTGCTTCTGCTGCTGCTGCCCAGTCAATACACCTATGTCAGCAGTTATTTGACACTCTATATACTCCTATTCCTACTGCTGTTCATGATGGCACCTCCTGCCCATGCGATATGACTCTGTATCAACTACTACTGTTAATACTACTGCTGCTTCTGCTGCTGCTGCCCAGTCAAGACACCTATGTCAGCAGTTATTTGACACTCTATATACTCCTATTCCTACTGCTGTACATCATGGCAACTCCTGCCCATGTAATATGACTCTGTATCAACTACTACTGTTAATACTACTACTGATGCTTCTGCTGCTGCTGCCGCCCAGTCAATACACCTATGTCAGCAGTTATTTCACACTCTATATACTCTTATTAAGACTGCTGTACATCATGGCAACTCCTGCCCATGTGATATGACTCTGTATCAACTACTACTGTTAATACTACTACTGCTGCTTCTGCTGCTGCTGCCGCCCAGTCAATACACCTATGTCAGCAGTTATTTCACACTCTATATACTCTTATTAAGACTGCTGTACATCATGGCAACTCCTGCCCATGTGATATGACTCTGTATCAACTACTACTGTTAATACTACTACTGCTGCTTCTGCTGCTGCTGCTGCCGCCCAGTCAATACACCTATGTCAGCAGTTATTTCACACTCTATATACTCTTATTAAGACTGCTGTACATCATGGCAACTCCTGCCCATGTGATATGACTCTGTATCAACTACTACTGTTAATACTACTACTGCTGCTTCTGCTGCTGCTGCCGCCCAGTCAATACACCTATGTCAGCAGTTATTTCACACTCTATATACTCTTATTAAGACTGCTGTACATCATGGCAACTCCTGCCCATGTGATATGACTCTGTATCAACTACTACTGTTAATACTACTACTGATGCTTCTGCTGCTGCTGCCGCCCAGTCAATACACCTATGTCAGCAGTTATTTCACACTCTATATACTCTTATTAAGACTGCTGTACATCATGGCAACTCCTGCCCATGTGATATGACTCTGTATCAACTACTACTGTTAATACTACTACTGCTGCTTCTGCTGCTGCTGCTGCCGCCCAGTCAATACACCTATGTCAGCAGTTATTTCACACTCTATATACTCTTATTAAGACTGCTGTACATCATGGCAACTCCTGCCCATGTGATATGACTCTGTATCAACTACTACTGTTAATACTACTACTGCTGCTTCTGCTGCTGCTGCCGCCCAGTCAATACACCTATGTCAGCAGTTATTTCACACTCTATATACTCTTATTAAGACTGCTGTACATCATGGCAACTCCTGCCCATGTGATATGACTCTGTATCAACTACTACTGTTAATACTACTACTGCTGCTTCTGCTGTTGCTGCTGCCGCCCAGTCAATACACCTATGTCAGCAGTTGTTTCACACTCTATATACTCTTATTCCTACTGCTGTTCATCATGGCAACTCCTGCCCAAGTGATATGACTCTGTATCAACTACTACTGCTAATACTACTACTGCTGCTGCTGCTGCTGCTGCTGCTCAGTCAAGACAACTATGTCAAAAGTAATTTCCCACTCTATATACTCCTATTACCACTGCTGTTCATCATGGCACCTCCTGCCCAAGTGATATGACTCTGTATCTACTACTACTACTACTACTGCTGCTGCTGCTGCTCTGTCAAGACACCTATGTAAAAAGTTAATTCCCACTCTATATATACTCCTATTACCACTGCTGTTCACTGATACCACTGATAGTTAATTTATCCCTTAACTACCCCCATTTGTGAGGGTCGGGGTTTTCCTTTAAAGTCCCATGCAAATCAATGGAAAATGTATGTTCCCACATAACTTCTGTACGCCTGGAGATATTTCAATAATACCCGCTATACATATTACTTATATGCCAAATAAAAATATATAACAGTTAAATTAACCCTTACCAACACCCTTATATAAAAGATGGGTATATTTATATTACTATGATTTTCCTCCCCAAAAGGTTAAGATAGGAAGACCGGGCAACGCCGGGTATTCAGCTAGTAATAGTATAAAATGTTTTCGGTTATTATTAAGCTAGATGTGTTGATGTTGATGTTGATGTGTTAGATGTGAAGTTAGATGTGAAGTTAGATGTGTTTAAAAAACTAACAATTTCAATAAGAAATGAAACCTTTGCAAAATATAACATTTTTTATTAAAAAAAAAAAAAAAAAATTAGGACATTAACTTCTGAAGCTCTGTCACCTCATCCATGTTTTTCGCCAGTTGTTGCACCAGTTGTTGATTTTGGCGCATCAAAAACAGTATCTGCTGCTCATTTGCCATTACTCTCTTCGTGAGGTTTTTCATGGCAGCTTGCTTCACCTCTAGCTTTTTTAGAACTGTTAGGATATAAGAAAAAAACATTTGGATTTCAAAGACCGTTACGAAAGATTATTTTCAGCCATAAAAATAATAAAGTCTGACTTAAGAGACTCTATGAAAGAGGATCTGGCAGAGGCAATTCTCTTCCTTAGAACTCTACATTGCATTTATTTGCATTTGCTAAGCCTAGAACTACATTTCAAGATTAATATAAACCATTTCTAGGTTTTTCATATTTTTTTTTTTGGGTTCATTATAGATAAGCTTTGTTTTGGTTCTAAAACAGCCAAATAATGTGGTCTGTATTTTTGAACTGTTAAAGATCATGTTCCTGATGTTTAAGCCTGCTGCTACTATCCAGTCACTTGATTGTTTTCATTGTGTTTGTCTTTTGCTTAAACTGTGCAATACAGTAGACTGTTGGCTTCCCAGCCAGTAGTCCTGTGGTAGTTTGCGTTTCTTTCCCTCAAGGAATCTATAAAATACATTCGCATATTAATACAGAGGAGTCGGAGTCGGGGAGTCGGGGAGTCGGAGTCTGAAGTACATAAAACTGAGGAGTCGGAGTCGAAAAATTTATCTACCGACTCCACAGCCCTGCTTTAAATGCTGTCCATTTTTAGAGCTACATTTTATTGTTGAAATTTTATTAATATATGTGCACATATTTACCCTCCTGATTGACGGTATAATTAACCGTCTCATCCTGCTCCTCTTCCTCGTCACCCACTACTCCACCAGAAGTTTCGGGGGGGGGGTGCAGCTCCTCCTCTTGCTCCTCCACAGGAACTGGGGGTGGTGATGTGGATGGCCCTGGCTGCTCCTCCTCATCCCTCTCCTCCTCTTCCACATCCTCCTCCTGCTCCTCCTCTGCGGCCTGTCGCCTTGTGCGCTTGGGGCGCACAGTTGGTAGCGGAGCTCCTATAATAACACAATGTTCATATATTATAAAAATGTTTTCTAATGACGTATGCAAATTCTGTGTACTCTACTGTATTGTATATGAATACAAATTAATTTATATAGACAGTTAACCAATGGGACAATGTTATATTAAAGGGTCTTGTGGGCACTACAGGGGACTGAGCGTGAGCTGGGCTGCCACCATGGTAAAATGAGCTGTTTTTGTCTCCTTTGTTTTGTTCAGACGATCTCATGTTAAAAAAAAGTACTTGATGGAGTACACAGGATTACTATAACAACCCCACGCCTAACACAGGAATTTAGTGGGAATCTATATATATAAAACTCAACGTGTGTGTGCATGTATGTATGTATGTTCCACCATCACGTCCAAACGGCTAAAGATATTTACATGAAACTTGGCACACAGGTTACTTATATGTCAGCCACAAATATAGGATTGGTGGTTTAACCCATACCCACCCCCATTTGCCTTGGTCAGGGTTTTTCTTTAAAGTCCCATTCAACTCTATGGGAAATACATGTTATTTCATAACAGCTGTAGATATTTCGATAACACTTGGTCACATGTTATCTATACGTCCACTTAAAGTATAGGATCGTTAATTTATCCCTTAACTAACCCCATTGGTGAGGGTCGGGCTTTTTGTTTAAAGTCCCATGCAAAGCAATGGGAAAAGTATGTTCCCACATAACTTCTGTGTTCCTGTCTGCTGTCCCATGTTTTTTTCCAACAGTACTATGAATACCTTGGCTGGTGGTGATATATGTTACAACAACATGGCGTCTTGGTTAACAACATCTGACCTTACATTAATTACATATGACCTTCCATAACTGTCCCCAAGGGACCCGGGCTGGCTCAACGCGATTGCCACTGCGCTGACAAGCCATTCACCTCTGCAGCTAGGGGTTCGGATCCCGCTCTCGGCTACATGTGAATTGAGTTTGGTGGTCTCAGCTCGGCCCCCGGTGGGTGTGCTATGCGAGGTAAGCCTGCGCTTAGTATGCCCACCTCCCTCCCACAAAAACCACCACACTTACACACGCACTCGCAATTGGGTTAACATGCACGCACTCTGACCATGCGGTCTCTAAAAAGAGAGGCGAAGGACTAACGGGGCTGGTTGAGCGGGCAAATCCTCTCACTCCCTTATAGGGAGTCCCTCTGCCCCGTGGGGCTTCGAAGCGGAGCAGGTAGGACGGTCTGTGTGGGAGGACCCCCTCACACCCGCCATTGCCACCCGGGGCATGGAGAAAGGTGGCAGATTACCTCTGGGGGAGGCCTGCCTACTCCCAACTCCTGCAGTCCGGCTCCTCTCTCGAGTACACGCACAAAATACACTTTAGGGAAAAAAAAACATAACTGTGACCAATAACTTACCAGGATGATATTTATTCCGGATACGCCTGACCCGGTTCATCTGGCGCCTCTTCAGGTCGGACCACTTTTTGAGGATCGCCATGCGAGTGTGTTCTTCGCCTAGTTCCTCAATCAGGGAGCTTATAACTCCCTGTTTTTCTTGCTGCCTCCGCAGCTCATCGTATCCTGTTTCCAGGAACTTCTGCAAGATGAAGAACAAAGTATATTGTAATACTTTTGTTGACAGCCTTATGGATATATGACATAAATGTATGCTATTCAACAATTGGAAGCATTCTCGCCTTATTAATCAATGACAGGGGTAACATGACAGATTTTATATACTGCCATTTCCGTCGCCACCTTTTTTACATAAATATAGCAGCCATTATCATTTGCATAATTATGAATATATACTAACTTTTAAACTAGACTAAAATGCAGTTGAAGATAATGAAATAACAGTGGTCAAAATACTTACACAAATCAGCAACTTTTCCTCAGATACAGTGAAATTACTTCCAACCATCTTGCTCTGCGATTGCGTTGCGATCATAAAGTTGGAAACTGGCAAGGGTCCAGGAAATGGTCGCGTGTTGTTCGCGTGTTGATTGCGCTGCTTGGACCGAGATGGGTCCATATGGCTTCGGCTGTATGGACCACAGTAACTCTTTTCCCTGTCAGGAGCCTAACGCCCCGGGGGGTCAGAGACGGGACCTTTTCGGAGGACCACTGACGTATGCAACCGTCGCAGTTTTTTGTGATGTCACTCTTTAGGTGTGTGCAAATTTTTCCTTGCACCGGGTGGAGTTTTTGGGTTGTGTTTTGCACGCCACAGGCTTTTCAACAGAAAATAACCAGCTGGAGGCAGAATGGTTGCAAAACACTACGGGTTTGTTACCTAACTCTGGGTTTCAAGACCAGTCCACCTCCAGCTGTTGCAAAACTACTACTCCCATCAGCCACGGTCTGTCAGTGCATGCTAAGAATTTTACTTTTGCTGCATCTAGGGTGCCACAGTTTAGAGACCCGTGCATAAAGGCCTGAAAAATGTGGGCCTGCAGAACTTACAATACTAGAAGTGCCAGCATTCCCAGGCATGCTGGAAGTTGTAGTTCTGCAACATCTAAAGGGCAATATGTATTCGAACGTCCTTGGGCCTTGAGGACACTGAAGTCAGGACGTTCGCATACGTCCTATGTCCAAAAAAATTTTAAATTCATTATGCTAAATAACAAGGAAAAGTGCCTAAATACACATTTGCCAACCAGGGTGTCTGCAGCTGTCCAGGCATGCTGGGACTTGTAGTTTTGTAAAAGCAGGAGACACATTTTTGGTTAAATACTAATATCTGATCATATATACTAACTTTTAAACTAGACTTAAATGCAGTTGAAGATGATGAAATAACAGTGGTCAAAATACTTACACAAATCAGCAACTTTTCCTCAGACTTTGAGAAATTGCTTCCCACCATGTTGCTGTAATATTGGGAAACTGGCAAGGCTCCAGGAAATGGTCGCGTGTTGTTCGCGCAATTGCGCATGCGCGATCGAAAAATCGCAATCGCAATATGTATTTTGGTTAAAATATCATACATATTCGATTTCAGAGTGCTGCTACAGCAGTTTTCGAAATATCTGCAATAAATTTCGCATTCGCATGTTGCGATATTTCGATAAAATATCAGGAATATTCTGAGCCAATCAGAGCGCTCCTCCAGCATATCTCGAAATTGCGCAATAAATATCGCATTCGCATGTTGCGATATTTCGATAAAATATCAGGAATATTCTGAGCCAATCAGAGCGCTCCTCCAGCATATCTCGAAATTGCGCAATAAATATCGCAATCGCATGTTGCGATATTTCGATAAAATATCACGAATATTCTGAGCCAATCAGAGCGCTCCTCCAGCATATCTCGAAATTGCGCAATAAATATCGCATTCGCATGTTGCGATATTTCGATAAAATATCACGAATATTCTGAGCCAATCAGAGCGCTCCTCCAGCATATCTCGAAATTGCGCAATAAATATCGCATTCGCATGTTGCGATATTTCGATAAAATATCACGAATATTCTAAGCCAATCAGAGCGCTCCTACCGCAGTTATTAAAAAATCGCAATTATTTTCGCATTCGCAATAGCGAAAAATCGCATTCAATTAATTTCGATAAAATATCACGAATATTCGAATTTAGCGAATATATCTCGAATATTCGAATATATATTCGAGATATATCGCGAAATCGAATATGGCATATTCTGCTCAACACTAAATGTGAGTTATATAATGTGAGGTGGTTTAGGTGCACATCATTCTTGCACTTAAATTGTATTTTATTTTTTAAACAATGAATCAGTGGTACTAACAACAAAAACTTAATAGAGTCCCGTGCCTCTGACACACCCAGAAGTGATGGGAGAGGTAAGAATTTATGCTTTTGCCTTTTCCTTTTTTAAATAGCAGCTTCAGTCTCATTTGAACTGTTTTAATTTCATCACACAAATCGAAATGGATACATTGCACACACATGATAGGCACATCCCAAAAGCTCATGTTAACATATTATTCTTTGGTAGCAGTCTAATTGGTGTTAATGATTTTCCTATCAAACATGAGTGATTGCCAATACCTGATGAAAGAATTTATCAGGTAGAGGCCGCAATTATAGCTAGTATGTTATGTTTGCTTTGTAATTTGACATCTCACATTGCCTGGTGCTTATGTTCTCGCTTTCAGAAATCATTTGAAGTCTGCTCACAGTGAGCAATAGTTGTCTGCTAGTTTCAGTCTGTTAGTGGTAAATGCCGCAGATTTGTTACCTTATTCTCTGCCTTGTGCCTGGAGAAAGATCCATAGACAGCATGCTGAGTTCATTCCAAAGAAATCTTTCTCAGCCAAACCTTGTAAAGTTTATACTGGAAAGGAAACCATGTCTCCAGAGCACAAACAAAAGTCTTGTAGGCTAATGGCGTAGTATTTAAAAAGAGCAGTGAAATATAATTTCCCAAGGTTGTACTAGAAATACATTTATTAATGTGCTTGGTGTTACATTTGCCAGGTTGCTAAAATGAACTGCAGTACATAATACTAATTATAATATCTTAACGTATATTGATAAATACGTGAGGGGGATACAATTCAGAGTGACTGAGTAGGTTTCAGATGCCTCCCCCAAGACCTTCTCCCTTTGCTTTGATGATTGGTACAGCAGTCATGCCAGAGAGCCACCTGGATTAGGAATAGCATAGGTTGTTTACATCGGGACTGTACCGAGCAGCTGCGATTACATATGTGGCAAATGAAAGTTTCTGATGAACAATGACCTTGAGTGGTTGGGTTTCAATACAGTGTACAGTGGAGAAAGATTTGCTTTGACAGTTGCAGCCCCCAAGCTTGAATGGTTCATTCCTGTTTCCTGGAGAGGCAAACTGGCAGAAGTCTTTTGTGTTGTGTTAGTTGCTAGATAATGAACCATTAGTACAAATTCTGTGTTCTAGTAGAAAAAGCATGTGGACTTGGTAGGTCTCAGCATTGTCCACATGTTGCCTGTTATTTCTTCCCTCCCCATTCTGAAATTCTGTTGAGCCTGTTCCATTAAAAGAGGTTTCATTTGACCATCTGATACTAACTTCATATGCCACGCACACACGATCGGACATTCCGACATCAAAACCGTGGATTTTTTTCAGACAGATTGTTTGCTCAAACTTGTCTTGCATACACACGATCACACAAATGTTGTCGGAAATTCCGAACATCAAGAACGCGGTGGAGAAAAATTAGGTTCAATGATTCCTAGCATGTGTCAAATTGCATTCGACCATGCGTAGGATTTTTGTGCGTCGGAATTGGCTACAGACGATCAGAATTTCTGACAAGAACTTTTGTTGTCGGAAATTCCCACCGTGTGTACGCAGCATAATAGTCTCTGTAGTCCCCACATTTACACTTTGTGGCTTTCCTGCAGAATACTTACAGTGGTTGTAATGTAACATGTATTAATTACTTTGATCCTCTCTGTTTTAGGTCCTTGTTCAGTTAAGTGTGTGTTTGTTTTCCTAAAATTATAATGCTAAATAGCTACTTTGCAGAGCCCTGCTGTGCTGTCATGTAACCTCCCTGTGCTTTCCTTACCGATGTAAGTGAGTACAGTGGGAGGAGCTGAGATTCCCCTCTGATGAATGTATGCTGCCAGAGGGAGGTCATGTGACTGGACAGAAGGTATTTAGCATTTTAATTTTAGGAAACACACACTATACTGAACAGGGACCTAAAACAGGTTCAAAGTAATTAATACATGTTTTTTTACTTTACAAGAAAAGCAGGCCCAAACCATGATGCTGCCACCACCATGTTTGACAGTGGGGATGGTGTGTTCAGTTTGATGAGCTGTGTTGCTTTTACGCCAAACATAACGTTTTGTATTGTTGCCAAAAAGTTCGATTTTGGTTTCATCTGACCAGAGCACCTTCTTCCACATGTTTGGTGTGTCTCCCAGGTGGCTTGTGGCAAACTTTAAATGACAGTTTTTATGGATATATTTAAGAAATGGCTTTCTACTTGCCACTCTTCCATAAAGGCTAGATTTGTGCAGTATACGACTGATTGTTGTCCTATGGACAGGGTCTCCCACCTCAGCTGTAGATCTGTGCAGTTCATCCAGAGTGATCATGGGCCTCTTGGCTGCATCTCTGATCAGTCTTCTCCTTGTATGAGCTGAAAGTTTAAAGGGACGGCCAGGTCTTCGTAGATTTGCAGTGGTCTGATACTCCTTCCATTTCAATATTATCGCTTGCACAGTGCTCCTTGGGATGTTTAAAGCTTGGGAAATCTTTTTGTATCCAAATCCGGATTTAAACTTCTCCACAACAGTATTTTGGACCTGCCTGGTGTATTCCTTGTTCTTCATGATGCTCTCTGCGCTTTAAACAGACCTCTGAGACTATCACAGTGCAGGTGCATTTATACGGAGACTTGATTACACACAGGTGGATTCTATTTATCATCATTAGTCATTTAGGTAAACATTGGATCATTCAGAGATCCTCACTGAACTTCTGGAGAGATTTTGCTGCACTGAAAGTAAAGGGGCTGAATAATTTTGCACGCCCAAATTTTCAGTTTTTTATTTGTTAAAGTTTGAAATATCCAATAAATTTCGCTCCACTTCATGATTGTGTCGCATTTGTTGTTGATTCTTCAAACAAAATTACAGTTTTATATCTTTATGTTTGAAGCCTGAAATGTGGCAAAAGTTCGCAAAGTTCAAGGGGGCCGAATACTTTCGCAAGGCACTGTAACTCAATACCACACACCAGAGGTATTGAAGTTATCTCTACCCAACTGAAAGAACGTGGTCCAGCCTTTGATTCTTATAGTGAGTTTGTTCTTCGGTTATTGGAATTTATTTTGACTCGGAATGTATTTATGTTTAGCTCCTTCCACTTCCTCCAGGTACAGGGTGTAGCTATGGGGACCAAATATGCCCCTAGCTCTGCCAATCTGTACCTGGGGGGGGGGGGTGGGAGAGAGAACATTTTTCTGATGACCGTTTAACACAATTGCTTGTACATGTGATTTCCTGGCATAAATGAGCTTCTGCAACTAATGGATTTACTGGCTAATAATACCTATAACCTTAAATTTACCATGGAATGAAGTCAGTCTAAAGTACATTTTTTGGATCTGCAGATTCATGTTGATTCTGCAGGTTGTCTACACTCTTCCCTTTATCATAAACCTTCAGCCGGTAACACTATTCTACAGGTGACGAGTGCACATCCGGAACCTTTACTGGAAAGCATTCCATGTAGTAAATTTTTGAGACTTAAAAGAAATTGTACTCGGGACACTGACTTCCATGCAGCAGCCAATTAGCTATATCAGAGGCTACATTCACGGGGATACAGTCACTCTCTTCTAAAACGATCCTTTAACAAGGTCGTTAAACTGGACAGGAAAGATCTTATTCATTCCAATAAGAATCATAAAGTCACCAATTCAGTTCGGATTATAACTCAGTTTTCAAAGCAACATATGCAAATGCAAGGGATTTTCAAGACATTTTGGCCTTTACTTATGGCTGACAATACCATCAATAAATACATCAAACCTTACCCGGAAATTACATTTAGACGGGCACGTCAGACGCCGGCCAGGTGGAGGGCTATATAAAGCTTGACCATATCAGCAGGTTTGCTGTTTATTTGGGGCGCTGCTGCGATACATGTTCTCTTCTTGGTAAGATGTCATTTTCCCTTTCTCTTCATGTATATCTTGGCTCTACACAAAACAGTATTTGTTCTGATTTTTTCCCCCCCTTTTTTTTAGAGACCTGAACATACTGGGGCAGATCCACAGAGCAAGTACGCCGGCGTATCTACTGATACGCCGGCGTACTTTCAAATTTCCTGCGTCGTATCTTTAGTTTGAATCCTCAAAGTTCATTCAGCGCGGGGACGCGTTTCATTTAAATGAAACCCGCCCCCAACCCGTCCAATTTCAAATCCGCCGACAGAAATACACTACGCCGCCATAACTTACGGCGCAAACTCGCTGAGGATTCAAAAATGCGCCAGGTAAGGTACGGCGGCGTAGTGTATCTCTGATACGCTGCGTCGTTCTACATCTATGTGGATCTGGCCCACTATCTTCTTAATGCTGACTAGTTCATCTGCACCATTACTCTGCATCATTTGAGTTCACTTGTTGAATACTCTAATGCTATTTATATTATAAGTTTGCATGGTTACAACTTATGAGATTGAAACATATATCCTTGATCTCTATAATTGGGGCTTTTTTGCTCTTACGTTTGGGTTCTTTTAACAAATATTTAATCTACTTGTGCGTTTCTTCCTTTCTTTTTAGATAAATTGCATCTAAACCAGCACAGCGCCCCTTCCTTTTCTTTTATTTTAGCCCCTTAGGTATGTTTAAGGTTTTTTTCTAAATACGATGCTATTGACAATTAGGCTATGTGCCCTACTTTTCTTTGGGGGCTTTTAATTTCCATATGTTAAATTTGGTCCCTTTCTTATTGCCCTCTACAGCCAAGCTTGGGCTCTGTGGATCCGACTTCATCCCCAATGGGGTCTGCGTTTCCCTGATTGATCCTTGTGGGAATCTGGGTAGGTTTGAAATTTATTCTATATTAATGTGGGTTGTGGTGCATTTTGCACCACTAGGGGTCTTTCTGGGGAGGTACACTTTTGGGTTTTACCTGAGCCATTGGCCTATTGGCTCTGCCACCTATCCTAGCCATATTATATGTACTGCCCTAATGTTGATTTTGTTTAACAGTAATTTTTGTTTCTTTAGAGCTATTTATTGAGCTGGTCACGTCATAATCCCCTGATGTAGCCAAGGGTTTGGCGAAACTAGTCGGGAGGACCTGACCGTTTGAATACACAATATCTTGCTCCCATGTTTACAATGTAACGTTCATGTGATTGAATAGACTTTTTATCTATTTTTTGTAATTCAATAAAATTATTTATTTTTGTATTAAATTGTACTATGAACTTGGTTTCTTTTTGTGGCACCGCGATAATCCCAATACCCTCCACCCTTTATTTTTTGGTGAAGAAAGAGTTAACTTCAGTTAGTTAAAGTCTGGCCGCATGTGCAGCGGAGTGATGTGTGCCTGCAACGTGCCCAGAAAAGAACTTGAAGTGGGAGGAGCTACCCACCCCTGCGTGAGACGTAGGGCGAGTTTGGCGCCAAAGGACAGAGTGATTGCCCGCCCACGAGAGAGGATCGTGCAACCTGTCTGTGCCCCCGACGCCGTTTGAGAGATTGAGGCCCCCGATGTCTATGGCGGGAGTCAATCTGATGTCTGCAGTTACCGGAGGGGCGGTTTATCAGTGGCAGTGTGAAGGCCCTGGGACTGTCTTGTCCCCAATGTGCAGAGCTAGTTGTCCGGCTCCTGCCCGTTGCTCGGTGCAAGAAGTACCGAGAATACTTATTCCAAGTGGAGCCACCAACGGAGTCTCCCAGTGAATACCGGGTCGACTGGGTCACCGGAACGGTGACCGCAGAGGAAGTTGTTCCTTGGCCCGCACCTGATACTATGGCTGATGCTGTGTCTTCTACTTCTACAACTGCGATCACCATGCCATCGGCTGTTACTCCTATTGTGTCACCTGAAGTAAGTGACTCTGATGTTAAGGAAAGTGTGCCTGCTAGGAAGGTGGATGCTGCCACCGAGACTGTGTGTATGGCGGTGGTCCCTGCTTGGCTCACTTCTAGGAAAATGGGCCCCGTGAAGGTCTCCCTGGGCTGTGGTCGAGGCCTACCTATGTGTGGACTTGAAAGGGACTCCAGGGCGAGCATTGCCCCTTTTGAGGCCAGAACTAAGGAAAAGGTTAATGCATCTGTCGTGGAACGTATCTGTTCGCCTGCTGAAGAGTATAACACTTCTGAAATTGACTCTTCCTCTGATGTGGGGGATGATCAATAGTTTGAACCGGAGCAACCTGAGCTACAGTGGGGCAAAAGCTCCCGTGTTTCAAAACCCCCGCAAGTCTAAGAGACGTTCCCGGGATACCGCGCCACGGGCGGATATACCGCCGTTAATCTGGGGAGTCACAGTGCCAAAAGTTAATGACACCAGGGAGACTGCTCCAATACCAGCTGCACTACCTATTGTAAAGAGAGCTCTGGATGCAGCTGTTATGTCTGGACTAGGATACCTCCGTAATCTGCCAAAGTTAGCTCGCCTTCAGCACATTATGATGAAGAAGGTGGCTCTGGTCTACGAGTGGGAATTTGCTTATGTGCCCCTAGCTCTGATGGCACTGATCGAAGAGATGTGGGAGGAATGGTGTAAAAATGCCATCTGGGAGTACTTGGGAGTACCAAAGGCTGATCGAAACACAGAATATGCTTTCATCTCCCTGGGCCATCGGTTTGAAGGTTGCCTGAAAGACTGGAGTCCAGGTCGGTATATCTATCATGACAAAGTGGTCCTTAATCAGGAAAAGTGGATTGGGTCTATTCAGTTACCACAGTGAATGACCAGGGCGACGTTGTCACTCTGCCAGATCCCAGGTTCTTCCTGTAGATCTAATATCTGCAGTGTTGTTTTTTTTTTCTTTTTGCTGTTACTTGAAGAAGTCCTGAACAGGGACAACCACAGTCCTATTTTGTTTTATTCTTTTTCTCCTGATCCACATTTGGCGGTGATGTGACAAACTTCGGGGGGAGGGAATAATTTGTTGAGCTAATTAGATTAGGTTTCTGTGGACTTTATCTACCAAGAAAAGAAGAAGAGAGTTTTTTTTCTGATTGTTCAATTTGTAAGCATGGACTACACGGTACACCAGGGCGCTGACCGCTAGAGGGCAGTGTTCTGCAGCTTTACCATTGCAGAAAGACAATTTCTTATATTTTCCCTTAGGACTTTGCAGTTTGGGAAAACTTTTCAGCACTTATTTTTGAATTTGTCTCTTTGGGAGGAAGGAGGCTTCGCCTTAAGTTGGCAGAGGTGCAGCCTCATTCGACCTTAGCGACTGTAAATAATGTATATTTGTGTGTGTATGTTTCTTTATTTTGTTTTGCAGGTTTGCTGATCGTCTATCAAAAACTGTCAGAGAATGGGGCAGAATAGATAGATAGGTATATTTAATGTCAAAGTGTACCACTGTGTTATTGTAAAGATGTTTTCATATTTTTCTTAATTCTTTTCTATCCATTTCCTCTTTTATTTACTGTTAAGCAGATTCAGGTTAGGTGTTCAGGATTGAACACCATTTTGATGTTCGGACACTGAGGACAGTGTCTATTCAAGTGGGGGGAGTGTGTAGTGCCTGGTTATTTTCCAGAACCGGTGCTAGGCTAAATTTAGAGGGGGTCAGAGAGTTAGGTAACTCTGACAATGTTAATTTGTTCAAATGTGGGCCTCTGTCCCAGCTTTGACTGTGCTGTGGGCTCATTATGTTGTTTCTGGGGTGCTGATCACACCCCAGGTTGGCAGGTGGCAGCAGTGGAGTCAAGGATTGGGTGCTCTTACCCAGCAGCCTATTAGGAGGAGTTTGCCTCGCTGTGCATGCTGGGGGAGGGTATTTATGGGACAGACGCCATTTTCCTGGGCTTCTCCTCGTGTGTCGCCCACCTTTAGGGTAGCCACTCCACACCGCTCTGGCAAATGGCATTCCGAGCCGGGGTGCGCGTGCAACGCAGAGATCCTGGCTTCGGGACCACGTTGGCCTGGAGCAATTGATCTGCCGCTTGGGGACTCAGTAGTCGACTGGGTCCCACCTAAGGAGGTCCTGGGCTGTCTGTCCTGTTGGAGGAAGCTGTATGGTGGAAAGTCTGTCTGAGGAGTACCAAGAGAGGCTGGTGTTCCAATAGGGGCCTGACCATCCATCAGGGACCATGGGAACCGGACACTGAGAGGCTGGATGTTGGCCACCTGTCAGTCGGTACCCTAATTTAAAACTACCTGAAGGAGATCCAGGTGTCAAGTCTGCTAAGGAGGATTATCTCCGCTGTTTCAACCATAGGGAGGGTCTGTGGCAGAGACTTATTTTCCCAAGTTCCGAGTGACATTCTGGCTGCCAGGCTTGTGAGACAGGCCTTTCCAGGTGCACTACACCCACTCAGGCTGGAGTGGTGAAAAAGAAAGTATTGTTGGAAGCAGGACTGTTTGCCTATTGCTCACACCTGAATCTGCTATCTCCACTTTCGCTAAACCTCTATTCTCCACCAAGTTGTATTGTTTTTACCCGGCTGAGCACAGAAAAAGACATTCCATTACTGCAACTTTTACCAAATATCCCTAGACGGTGGAGGAACACGAGGTAACATGCCACCCGAAACAAACCAGCAGCTCCTTCGGTGGGTAGTGCTACAAAAGCAATTGGGGGCCTTCAGATGCATCCTGCATCATAAACAGGTGTTTTTTTTTTTTCAAGATCACCTATACTGTGCTTCCTGCATCCATCTCTGGAGTTCCTATAGTACAATTACCAAATGCTATATTTTAACAAAAAGTTTTTATCAAGCACAGATAAGCACAGGTTGCAGCTCTTGTTCTTGTCACAGCTTTTCCAAGCTTTCACCTACCTCACCTAGATTGTGCTTTACCACTCAGTAATGCAATGATTTTTTCATTAACACTAAATGCCAAGTTAACACCTGCCACTCTTGTGTATGTTACGCTCATACACACACAAGCTTGATGCAGATGCACATTCAGTTCATGCAGCTACTCAGCAGCGATTAGCTCAGCTGTCAAACAGAAATGAGGGGTGGAGGAGGGGGGCAAGTCAGGGGATCTCACTAAATGAATGAGAGCTGTGGCCTCAAAGCTGCTACAGACATGATTCATATCAGCATAAGAGAAGGCAAAAATAAACACTCCCAAAATGTTCAATGCATCTTTTTCTGACTGAGCATTTTCAGCCAGCATTGAGGGCATACGTATATTGAAGCCTTTTTTGGGCTCCCAAATACATACTGTAGGTTTATAGCCATGTCTGGGCCCTTTTGGAAAATCACAAATCCTGGCAGTTGGGAATATTAGGTATAGATAAATTGCATTAAAAGTTAAAGCGGCCTAAAAGAGAAGTTGGGGTTTAAAAAAAAACACCTTATACTCACCTAGGTGGATCAAGCATTGATGCTATGCTGAATCTGTCCCCCACCGCCTCTGCAGTGAGAACTAAGGGATCAAAGACAGCTGATTACTCAGTTTTCCCCCTCCGTTCTGAGCAGAGAACCGTGACTGTCACCAGTTCTGTGCTCTGCCCCTCCAGCGCTCACTGGAGTGCTAGGCTGGGGAGAGAAGGGAGCAGCTGGCTCAGTTTCCGAGCGGTGCAGCTGAGAGGTTGAGCCAGCTGCTGATCCAGGCATGTGGGTGAATCCCAACTGTAAAAGTCGGGATCTTTACCCAGCCTGGACCAGCTGAGTGATGTCAGCTGCCACAGGAGTGCAGAATGAACTGCACTCCTGTGCAGTGGCATATCAGCCATGTGTGCAGGGTGTTCACTGCACACGAGCCCCGAGGGGGGGGTCCCACTGTGACCCACACTGCACACATGGATGGTCCCCCTGGTTCACAGCCAGGGATAATTGGTGCGGCAGGAGGGACAGCTGCAATCACCAATCCCCCTGTATAGCTATAAATGAAGCAGCCGACAGCCGCTTCTTCTCCTTCGCTCCCTCCCACGGCTGTCAGCTCATAAGCCATGCAGGGAGATCGGTGCTCAAAGCAGTCCCTCCCACCGCACCGATCACCGGCGGCTGTTCATTGTGTTCTCCTCCTTCGGGCCCCCTCCATGCCCTCCTCCTTGTCTACTTCCGTTTGCTCCTTGGGACGCTGCTCCGGCCCCCTGTGTGCTTCTCCTCCACCCCCCCTCATCCCCCACATCCGGCTTCTAACCTCTCCTACCAGCTGCTGTCAGGGGATGTGTCAGGATGGATAGCAGAGTAAGGGGAAGTTAAATATGAAATTTACCAGTACCTTCCTTTTCTGAATTGGTCGCTAGTAATCGGTAGCGACCAATTCAGAAAAGGAAGGTACTGGTAAATTTCATATTTAACTTCCCCTTACTCTGCTATCCATCCTGTGTCCTGTGATAATTGAGCAGAGTAAACTGGGTTTACTCTGCTTCAGTTTATGAATAGACAGGAGCCGCTGTCTCTTGTTCATTCATTTTCAATGCAGAGAAAGGGACTGCCTCAAAGGGGAGATGTCAGAGATCTGTTTAGACCCTGATATATCACCAAAGCCCACCAACAGGGCTGATTAAAAAAAATTGCAATAAATCTAAAAAAAAAAAAATTGTAAAAAAAATTATAACAATTTAATTGTAAAAAACAAATAAAAATAAAAATTGTAAAAAAATGATAAAAAATAATATTGTAAAAAAATACAAATAAATAAAAAAAAATACTGATACAGCTTCCCCCCTGCCCTACTGACACTGTCCACAGCCCCAACCCGCTCTACCAAAAAAGCATTGTGAAAAAGGTAAAACTTTTTTCAATACCTATGGCCCACTTTTTATTTTGCACAGGGGCCCACTCATTGCATGATACGCCCCTGCTCCTGTGATCCATAGGAGAAGTATTGCCAAATAAGCTTTGGCATACTTCTCCTTTAAAGATAGTGCCTGGTGGCTACAGTGAAATATAAATCAATAAAAAAAAACACAGAACGTTTTTATAGGCTACAACAGACCTCCCCTACTAAGGAGAATAAGTATTTATGAACCAAAAATAAACAGAAGAGAAAAATAAAGTGGGACTGTGTCCCTTTTAGAAATATTTACTAGCCTTTGTATTGCTGATGATAATGCATATCAGTCAGCAGCAGCAGAGCAGCAGGTATGCTTCTATTCCAGGCACTCATCGCTTATTACATAAAAAGCACAGCTTCAGTCACATGCAGTACACATATAAACTATGGCATTTCATCAGTGTGTTTATTCAATTGGTCCTGTATGAAAATGCTGCCTGGTCCAAATCAGGCTGCTGGCCTGCTGGTACTCCTTCTGTACTGTGTTACCTGTTATGGTGCTTTGCTCCTCCAGCCACCGTGCCCACTGTTTTCACCAACTGTTCCTCTCAATCACAAAGTCACCTTGCTGGCCCCTGGATGCCACAGCAGCCAACTGCAAGTCACTCACCTTCTCCTCCTCATCATCATCATCATCACCACCTGTAGTTTTGCAATGAGGTCTGTCAGAGTGAGTAACAGACTGCAGTGCTCTCACAAATGATTTGCACAGTATTTAATCCCAGCAGGCATACGCATTCTGTTCTATCTCTCGGTTGAAAGGTCACCACTCCATACCCACCTCTGTCTTTCCACTTTTGAGTTCCTCCCCTGCTGCCATCTGTCACTGTGCATCCTGGACCCCACCTTTCATTCTGTCAACCGATAGCGCAGCAAGAATAACTCTGAAAAATAAAGTCACGCATGCTGCGGTTTGTTTACTGGAATAGGAATTTAGGAGATTATAACGATTCTGGCAATGAGCAAAGTCTGGCATTGCAAGTTTTAAGGTATGTGCATAGCCGCACTTCTCCAAATCATTACATCTTAGGTAATTCAGGCTAGCTACAGACAGGAAGATGTGACCGGGAAGTGTTGGAGTCGGAGAATGTCATCTGTACAAGGATAGATTTATGCTTTGTGCACCCTAGGCCAACTGTCCTGTGTTGCCCACCTCCTAGCCCAATTGACTGGTGAGCCTTAAATCACATTAACAGGATCAGATGTCAAAAGCAATACGAGGTGTTGGGGAGGAGGGGCACCAAGAGGAGTAAAGCCTGGTACATAAATGCAGAATATCAGTATCGGCCAGTTTGATAGAAACCAGCCGACATTCGACCCGAGTTTGCACCACTGTCTATATGACAGAAGCCGGCCGGCCTCTGTCGAACGGGCATGCTGGAAAGTCAACATCCGATCAGCGCTGGCAGCCAATCGCTGAGAGTGCTGCCAGGTGTGTTTTTTTTTGTTTTTTTTCTTGCACATGATTGGCTATTCTTTGCAAAGTGAAGATTTACCTCATTTAAGCACTTGGTATCGCGGCTATAGGCAAAAGACGGCCACAAGATGGCTCTCAATTGCCGGGAGGACGTCTATAGACGTTCTCCGCTCCACCGGCAGCACACGCGCCCGCCGCATCACTGCTGTGCCGATGCGCATGCCTGGCGGCTGCGATGGCCGCCAGGCACCCGCGATCGGCCGTTACACAGACAAGGACATGGATCTGTGTGTGTAAACACACAGATCCACATCCTGTCAGGGAGAGGAGACCGATGCTGTGTCCCTTGTACATAGGGACACAGATCGGTCACCTCCCCCAGTCAGTCCCCTTCCCCCACAGTTAGAAACACTATGCAGGGCACACATTTAACCCCTTCCTCGCCCCCTAGTGTTAACCCCTTCCCTGCCAGTCACATTTATACCGTATTTGGTGCATATTTATAGCACTGATCGCTGTATAAATGTGAATGGTCCCAAAAATGTGTCAAAAGTGTCCGATTTGTCCGCTATAATGTCGCAGTCCCAATAAAAATTGCAGATCGCCGCCATTACTATGAAAAAATAAAATCATAAAACAAAAATCATAATTCTGTCCCCTATTTTGTAGGCGCTATAACTTTTGCGCAAACCAGTCGCTTATTGCGATTTTTTTTTTTTTACCAAAAATATGTAGAAGAATACGTATCGGGCTAAACCGAGAAAAAAATCTTTTTAAAAAAAAAATTGGGATATTTATTATAACAAAAAGTAAAAAATATTGTGTTTTTTTAAAAATTGTCGCTCTTTTTTTGTTTATAACGCAAAAAATAAAAACCACAGAGGTGATCAAATACCACCAAAAGAAAGCTCTATTTGTGGGGGAAAAAATGACATTAATTTTGTTTGGGAGCCACGTTGCACGACCGCGCAATTGTCAGTAAAAGCGACGCAGTGCCGGAAGCTGAAATTTGGCCTGGGCAGGAAGGGGGTATATGTGCCCAGTAAGCAAGTGGTTAATAAGCTCTGAAGCAACTGCGCTTGCAGAATGCACAATCTATTTACCTTTAGTAAATTAACGCCATTGTACACTGTTACACCAAAAGGCACAGGCTTAGCAATGAGGACACTGTCAATGGTAATGGTATTACTGACAACAATATATGTATGTGGGTGGTATGTGGATGGTTGTGTGCTTCTACTGACAACTCTGTCTTTCCTCAAACAGTACAATGAGTTCTATAGCATATTATATAACAGGCTGGATAAGATGAATGAGAATAGAGGCTGCTCTATAAGTGGTTAAGATCTCAATCTCAGACAATATCTCCTACCATAGCAGGACTCTCTTAGGACCTGTGTCATCAGGCTTTTCTATTGAGCTGGATAGGTTTTTATATATGTCTATGGGATCGCAAAACTAGCTTGAAGCAAGTCAAAAGGAAGTTAACTGCAGGTTAAATACACCTGTCAATAATATTATCCGACTAAGCTCTGAAGTATCTTAAACAGATGTTACATGGATGACAAAGACCAACAGCATAGTCCCGAAAGTGGACAATTACACAATTTCTGTAGGGCATCTGCCCCTACCCCCTTTCCTAGTCTTACATCTTGCAGCTCCCAACTGTCCCTGAATTCAAAGGACTGTTTTTCTGTGTACTGTGGGAGACCGGATATACTGAATGCAAGGTCCTGGGTTTAGTAACACTTTAGTAATAGCAAAACCTTTTTTTTTACCATTGCATCAGCTTACCTTGAAGCTGACCATAATCTTATTATATTATATTATATCGTTACATCTCTAATATGTTTATGGGGGAAAAGAGAGGCTTTAAAGGGAAACCATACTTTTAACAAACCAGACTAATATCTACCCCCCACCCCGCTGAACTCCCCTACACATTGTTAAATATTAATATGAACCATTTTTCTGACCTGTCCAGGGACCAGCAGTGTTTACACTACACAGTATTTTGGCAGCTCTACGGCAAGTCATGCATAGTGATTACATTCTAGCTCCACCAGAGCAAAAAATCAATGTGTATATTACTATATAATTTGAACATGTACTCTGTAAAGTGCTATTTAATATGCTGGAAGGGATATTATATAAATACAGGATATCAATCGATTCTACCCCTCAAACATATATTAATCCTTAGTCAATCACACACTACTTACCATACTGCCACAGTTGAAGCCGAACCTTTGTCACGCTGGCTAACAAATCTTATAGGGCGACCTTTGGTCTTTGTAAATACCATTATTGCTGTTCACGTGAGCCTTGTTATAAGTAAAAAGTAGCGCCATTAAAAAAAAAAAAAAAAAACGCAACACAGCCAGTGGCACTGCAAGCTCAGGCCTTTTATATAGTCACACTAAGAAATAACATAATTGGGGCAAAACCACTTTGTGATTGTTCCTGTGCCTGCAAGCGCACCATACTCAGGGAGAGATTCCTGCCTGCAGTTATGCATGAGTCATTAATTGCTCAGAGCTGTTACAATAAAGAAAGCTTTTAGCAGCGGATTTTTCATAGTGAACATTTGTATGAATTGCTTCCCCTAGCTCAAGCAGATGTAGGTCTTAATTGGCTGGAAATGGGAAGCCCAGCACCCTATTAATAACAGTGCATTCATTATATGATTGAAGTGTGTTTACACGTATTCATGCATTTCAATGGCATGTGCTGTCTACTTTTGGAAAACACGTTTGATAGATACATTCCTTTTCTTTATAAACGGTAAAACACGTGTCACATCACACCCAAATATTGATATTGGGAATTGTTGCAAAGAGAAAGAACAAAGAATATTTGTGCCACTGACTGAGCTGGCAATGAAACATAACACTTTTAAAATCAAATAAGCATGGCATTTACCAACCCATTTCCTATTCACTTACAACTCTGTTTGATCCCTTTATATTCATGCCTAGGAAATGATTGCCATTGTTCTTGCAGGCGGCTCAAAATCGGCCTAACAGAAGAGGCAACCTAGATACAAAGACAGACTTTGTGTACTCACTGGCTGAGTTGGGGAAGTAAAACATGTTACCCACTGATTATATTTGTAGGAAGTATAACAGATGATAAACACAGCAGTCCTTGTATCATTGCCACCTTGCCATAATGGACTATTCTCACACTGCTGAGCTCTAGCAGGTTATGAGAGAGGACATGCATGGGTTAAAATGGCACCGTCCACATGTAGAAACTATATCGGAACCAATTTATAAGGTAGTATTAAAGCTAAATAACCTTTCTGCACGCAACATGGTACATGCCAGAGTAACCTCCAGCAAATCGTTTTTCAATCACATCAGTGCTAAAACTAATATTCTAGTCATTACTTTGTGATGTTCCATTGCTAGTTGCCGACATCCTTCTGAAAATGCTAGTTGCCTCATTGCCAGCTTCAATTTATTGTGTGATTAACCCAGAGCAAGCAAGCAGCAAGTAAAGCCAATGAGAAGTTACATCGTTTATAGGGCTGAAAATAGGCACATGGCCATCCAATTCAACCTATGTGTGTCTTTATTCTTTACAGGAGAAGTACAGCCAAAGCTTGTTTGGCTGTACTTTTCCTGTGGATCACAGGAGTGCAGTTCGTTCTGGACTCCTGTTATCCATTTTCAGCAGACAGCGGCCTGAAGTCCGCTGTCTGCTGACATCACAGAGCTGCTCAGCCTCTCAGCAAGCCGCTGGGAGCCTGAGCCAGCTGCCCCTGCCCCTTCCACAGCCCAGTGCTTTAATGAGCTCGGAAGGGGCAGAGCAGAGAGTCACTGACTGACAGACAGCAGCTCTTTGCTCAGGGAGCTGTGAGAACCGAGCAATCGACAGTGTTAGATCACTCAGTTCTTATGCCGCGTACACACGATAATTTTTCGGCTTGTAAAAAACGAAGTTTTTCAGCCTCTAGAAAAAACAACGTTTTTTGCAACTCATTAAAACGACGTTGCCCACACACGATCATTAAAAAAAAATGCTCTAGCAAAGCGCGGTGACGTACAACACGTACGACGGCACTATAAAGGGGAAGTTCCATTGGGATGACGCCACCCTTGGGGCTGCTTTAGCTGATTCCGTGTTAGTAAATGACAATTCACGCTTTTCTGTCTGTTACAGCGTGATGAATGTGGTTACTCCATTACGAACGGTAGTTTTACCAGAACGAGTGCTCTCGTCTCATAAATTGCTTCTGAGCATGCGCGGGTTTTTAACGTCATTTTAGCCCACACACGATCATTTTTTACAACCCGAAAAATGACATTGTTTAAAACGTCGTTAAAAAATGCATCATGTTCGAATTTTTTTTTCGTTCTTCAGAACCCGAAAAATGATGTGAAGCCCACACACGATCATTTTAAATAAAATTTTTTAAAAACGTTGTTTTTTACATGCCGAAAAATGATCGTGTGTACGCGGCATTAGTCTTACAGGCGCCGGGGAACAGATGCAGCATCGCAGCTAGGTAAGTATGATCCTGAAAAAAACCTAACCCCATACTTCTCTTTTAACAATTCCCATAGCCCTCTATATTCTGCTTCCTAAGGAAGACATGTAAAAGGTTTTTGACATTGTCAACAGCTTGTAATACTTCCTAGGGGAGGGAGTTCCATATTTGTCTACTGCTCTAACAGTAAAGAACCCTTTCCACAGTATAAAGTTAAACCTCCCTTTTTCTACTCTCAAATCGTGGCCACATGTAATCTTCGGGGGCCTTAGAGTAAACAGTTTATCACAGTCGCTGAAGTCACCTTTGATATATTTATTTGTTTTTTAAAAACAAAATAGACTTTAATGCCGCTTTAAGCAATCATTTTTATTGAGCATATTAGAAATTATAAGGAAAACCTGGATTGTTTGCTAATGGAAATATAGGTATCGTCATGTTAAATTACTTTAATCAATTTTTATTAGCTCAACCACAAAATCCCAAGCGATTAACAAGAAGGAACAAGTGGCTCCCTATGGTGTGAACTACACAAGATGCCTGTAGTACTGATTAACACATTTGCAGCATCATGTGAGATTAATAGCTACTTCATGCTATGTGTGTAGCTCACACAATAGGGAGGCATTTTTTTTTTCATTTGTATAGCGATCTATTGGTAATCCTAGTGATTAATCACTAGACATTGTAGTAGCATAACTGAGGGATGTAAATTTGTCTGTGTGCTCCCAGATGTTGTGATAGATCGCTTGGGAGATTAAAGCCGACTTCAAGGTACCCTGGATACAAAAATATGATTTTGTTGTTGTGTGGAGATGAAGGCATCCAGGTGGTAAACTTTTCGTACAACTGAGGCCTCGTACACACGACCAGTTTCCTCGGCAGAATTCATCAAGAAACTTGGTGGGAGAGCTTTTTTGCCGAGGAAACTGGTCGTGTGTACATTTTTCATCGAGGAAACTGTCGAGGAACTTGACGAGCAAAAAAGAGAGCAAGTTCTCTACGGGAGTCTCAAATTGGCTCGTCGAGTTCCTCATCGGGCTGGTTTTCGACGAGAAACTCGAGCGTGTGTATGCTAAGGAACCCACACATGCTCAGAATAAAGTATGAGACGGGAGTAAAAGTAGCATTTGTAATGGAGATAACACAATTTTCAAGCTGTAACAGACTGAAAAGTGCAAATCGTCTCTTAACAAACTTTTACTTAACACGCAAACACATGAGATTAGCAAAAGCAGCCCCAAGAGTTGTGCCAGTGGAATCGAACTTCCCCTGCCGTTGTGTGTGTTGTATGTCACTGCGTTTGAGAACGAGGAGATTTTGTCTTGACAGTGTGTACGCAAAGCAAGCTTATCGAGTTCCTCGACAAGCCTAACAAGGAACTCGACGAGGAAAACGATGTGTTTCGCCCGACGAGTTCCTCGTATTTATGCTACGCCGCCTTAAGTCAGAGAGGCAAGTACTGTATTCACAAAGTACTTGCCTCCTAACTTACGGCGGCGTAGCGTAAATGCGGCCGGCGTAAGCGCGCCTAATTCGTATGAGGATGGGGGGTGTGTTTTATGTTAATTACTCGGGACCCAACGTGATTGACGTTTTTTACGAACGACGCATGTGCCGTCTGTGTACATATCCCAGTGTGCATTGCTCCAAAGTACGCTGCAAGGACGTATTGGATTTTGACGTAAATGACGTCCAGCCCCATTCACGGACGACTTACGCAAACGACGTAAAATTTTCAAATTTCGACGCGGGAACGACGGCCATACTTAACATTGACTACGCCTCCTAGGGGCAGCTTTATCTTTACGCGGCGTATCTCTTACAGAAACGGCATATCTTTACTGCGACGGGCGCACGTACGTTCGTGAATCGGCATATCTAGTCATTTACATATTCTACGCTGAACTCAACGGAAGCGTCACCTAGCGGCCAGCCTAAAAATTACACTTTAAGATACGACGGCATAGGAGACTTACGCCGCTCGTATCTTAGCCTAATTTAAGCGTATCTGGTTTCCAGAATACGCTTAAATTAACGCTGGTGTAGATTTAGAGTTACGACGGCGTATCTACTGATACGCCGGCGTAACTCGCTCTGAATCTGCCTATTAGTTTTTATGATGGCAATTTTCATATACTCCAGAATGTTATGAAGAGTGATCAGATGAATTGCAATTAATTGCAAAGTCACTCTTTGCCATGAAAATTAACTATATCCCATAAAAAAACATTTCCACTGCATTTGTGATGAAGGCTTCAGGGCACCCAAGAAAGTCCAGCAAGCACCAGGACCATCTCCTACAGTTTGAGTCAGCTGCAGGATCGGGGCACCACCAGTGAAGAGCTTGCACAGAAATGGCAGCAGGCAGGTGTGAGTGCATCTGTATGCACAGTGAGGTGAATACATTTGGAGGATAGCCTGGTGCCAAGAAGGGTGGCAAAGAAGCCACTTCTCTTCAGGAAAAACATCAGGGACAAACTGATATTCTGCAAAAGGTACAGGGATTTGACTGCTGAGGACTGGGGTAAAGTCATTTTTTTTTTATGAATCCCCTTTCTGATTGTTTGGGGCAACCAAAAGAACCTTTTCCGGAGAAGAATAGGTGAGCGCTACCACCAACCAGTCATGTGTCATGCTAACAGTAAAGCATCCTGAGACCATTCATTGCTTCTCAGCCAAGGGAGTAGGCTCCCTCACAATTTTTCCTAGGATCACAGCTATAAATAAAGAATGGTACGAAAACATCCTCCGAGAGCAACTTCTCCCAACTATCCAAGAACAGTTTCGTGAGGAACAATGCCTTTTTTAGCATGGAAACGATTTAGGGTTGGGGCTATAGTGGACTTTAACGGTACCATAATACTTGTAGTACACAAGGTATATAAAACAAATAGAATTGTATATGTTAAAACATACAATTTTAAAAAAAGAAGCTCTGTCAGTTCAAACATATAGGTTACAACTGAGAGGAATAATAATACCAGTTCACCCTGTAGCAATCATATGGGCATGCTCAACATGTTATGCTGGAAATTCGCTGCTTCTTCAAGAGCTTTGTTTGCATATATATGAGGCTTTTTGAGCCAGTTAGGGCCATTATTTATAATGACCAGAAAACAACAATATAGTAGTAGTATGTATGGTGTCAACCTCCATATATAGAACCCATACCCAGAGCAAAACCATATGCTGCAGTCCAAATGAGTGGGTCCGCCCCGGCAGGAATGGAAGCCACAGACAAAAGAGGGAAAGTTTTGGAATAGTCTAGTAGGAAATATGACAAACATTGTTATGAGTGAGACTCAAAACTATGCAGTCTAAAAAAGACATAAAAAGGCATTTCATGCTGGTAACCAAATGCATACATTGATAGGATGAAGGTATCCCCCTCTTTTCTCCATTATTACATTTATGGCACTTCATTTAGCATTTTCCAGCATGATGGAGCACCTTGCCATAAGGCAAAAGTGATAACTAAGTGGCTTGAGGAACAAAACATCAAAATGTTGGGTCCACGGCCAGGAAACTCTCCAGACCTTAATCTCATTGAAAACTTGTGGTCAGTCCTCAAGTGGCTGGTTGAACAAAAAGAACCCTACAAATTCTGACAATCTCCAAGCATTGATTATGCAAGAATGGGCTGCCATCAGTCAGGATGTGACCCAGAGGTATTGGAAAATAAGGGTCAACACTGCAAATATTGACTCTTTCCATAAACATAATGTAATTGTCAATAAATAACTTTGACACTTATGAAATGCTTGTAGTTATACTTCAGTATACTATAGTAACATCTGACAGAAAGATCTAAAAACGCTGAAGCAGCAAACTTTGTGAAAGTTAATATTAATATGTGTCATTCTCAAAACTTTTGGCCATGGCTGTATATAGCAGTTTTCCGATCATGTGACAGCCAATCACGGCGATCACATGACCACAAGCCCCCCCCCCCTGCCTCCCAGCATTCTTAATTCCTTAAAGGGCCTGCAGGAGCCGGCGCAAAGAGGTTAAATAAAGAAGCTATATGCGCAATCAGTCTATAGCAGTGGTTCTTAACCTTGTTGGAGGTACTAGGCATGTGCATTTCGTTTCTTTCCGAATCGAAATTCGGACAAATTTTTCATTATTCGGACATTCGGATGCATACGAATTCCCGAATTGCAATATTAATGAATTTACCGAATCCGAACGAACGTTTTCGATTCCGAATCGAAAACCCGCGGACAAAATTCGATCGGAATTCGATTTTTTTTTTTTTTTGAATTCCGATTGAATTTCGTCCGCGGGTTTTCGATTTGGAATTCGAATTTTTTTTTTTTTTTCGAATTCCGATCGAATTTCGAAATTATATTCGAAAAGAGACTATTTGTTGTCGAATCCGGTCAAAATACTTTCGAATTCGACCGGATTTTTCGAAATTCGGTCGAAAATTAACGAATTCCGAAAACGGTCGAAATATTTTCGAATTCGACCGGATTTTTCGAAATTCGGTCGAAAACGAACGAGTTCCGAAAACGAATTTAACACATGTAACGAACCTAACTTAACGAAATTAATTAAATAACGAATTAAAACGAAACGAAACAAAACAAAATTTTCCCTTTTGCACATGCCTAGGAGGTACTGAACCCCACCAGTTTCATATGCGCATTCACCAAACCCTTCTTAATTGGAAAAATAAAATATGATTTTGCGTGTGATGGGCACAGTGGCTGCATTTGATGGGCACAGTGGCTGCGTTTGATGGTCACAGTGGCTGCGTTTGATGGGCACAGTGGCTGCGTTTGATGGGCACAGTGGCTGCGTGTGATGGGCATAGTGGCTGCGTGTGATGGGCATAGTGGCTGCGTGTGATGGGCACAGTGGCTGCGTGTGATGGGCACAGTGGCGACAATTGATGGCACAGAGGCTGCATGTGATGGCATAGTGAGGCTGCAATTTATATATATATAAATATATATATATAAATATATATATATATATATATATATATAAATATATATATATATATTTTTTTTTTTGCTAGTCAGAGAAGGCTCATTTAAAATAACACAATTTTTTTTTTTTATCTGCCATTTTATATTAATAAAGTGCTGGTCACCTCACCTCAGTCAGCCCCCTCCCCCCCCCCCCCCCCCCCAATCCAGCCATTTAATGATATGCTCTTAACAGGTTCTACTTACTTTTAAACAAGTTCAGTAGTCTTTTTTAGCACACTGTCTGCTAGGTTCAAATTCCACTAGTCCGGCAGGCTCCTCGAGACTAGTCCTTGCCTCTCTAGCTCGTCACAGGCAGCACCGGCACACAGCTCTCTGCGCAGCGCTCCGAGTACCCCCCTTCCGGCCGTGAGTGGAGTGATGTCACGCCACTGGAAGGGACCAAGAGACTCCTTCATAGGGGGAGTAAACAGGCTGCAGCAGACAGGAAAAGGACCTGGGAGGTGACGGTCCCGAATGCAGGAGTGCACTCGGCATACAATTTGTACAGTGCCGCTGGCCGCGCTGGCGGCTGTGGCAGAGCTTCACCTGCGGCTGCGCCCCCCCTCCTATATGAAATGGTATCGCCCAGGGCACCCGTCCGCCCCTGCCTTGTACCGGCGGCCCTGTGTGACCTCCGCCGAACCCCCGAGACTCACTCACCGAACCCCTGGGGTTCGATTGAACCCAGGTTAAGAACCACTGGTCTATAGACTTACAAAAAAAAAAATCCTGTTCTCTTCTATTCTCCAATCATATGGCACAGTTTTGACAGTCCACATTTATACCTAATTGCTATTTGTGGAAATGACTGACAGCACTTTCTTAGTACTTGATCATAAACAAGGTCTTTTTTATTAGGGGGTCCCTCATTTCTAGGCCACTGTGTCATTTATTCTTCTGTTTATCTCATGTGTCAGTTATTATTAGCCTGCAATGTAAATTATAGTAATTGGGCACTGTATAACGCAGAAACTACAGCTCTCGCTCCCAGCCTTCCTCTGTAAAAAAAAAAAAGTTTTAGTTGGGGGGGGTTCCGCATGTTTACAGAACGCAGAGCGAGACTACAGTGTACAGTGACAGATCGCACAGTGGGTTTCCCCTGAAAGGTGGTGCTTTACTCAAGTAACAATTAAAGAAAGCAGCCTGTTGTTTAGTAACTGACATTCGATGTGTCACCGCTCAGAAGGATACTTGAAGGAGTCATAATACTGCAGGCAGCAAACTAAACAATGTTTTTTTTTTATTCCTGAGCTAAATTACAAACAGCTGGTGTCATGTTTGAAGATTCCTCCAACGTGTCTCTCTGAGGTATTCTGACTGCTTTTAGAAAACATACAAATCTATAAATAGTGAGCTCTAGTCAGCCAGATTCACTCCATCAAAAAGACGAATAAAAAAACAACAACATATTAAAGGAAGCCAGTGACTGGTGTTAAGCACGTCGCTTTGAAGAGGACACTCTGTAAATTAAATCAGAATCACTTACTTAGGAACTTGGGTGCTATTATTTTGAGGCCTACCTACTGCCAAACAGGTGTGAATGGAAAAATGGAACCACTGTTTGTTGATTTTTGCCAAATCCATGCGATTATTTTAACCAGTAGCAGAAAACAGTACAGTATAGATCCCATGAAATTGTGTAATACACACAACTAAGACTAAATTCCTTAAAGGGCCTGCAGGAGCCGGCACAAAGAGGTTAAATAAAGAATCTATATGCGCAATCAGTCTATAGCAGTGGTTCTTAACCTTGTTGGAGGTACTGAACCCCCACCAGTTTCATATGCGCATTCACCGAACCCTTCTTAATTGGAAAAATAAAATATGATTTTGCGTGTGATGGGCACAGTGGCTGCGTTTGATGGGCACAGTGGCTGCATTTGATGATTTTTGCCAAATCCATGAGATTATTTTAATCAGTAGCAGAAAACAGTACTGTATAGATCCGATAAAATTGTGTAATACACACAACTAAGACTATAATCATAGGTAAGCTGACAGTATTCGCTTAAGGCTGGGTTCACACTAATGCCGCATACACACGGTCATAATTTCTGACCGTGAAATTCCGACCGCGTGTAGGCCCCATCTGGATTTTTCTGACGGAATTTTCGACACCAAAAATTTGAGAGTTGGTTCTTTGTCGGAAATTCCGATCATCTGTATGCAATTTCGACGCACAAAAAAACACGCAGGCTCAGAATCAATTCGACACATGCTCAGAATCATTGAACTTAATTTTTCGCGGCTTTTTGTAGTGTTGTACGTCATCGCGTTCTTGACGTTCGGAATTTCCAACAACATTTGTGTGACCGTGTGTATGCAACACAAGTTTGAGCCAAAATTCCAGCAGAAAAAAATCCACGTTTTTTTTTTTGTCTGAATTTCCGATCGTATGTAGGCGGCATTAGTGGGGAATTTTTGGCTGAATTTAGACCTGAAATGGAACCAAAGACGCACAGGACCCTTGTGCATCTCACTCAGCAGCTCCCCCACATTGCCAGCACCCAAAAAAATGCTAGTAAAGTGCCGCTAAAACTAGCATTTTTCAGGCACTAGCGGGGCGCTTTTAAGTGTTAAAAGTGTTAAAAGCGCCCACAAAGCGCCACTGCCGATGCGCTTTGCAGGAGCTTTTCAGGCGTTGCCCATTGATTTCAATGGGAAGGGGCACTTTAGGAGCAGTGCATACACAGCTCCTAAAGCTAATCACATGCTCAGTTTGGTGTGTATTGCTAGAAAGTTTTTCTTTTTTCTTGGGGGGAGTGCATGTGATCAACACAGGGCCAATTGGCACTGTCCAGACAGAGGGTCAGGGGTTCTGCAGCCTCATAGGACAATCAGAGTAGAATGAAAACTTCTCCTAAAAGCTTTACCAGACACTGATAGAAGTCATAAGACTGCTAATGAGAAAAGGTATTTAGCAGTTTATATTTACAAAAATAATTTCCATGTTCTGTGTACTGTGGGAGAGCAGATATAGTGCCAGTCCTCACTCCAGTCTATGAGAGCCTTAAAGTGTTACTAAACCCACAACAGTAAAATCAAGAAAAAGCATGCAGTAAAGCATGCTTGTTAGGCCGCGTACAGATGACCAAACATGTACGATGAAACCGGTCCGCCGGACCGTTTTCACCGTACATGTCTGCCCGGGGATTTCTGTATGGTGGCTGTACTCACCATCATACAGAAATCCGCACGTAAACAATACGCGGGGCGTGTCTGCGCCGTCGCCGCGACGATGACGCGGCGACGTGGGCGGCCCTGCCAGTTCAATGCTTCCACGCATGCGTCGAAGTCATTCGACGCATGCGAGGGATGGCGGGCGCTCGGACATGTACGGTAGGTCTGTTTTAAAACAAGTCCAGAAATATTTACACGCTGGAAAAAGGCCCGGCGGGCAAATGTATGCTGCAATCCTGCCCGCTCGGGCCTACACACGACCAAACATGTCTGCTGAAACTGGTCCGCGGACCAGTTTCAGCAGACATGTTCGGTCGTGTGTACGGCCCATTAGACTCACTGTGGCACCTAACAGTTGTTAGGCTGTTAGGCTGTTTGGTCCTGCCTTCTCTGATCCTCCCCTTCTTCCACTGACTCCTAATAATTTCCTGATAACACAGAATCTATGGAGTCAAGCTGCACATGCTCAGTTTGGTATGTACTGCTAGAAAAGTTTATTTTGTTTCATGGGAGGGTGCCTGTGATCAGCACAGGGCCAATTAGCACTGTCCAGACAGAGGGTCAGGGGTCTTGCAGTCTCATAAGACATTCAGAAAACTCCTCCTACAAGCTTTAACCAGTGCTTGGCTGGACACTGATAGAAGCAAAGCCGATCCGCCCTATAGGCTCACTATGCAAGCCGCTTAGGGCCCCGCAAAGCTGTGGAGGGCTTATATTTACTAAAACTATTGCATTTCCATGTTCTGTGTACTGTGGGAGATCGGATGTAGTGAATACATGGTCCTGGGTTTAGTAACACTTTAATGCTGGAGAGTATATAGCAATGGATTTTGTACATTTGAGAATGTATCTATTCTGCCAAAATAGTATTTGAAGGAGACCTGGCCATTGATCATCAGCAGCTGTGTTTAACAGTCTGGAAGACCACAGTCTTAAAATCACATTTTTATTTTTAATTTGTGTTATGGTTTTATGATTCCAGGCAAAGAAACAGACAACACGGAGAACTAGAGGACCAACAGCTGTTTAAATCATGCCTTGGTGCAAATTGATGAGCCATCTATAAATTAATTACACAAATAATTAGATGCAAGTTAATAAGCTATCTGACCTCATATTGAGAACCACAGGATTTGAGTTATTGAGTTAACATAGAGCAATAATTCCCCACATGATATTAATTATCCTCCCTTAAGGGATGGGTTGGCTGCCGGTGCTACTGCTGCTGTTTCACTCTGTGTATTCACAGTTAACACTTTGTGCATCGATAACCTCTGGACTCCCCTCCGCAGGCCACCAGCTTTTAATTACCTCACTCAAGCAAGAAACAAATAAAAGGATATATACATTAAAGCTTAACATTAGATATTTTTTTACCCTTATGTCTTCATCCTGGGGGAATCTTTTTTTTCATTGCAAACAAACTTGTTAACACTGCTTTGCAGTGTGTGGCATCAGATCCCCACCCCTTTCCTCCCGAAGCTCAGAAATGCTGTGTAAATTGTATACTTTGAAGGACTGGAGAGAAGAGAGACTGTAGATAAATAAGTAGAACTTATGTTGGAGGATATGTTTTATCACTGTGTATAATCTGAGGCTAGTGACTTCAGTAAGTATATATAAGGGTTTACAACCACTTTAATATAGTTATGTATCCATTAAAAAATAAATTGTGATTTTTTTTTTTTTTAAATGCAGATTGTGTAAGTGTCTGAATTTAACTTGGTGTCACCCTCTTGTAATCCCCATTCATATCTTTGAAGGAGCACTGGAGTCAGCCATAGGAGCCAATCGGTTATGCTAAATGTACATTATTTGTACATATTTGCTGACAAGAAACATGCTGACAGAAATAAGGGGCCCAGCTGACTTGCTGAACATTCACTGTTCAACCACAGGCTGGTTTTATAATTAATTAAATGTGTGTATATTGGGATGGCAGAGGAGAATAATATTGGCAGTTTCATCTTTCCTACTCTAGTGGAAAATACTCTACACTAATCTAAAATACAAAAATTGTAGATTATATTTTAAAGTGAAAAGATCACCTCCAGTTGGATTTTAACCACTTCCCACCCGGCCACTGTACATATACGGCCAGGTAGGCACTTCCTCCTTCTGAGTGGATGTTCAGGAATGTCCCTCAGAATGAGAGGGATCAAGCACGCGCGTGCCCGCGCAGTGGCGCGATCCCGATGTGCTCGTGTCACCCGGACAGGACGCATCTCTGATCAGCAGGAGGGCTCTGTGATTGGCCCTCCTGATCACATGACGGCTGTGTCCAATCACAGCGTCATGTGATGTAAATAGAAAGCTGGTTGCTAGGCGATTGGCTCTCCTCTCCTGACACAGAAGTTGTCGTCAGGAGAGGAGATCGCTGCAGCCGGCTGGTCATCACCAGCCCAGTGTCCCCACACAATGTCCCCAAAATAGTGTCCCCACACATGTCCTCACACAGTAAAAACCCCCATCCCCCACATATGTAACAGTAGAATCACATGTCTCAATGATCATCTGCACACATATGTCCGTGATCACCTGCACACATCTGTACATGATCATCTGTGTACATCTGTCCGTGATCACATGAACCAATTACTATACACTTAACAGGATTTTTCTTACTAAAAATATGTAGCAGAATAAATTTTGGCTTAAATTTATGACAAAATTCGATTTTATTGGATTTCTTTTAAAATAGAAAGAAGAAAATATAGTGTTTTTTTCAAATTTCCTCTCTTTTTTCGCTTATATCTCAAAAAAATGAATAAATACAACCAAAAGAAAGCTCTATTTGTGTGAACAAAATTATAAAAATGTCATTTGGGTACAGCATTGCATGACGGCACAATTTTCATTGAAAGTGCAAGAGCGATGAAAGCTGAAAATTGGTCTGGGAAGGAAGGGGCGAAAGTGCCCAGTATTGATGTGGTTAATAGCTCTAAGTTGTAATTTAATGGAAATGATGTCCCCATTCAAAATTTTTAAAAAAAAATCTGGTAAAGGCAATAAATTATCACATGTTATTTTATGTATAATCACTTTTGTTATTGTAAAATATGTTGGCAACTATTGTTTAAATACATAAATACATTTCTTTTTCCCCCTTATTTTCTTTAAACAAGAAAATGTGAAAGCTGTGAAGTTCTTTTCTTTATACTTACAGCCTGTCTTACTTTTCAAGATTAGAACAGCTTGCTTTCATAGTTAGAGTGAAAATTTCTAAAGCAATCTATATCTCTTCTTTAGAGCGTCTTAACATATTTCAAGGCTTTAGGGAATGCTTAAATATGCTCTTATAGAAAGTACCTGCCTGGTAGTCAGTGAATACTTCATGTAATTAGAATGAAAAGTGTATAAAATACACAAGAAATACTGAAGAGATTTAACTGTGAAAATGTACCTCCTGCTCTACAAATATTGCCTTTTTCATTTAGAATTAAATATATTCTACAAATTATTAAATAGAGTGTGTGTCAAAAATACATAGACTTTACCTTGAAACTTGGCTGGGTGTAAAATAAAAATGATATAGTCATTTGTTCCCACAGAAGGACTTGATGGATTAATATTTCATGAAGTTCTTGGTGGGCTGTGAATATGTTATTTATTTGCAAGTGATAACTGTATTTAAGAGGTTGCCTTCCCCACTGGAATGCTCACATTTGTTCCCTAGTGTAATTATAGACTTTATAACCTCCCAAGCAAGAAATGTTTGTAGAATTGATTAGTCTGAATATGACCCTACTTAATTCCAGAATTTAAGACACAAATAATAATTAGTACTAACCAAAACTGAAATGTTTCATAACTACCAAGCTGTGTTTTATGGCTTCATTTGGATTTGCAATGCTCATTGTAGAAGCTGAGATGACTTTGACCATCTTGCAATAGTCTCCAACCTCATAGCCAATAATATATTATTTATTGCAGTCTTTCTCCTAGTCTAAGACAAAGGTACGGCCCGGATTGTCAGAGGACTTATGACGGCGCAGCGCCATGTACGCCGTTGTAAGTCCTAATCCGAGCCGTCGGATCTATGCGCCTGATTCTTAGAATCAGTTACGCATAGATATCCATTAGATCCGACAGGCGTAAGTCTCTTACGCCGTCAGATCGTAACTGCAGTTTTCCGCTGGCCGCTAGGGACGTGTAAGCTGATTTACGCATCGAAATATGTAAATTAGCTAGATACACGAATTCCCGAACGTACGTGCTGCTGACGCAGTAAATTTATGCCGTTTATGTTAGCTTTTCACGGCGTAATGTTGCCCCTGCAATATGGTGGCATAAGTGCGGCGCAACAATGTTAAGTATGGCCGTCGTTCCCGTGTCGAAATTTGAAAAAGTTATGTCATTTGCGTAAGTCATCCGTGAATGGGGCTGGACGTCATTTACGTTCACGTCGAAACCAATGACGTCCTTGCGGCGTACTTAGGAGCAATGCACACTGGGAAATTCCACGGACGGCGCATGCGCCGTTCTGAAAAAACGGCAATCACGTTGGGTCACAGTAGATTTACATAAAACACGCCCCCCTGATCCAAATTTGAATTAGGCGGGCTTACGCCAGCCGATTTACGCTACGCCGCCGCAACTTACGGAGCAAGTGCTTTGAGAATACAGCACTTGCCCGCCTAAGTTGCGGAGGCGTAATGTAAATCGGATACGTTACGCCCGGGCAAAGATACGCAAATGTACCTGAATCTGGCCCGTAGATGGTGGAGCTGGTTAAGGGCCATAATGCATGTCATCTCACAAATAGCTCACCCCCTATCCAATGAATCAACTTACCTTCTCTTATTTGGTCATTTTTAGCTGTTCAAGGAGATATTTGGGCTTAAAAACAAAAAACAATTATATTCAGCTAGGTGGCTGCAGCAATGATCTGGTGCTGCATCTGTCCTCTGCCAGCTCTGCAGTGAAAACTGAGCGATCAAAAACCACAGATCCCTCAGTTCTCCCCCTCCTGCTCTGAGCAGAGAGCCGTGACTGTCAGTCAGTGGCTCTCCTCTCCAGCGCTCACTGAGTTGCTGAGCCAGGTGCTGCTCCAGGCATGGATGGAGGGGATCTTTCCCATGTCTGGACCAACTGAGTAAAGTCAGCTGACCACAGGCTTTAGCCCACTGTCGTCTGAAATCAGGTCACAGACGTGCAGAAAGAACTGCACTTCTGTGATCCATAGTAAAAGTATGACCAAAATACTTTGGCTATACTTCTCCTTTAAATCTACCATCAAACTTGTTTTGTTACATCTGTTATATATAACAGATTTTTATATACAGTGTTATTTATAACACCGTATATGACACTATATCTGTTATATAGTAAAAAAAATGTCGATTCTGACATAAATCTTGAGAACCAATAACTTCATGTGCTAGTAGTGTATTACATTCAGGGCCGGTGCAAGGATTTTTGACACCCTAGGCGAAGCCTCATTTTGTCGCCCCCCCAGCCGCCATTCGCTCCGCCCCTCTCTGAGATTTTTGTGGTGCCTCTTCGCCTATTTCTTCAGCTGTGGTCCACAGGCCTGCACATGTGCCTCTGGACCCAGCCAAAAGACAAACTAGAGGATGGCACCGGCTCTTCCTCACGCCAGCTGTGGTCCACAGGCTAGAGCAGTGTACAGAGAGGCTAAATGTGTAACTGCCAGTCTGTACAAGCGACAGATACACTGACAATGCTAGGTTCCTAGTAAAAACAATAATAAATGCACATTTTTTGACCTGCAAAAAGATCTGCATTTATTTTTTTTGCAAAACTGGATTTGAATCTCCACACCTCAAATCACCCCAATTCCTGTATTTTTAGGTCTCAGATCACCCCATCACTGTATCATCCCGAACGCCTGTTCCCCTCGGCACCCCCCACCTTTGTTCCCCTTAACCCCCCCCCCAACACACACACACACACATACATCAGCTTCTATATGCAACCCCCTGCACATCTGTTCCTCCTCCCCACAATCAGTTTCTCTCTGTAACCCCCCCCCCCCAACACACACTTATCTGTTCTCCCTCCATACTCCCCTGCACATCTGTCCCCCCCCCACCCCACACACACACACACACACACACAACAGTTCCTACTCTGTACCTCCCTGCACATATGTTTCCCCAACACATCTGCCCCCCCCACACCAGTTCCCACTCTGTACCCCCTGCACATCTGCCCCCTCCCCCACACCGGTTCCCACTCTGTACCCCCTGCACATCTGCCCCCCTCACCAGTTCCCACTCTGACCCCCTGCACATCTGCCCCCTCCCCCACACCGGTTCCCACTCTGTACCCCCTGCACATCTGCCCCCCTCACCAGTTCCCACTCTGTACCCCCTGCACATCTGCCCCCTCCCCCACACCGGTTCCCACTCTGTACCCCCTGCACATCTGCCCCCCTCACCAGTTCCCACTCTGACCCCCTCCCCCAAGTTCACACTCTGTACCTCCCCACACACCTGCCTGTCCCCCCACACCAGTTCCCACTCTGTCCCCCCCCACACACACACACACACATCTGCCCCCCCCACACCAGTTCCCACTCTGTCCACACACACACACATCTGCCCCCCCACACCAGTTCCCACTCTGTCCCCCCCACACACATATGGATCTGCCCCCCCCCCCACACACACATATAGATCTGTCCCCCCCACACATATAGATCTGTCCCCCCCACACACATATAGATCTGTCCCCCCCACACACATATAGATCTGTCCCCCCCCCACACACACACATATAGATCTGTCCCCCCCCCCCCACACATATGGATCTGTTCTCCCCCACACACATATGGATCTGTTCTCCCCCACACACATATAGATCTGTCCGTCCCCCCACACACATATGGATCTGTCCCCCCCCCCCCACACACATATGGATCTGTCTCCCCCCCCCACACACATATAGATCTGTCCCCCCCCCCCACACACATATGGATCTGTCCCCCCCCCCACAAACTAGTTCCCCCCTATGTACACAGTGCAATGCACTATAAACGTGACAGCAGAGTACATTTTTTTTTTCTTGTGACAGGGACAGGTGCAGCACTGAGTGTCATGCCTGTGTGTGCTTCCACGATGTACCTGAGCCAGCGGTGTTGAAAGTTTTACTGAAGTTGAGCGGCGCTGCTGCCCATCTGCCTACTCTGAGTCTTCTCACATGGGGGGGGGGTCGGACATCGCGGCGGCGGCGGCAAGCTTCCCTCACCATCTCACCCTCCCTGGCTGGTTCCACCATCTTATCATCATGCAGCACTTCCGGTCGGCTGCTCTTCCTTGTCATCCCGGTGTAGCATGGAGATCTGGCTCTCTCTATCCCCTCATCTTCTCACTGCCGCTGCTACCATGCTACGGCACAGGCACTGCAGGCTGGGATAGAGTGGCGAAGGTGATGTCTGTCTCCACAGGCGCAACCGCCCCCTATCCTGGCGGCTGGCGCCAAAAGGCACGTTTTTAAAAAATGACGGTCCTGGAGGTATTTTAATAATCCGAATCCCCAGCGAGTGGCTGGGGATCCGGTTTTGCCGCTCCCCCTACCCTGGCGCTCTAGGCAGCCGCTTGACTTGCCTATGCCTAGCGCCGGCCCTGATTACATTAAGTTAATTTTACACATGCTTAGAAACAAACATACATCTATACTAGATGTATAACATTTGAGAAAAGAAAACGGTAAAAAAATGGGCAGGCTTGGCCCTGCATGGCAAGTACGTGTTATCAATGCCCTTATTTTTTATCAGTACCTTATTTTATTATGTTTTTTTTATAGGTGAACTGTTTGTATTATTTAATGTATAAAATATTGCAATAAAAAAAATTCTGAATCAATGGGGCAGACTTGATAGACCACTGGGTCGCCTTCTGCTGTCACTTGTCTATGTTTTTATGTTTCTATGTTTTCTTTCCCTGTTTACAATCCACTATATTGTTCACAGCTATCACTAGTGGCTACACAACCCCTTCCCTCTTTGTTAGGGAGAAGAGAAGAGGGGGAGGATGTTTTAGTTATGTCCTACAATGTTTCTCCATTGATACAGTACCATAAATAAAAATTTACAGTGTTTTACTGACAGGATCACCAGGTGAAGAGTAAAGAAAAAAGCCTGAAAATAGAAAACAAATGCAGCCAAAACATTTAACTATTGGTAAGCTGCAATATATTATATTTTGTTCTGAGGTTTAGATATTCTTTAAATGTTTAGCTTGTCTCATTATTCACTCCCTAAGTAAAATCATTTTTTTGTGAGGAAGCATGTTTCCACGAACAAGACTAACTGAACCATTCTACTAAAGACAACTAAGTGGTATAGTGGGTGGTATAGTGGTAAAGTTGGTATCACTTCCCCTTTGTTGTCAGGAACCTACCTATGGTGGATTTGTCTGCTGGATGCTCATGTATCCCTGTCCTTCCTGGGTCCTGCTGTATGGTTGGTACCATTACTGCAATTCTCTTTAGATTTTCTGAACTCCAGGTGCCTTTCTCTTACTTTAAGCATATTTGATTTCTCTTTTTTCATTTTCAAATAAGCTCTGAACGTGAGGAGGCTTAATCAATTGTATTCCTCTTGATTGGTCCATACTTCTTTAATAGGGCATTAAACTCCATGACCTGGTTTCAAATTCAGCTTCTTGTCCCTAGAGTGTCCGTGTGATTTATACTCATTACTTTTTTCCATTTTGTTATTTTCCTGTCATCACACTGCTCATTGTCAATCTTTTCATGGCTTACTCTCATTCTTGTCTATGGTATATGTGGCCCTATCTGCTAGCTTGCCTTAATATGTGTTTCTTTCTGTCTTCAGATTGGCTAAAATCTGCTACATTCCTACTCCTGATCTCCCTAAACCTTCTTTCTGGCAACTTCTACTCTTGTTAAGCTCTGTTGCTCTTGCTGCCTGGTTGTTCTGATCTCACTATTTCGCCTTCTGACCTTTGTTGTGCTCCTCCTGTTCATGCTTTTACCCCAGTCCTTGGCTTTAACACTAATGCCACGTACACACGATAATTTTTCGGGTTGTAAAAAACATTGTTTTTTAAAAATGTAATTTAAAATGATTGTGTGTGCACTTCAGAGCATTTTTCGGGTTCTGAAAAACGACAAAAAAAAAATTCGAACATGCTCTAGTTTTTAACAACGTTTTAAACAATGTCGTTTTTCGGGTTGTAAAAATTGATCCTGTGTACGCGGCATTAGCTTTGGTTACCTCCAGCAACAAGCTTGGGTAACTCTCATCTACGTTTCTGTCTTTCTGTTTGACACTGACTTTGCCTAGTTGGGTACAACCTTGGTTTGTGTGACCACTTTTCTTAATTGTCTTTTCTTGTGGAATTATTTTCTTTTAGACCAGATAATCCAGCTCTTAAAGCCCAGTTGAATTCACATAAATAGGTATAATGTCAAATGTGCATTTTACTAACAACCTCCTTTTACATAGTCTTTTCTCCTTGTTTTAGTTAGATCAGTTATATAGCGTCCGTGCAGTCCAGTAGAAGTTAGAAATTGTCCCACTGCACTCAGGATTCATTACTTAGTAAGACAATTTTGACACACATGCCTCCTCCTCATTTACAATATCATAGTTGTGAAGACACTTGTGATAACAGGTGAGCGTTTCTTCCAGCTAAAACTCATAGTACTTGACATAGTACATTTGCCCTCTCCCCCGGTTACTACCCTAGATTGTAAGCTCTAACAAGCAGGTCCTCTGATTCCTCTTGTACCAAATTGTAATTTAACTGTAATGTTTGCCTTCATTTTGTTAAGCGCTGCGCAAACTGTTAGCGCTATATAAATCCTGTATAATAATAATTATGTAAAGATCCTCCTGAGCTGTCGGTGCAGGATGTGCAGTCACTCAGCTGCTAATGAAGTAAATAGATAGGAGACAATCCGCAACTCCATACATGCTCTTCAATAAGTCTAAATTTATTGTAACTTCATAAAAGATAATTATGTTTCAGCCATAATGGCCTTGTTCACCGCGGTGTTGTAAAAAAGGCCATTTTGGCTAAAATGTGTTAACTTCTGCAGTACATTTTTATCTTTTATAGAGTTACAATAAATTTGGACTTATTGAAAAGCATGTATGGAGTTGTGGATTGTCTTCTATCCATTTAGCTCGTAAATAAACATGTTCCAAGAACGCGCGCCCTGCATGCTCCCCACACAGTTACCCGGTGACTAACAGAAAGCTCCTGATCACTACTTGAGATCGGGAGCTTTCCAATCATGTGACCACTGTAACAGCCAATCACGGCCGTTACATGATCATAAACCCTGCCCCGCCTCCCTGAATCAGAAACCTTTCAAAGGGCCAGGTGTCAGGCTAGGAGCAGATAACAGTTCAGGTGTGCTAACTATGCAAACAGTTCAAGAACAAGAGCACATACCATGAGCAGGTCTGAGATGAGCAGGTCAGCTGGGACTTGTAGTTCACCGCTGCAGATGAGGGTAAAAGTTGGCTGGACCTTGTAGTTCACCGCTGCAGATGAAGGTGGATGTTAGCTGGTGCTTATAGTTCACCGCTGCAGATGGATGTTGGCTGGTGCTTGTAGTTCACCACTGCAGACGGATGTACTATAGTAGAATCAGGCAAAGCGTAGTCTAGGCAAGCTGGGTCATACACAGGTAGATCAGAGTTCAAACGGTACCGAATCAGAAGCGAGCAAGCAGGGTCAAACGAGCCGGGTCATACACGAAATACACAGAGCAGAATGTCAGGCTGATTCAAACAGTGGCACACAAAGGTAACTCTATCACAAGCACTGATTGGACGATGATACAGGTGATTTAAAAGTGAGCTGGCCAATCACTGTTGTTTCCCAGGCAAAGGCTGTGTCAGGTGAGCTGTGCTGGGTCCTAAAGGGATCCTAGTACTGATACCAGGAAGCACCAGGGGTTAGTAAATAAACGTCAAAGCATTTATCATCAAAGTCTCTGAGTTGCATTATAAATATTGGTTTAAAGCTCTATGGTCAGCCAAAAATGTAAAACATTTTATTTTTTATTTTTTTAACAATTAATATTTTAAAGCATAATTAATCTACACTATAAAAATATTTGAAATGTATATATTAGTCAAGTTTGTGTTTTGTTACATAGTTAGGTTGAAAAAAAGACATAAGTCAATCTAGTTCAACCATAAAAAAAAAAAAAAATAGAATAAAAAATATTGTTGTTTTAATACGTGATACCAATTTTACAACATAATTTTATGAACAGACAATAACTAACAGAATGAACTCCAGGGTGGGAAAGACTGTGTGTGGCTAAGAGCAGACACAGTGGATTCATTATGGAGGATGACATCATAGCAGCACAGACTCATCCTGCAAACAGGGCTGTAAATCATTTTGTTAGCTTCATAAAATCATTCATGCTGTGAAGCTGAGGCCAGGCTGTGGTGCCCAGCCCAAGGATGATTGCGAGGGTGAAATAAGCATCAAAGAGTTGGCTGGAAATAGCAGGATCTGTGATACACGAGGGAGTAGATGAGAGTAAACACAACACAAAGCAGCAGGTGATTTATTATTATTATTCATTTATATGGTGCCAATATTTTCTGTACTGCTTTGTGGGGAAGACTGAGCCATTTACATCCGTCTCTGCCCCAGTGCTGCTTAAAATCCAATGTACAGTACCAACCACAATCAAATACACACACACCAATAGACGTTCATTTTTGTCTTTTGACTATTAGTCAGTTATAGAGTCAGACCACCCAGAGATGATCTTTGATTTTGGCAGATGCTTGAGATTTAAACCACCTGGCTATGTCTTATCTCTATTGAAGACACTAGTGGCGAGATATCAGCACTTGAGGCCCTTTCCCTGCCACTATGCGATATCCCTGTCAGATGGAGAACCTGTCTCTACACTAGCCACTCGCACAAGGTGCACCAAACCAGGGAGCCAGATTCTAAAATAGGCCCTGCCCCAACCAAAGATGGCCGCTGAGGTCACATGGGGCACCAGTGTCCAATTGGACAGCTATCCCCCTGGTGACCGCAGGAAGTCATGGAGATATCAAGTTCCTTTACGACTTCCTTCCCCTTCTGCATTGCTGCTTCGGTTGAGCACCACCTACAGTGCGGAATACAGACTGCACCTGTCTACAGACAAACAAAGTTGGTATTATGGCAAAGAGATCTTGCAGGGCTCCCTAATACAAAATGCTGTGAACTGCATTTTTCTGCACTGGACAAATACAAGTCCCTGCTAGGGCACATATTTGTGCCCAGTTAACAATGCCAAAAGTTGTGGTGCAGTGAGCTGCCGTAAAATTAACTGAAAGGTACTGCGTGTCACCACAACCCAGCTTGCTGCTGTACGGAGATGTGACAAATAGAGTTTAAAATAAAGGAAATTAAAAGAAAACATTCAATGCACTGCATCGTACTACCCCTGGACTGATATCAGCCTGCATGCTCAAAGTGATTATTTTAGCATTCGGTGCTGTGTGAATGAGCACTTAGTTGGAATATCCCAACCATATAAGGAGATATGGACTGGCTCAGCCCATCAGTATCCACTTATAACTAAAATATCTCTTTGGGTATTTAATGCATTAGTCTATTTCATTACTGTGGGAGAAAGGACCTTTATCATTTTCCAATTATTTAAAAATTATATATATATATATATATATATATATATATATATATATATATATATATATATATATACACACATACATACATGCATACATATATATAATTTTATCATTTAAAATAATAAAGCATTCCCAACAAACAACTTGCACCTACTGGATGGGGCATTCACAGGCTTGCCACATAAGAAAATGGAATTCACACATATGAAAACGTATCTGCAGACGTTCTTAACCTTTTAAAGATCACAGATGCCCAGTAAATTGTGCTAAATTACCCACGCCCTCTTTGCTAGATTGTCAAACACACCAGTCCTATTAGGTGTCAATGGCTACCAAAGATTTTTACAGCTTGATTTGGTTTAAATATTACTGTCCAGGAACAGAACAACTCAAAGAAAATGATGATGATTTTATTATATTTCTTTATTTAAAATTATTACAAATACACAAGCTTGCTACAATTAGTGTGTTTTTTGCAGCTGTTTTTGTGCAGTCAAGTTTGAGGTATAGATGCTGACAATGTTACTCACATGTCACCTGTTACCAATTTCTCCACTTCGATCTCAGGTTTAGAGAATCCCTCTTCTTTTTATTTATTATTTATTCAGAGATCTTGTCTTTGAAGTGTGAGAGGAAACAACAGCTCCCTAAGGAAACCCATGCAAGCATGGGGAGAACATGCAAACTCCATGCATATGGTGTCCTGACCAGGATTCAAATGGGGGACCCCAGTGCTGCAAAGGCAGTGGTGCAAACCACTAAGCCACTGTGCTGCCCACTATAAATTGTAAAGATCTGCATTATATATTTGGAACCACCGGTGGAGTACCTCAAACATCTAGTAACACCAAAACATGAACTTCATATATAGTCCTAAAAACAGCACAGCTGTAATAAAGTCAGTGCAATTAATACTTTTATGAAAAAAATCCTTGCTACTAGCTCTGGCAGGCTTCTTATATTATATCTAGGATTAACTACAACCCTCATGTGGGTGACAGACATACAGAGGGCAGAGTCTGGGCCACAAAACACACTGGCTTTCATTTTTCTAGTCTTTTATGTAGGGCCATTTAAGGGCTCAGATACCATCAAGGATATGGATAAATTTAGTAGGGCAGCCAAGATGTACAAGATGAATGTCAGCATGAAAATTAGAGTTACTCGGTGGATAAGCTTCATCCCCAGAGTCAGTTCAAATGCAAAATGTTCACATTCAGCTGAAGTATATGTTTTAAAAGAATACATTCCATCATCTCTAAATGTGTCTCTTGTGGCTTAAATAATGTTTTCCTTGTAGTTATCATCTAAGGAATGTGTGTTGTTTTAAACAGTTGTAATGGATTCCTTTTCAAAATTATTAGTTTCATCTGGAACACAGTGATCAACCTTGCTTGAATTAACCTGGCTTGAATTAAATAAGTGAATTTAAGCACGCAAGTAACATTACATGGTGTTGCCCAATAGACTACGATTGAATAAAACAGTCAACAATGAAGAAAAATACATTCTGAGAATCGCCAGCTCTTTGGGTTTATACAGTATAGGAAAGGGGATGTAATTCAACCAGATTACAGTTCTTGTAATAAAAATTGTGGTTAGGCCTGGTTCACACCTATGCAGGTTGCAGTTTGCATATTCCAGGTGCAGTTTGCATTTTTCAATACACATTCTTCATCTATTGAAGTCTATGGAACCAAAAACCAGAAAAAAAGTCCCTGGCCCTTTCCAAATAATGCACAGATATGAACATGACCCATAGAAAACCATGTTAAATGGACTGTAGTGTGTTTCTGCAAAATTGAAAACGCTCCAAAAAATGCATAGGTGCGAACAGGGCCTAAAAGTTACTTTGCACAGGCTATTTTTTTTATTAACCACTTGCTTACTGGGCACATAAACCCCCTTCGTTCCCAGGCGAAATTTCAGCTTCCGGCACTGCGTCGCTTTAACTGACAATTGCGCGGTCGTGCGACGTGGCTCCCGAACAAAATTGGCGTCCTTTTTTCCCCACAAATAGAGCTTTTTTTTTGGTGGTATTTGATCACCTCTGCGGTTTTTATTTTTTGCGCTATAAACAAAAAAAGAGCGACAATTTAAAAAAATATATATATTTTTTTACTTGTTGCTATAATAAATATCCCAATTTTTTTTTAAAAAAAATATTTTTTTTCTCAGTTAAGGCCGATACGTATTTTTCGATGTATTTTTGTAAAAAAAAATCGCAATAAGCGACTGGTTTGCGCAAAAGTTATAGTGCCTACGAAATGGGGGATAGATTTATGGGGTTTTTTTTTTACTAGTAATGGCGGCGATTTGCGATTTTTTTTGTCAGGGCTGCGATATTGCGACGGACGTATCGGACACTTTTGACACAATTTTGGGACCCTTCACATTTATACAGCAATCAGTGCTATAAAAATGCACTAATTACTGTATAAATGTGACTGGCAGTGAAGGGGTTAACACTAGGGGGTGAGGAAGGGGTTAAATGTATTCCCTCATTGTGTTCTTACTGTGTGGGGGGAGGGGGGTGACTGGGGGAGGTGACCGATGCTGTGTCCCTATGTACAAGGGACACAGATCGGTCTCCTCTCTCCCTCACAGCACGTGGAGCTCTGTGTTTACACACAGAGCTCCACGTCCTGCTGTGTTACCGTCGATCGCGAGTGTCTGGCGGACATCGTGGCCGCCAGGCACTCGCATCGGCTCCCGAGCGATGCGCCGGGCACGTTTTTTCCCCGCTGCGCGCCCCCAGCGGCGCGCACAGGGAACAACAACAGCAGGACGTCCATGGACGTCCACCCGGCACTTGAGAGCCGCGCTGTGGACGTCTTTCGACCATAGCGCGGATCTCAAGTGGTTAAATAAGCCTACGTGTATCCCCACTGTTGAATTGGTTTTAAGTCCTGGTTCACACCTATGCAGGTTGCAGTTTGCATATTCCAGGTGTATTTTACATTTTTCAATACAGTGGAACCTCGGATTATGAGCATAATTCGTTCCAGGAGAATGCTCGTTATCCAAAGTACTTGCATATCAAAGTGAGTTTCCCCATTGAAGTCAATGGAATCGAAAATAATTTGTTCCGCATGGACTTCAATGGCATGCAATCCTGCATGCTGCCAGAGGTGGGGGGGCACCATAGAGCCTCGGCAAACCTCGTAAAGGAAGTATTTCTGTTTCTTTCCGAGTCTTTCCGAGCATTCCCAAACGGCGCAGCTGCAAAATATGTAATACACAGATGCTATGGGGTCAGGAATATGTAATGCATGAATTCAGGGGGTCAGGATTAAGTAATGCAGAGTTCAGGGGTTGGGATTATGTAACTCAAGAGAGTTCAGAGATCAGGATTAAAGTGGTTGTAATCTCAGACATGAAAAGTGAACAAAGCAAATCCTTCTATAGTGTGTACAAGCCTTAAACCAAATCACCAAGTCTGATTCTTCTCTGACCTCTGATCCCTTTGTTATCTGCATGAGTCACCAAAAGAACTCTGAAGCCTCGTACACTCGGTTTACTCGGCAAGAACCAGCAAGAAAACTGCTGGCAGAGCTTTCTTGCCGAGTAAACCGAGCGTATGTACGATGCTTTCAGGTTTCTCGTCAAGAAAACTGCCTAAAATCTTGACGAGAAAAATAGAGAACCTGCTCCCTATTATCTCGTCGTGATTCTCGGCAGTGTTTTTCTGCCGAGAAACCAGAGAGTGTGTATACTTACCTGTCGCCATGGAAACCCGTGCATGCTCGAAATGACTTTGACGCATGCGCGGTAGCTTCCTAGGCATAGGTAGGGTGCAGCAAGATGGCGGCGACGGCATCGAATGTGACAAGCGCATGCTCGTCATACGCGATGACGTCACCACGTTCTTGCCTTTCAAAAGAACCGCGGTTCTTTTGAAAAGGAGTGTCTGTACACTCGGGCGGCAAGAGATTCTTACCAAGAATCTCGTCAGGAAAAACAACGTTTTTTTCCTGACGCGATTCTGGCCTGTGTGTACAGGGCTTTTGACCCTGTTCACACTTGAACAATTTTAAGCTCAACGCTCAGAAGCAACTCAGCAAGCAAAATACAATTAATTTAAACAGCCCCTGTTCCCATTTGAGCATTTTGTCACCTGTAGCAAAACACCTGTCACTCAAAAAAGTACATGAGCTACTTTTCAGGCAGAATATAGTGTTTTCTCTCCCCATGGATTTCAATGAGAAATTAGCATTATTTCAGGCATTTCAGCTCAAACAGCAGCTCCCCTCCCGTTTTCTAGCATCATTCCATACCTTACGCAGGTTTCTATTGGCCATAGCAAAAATGCCTAAATTAAAAACGCTTGAAAAATGTCTATAATATTTACAAATCTACTCAAAAAAACGCTCAAAAATGCCTGAAAAAAATACTTGAAAAAACACCTGAAAACACTCAGCACAAGTGTGAATGTAGCCTTAGCCAACGTCTCGGCAACAGCAGCTTTCATGTTTTTTTGCAGCAGAGGTTGCTATTAGATCATACCTCCCAACATTTTGAGATGAGGGACACCTACTAGCAAATGTATGTAGGCATAGGACACGCCCCTGACACCCTCCCTTAAAGAAGAATTAACCAAAAAAAGTTAAAGTACAAGTGCATTTTTTTACCACTATTATTCCTTTATATTGGCTTTTAAAATTTACAAATGCAGCAATTTAGAAATTGGATGAAAGGTTTAAAACTGGGAAACACTTTTTGAAAGATAAAAAGTGCAGTTTATATACAACTATATAGACCAAAATGAGGGACAATGAGGGGGAAAGAGGGACGGAGGGACATTGCTCCAAATCAGGGACAGTCCCTCGAAATCAGTGACAGTTGGGAGCTATGTTAGATGTATACATACTTGCTCAAAGACATTGTCACCCTGCCTCAGTTATTATGAGACATTTTATTAATGAACATTTGAGGATGCATAACATCTAAATCAATATCTTTTACATGGTTGTTTTAGTGCAGAATAGAACAGCTGCCACGTCTGCTTTCATCTGTTCTAACATACATTCCTAATTGTCTAATATTGATAACTATTCTTCTATCAGTGCAGTGTTCATTTTCTCCATAGGCAAAAACTAAGAGATTTCTCCCAACATTCTTTAGAAAATATATACAAAATGTAATTATTGTGTTAGTACTATAACGTTAGCTACCAAGATATTTACATTCTAGTGAATGTAATTCATAACATAAGTGCATCATCCAAATATTAACATTTAATTTAAAATAAAATGGGCCTACACAAACTGAGTTATTCACTCATGCCATGGCTTGTTTTGGGTGGCATGTTACCTCCTGGCTCCTCTGCCGTCTAGGGGTGTATGGTGAAAGTAGTAGTAACGGAATGTCCACGACAAGTGTCTTTTTCTGTGCTCTTTATTGCCCAGCCGGGTAAAAAACAATAAAACATGTGGTGAAGAGTAGAGATTTAGCAGAAGGAGAAATAGCAGAATTAGGCGTAGTAGTAAGGAAACAGTCCTGCTTTCACATGTAACGTTTCTTTCACCACAACAGCCTGTGTGGGTATAGTGTACCTGGACAGGCCTCTCTCACTGACCTGGCAGCCAGAGTATTACTCGGAACTTAAGGGAAAAGTCTCTGCCACAGACTCTTTTTAGGATTGAGATAACAGAGATAATCCTCCTCAGTAGAACTCACACCTGGATCTCCTTCAGGTAGTTTACAGTTAGGTTACCGACTGATAGGTGACCAACGTACAGCCTCTCAGTACCCAGTTACCTTGATCTCCGGTGGATGGTCGAGACCCTATTGGATTGCCAGCCTCTCTTGACTCTCCTCAAGCCAGACTCCCCACTGAACAGCTTCCTCTCAAAGGAACAACGCTTGGGATCTTCTCAAAATTGGGGACTCAGTCGATCACTGGGGCCCAGCCACAGCTCAAACGTTCCGGGCCAACGCCGGGGCCTGGAAGGCCTGGAAGGCCATTTCGCCGGGGCGCCATGATGTGGTCACCCTAAAGGTGGGCGCCACACTGGAAGAAGACCCAGACCAATGGCGTCTGTCCCATAAATACCCTTCCCCAGCATGCACAGCGAGGAAATTCCTCCTGATTGACTGCTGGGGAAAAGCACCGAAACCTCGACTCCACTGCTGCCACCTGTCATCCTGGGGTAAGATCAGCACCCCAGAAGCGACAGAATGAGCCCACAGCACAGCCAAGCTGAGACAGAGACCAAAATTTAAACGAATTAGCCTGGTCAGAGCTATCTAACTCTCTGACCTCCTCTAAATTTTAATTAGCACTGGTTCTTAGAGGTAACCAGGCACTACATCTACAGGGGGAGGTGCTTTGTAGGCCATGGAGACAGCAGGGAACAATGCTAACTGATAACAGTTCAAAATTTAGAGAGAACACGAAATTAACAACTCACAAGATTTCTGGTTGGATGAACAATGATTTATTTTTATTTTTTCACTTCTCGAACAGATGTAATAAAATGCTTTCAGTTCATTTTTAAGAGACCACAAGGAAGCAAATAGGAAGATGTATTGTTAAAGTTTACATATACTTTAATTAAATTAACCAAGTTGTGAAAAAACAAACCGAGTATAGTTCCCTGAAAGCAAACACATTTTTTATAGTATTTTTTTTTTTTTATTAGAGCAATTACCATTTTAAAAATAAGCATACTCGATATAGATTTTTTTTAAACAACTGATTGTAATAGGAGGAAAAATATATTTGAAAGGTTACTTGCTGTAACAGGGATGAACATTTGGTTCTGGCAAGCTAACAGAGAAATTAATTTGTTAGTAAATACAGTGGAACCTCAGATTATGAGCATAATCCGTTCCAGGAGAATGCTCGTAATCCAAAGTACTCGCATATCAAAGCGAGTTTCCCCATTGAAGTCAATGGAAATGAAAATAATTAGTTCGGCATTGACTTCAATAGCATGCATACCGCATGCGGCCAGAGGCGGGGGGACACCGGAGATCCTCGGAAACAGGCGGAAAGGCCAGAGGACACCTCGGCTGACCTCAGCAAATCTCGGCAAGACTCTATTCCCGAGATTTGCCAAGGTCAGATGAGCTATTACAATAGGTTTTTCATATCCTCGGGCCTTTCCGTGCATTTCCGAACGGCGCCAATTGGCTGCAATTGGCGCCGTTCGGCTCTGCTCGACTCCGGCCCCCCCCCCCCCACACACACACACTTCAGACCAAACGCGGTACTTCACATCGCTTTGGCATAAATAGTGCTTGTTTTGTGAGACAACACTCGCAAACCGAGTTACAATTTTTAAAAATACAGTGCTCGTATTGTGAAACGCTCCTTAACCGCGTTACTCGCAATCCGAGGTTCCACTGTATATAATCTTGTTTGGGTTCAAAACGGGAACCTGTGAAATTCTGTACTGTTGCCCTGACTGCTCCTTTTATTTATATATATAAACTTTTGTCTGTCCCTCTGTTTGCTCTCTGCCTATCATAGGTTTTTGCCATCTTCTCTCATTATTTATTTACCAGTAGATCCCTATGTATTTATACCTGTGCCTATTCATAGCCAAGTGTTAGGTCTCATGTACACTGCTGCTGGTGAACGGGCGTTTAGGAGCAGTTGGGTGTTTTTTTCAGCTGCCCCTGAACTCTCCTCTAAGTTATCTTATCAGTACATGTAGACAGAGTCGTTTGTAGTCGTTTCTAGGCAGTGGAGTTTAGAAGCACTTTTGAGAAAGCAAAAAAAATGCGTTCAGGAGGGATGTTCAGAGGCATTTGAAACGCCAAACGCTTGTAAACGCGTGTAAATGTGGTAACTTGCCTTTAGCCACTTTTCGTTTACAGGTGTTTTTAATTTTTGATCATTTGAAAGAAAACGCTTCTAAGCGCAAACGCGGCACGTAAACACAGCAAAACTGACATTTTTAAACATCGATTACAATCTGTCAAGTTAAATCGTTCAGGGGAGGTTGTAAAATGTCCCGTGTACATTAAACCTAAGAGATTTCACTCAATAATCCTGTAATTTGTCCATGCCTTTAGTCTTCTGAGTCTTTTATTATTGCTGTCAGCTATCTTTGGCTTCTATGTTACAGTATTCTCTGCCTAGTGTCTTAACAATTAAAGCTGAATTCCAGGAATTCAATCACTTTGTTAAAAGCGAAGGCACACTATGGGGTTGATTTACTGAAAACTGGAGAGTGCTAAATCTGGTGCAGCTCAATCATTTTCCCGATTATTATTTTTTGTCAAAGCTTAAATGAACAGGCTGAAGTTAGAAGCTATGCAAACGAAACAACCATATGGAAAGCGCTGTAAACAGGGGTCAACTCTATTGTGGACAAGGATTACAAGGCAATTATATAATTCAAGAGTCAATTTATTATTGCCATATAAATATTTTGTTAAAAACAAAACAATCCTCCGTTGCATAGATGGTGCAATGCCACTCAGCTTGCTTTGCATAGATGGTGCAATGCCACCAGCGTGCAGCACACCAAATGACAAGAGGGTATGCTGCAGTAGATGAAAACCTCAAGGATCCTCTGTACTCTGCCCGCGATGGAAGCGAGGGGAGAACTTGTCCAGATGGGTGATGGAGAGGAAGCCAAGTGGGACTCATGGATGCCCGGTAAATCAGCCGGTGAATCGCCCGACCGGCATTGAGAGCGTGCTCGGATGCGAACCATGGCTTCCCGGGCGTGATGTCAGACGACACCAGGAAGTGTAGTCCAAACGAGGCTTTGAGCCAAAGGATGGCAATAGGCTCAAACAAACCGAAATCGAGGCTAGGCTGGAGGCTGGGCTGACAGCTCAAAGGTGCAGGACAAGCGGAGGGTGGCAGGACGATAGGATGTTGAAGATGTTTTCGGCTATAGTCATGACAACGCATATTGGGGCGTGGCCCTTCATCAGGTCATGTGACTGTGTAAGCCAACAAGATTTATATAGGGAGCACTGCATGGGGGTGAAAATTATTCTTAAAGTGAACCCGATCAGGTTTTCTCTAGTGCAGCGAACCCTCGTTTTTAATGGTACCAGAAATGTAACACAGACTCCACATTAGAGAAAATGAAACATACATAATTATTGTAATAATTGGTGCAACTATACCAATATAAAAAGATGAAAATAATAATAGTAACAATAACAATAATAATAATAATAATGATCAGAAAAATAAAATAAAATGTATATAAAAGAATATAAAATGAAGGAGAAAGAATAGGGAGTGCATAACGGACAATCCCCAAATAAACTGAAAAAATAAATCTTAACAAAGAAAATGCTAATAAAAAAGTGTTATTAATATAGAAAATGTACAAGACATGGACATTGTCCAACACTAAAAAATTAAATCTAAATAATACTATTAATTTCAAGTCCCTCGTTTAACTCATTGGGGGATAGGGAAGCCAATTTGTAAATCCAGAATGATTCTCGTTTACACAACAAGGAGAACCTCTCGTTGTCAGTAAGGGATGTATTCAATGGCTACAACCTTTATGCCGCATACACACGATCAGTCAAACCGATGAGAACCGTCTGATGGACCGTTTTCATCAGACCAAACCGATCGTGTGTAGGCCCCATTGGTTATTTATCCATCGGTTAAAAAAATTCAATCTTGTTTTAAATTTAACCGATCGTTTGTAGGCACGTCCATCGGTTAAAAATCCATGCATGCTCAGAATCAAGTCGACGCATGCTTGGAAGCATTGAACTTTGTTTTTTTCAGCACGTCGTTGTGTTTTACGTCACCGCGTTCTGACACAATCGTTTTTTAACTGATGGTGAGTAGGCACGACCATCAGTCAGCTTCATCGGTTAACAGATGGAAAAATCCATCAGACCGGTTTCATCGGAAGGACCGATCGTGTGTACGCGGCATCAGACACTGGATGTTCTTAGCGTGATGACTCTTAAAGTGTCTTGGAACACTATGTTCACGAAAGACTTTCTGTATGAACCGCCGATGTTCACCTACCCGTTTCCGTAGGGTACGCATCATATGGCCCACACAGAGCAAATTACAAGGGCATATTAACCACTTTAGCCCCGGACCATATTGCTGGTCAATGGCCGGGCCACTTTTTGCGATTCGGCACTGCGTCGCTTTAACTGACAATTGCGCGGTCGTGCGACGTGGCTCCCAAACAAAATTGGCGTCCTTTTTTTTCCACAAATAGAGCTTTCTTTTGGTGGTATTTGATCACCTCTGCGGGTTTTATTTTTTGCGCTAAAAACAAAAATAGAGCGACAATTTTGAAAAGAAATTAATATTTTTTACTTTTTGCTGTAATAAATATCCCCAAAAATATATAAAAAAACAATTTTTTTCCTCAGTTTAGGCCAGTGTTTCTCAATTCCAGTCCTCAGGCCCCCCCAACAGGTAAGGTTTTCAGGATTTCCATTATTTTGCACAGGTGATTTGATCAGTTTCACTGCCTTAGTAATCACCACAGCCTTTTCAGCTGAGGGAAATCCTGAAAACCTGACCTGTTGGGGGGGCCTGAGGACTGGAATTGAGAAACACTGGTTTAGGCTGATACGTATTCTTCTACATATTTTTCGTAAAAAAGTGTTTATTGATTGGTCTGCGCAAAAGTTATAGCATCTACAAAATAGGGCATAGTTTTAAGGCATTTTTATTAATTTTTTTTTTACTAGTAATGGCGGTGATCAACGATTTTTATCAGTACTGCGACCTTATGGCGGACACTTTGGACACTTTTGACACATTTTTGGGACCATTGTCATTTTTTTAGTGATCAGTGCTATAAAAATGCATTGATTATTATAAAAATTATTATAAAAATGCCACTGGCCGGGAAGGGGTTAATACTAGGGGGCGAGGAAGGGGTTAATTATGTTCCCTGTGTGTGTGTGTGTGTGTGTTCTAACTGAAGGGGGGTGGGACTGACTTGGGGAAATGACTAATCGCTGTTCATACATTGTATGAACAGACGATCAGGCATTTCTCCCCCTGACAGGATCGGGAGCTGTGTGTGGTTCTCGCTCTGTAACGAGCAAACGCGGGTGCCCAGGGGTGATCGCGCCCGCCGGGCACGCACGTCGGGACATGGGGAGAGTGGGGGGCGCGCACACACGCCCCTATTGGATGATTCGCGAGATGATGTAATATTACGTGATCTCGCGCAGCCGAGCCGACCTGTAGCCGTAAAACTGGCTGGTCGGCAAGCGGTTAATACATAAATAACGTATTCGGTAGAACACATAATAAATTGCCTAATGTCATAAGTATGGCCAGACCTATAGGAAAAGGAGGATTGGCCATGTTGGACAAATTGGCAAGTCAAGCAACCTCGCTTTTTGCACTGGAATATACCGGTTCTTTTATCAAAATAGGACCTAATATCCATGATTTTTTCTTTACTGGAATTTTTTAGCTTGCTGGGAGCTATAATGTTTTTCAAGGTCTGACTTCTTTTGAAAGTGACCTGTGGAACCGGAGGTAGAACAGATGCCAATCTAGAATCCATATGCAAAATATGCCAATGTTTCTTAACAATACTTTGAATAGCTCTATATTTGCTGTTATATTCAGTTATAAACCTGATAGTGTTAACATCCGATTTTTTTGGGGGGTTTGGCAGATGGTATATATGCTTTAAACTTATCATGTGCTGCTTGTATTAGCTCAGCCGGGTAACCCTTTTGTAAAAATGTATTAGTAAGGGACACACTCTGTAGCTCATATTCACTATCATTGGTACAATTTCTTCTCAGCCTTTGGAATTGGCCACTAGGGATGTGTTTTGTCCAAGAAGGGTGGTGGCAACTAGTGTAATGCAAGAAGGAGTTTCCACTAGTTGGTTTACAGTAATTTTTTGTACAGATTGACCCACCCTCATGATATAGGGTCAGATCTAAGAAAACTAGTTCCATGGGGTCTATCACATGTGTGAAACTCAGGTCTAAGTTGTTTGTATTGCAGTGTAAAACAAATGACTCAAAAGATTCCACACTCCCACTCCAAATTAGCAGTATGTCATCTATATAGCGCCCAAAAAACACTATATATCTGGCAAAGGGATTGTGGGCCCATAAATATTTATCTTCCCAATAGCCCATGACAATGTTGGCATACGAGGGTGCGAAATTGGCGCCCATCGGAGCAACCCCTACTTTAACCACTTTCCAAAGGTCCACAAATCTGCTATATGCCCTGGCAGGCCCATTGTAGCCAGCACTAATAGTTTTACATCTGGGTTATCCCATTATATTGATTTTTTTCTCCAGCCCATAGTCTTAGGACTCCCTTCATTTATTAGGGACTTGGGACATGTGATTGAGACCCTACAAAAATACAAGTGGGAGACTGACTATTTGTGGGCTTCTTTGGATGTGGTATCTTTATACACTTCAATTCCCCATAGAGTAGGTTTAGAAGCTCTCCAACACTCTTTTTCCAAGGACCCAGACATGAATTCCAGACAAGCCAAATTCCTAATAGACTACACGGAATTTTGCTTGAAGCACAACTATTTTGTATTTCGTGAGAAGTTTTATATACAAAAACACGGAACAGCGTTGGGCGCCAATTTTGGCCCCTCGTATGCCAACATTGTCATTGGCTATTGGGAAGATAAATATATATGGGCCCACAATCCCTTTGCCAGATATATAGTGTTTTTTGGGCGCTATATAGATGACATACTGTTAATTTGGAGTGAGAGTGTGGAATCTTTTGAGTCATTTGTTTTACACTGCAATACAAACAACTTAGACCTGAGTTTCACACATGTGATAGACCCCATGGAACTAGTTTTCTTAGATCTGACCCTATATCATGAGGGTGGGTCAATCTGTACAAAAAATTACTGTAAACCAACTAGTGGAAACTCCTACTTACATTACACTAGTTGCCACCACCCTTCTTGGACAAAACACATCCCTAGTGGCCAATTCCAAAGGCTGAGAAGAAATTGTACCAATGATAGTGAATATGAGCTACAGAGTGTGTCCCTTACCAATACATTTTTACAAAAGGGTTACCTGTCTGAGCTAATACAAGCAGCACATGACAACTCATGGGGCCCCCCGGGCAATAGAAGATTATGGGGCCCCTGGGCTTACAGATGGCCACCACGCCAGGAGGCAGTGCAGAGGCAGGGCAGCTAAAATCTCAGGATTTTCACATCAAAAGCATGTCGGTTTAAGACATAGCAGGGACAGATGTAAAAAAAACACAGTTTTTTACATACTGTCCCTGGTTTTATTGAGCCTGGCAACCCTGATGGGGCCCCCTAGTGGCATGGGGCCCTCGGGCAGTGCCTGAAAGTCCCAATGGTCAGTCCGCCCCTGGCCACCACCCTTCTTGGACAAAAAAGGATTGGTTTGCTTTTAACAAAATATTTTTATGGCAATAATAAATTGACTCTTGAATTATATGATTGCCTTGTAATCCTTGTCCACAATAGACTTGACCCCTTATTACAGAGCTTTCCATATGGTTGTTTCGTTTGCATATGTTGTTATCACATCTCTCCTGATGTGTTCTCCCATATAGCTGCTGATTGGGGTCTGGCAGGACTTTTTTTAGCGTCTCTCCCATTGCTACAGTTATTACTTTCATTTGGCGCCAGACATTTTATGTTGTTTTTGAAGTTAGAAGCTGATTGGCTACCATGCAGGGCTGCACCAGATTTTGCACTCCCCCGTTTTAGTAAATCAACCCCTGTGAGTTAAAAGGGTTGTAAAGGTTTGTTTTTTATTTTCTAAATAGGTTCCTTTAAGCTAGTGCATTGTTGGTTCACTTACCATTTCCTTTAATTTCCCGTCTAAATTTTTTTTTCTTTGTCTGAATTTCTCACTTCTTGTTCCTCCTCGGTAAGCTTGCCCCCATCATCCGAGCCGTTCTGGCTGGGGGTTAGTCAGCGTGTGCGCCCCCACCTTAGGACTACATCCCTGCAGGGAGAAACTGTGTTCACGGCTGGGGTGATGGGGGCAAGCTTACTGAGAAGGAACAGGAAGTGAGAAATTCAGACAAAGAAAAAAAACATTTAGAAGAGAAATTAAAGGAAACGGTAAGTGAACCAACAATGCACTAGCTTAAAGGAACCTATTTAGAAAATAAAAAACAAACCTTTACAACCCCTTTAAGTCCAAATAGGTGCATGACAATGTTCTCCTAGACTTCTCTATATTATACCTGCTACCCATTCACATTCAATGAGTTCACATAATAAAATAGCTTCTGTGATTGGGCAGGAGCACAAAACATTAAGGCTGGGTTCACACTTCTGGCGGATGAGGCCCGCAGAAGGGGTCCAGGCGTCCCTGTTTTTTCTGTTTCAGGGACGAATCAGGGCCACGTTTTTTAATTCAGCCCCGAAACTGAGCCAAAGACGCATAGCGTTCCTGTGCAAGCCGCTCCGCAGCCGCAACGGAGATATGTGAACCGACTCCATAGAGAGCAGGTCAAAATCTCCTGCCATGTGAATTGGATGCAGGGAAACCGACATCCAATTCACATAGGTGTGAACCCAGTCTAAAATAGGTGCAAGAGCTGCCTGTTTGGTTAAAGGAATCAGTTAGGGGCAACCCTTGCAGTTAAGCATGTACCTCTTACAATAAATATATACAGTATATAGTAAAAACATTTTTTTAAATTAACCCAAAACCACCAGTTTTGCCTTAACCCTTTCTTTAGAATACAAACAATATGAAGTCCTTCCATCATGGATAGGAGGCCCCACAAACTCATGGAGTACCTAACAAAGGCAGTATATGCTAGGGTTAGAAGTAGAGATGGGCTCAGGCGTGTTCGAAATCCCACATGCTCGATTCTGCCAGGAAGCCTACACTGCACACGGCTAATCATACGTAGTGATACATTTCCTGGTTTGCAGCTGCACAGATCGGGGAATGTCTCACTGCCTGTGATCAGCCGTGTGCAGTGTTGGCTTCCTGGCGGAATCGGCCACGTGGGGTTTTGAACACACCAGATCCCATCTCTAGTTAGAAGATGTGCACTGGATTTATACAGCTTATCTGGAAAACCATTAAAACATAGTGTTTAGGAAACCCATAAGTTTTAATAATTATGACTTCCAAAACAATTGTAGGTTCAAGGGGCCAGATCCACAAAGCAAATGCGCCGACTTAACTCGAGATACGCGGCGTAATTGAAATTTACATGGCGCGTATATTTGCGCCTGATCCTCAAAACGAGATACGCCTTAAAATCCTGTTTTTCCATCCTACCTAAAATAATTACACAGGCGCTTTTCTGTGCGTAAATTACGCTAGAAACGCCGCTGTTTTGATAGGCAAAGATGCAAATGAGGGAGATAGGGCGATCCACAAAATTAAGTGTGTGCGCCGTAGATTACGCCCTGTGCGCTTCTGTTAGTTTCAATGTGTAAAGTTACACTTTATAAAAGCAGCCCTAATTTTACACACGCCGTGTAAAGGTCAGCTAAAGCAACACCATTAAGGAAGAGCTGAGCACACACACTTGCTGGACTACAATCTGTATGCCAACATGCCAGGGGCATCCATGCGCATAGCTAGACTAGTGACTTCAGTGACCGAGGGTACCCCCTCTTCTGAGGGAACAGCAGTCAGAAGACGCCTCGCAGAATGCATCTTTGCACAGTAAACACACACATTAATTATGTCACAATGAGAATGCATGAATGCACACCACTGTGGTCCCTAGCACAGACATATCACATGCACATCTAATTGGATTAGATCCAAGTACCCCCCCATTGGTACTTGGGAGCAGTAACGCCACGCCACGGCTCCAATTCTGTTACTGTGCATTCATACACCATTCAGGAACCTGGGATCACTTCTCCCTGGTCCTGGGGATCCCTTCTCCACCAAAACTGAGGGTGACACCCTTATTTAATCAGGAATGCCACCCCCCACATTCATCCATCATTCACACACATAAACCAAATCATAAGTACAGTATACAAAACAAAATCATAAAAATATAAAAAAAAAAAAAAAAAATCAAAAGTACCCCTGCAAATTAATTTCTGCGGCGATTGCTCCATCTGGGCTGCCCACGGGCACGGCCACGGCCACGGCCAACTGGAGAATCTTCATGGGGGGGGTGTTAGCAGGGGAGGGAGTATCTTCATGGGGGGGATGTTAGCAGGGGAGGGAGTATCTTCATGGGGGGGTGGGTGAGCACGGTAAGGAGGAGCCTCCCCTGGTGTCTGTCCTCCTGCTGGCCTGCCCTCCAAGGTGAGGCTTGTGGCCTGGGAGGAGGGGGGAGAGTGACCCTTGTGGGTTGCGGCCTGTTGGGGGAGGAGTGGGAGGGGCTACCCCTGATGGTGGCCTGACTGCTGCCAGCCTCTGGGGTAGGTTCTGGGGTAGCCTCAGGGGTAGCCTCAAGGGTATCCTCAAAGGTCATCATATCAGAGGCCAAAAGGACTTCCCGGCCAATTTGAAGATCTTCTTCCTCCACCCCCTCATCCTCCTCCCCCTCATCCTCCTCCCCCTCATCCTCCTCATGAGGGGAGGTTTGGCCACTCCCCTCCCCTGGGGAATCCTCAGCAGCCTCTTGTCCTTGGGGTGGTGCAGCAGCCTGGCCTGATGGGCCAGCAACCTCCTGGTCTGATGGGCCTGCAATCTCCTGGTCATCTGTGGAGGACACAAAACAATCACAGGTTTGAGGATCCACACACTTGGCACCTCTTCCCTTCCCCCACCCACACATGCTAATCACCAGATAGAAAAACCAAAAACTTACCTGGCCCCACAGGAACACCTGTCTGATATCCCCGCAGGCCCACCACCTGCTCTGGCTGGAAACACCGGGCCACTGCCCATTCCTCCTCACTCAGACGGATGGGGCAGGCTGGGCCTCCTCCAGTGCCCGTGGTATGGGCATTGATCTTTGCCACCTTATTACGGACCACGCTCTTTAGATCATTGATTTTTTTTGGATGCCAGCGGGGGTCCTCGTCTCCTCCCCCCCGCTGCATTGATCTGATCCGTTATCTTCTTTAGAATCTTCTTCCTTTGGGCCGGGGGGGTGTTCCGGCTATCAGGCCCATGTAAATAGCGCCCATATAGGACGATGGACCTAGCAAGGATTTGCTTCTCAACCTGATTAAAATTGAGCTTCCTGCGCTTGGGTGCCATCACAGACACCACAGACACCACTCAGCAACAAGAAGAAACTCACAGGACAAACAAACAAAAATACACACACAACAAACAAACAAAAACACTCACAGAAGAAACACACAAAAAGCAAAACACACAAGCAGACAGCTACTACAAATTCAAAAACAAACACGCAAAAAACAAACACAAAATACAATCAGAAAAAAACAAACACAATATACAATCAAAAAAAAAAAATACACTCAGAAAAAAACAAACAGAAAATACACTAAGCAGAAACAAATACCAACTACTATCTAATACTCCTCCAAAACTTCTGGTGATACACAACTCACCAACAAACACCGACAAACATTCAGAGCAGAAGCAACTTGCTCTAGGAAGGGTAACACAGGGAAATACTTTTGCAAGGGAAGTGTGTTCGACTGGGGCTATTTATACACAGGGCGATCCTCAAACTAAGTACACTTGGCCTTTTACCTATCTCACTGATTGCGCCGAGCAAAGTTCTGCACATGCCCAGTGAGAAGCAGATTCGTGCGCGCATGCGCAGTACGGCCGGCCCTTCATTTGCATGGGGTCACGGCTCATTACAATGAAGCACGCCCACTTCCTTCCCACTTGCAATAACCCCGCCTTACGCCTCGGAATTTAAGTTACGCAAGCGCAATTTTGTGCGCAAATGCGCTGTGGATACGGCAATTACGACACCAACTTAGGGCGCCGTAACTTAAATGACATACGTTTTGAGTAACTTAATTTGCGGCGCTGGCTGTGGATCTGGCCCAAGATCTCTACAATCCTTTTTACCTGGCTTGGAAAATTATATATTTTTTAAACACATTTCTTATAACATATAAATATATTTTGCACACTAAGTAGAATTATGTATAAGTCTGCAAATATTATTTTTATCAGGATTAGTATACAATTTTCCTTTTCAGATCTCACACTGCTCAGACACTCTTTACGCCTTTTATATCTCAGAACAATAACGATAGAGTTGACCATTTGACCTAAATTATTCTAATTCCTTTAAATAATTGTTGTTGGCTATACAGTTGTGCTTTTGAATACTTATTTTAAATGAAAATTGTTTTCTTATAGAATTCATAGTATGGGGGAAAAAATCATAGTATAGGAATAAAATTAGCTTATATGAGATAAAGGGAAACAGAAAGTGTAGAAGTGTATAAGAACAGGCATTAGGAAGAAAAATGTGGTGCACTACATAGACCAACTGCTTCCCACATTAAAGGGATTGAAAAAAATATTGCACCTCCTGCTGTGGGCTTGTGAGCAAGGGTGTGATTAATAAAGTGGGTTTTTCTAGGGCCTGGGGGTACACTGAAGAGATTGAGAGAGTAAAAGCCCCATTGTTCATATTCATGACAGCAATAATACTGTTCAGTAAAGTTGTCAGTGCCAGAAATGATAACCCCTAGCAATTAACCCCTGCACATGTCAGGGTCAGCAATAATAACACCCAGCAGTAATTCCCAGCAAGTTTCAGGGGTCAGTGATGATAACCCACAGCATTAACTACCAGCAATACCCCCAGGAAATGTCAGGGCAAGCAATGCCCCCAGCCAGCAAAAAACTCCTAGCCAACGGTAACAATCATTGGTGTCAGGCCTCGTACACACGACCGTTTTCCTTCATCAAGAAACTTGGTGGCATAGCTTTTTTGCAGAGGAAAACGGTTGTGTGTATGTTTTTAGTTGAGAAAACTGTTGTGGATCTCGACGAGAAAAAAGGAGAACAAGTTCTCTTTTTTCTCGTCGGGAGTCTCAATTTCCTCGTCGTGTTTTCAATTTCCTTGTTGTGTTTCTCGATGGGCTGGTTTACGATGAGAAACACGTTCGTGTGTATGCTTAGAAACCCGCGCATGCTCAGAATAAAGTATGAGACGGGAGCGCAGCTTCGGTAAAAGTAGCGTTCCTAATGGAGATAGCACATTTCGTCACGCTGCAAAAATTATTGCATCGTTTAAATGCTGCGCATTTAAATCATCTTTATGCCGTGTACACACAGTCGTTTTTCGGCATTAAAAAAAATGACGTTTTTCCAACTTCATCATTAAAAACGATGTTGCCCACACACCATTGTTTTTTGAAAAATGATGAACAAAGCGTGGTGACGTACAACACGTACTCTGAAGGGGAAGTTCTATTCGCCTTTGGGCTGCTTTTAGCTGATTCCTTGTTAGTAAAAGACGATTCGCGCTTTTTTGTCTTTTACAGCGTGATGAATGTGCTTACTCCATTATGAATGGTAGTTTTACCAGAACGAGCGTTGCCGTCTCATAACTCGCTTCTGGGCATGCGCGGGTTTAAAACGTTGTTTTAGCCCACACACGATCATTTTTTACAACCCGAAAAACAACATTTTAAAAAACGACATTAAAAAATGCAGCATGTTCGAATTTTTGTTTTTTTTGTTTTTCAGAAGCCGAAAAACGATGTGAAGCCCACACACGATCATTTTAAAGGACTTTTTTAAAAACAACGTTTTTTTTCATGCCGAAAAACGACGGTGTGTACGCGGCATTAGAATGGTACAAAAATGAACAAAAATTATCTTCTTTTGCTGCTGATATTCACGCAGAGTTCTGACTAACTTTTTGTAACATTTTTCATGCTGATCTCATGAATATTTTTGAAATAATTTATACAGCCAGATTTTTTTTTTTTTTGTAAATACAGATCTTGATTTTTAATTATTATTTAATTTCTAGTCATCTCCATGATTTATTTTTTAATTGTGTTGTGTCAAGTTACCACCATTGTAACATTATTGTTTGATCTTATCTGATCTGTCCCTTTATAATTAGACCTTTTGAATTTTTTTTAAAGTTAACCTGCCTACTCACAAACTAAATTTTTGGGTTGATTAAAAACACATAGGCAAGTATGAACTGTAAAACAAAATGACCATTTATTCTGGTAAAGAATAGAAATAAAATAATTAGAAGGCAGCACTGAAGAACAGCAAGTCCTATGAAGAACGACCTGAAAACCAGAAACGAGCGGACAGGAACGCACTGTAAAACAAATGCGACCTGACCACACGCCCTGAAAGACAAGATACAAACCCACAAGCACAAACTGAACCGCAGAAAATTATCTGAAAGCACGAAGAATGAAAAGCGCGAATCGTCACTCACCAAACTTTTACTAACATGCGGCAACACGAGATTAGCAAAAGCAGCCCCAAGGGTGGCGCCAATGGATTAGAACCTCCCCTTTATAGTGCCGTCGTACGTGTTGTATGTCACTGCGTTTGAGAACGACGAGATTTTGTCTTGACAGTGTGTACGCTAAGAAAGCTTGACAAGATTCTCGACAAGCCTGACAAGGAACTCGTCGGGGAAAACGATGTTTCTTTTACGACGAGTTTCTCGGTCGTGTGTACGAGGCCTTAGAAGGGTAATATAAGTATACTGTAGTAGTTTACTAACTAACTGGCCAGCATAACCTAATGGTCAACACTGCATAGCATTTAGAGTGTAAAGGTCAGGACTACAACATTAGTTGCTCAACGTACCCCTTACATTGGTGTTTGGTGTGTTTCCTTGCACTGGTGGTCAATGCGCCCATCTTCATTGGTGGTGTGTTTCCTTATGCCGCGTACACACGATCGGTCAAACCGATGAGAACGGTCTGATGGACCGTTTTCATCAGACCAAACCGATCGTGTGTAGGCCCCATCGGTTATTTATCCATCGTTTTAAAAATCCATGCATGCTCAGAATCCAGTCGATGCATGCTTGGAAGCATTGAACTTCGTTTTTTTAGCACGTCGTTGTGTTTTACGTCACTGCGTACCGATACGATCGTTTTTTTAGCTGATGGTGTGTAGGCACGACTGACCATCAGTCAGCTTCATCGATTAACCGATGGAAAAATCCATCAGACCGTTTTCATCGGATGGACCGATCGTGTGTACACGGTATTACAATGGTGGTCAGAGCTCAGTGTGCCCCTTTTCATTTGTGGTCAGTGTGCCCCATTTTTATTGGTGGTCAGTGTTCCCCCTACATTTTGAACCAGTAATCATTGTCAGTCAGTGGCGGTCAGTGCTCGGTGTGCTTCTTCATATTACCAGTAAGTGCTCCATGTGCTTGCTCACAAGAAGAACCTAGGTCTGCTCGCAATCATTATGACAGGAGGAGGATCTAGGGGAGAGTACAGTAGCACACAGTTCTTCAATAAAATTAAGGACAATGGTGGTTGCCGATGGAGGTGTTAGGGTAATTTTGGAGGGCAATACAACACACCCAATCATCCCTCTGAAGCTACGGACTAAAGGACAGTTGAAAAAGGACTAAAGGACAGTTGTCTTAAGTTAACCGATAAAGCTGACTGATGGTCCGTTGTGTGTACACACCATCAGTTAAAAAAATGATCGTGTCAGAACGCGGTGACGTAAAACACAACGACGTGCTGCAAAAAACGAAGTTCAATGCTTCCAAGCATGCCTCGACTTGATTCTGAGCATGCACAGGTTTTAACCAATGCTTTTGCATACTAACGATTGGTTTTGACCTATCGGTTACCAGTCCATCGGTTAAATTTTAAAGCAAGTTCTAATTTTTTGGACCAAAGGTTAAATAACCTATGGGGCCTACACACGATCGGTTTGGACTGATGAAAACGGTCCTTCAGACCGTTCTCCTCTGGCGATTCTATCGTGTGTACGCGGCCTAAGCAAAGATAATCACAAAATGAATACTTTGTTGAGGAAGACCTGGATGCAGCCAACCATGTAAACAATTACCGGTACCTCTGTCTTCTCAGAAGTAAATGACACTAGGGTTTATGCACACGTGCAGGACCTTCTGCAGAGAGCTCTGCATTGTGTCGCCTTCTCACCTCCCGATTTACCTTGTAAATGGTGCCTCATGCATTGCTGTTGAAGTAGCGTGGTTTCAAAGCCGCATTTAGTGTGAATGGGGGCTGAAGGTTCAATTTCAGGGTTGCTAGATGCAGAGGTAGTATTTTAACTGGCTTGCTTTAACCCCTTCATGCCTAAGCCTTTTTTCGGACACTTGCTGCTTACAAGTTAAAATCTGTATTTTTTTGCTAGAAAATTATTTACAACCCCCAAACATTTTATATATTTTTGTAGCAGAGACCCTAGAGAATAAAATGGCGATTATTGCAGTATTTTATGTCACACTCTATTTGCTCAGCGGTCTTTCAAATGCAATTTGTTTGGAAGAAATACACTTTTATGAATAAAAATAAAAAAAAACAGTAAAGTTAGCCCAATTTTTTTGTATAATGTGAAAAATAATGTTACGTAATAAATGGACACTTAACATGTCATGCTTTAAAACTGCGCAAACTCGTAGAATGGCCACAAACTACGGTACTTATAAATCTCTATAGGCGACGCTTTAAACATTTCTACAGGTTACCAGTTTAGAGTTACAAAGGAGGTCTTGTGCTAGAATCAGGGCTTTTTTTCTCAGACAATAGGTGCAGGAACTCCCCTTTTCCGAGTTTTTCTCTGCTCCTACCCACCTCTGAGCAACGTCCCTTGGTTCCATCCCTTACCCACCTCCCAGTACCACCCCTTTTAGACAATACAGAACCAAGTACAATTTTGTTGTGCTAAGTCAATTGTATGGAATTTGGTTTCCCCTTCAGCCAGCAACAATAGATCCCCCTAACAATGTACCACCCACAACAAAATTCCCCATCAACAGATCTCCGCACAGCCAGCATTAATAGACTCTCTGGCAGCCATCAACAATAGACCCCTCTCCCAACAGTAGATTTCCTTCAGAAACAACTGACCCCCCAGCAACAATAGGTCCCCCACCAGCAACACCAGGCCTCCTCAGCAACAATAGACCCCATGCAAAAATAGATGCCCTCCAGCTAGAGAAGATCTGTCAGCAGTGAGCATCAATACCCTGCAGCACACCCCAGCACCCCTTGACATTACATGCAGTCAGTCCAGAAGGTGCCGGAACTGCGTTCCCCCGCGTTCCCGTTGAAAAAAAGCCCTGGCTAGAATTATTGCTTTTGCTCAAATGATCGCAGTGATGCGATGTTGCAAGGGATGAAAACATCCCTTGTGACAGTAATAGGCAGTGACAGGTATTCTACAAGACCCCAAATCCCTCCTTTGCACTTAAAAGCATTCAAAACGCCAAGTTTGGCAGTTTTAAATGTTGACATTTTTTTAAATGTCGTGCCTTTAAGGCTCCAGTAAACAGGAAGTGATATCATGACATCGCTGCCGGGTTACTAGATCCGGCTTCGTTCAGGTCTACAGCCAGCCGGTGGACGTGCCCGCTCGGGCCTCCCGGTAATAGCAATTGAGTATCTGCTTAGCCACATCGGTTGTTATCACAAGAAAGCCGAACGTCTGCTCTAAAAAACGGTACCAGTGTGATGCCTGCAGCTGCATGTTTCACCCTAGTACAACCACTTTAGGCCGAAGGCCACGTATTACCGTTACGTCGGCATAAAGGGGTTGAGCTTGATAGAGCAATGGTTCATAAAGCAATGGTTTTGCTGATGGTATTCATTTCAGAGTTCTAAGAGAACTTTGAGGTATAGCTGTTGAACCATTAACTGATCCTTTTAACCAATCTCTGTCTTGTATGTCTATTTGCAGATAACATAAGGGTGAGGGTTGATATTCCTGGATGTGTCTGTAAAATGAAACACGATTTGGCATTGCTTTAAGATCGATCAAAATAGTGGAAACTGCAGTTCAATGTATCAAAGTGCAAATTAATGCACCTAGAGAAAAAGAATCCTCTGATAGAGTATAATATTGAGGGTAAAGTTTTGGCAAGAACGACAGAGGAAAAAAGAGTTGGGGGTCCTTATTTCAGAAAATGTTGACCTACCAGTTGGGAAAGCATATAGAATTCTCAGGTGCATTGCTAGGGGGATCATCAGCAAGAGGTAGAAAATAATTCCCATATGTAGAGCTCATGTATAATATTGTGTCCTGTTCTGGAGACCTCACATAAAAAAATGTTGTATCGATAGAACAGGTTCAGAGGCAGGCAACAAAAATTGTAAAATATCTGAGGGAAACATTTTTGAGAGACTACAAGAACTTCAGATGGGTGTAAACAAGGTTCAGGAGGGCAGTACTTTCAATAAACACCTAAGCTTAAAGATGAGCTAGGCTAGGGTGACCAGACATCCCCGGTTTCAGGGGACAGTCCCCAGATTGAGGACACTGTCCCCAGACCAAGTGTGTCCCCAGTTTTGTCCCCAGATTGGATTTGAACAGGGGCTGAGGCAATTTCAAAGACAGTCAGTGCAGAATAAATAAAAAAAATCTGAATTACACCCCCCCCCCACACTCCGCTGCTCCTACTAGATTAGGGGGGTGTATTTTTTCCATTATCTGTGCCCCTTTCTGATGATCATGTGCTGGTCGGAGTGGAGGGAATATTTCTTCAGTTTCGGGTGCCCATTTAGTTCCCCTCGCATGTTCTTCTGCCTTGGCTCAAGTCCCAGCCAGATGCCTGTTTTATCTCCTTGCCTACACTGGTGGAGTGATCTTCCTCTGCTCCCCACCCAGTAGTAGCCGGGGCCCAGAGAGTGAGACTTGACAGGCTGTCAGGTGGGTGGAGGCGGTGACGGGCTGATTGCCGCCATTACTAGTAAAAAAATATGTCCCCGGATTTCATTTTAAAAATCTGGTCACCTTAAGCTAGGCGTCCTCTGAACATCTCTATTCAAACTCTGAACTTTGAACTCTGTGTTTTTTTTTTTTCATTCAAATAACAGCAGGTTGGTCATTGCCACCCTGCAGCTCAAGAAAAAGGGGGGAAAAAGTGGCTGCAGAGCTGTTATGAGATGGACTGCATCTCATTGGATGAAAAAAAAAAGCCTGGCTTCGGAGTTGGGCTAGAGATTCACTTAAAGGGGTTGTAATGGTTTGTTTTTTATTTTCTAAATTGGTTCCTTTAAGCTAGTACATTGTTGATTCACTAACCTTTGCCTTCAATTTCCCGTCTAAAAAAATGTTTTCTTTGTTTTCTTTGTCTGAATTTCTCACTTCCTGTTCCTCCTCAGTAAGCTGTTGTGGCTGACTATCCGCCAGCCAGAACATGGGGGCAAGCTTACTGAGGAGAAACAGGAAGTGAGCTATTCAGACAAAGTAAAAAAACATTTAGAAGGGAAATCGAAGGAAAAGGTACGTGAACCAACAATGCACTAGCTTAAAGGAACCTATTTTGCCTGGCCTAGGCGCTCATCTGAAGGAAGTTCCCCACTGAATTTTGAACTTTTCTCCCGGTTTCCCTTTTCCTCCCTGCTCCTCCAGATCCACATAGACGTTCGTGTGAAGAACTCTTGGGAGGGGTTAGGGTTCAGTCAGTTAGAGTGGGACTTTGCAAATGCCTTTATCGCAGCTTTTGGAAAAAAAAAATTACATTTACATATGGACTGTTTCCCTAGCGCTGCACCTGCTTTTGTATATTTTATCTGAGGGATTTGAAATTTGACCCTGGTGTTCAGCTGCTTTAATTTGGGTTTTTGCATCTTGCGCTGATTTATTTTCTTTACATTTTTACCTTAAGTGGATAAACAGAGGTCAATTTCTAAGATATCAATTTATTTTAGAGCAGGGATCCTCAAACTACGGCCCTCCAGCTGTTGTAGAACTACACATCCCATGAGGCATTGCAACACAATGACATTCACAGACATGACTAGGCATGATGGGAATTGTAGTTCCTGAACAACTGGAGGCAGTAGTTTGAAGACCCATGTTTTAGAGCTTAGAGGTACCAGAAGGGGACATATACAATGGGGGTTATTTACTAAAGGCAAATCCACTTTGCACTACAAGTGCACTTGGAAGTGCAGTCGCTGTAGATCTGAGGGGGACATGCAAGGAAAATAAAAAACAGAATTTTTGCTTGTACATGATTGGATGATAAAATTAGCAGAGCTTCCCCTCATTTCCGTGCTTCCCCTCAGATCTACAGCGACTGCACTTGTAGTGCAAAGTGTATTTTCCTTTAGTAAATCAATCCCATAGTCTGGCTATTCCTCAAATATGTCAGCCATTCCATGCGAGGGTGACCTCATTAGACCAGACATGTACAACTGGAAGGCAACATTCTCCTTTAACAGCATGTCAGCAGTGCTGTGCCACCAGTCTGCTTTCTGTCTTACTTGGACTCCTGCTGAGTTTAACTATGCCTGATTCTTAATTACCAAACAGCTGCATATCCAGCAGGAGTCTGTACACTGCTGACAGGTCCTGCCTGTCACACCATAACTAACAGGTTATGTATGTGTCATATGTAGCAGTTTATTTTCCTCATGCCAGAGACACTACTAGGTTACCACAAAGATCCAGTATACCCTGCTTCGGACAGCTATTCAAGAGTTCACATTTAGAAAATGCTTTTATGTAAAGAGTGCTTCCCACTGACTTAAACAGCATGAAGTTTTTCATGCTGTGATTTTCAGATCAAGAAAAAGTGGAAAAACGTTCATATAATTTTAGCCTAAAACAGACTGTTCATGAAATTTCCACAGCATTGTCCTTTTAAAAGCTGGAAGTAGATGGTTGCAGGAAAGAAAATCAATTGATTGATTCAAATCCCTCCCGTAGAGTCATTGGCCCGGATTCACGGATTCACGTAGAGCGGCGTACATTTGTGCTGGCGTAGCGCATCTCATATGCACTACGGCGACGTAACATTGAGAGGCAAGAACAGTATTCGCAAAGCACTCGCTCCCAACGTTGTGCTGGCGTAACGTAAATTTTTCCGGCGTAAACCCGCCTAATTCAAAGTAGGAAGGAAGTGGGCGTGATCCATTTAAATGAAGCTTGACCCCATGCAAATGATGGGCCGAACGAACGGCGCATGCGCGCGCATGCTCACGATCACGTCAAATTTACTCCCTAAGATACGACGGCTCAATGCCTACGACGTGAACGTAACCTACGCCCAGCCCCATTCACTTACGACTTACGTAAACGATGTAAAATATGACGGCTGTTCCGTCGTCCATACCTTTGCATGGGATGCGCCTCCTATAGGTGGAATAACTTTACGCCAGACGTACCCCTTACGTAAACGGCGTATACTACTGCGACGGGCGCAAGTACGTTTGTGAATCGGCGTATCTCGGTCATTTGCATATTCAACGCGTAAATCAATGGAAGCGCCCCTTGCGGCCAGCGTAAATATGCGCACAGGCTCCGACGACGTAGGAAACTTACGTCGGTCGGATGGAGCCACATTTCAGGCGTATCTAGCATTAGGAATCAGGCGCATAGATACGACGGCGCATCTGTGCACTTACGCGGCGCATATAAAGATACGTCGGCGTAAGTGCTTTGAGAATCCGGGCCATTGTGTTCTCCCAGCAGGGTGGGCCAGGGGGAGCCGTCCCCGCTGGGAGAACACAGTGACTACTCCTAGCAGCTATAATAGCTGCATTAGATGTAAAATCCGACAGGCTGGATTTACCCAAGTTGATCGGTCGATCATCTTGTGTACATTCAGCCTGCCCATACATAGTTCAAACTGTCAATGGATGCCATTAGAGCTGTAACACACTTTTGCTCTGCAGTACATTGCATACATTAGTGTGTTGTGGTGCCATTCATTTTCAATGGCATCCGAATGCACTAAGGCAAAATAGCTCTGATATACATGTGTTGCAGCGCAATAAAACATAAAAACATAAAAAATGCTGCATGGCCATTATTTGGTTTGTTACTATGTTTTCACAGCCCAGTCAGGGCCCATTTACAGTAATGTGCAGCAGCGTAGTGCATGTGTATGGATTATTTTTGGAGAACAAGGATGTTGTTTAGTGTCACTTTAGAGCAGTGATGGCGAACCTTGGCACCCCAGATGTTTTGGAACTACATTTCCCATGCTGCTCATGCACTCTGCAGTGTAGTCGAGCATCATGGGAAATTTAGTTCCAAAACATCTGGGGTGCCAAGGTTCGCCATCACTGCTTTAGAGTGTTACTAAGCCCAGGACCCTGCATCCAGTATAGCTTTTCCACATGGAAATGCAATAGTTTTAGTAAATATAAACTGCTAAATACCTTTTTTCATCAGTAGTATATAGCAGTCTTGTGACTTCTATCGGTGTCTGGTTAAAGCTTGTAACAGGAATTTTCATTCTCTCCTGATTGTCATATGAGACTGCAGGACCCCTGACACTCTGTTTGGACAGTGCTGATTGGCCCTGTGCTGATCACATGCACTCTCCTAAGAAAAAAAAAACTCTCTAGCAATACACATCAAACATGTGCAGCTTGCCTCCAAGGCTCTGTTCTATCAGCAGATAGAGTAGGGACAGTGGAAGAAGGGGAGGTTAAGATAAGACAGGATCAAACAGCCTTTTTTACACAAGATGATTAACACCTTAGGTTCCACAGTGAGTATAACAAGCATGCTTTACTGCATATACAGACGGATTTTACTGTTGTGGGTTTAGGAACATTTTAAAGCGGAGTTCCAGCCATTTTGGTGTGTTTTTGATAAATGACCCCCTTGATTGCCACTTATCCTTCTTTCACGATTACCAATTGTCCCCTTTTATGTAGATGTGCAGCAGTTTCTACTCACTGTGTTCCCCTTCTTTCCATCTATTAAATCTTCTGCCCTTGTTTTAACTTTGGATAGTACATTTTTTTTTCTGCCAGTAAATACCTTATACAGCTTACTTCCTGTTTCTTGTCTGGTAAAAAGCCTAGGCTTATGACATCGTGCACAGCTCTCTCACTCTTGTGAGAGCTTGCCAAGAAGGGAGCGGGTGAGTCATAAGAGGGCCAATGGGAGCTGCAGAGCTGGAGGTGTGTCTGTGTAAATCCAGGAAGTGAACAGGCAGCAGCTTCAGCTGCCCACAGTTAAAATGGACACAGCCAGGCTTAGTGAAGGGAGATTTCTGCAGTGTATTTGGCAAGAACAGAATCACAGTATATATAAAATAATATGCAAAGTGGTTGGAGGGAAGCTTCAGAATAGCAAAGATGTTTTTATTACAAATTATGTGAACAGCCTGCTGTTCCTCTTTAAATAACTGCTGTGTCCTGTAGCTACATAGGGGGAAAACCACCTAACACAGTGGGAAACATCATTTGACACACCCAGAAGTGTTGAGTGCAAAAGATTGTTGCAAAAGCTTCTTTCTTTAACCCAGGGAAGTGAGGAAAGGAGGACAGGTAAGTATTAATTGTTTGCTTTGCAGAGACTAATTTTCACTTTACTTTTTTTACATTACTTTTCTATTGCTAAAATAGCAATAGAGTCACTGGGGGTTAATTACGAAATGCAAATGCAAAAGCTCTGTGTATGGGGAGACACCTTATATGCGCCCAGCACATCCACCAGGCAATCACCAACTGACAGTGTGTGGGGCGGGGCTCCAGACTCGGCCGTGAGGAACACACCCAGAACTGGTGCCAGCCAGCCCCACTAAGTCGGATGGGATGGAAAAGTCTCACTCCCATAATGGCGGCCACCAGTGACGTCAATGGGAGGAGCATAGCATAGCGTCGATGCGCCAAGATCACCCGCCCAATCACCCGGGTCCTCCCGCCCACAATGGGCAAGGAAGGGGGAAGGGGAGGACACACATGGTGCATCGCAGATCCCGAGTCCCCACGTATACCCCTGTTCATATATGTTCGTGAGTACAGAGAATTGGCATTTTTGTCCTTTCTCTTTTTTTGATTATACTTAGTCAACTATCTGACTGCATACTATTCTGCTATTACAGATATCCTATGTCATCCGCCCCTGAAGAGTGTTTTCACACGAAACGCGTCGGGCATTAAGGATGTAGCTTTGCGCTAATTAGGATTCCATCCAGATATATCCAATCATTTTTTGACCCATATAATCTTTATATCCATTCCACAATAGTTTGCTCTGTGCTGCCCAGTCTATATGTGAATGTTATTATACATATTGTTTGACAATTTTATTGCATTTTTTTGTGCCAATTATTTGTTACCATGTTGATGTTTTAATGTTCTTTCTCATCATGTGCGGTATTTATGCTACCCACAAATATGTGACACTACATGCAGGTGCACATGTCACCTTTATACATGTGATATTGTTATGCACCCATGCAAATAAAATATGTTTACTTTACCTAACCCCAATCGGTCAGCTGCTTCATTTAAAGTCCCAAACTCCCTTTTTCTTTTTTGTTGTGCCTACTAACGATCGGTTTTGACCTATCGGTTAGGAATCCATCGGTTAAATTTAAAGCAAGTTGGCTTTTTTTTAACCGATGGTTAAATAACCGATGGCGCCCCCACACGATCGGTTTTGACCGATGAAAACGGTCCATCAGACCATTGTCCTCTGTTTAAAGTGGAGGTTCACCCAAAAACCTTTTTTTTTTAACATTAGATTGAGGCTCGTTTTGTCCAGGGGAATCGGGTAGTTTTTTTTACAATCGAAGCAGTACTTACCTTTTTTGAGATGCATCTTCTCCGCCGCTTCTGGGTATGGGCTGCGGGACTGGGCGTTCCTACTTGATTGACAGGCTTCCGACGGTCACATACATCGCGTCATGATTTTCCGAAAGTAGCCGAACGTCGGTGCGCAGGCGCCGTATAGAGCCGCACCGACGTTCGGCTTCTTTCAGCTACTCGTGATGCGATGTATGCGACCGTCGGAAGCCTGTCAATCAAATAGGAACGCCCAGTCCCGAAGACCATACCCGGAAGCGGCGGAGAGGATCGCTCTCTAAAACGGTAAGTACTGCTTTGATTTTAAAAAAACTACCCGATTGACAAAATGAGCCTCAATCTAATGTTAAAAATTGTTTTTCGGGTGAACTCCTGCTTTAACCTGTCGTGTGTACGAGGCCTCAGTGCCGGTTCACAGTTGTGTGAGTTGATACCGAATGCGTTGCGTTAAACACAAACTAGATTCACATGTCATCCAAAAAGTAATTGTTTTCAATGCTGGTGGTTCACATCTATGCGTTGCAATTCCTCTCCGAATGCGATGCGATGAAAAAAAAAGGGTCTTGTGCGAATTTAGAGCGTTGCATTGCGGATTTAGTCTCCATAGACATGAATGTAAATCGTTCTGGAATCGAATTTGATGGTTCACATATGTGCGAATTCCACCACACTATTCTCCACAAGAACCCGGACGTTAATACTTTTTTTTTTTTACATTATGATTTCATTGGCTAGAACATTAATCGCAGCTATGTCCCACTCCTGAAATTTGCATTCAAATTGCGGTAAAAACGTGGTCAATTTGCAGTAAATTCGCACCTCAGAATGGACTGAAAAAACTGAACAAATTCACAGCGCAACAGTGTGAACCAGCACTAAAGGATAAGAACACTAACCCCTTTCTGCCCCCTCTTCAACTCTTGCAGAGTGGATTATACTTTACCTAAAACTTTTTTCCTCCCAGAACTTAATTGTGTAACTTCTGTCGTACCTGGGAATGTGCAACACAGCCTACAAACAGATTGGCAGATGCATTTTGCACTCAATAAATTGTGATTGTGGCATGTATAAGCAGCAGGTGCAAATGTAAAGATTTTCAGCAGGGGCACTGGGCAGACATCAGGGCTAGTTCAAATCAGCTGCAGTCCAGTGCATTTTTAATCTGCATCAAAAACAGCCTTTTAACGTGTATTCCAATGGCCCTAGTTCAAACCAGTGCTGTATATGCCAGCACAGTCAACAAAAGTAGAACATGTTTTTCTCTATGGAATGCATCTAGGGTTGCAACCTCATCCCTTTAAACCCAAACACATATGAATTACATGGGCTCTGTGGCTAATGCAGATAAGGAACCAAGTGAGTTTACTTACCACTTAAATCAGCTACAGAACCTGTGTTTGGATTTAGGTGGCAACCCTAAATGCATCTGGAACATGACAAAATGTATCAAAAATGCACTACAATGGACATGTCCTCAATTGTGATTAAAAAAAGAGGAAAGGGGGGGGGTGCCTCAAAACGCATAAAAAACATGTGTAGCACCCACTACCTTTTGGTAGGTGCTAGAATGAGGTTTTTGTATGTTAACCACTTAAGGACCGCCTCCTGCACATTTACGTCGGCAGAATGGCACGGCTGGGCACATGCACGTACAGGTATGTCCTGTGCTAGTACCCAGCAGTGGGTCGCGGGCGCGCACCCGCGACCCGGTCCGAAGCTCCGGGACCGCGGACCCTATCGCCGATGGAGTCCCGCGATCGGTCCCCGGAGCTGAAGAACGGGGAGAGCTGTGTGTAAACACAGCTTCCCCGTTCTTCACTGTGACGGCGGCATTGATCGTGTGATCCCTTTTATAGGGATACACAATCAATGACGTCACACCCACAGCCACACCCCCCTACAGTTGTAAACACACATGAGGTCACACATAACCCCATCAGCGCCCACTGTGGTTAACTCCCAAACTGCAACTGTCATTTTCACAGTAAACGATACTTTTCAAATGTATTTTTTGCTGTGAAAATGACAATGGTCCCAAAAATGTGTCAAAATTGTTCGAAGTGTCCGCCATAATGTCGCAGGCACGAAAAAAAATCGCTGTAGTAGTAAAAAATGTTTTTTTATAAAAATGCAATAAAACTATCCCCTATTTTGTAAACACTATAAATTTTGCGCAAACCAACCGATAAACGCTTATTGCGATTTTTTTTACCAAAAATAGGTAGAAGAATACGTTTTTTTTATATATTTTTGGGGGATATTTATTGTAGCAAAAAGTTACAAATATTGATTTTTTTTCAAAATTGTCGCTCTATTTTTGTTTATAGCGCAAAAAATAAAAACCGCAGAGGTGATCAAATACGACCAAAAGAAAGCTCTATTTGTGGGGGGAAAAAGGACGCCAATTTTGTTTGGGAGCCATGTCGCATGACCGCGCAATTGTCTGTTAAAGCGACGCAGTGCCGAATCGCAAAACCTGGCCGGGTCCTTTAGCTGCATTTTGGTCCGGGTCTTAAGTGGTTAAGGTATCAATGCAGGTACATTTGGGCAGGCCTGTGCTCTATGCTAGGCCTGCTTGTTTTGATTTGGGGCTGGGACTGGAGTGTTTAGAGTAGCTGTGGGTTTGACCACTTGTGCTCAGGCTCAGAGACGCCTCCCCTGCTTTCAGTCAGTATGTTCTGAAAAAGGGGCTTGGTCTCGTGCTGGAGTGGCAGGTACAGTGGGGGGAGATGTGGATATTACAGTGGGGGGAGATGTGGATATTACAGCGGGGGAAGATGTGGATATTACAGTGGGCAAAGATGTGGATATTACAGTGGGGGGAGATGTGGATATTACAGTGGGGGAGATGTGGATATTACAGTGGTGGTTATGATGTGGACATTACAGTGGGGGAGACGTAGACATTACAGTGGGGGTTATGACGTGGACATTTCAGTGGGGGTTATGACGTGGACATTACAGTGGGGGTTATGATGTGGACATTACAGTGGGGGTTATGACGTAGACATTACAGCGGGAATTATGACGTGGATATTACAGTGGAGGTTATGACATGGACATTACAGTGGGGGAGACGTGAACATGACAGTGGGAGTTATGACGTGGATATTACAGTGGTGGTTATGACGTGGACATTATAGTGGGGGAGACGTGGACATTACAGTGGGGGTTATGACCAGGCCCGGATTTCCCACAAGGCCGGGCCTCGGGGCGGCAGGGTGCAGAGGGGCGGCAGTGGCATGGAATCCCCCGACGGCTAGTTAAGGGCGGTAAGTTGCTTTCTGGAATCCGCTCGCTCGTTAACAAGTGTTTTCGGCGATGTCGCCACAATCACTTGTAAAATGTGTGCGTCCATCTGTCCTCCCCTCCCCCCCCCCCCCACATACCTCTCTCTACTGGCTCTGTCTTCGGAAATCTGTCCTCCCCCAGGCCACCGAGTTTGTCTCCTGTGACTGTCCCTGCCGCCGATGTACACAGTGAGAGGGGTGAGCTGTGCTCTTCCCATCTCAGCTGTGACAGGAGTTCTAGCACAGTGCTAGGACTCCTGTTTTGGAGGTGACAGGGTCAATAAAGAGAACCTGTCACCTCCAATTGCCATCACACAGGGAATTGCTTTCTCCTGTGTGATAGCAATTAAGTGAAGTGAAAAAAATTGATAAAAAAATAAAAATAAGAAATAATAATTAAATTATAAAAATAAAAAATTAATTAAAAAGTGAAGAATAAGAAAAATAATATTATAATAAGAAAATATACAAAAATAAAAAAAAGTAAATGACAAGCTACAAAATAAAAAAAAGTGATAAAAAATTAAAAAAGAAAGAAACAAAAAATATTTGAACTAACCAGTTGCCATTCTCCGTTGATTTGGGAGGGGGTGCATTGTGGAACCTGGCCTTGGGGCAGCAGGGAGAGCAAATCCGGCCCTGGTTATGATGTGGATATTACAATGGAGGGAGATGTGGATATTACAGTGGGGGGAGATGTGGATATTACAGTGGGGGTTATGAAGTAGATATTACAGTGGGGGTTATGAAGTAGATATTACAGTGGGGGTTATGACGTAGATATTACAGTGGGGGTTATGATGTGGATATTACAGTGGGGGAGACGTGGACATTACAGTGAGGGAGATGATTTGGATATTACAGTGGGGGAGATGATGTGGATATTACAGTGTGGACTATATATGGAAGTGATCCGAAAAATGATCCGATCTGAGGAACGATCCGAACCGTGAGTTTTTTGATCCGTTGCACCCCTAATAGACGGTGAATGGTAGCTGTACCTTATTATCAGGACTGTATCTTTCAATTCAAGTTCTATCAATGTGCTAAGTGCTATGGGCATCTCACATCTCATATCATCCCTATCCTATCCAAGTTGTGTCCCAAAAATAAAAAACAACAAAGCAACGCAAATGACTGTTCACTGTCTCAAGATGGATGAATGGGGGTCAGGCAGCAGGATGGATCTTTTAAAACAGTGCACCGCTACACATGCATGCAGAAAATCATAGAATGCAGAAATTGTGGTGTGAATCGGCCCTCGCAGTAAAAATCTTGGAGAAGCAGAGTTTAAATCAAGAGCTATAATCTATAATAAATGTGCTGTGGAAACGGAAGCTAAAAAATAAGTACACTAATATGACCCATGACTGCATCCAGAAAATGACATCTCACAAGATATCTGATGTATTTTGTCCAGTTTGCAGCTCACCTCTGCAGAGATGAATAGACATGAACAAGTGCTGCACAATATTCGCCTTGTAAGCAGTAATGGGAAATCCTCTGACATGCACTGAATAATGGATGTCAGATAAACAGGGGATCATGCAGGGGCCAGACAAACAGTCAGCTCTACCCACCATAAATTCTCCAGCATCTTCTCTGAAGTGCACAGTAAACAGACAGAAGATTCCATTAACAATCAGCACATCCCATTTAGAATTAAAATTCATCTTTATTTGATCACGTTAAACACAGAACAATTCTTTCTGATTAGAATAAGGTAGCTTCCTATACAACCAATTATTGGGATGTGTTGATCATTGCAATGGAATTTTCAATTACGCAGGGGGCTCATCACTCCCAATGGGTTCTCTTGTTTATTATTACCAGCTTCACATCATATACCGTATTTTCCGGCGTATAAGACGACTCGGCGTATAAGACGACCCCCTAATTTTCAAGGAAAAATTTTGGTTTTGGGATATACTCACTGTATAAGACTACCCCCTTTTTTCCAAGCCCCACTGTGCCATTACATGCCCCCACTGTGCCATTACATTCCCCCACTGTGCCATTACATGCCCCCACTGTGCCATTACATGCCCCCACTTTGCCATTACATGCCCCCACTGTGCCATTACTTGCCCCTACAGTGCCATCACATTACATGCCCCCACAGTGCCATCACATTACATGCCCCCACAGTGCCATCACATTAAATGCCACCACAGTGCCATCACATTAAATGCCACCACAGTGCCATCACATTACTTTCCCCCACAGTGCCATCACATTACTTTCCCCCACAGTGCCATCACATTGCATGCCCCCACAGTGCCATCACATTGCATGCCCCCACTTCCCCCCCCCCACTGTGCCATCACTCACGTTTTGCAGGCCGGTGACAGTCTCCGTCTGCTGCGAGCGTCCATGATTTCAAAGCCGCGCGCCGTCTTCTCAGCGTGTCCTGTGATTGGCAGAACACAAATTTTCCCAGTAGCGCCTCTGTTCTATGTTCTGCCAATCACGGATGCCTTCTCATCTCGTCCGAGGATGAGAAGGCATCCGTGATAGGCGGAAAACAGAACAGAGGCGCTGCTGGGAAGATTTCTGTTCCGCCTATCACAGGACAGCGAGGACGCGCTGAGAAGACGGCGCGCAGCTTTGAAATTATGACGATCGCAGCTGCACGGAGACCGTACCCGGCGTATAAGACGACCCCCGACTTTGGATGCATTTTTTTGCATCCAAAAAGTCGTCTTATACGCTGGAAAATACGGTATCTCTGTCATTTATTTTTCTCCTATCTCCTTATTATATATATTTAATAAACGCCATTCCTCAAGTTGGACAGCCCTGCAGTATTTGCAATGACTTCATTCATAGTATACATTGCTACCAATTACCGTATTTATCGGGGTATTGCGCGCTCTGGCGTATTGCACGCACCCCTAAAGTGAACCCGACATTCCTGTAAAAAAAAACATTTTAGTACTTACATTTTTGGTGTCTTGCGCGGCGTCCATCGGCGGCCTCGTCGGGTCCGGCGTCCGTCTGCGGCTTCGGGTGTCCTCTTCGTCGGGTCCGGCGTCCTTTTGCGGTGTCCTCCCCGCTCAATCCCCGCTTTCCCGCGCAGAGTTTGAATACTGCGCCGGCATATACCGAGCGCAGTACACTCATGTATAGTCGGGCAGGCTCAGCTACTCTCGCGCTCACGTCCTGTACGTCCAGGACATGAGCGCGAGAGGAGCCGAGCCTGCCCGACTATACACGAGTGTACTGCGCTCGGTATATGCTGGCGCAGTGTTCAAACTCTGCGCGGGAAAGCGGGTATCGGCGTATATCGCGCACCCACGATTTTGCCCTGATTTTCAGGGCAAAAAAGTGCGCGGTATACGCCGATAAATACGGTATATTTAAATCATGAATTTGCACTGTGGTTCTTTGATTATATAATGATGTCCAAAAAAAAAAACCTGTTGTTGAATAATGACATAATAATATTTGGGATTGTCAAATCAAACAGAAGCATTGATGGAATAGGCCACAATCTAGAATTATTGATGCCGTGATTAGCCATTAAAGCCTCATACACACAATCGGATTATCCGATGGGAATTGTGCGATCAGAGGCGGCTCTAGGTTTTGTGAGGCCTTAGGAAAATCTGAGATATGAAGCCCCATTCACGCCCATAATGAGAAAAATAATTCAAGCAATGAAAATGAACTGTATAAGGTGCATATATTAAGAGTTTTAAATTCTATGAATTCACAGTTTATAGAATTTTCTCTAACCAATTCTTCTTTAATCAAATATATATATTATATATATTATATTATATATTACATGCATATTTCTCCATTTACATGAAGGTCATATTAATTTAACCCAGCCCGCACAGAGTTGCCCCATATATCAGAGTCTGCAGGATAACCCCTTACAGTGCAAGGGAACTCTGATATAAAGGGGAATGCTGCGGATAATAATTTAAGGGGGAACCTGCAGACTTTGGTGTAAAGGGGAACTCTAATGTAAGGGTGGGGGAGCTTTGGTGACCAAAGATTTCCTTTATATTAGAGTTCACTGCATTCCCCTTTACGTCACAGAGTTCCAACTTGCATTTAAAATGGGAACTCTAATGTAGAGGGGGCTCTGGAGCACCTTCTGCAGAGAGAGTGAGTGGCAGACATGATACAGTAGATGGTCAGAGACTGCAGACATAATACAGGAGATGATCAGAGACTGCAGACATAAGTACAAGAGATGATCCAAGACTGCAGACATGATACAGGAGATGATCAGAGACTGCAGACATGGTACAAGAGATGGTCAGAGACTGCAGACATAATACAGGAGATGATCAGAGACTGCAGACATGGTAAAAGAGATGGTCAGAGACTGCAGGCATGATACAAGAGATGGTCAGAGACTGCAGGCATGATACAAGAGATGGTCAGAGACTGCAGACGTGATACAAGAGATGATTAGAGACTGCAGACATGATACAAGAGAAGATCAGAGACTGAAGGCATGACACAAGAGAGGATCAGAGACTGCAGACATGATACAGGAGATGATCAGAGACTGCAGACATAATACAGGAGATGATCAGAGACTGCAGACATGATACAGGAGATGATCAGACACTGCAGACATGATACAGGAGATGATCAGAGACTGCAAACATAGTACAAGAGATGATCAGAGACTGCAGAGATGATACTAAAGTTTGTCAGCAGCTGCAGACATGATACAAGAGATCAGTGGTGGCTGGTGCTCACAATTCTTGGGGGGGATGGGGTGCAAACAAACTGAAAAATTCTTAAAAAAAACATCAATTGCAGCCATTGTGCCATCAATAGCAGCCAGTGCCACTGTGCCATCAATAGCAGCCACTGTGCCTATCAAATGCAGCCACTGTGCCTATCAAATGCAGCCACTGTGCCCATCAAATGCAGCCACTGTGCCCATCAAATGCAGCCACTGTGCCCATCAAATGCAGCCACTGTGCCCTCAATAGCAGCCACTGTACCATCAAGGTTGGGATTGGGGTGAGGTGGATGGAGATGGGATGGGGTTGGATGGAGCTGGGATGGTATTGGGGTGGGGTGGATGGAGCCAGGATGGAATGGGGGGTGGATGGAGCTGGGATGGTATTGGGGTGGATGGAGCTGGGATGGGATGGGAGGTGGATGGAGCCAGGATGGGATGGGGGGTGGATGGAGCCAGGATGGGATTGGGGTCAGGTAGATGGAGCCGGGATTGGATGAGGGGGGAATGGAGCTGGGATGGTATTGAGGTGAGGTGGATGAAGTTGGGATGGGATCGGGGGAAATGGATGGAGCTGGGATTGGATCGGGGGAATGGATTGAGACAGGATGGGATTGGGGTGGGGTGGATGGAGCTGGGATGGTATTGGGGTGGGGTGGATGGAGCTGGGATGGGATGGCTGGGTGGATGGAGCTGTGATGGGATGAGGGGATGGATGGAGCCAGGATGAGTTTGGGATGGATGGAGCTGGGATGGGATCGGTGGAATGGATTGAGCCGTGATGGGGTTGGGGTGGGGTGGATGGAGCTGGGATGGTATGGGGGGATGGATGGAGCTGGGATGGGATTGGGGTGAGGTGGATGGAGCCGGGATTGGATGGGGGGTGTATGGAACTGGGATGGTATGGGGGGGGGTGGATGAAGCTGGGATGGGATTGGGGTGAGGTGGATGGAGCCGGGATTGAATGGGGGTGGATGGAGCTGGGATGGTATGGGGGATGGATGGAGCTGGGATGGGATTGGGGGGAGGTGGATGGAGCCAGGATTTGATGGGGGGTGGATGGAGCTGGGATGGTATTGGGGTGGGGTGGATGGAGCTGGGATGTGATGGGGGTGAATGGAGCTGTAATGGTATTGGGGTGGGGTGGGGTGGATGGAGCTGGGATGTGATGGGGGTGAATGGAGCTGTGATTGTATTGGGGTGGGGTGAATGGAGCTAGGATGTGATGGGGGTGAATGGAGCTGTAATGGTATTGGGGTGGGGTGGGGTGGATGGAGCTAGGATGTGATGGGGGTGAATGAAGCTGTGATGGTATTGGGGTGGGGTGGATGGAGCTAGGATGTGATGGGGGGTGAATGGAGCTGTGATGGTATTGGGGTGGTGTGGATAGTGCTGGGATGGTATGTCGGATAGATGGAGCTGGGATTGGATGGGGGGTGGATGGATATCCTCTCCCCCAAATCACTCCAAGTGTACTTTACTGTGCTTTTCCCCATTCCTCACCCTCTTCTTCATGCCCCCCTCCCCTCATCTCCTCCCCTCCTCTGTAAGACTCACTTTTAGATTACAGTACTCAGACCAGCGCGCTCGCCTTTCGGTACAGGCGGTGTGCCTCCTTCCCTCCTCCTCTGACCTTTGTGCACATGAAAACATTAGAGCACAGGAGGAGGAGGAGGGGCGGGTTCAGTTTGCTCCGTTCCGCAGTGCACTCACTGCACTGTGTGTGTCTCAGGCAGCTGGAGAGAGAGAGAGAGAGATGCTGGGCGGGTCGTGGAACGCACAGAGGAGTGGAGCTCGCGGGGCCACGTGCGGGAACGGAGACACCCTGCACAAGCCGCGGGCATTGCTGGACTCTGATTTGCCGGGACTCGATCGATCATAGCAGGATGGTCCCGGCGAATCATCGAGGTTGCGGTATGAGCAAATTAGGCGGCTGCGGGGCCCTTGTGGGGGCGAGGCCTAAGGCGACCGCCTAATTTGCCTAATTAGAGAGCCGCCTCTGTGTGCGATGACAGGCTGTTGGCGGAAAATCCGACCGTTTGTACGCTCCATCTGACAATTGTTTCCACGGACAAATGTGGGATAGCGTGCTTTAAAATTGCCTGCCAACAATTGTGTGTTGTCGGATTTTCCTATCGTGTGTACACAAGTCCGCCGGATATAACTCCAATTTACAAACACGCATGCTCAGAAGCAATGTTTACCATAACACAACATTAGCAGAAGTTGCCCAAAGGGCGGCGCTAAAGAGCTGAAAAAACATGTAATTTCGTGTTTGTTGGCCGACAATTTTTTGGCCGTTTGTATGCAAGACAAGTTCCTGACCAACACCTTCATACAAAAGTCCTACACTTTGTACGCAGAAAATGCGATCATGTGTATGAGGCTTTAGGAGGGACATAAACTTGTAGGCATGTTAGCATTCCCATCCATCGGTATTTCATTTCACTCCCCATGGAGAGGCTGTTAACACTCTACAGTCATCATAAATGCTTATTTGCTCACTCAGAATCTTAAGGAATTGAACGATTTCTGTTTAAAAGCACAATAGCAATTGTAAAGGTGTTATTTCAATAGAGTTTGTTGAAGTGATTTCCTTCTCCAGGAGCAGACATTGTACATCTAATACAATGGATAAGAAGAAAACATACCCACAGAGTTTCATCAATTTCTTATTTATTTTGGCGCATGCCCAACGCAAAAGAATGTAGCCCTTTTTATTCGCTTGTTAAAGACTCTTGCAGCTAATATGATCCTGGCGCTTAATATTGTGCACAATACAAAGACTCCCTGATGCAGGTAACCCAGCGGGACAGGCAACTCCGAAATGTCAGCTCAACACTTCAGTGCTGCAACTGCAAATTCAGACATCTGCTTCCAGCATGACTGCGTTATATTAAATGTACATTGTGTTGGTAGATACCAAGGACACAAAGAATGGTGGACGGGAACTTTTCATACATTTTACAAAAACATGTGCATAATACGCTGCTATTTTATCAACATGCGCCAGATAATCTGGACTCCCTAGGACACTTTAAAAGGAATTTATGGTTGTTACAATATGCTTAGATATACATGAAAAAGATTAGCTTGCTGTAAATAATCTTATCAATATGTGCATATGTTGTAAAAATGTTTCTATATATCTATATATATGGGTTGTAAATATACACTATATTACCAAAAGTATTGGGATGCCTGCCTTTACACGCACATGAACTTTAATGGCATTCCAGTCTTAAGCCTCGTACACACAATTGGATTTTCCAACGTGAATTATGTGATGGCAGGCTGTTGGCGGAAAATCCGACCGTTTGTACGCTCCATCAGACAATTGTTGTAGGATTTTCCGCAGACAAATGTTGGATGGCAGGCTTTAAAATTTTCCGTGGACAATTGTCTGTTGTCTGATTTTCCGAGTAACAGACAAAAGTCCAAAGTACAAACACACATGTTCGGAATCAATGCTCACCAAACATGACTTTAGCAGAAGGTGCCCAAAGAGTGGCACTAAAAAGCCAAAAAAACACGTAGTATTGTGTTTGTTGACCAACAATTGTATGCACGACAAATTCCCGGGCCAACGCCCTTCGGACAAAAGTCCTACGCTTTGTCTGCGGAAAATCCAACCGAGTGTACAAGGCTTTAGTCTGTAGGGTTCAATATTTAGTTGGCACAGACTTTGCAGCTATAACAGCTTCAACTCTTCTAGGAAGGCTGTCCGCATGGATTAGGAGTGTGTCTATTAGACTCATTGACCATTTTTTCAGAAGCGCATCTGTAAGGTCAGGCACTGATGTGGAAGAGAAGGCTTGGCTCGCAGTCTCTGCTTTAATTCATCCCAAAGGTATTCTATCAGGTTGAGGTCAGGACTCAAGTGCAAGCCAGTCAAGTTCCACCACCCCAAACTCGCTCATTAATGTCTTTATGGACCTTGCTGTTCAATAAAAGGGCCACCAGAATGGAGAATAATGCCGCGTACACACGACCATTTTTAATGGTCTAGAAAAAAAAAAGTTTTTTTCAACGCGATTATTGTTAAGCCGGCCTTGCCTACACATGATCATGGAAAACAAATTCTCTAGCAAAGCGCAGTGACGTACAACACGTACAACGGCACTATAAAGGGGAAGTTCCATTCGGATGGCGCCACCCTTGGGGCAGCTTTTGCTGATTTTGTGTTAGTAAAAGTTTGGTGAGAGACGATTCGCGCTTTTCAGTCTTCGTGCTTTTCAGTCTGTTACAGCGTGACGAATGTGCTATCTCCATTACGAACGCTAGTTTTACCAGAACAAGCGCTCCCGTCTCATAACTTGCTTCTGAACATGTGTGTTTTTTTCACGTCGTTAAAGCCTACACACACAACCATTTACGACGTTAAAAACGACAACGTTTAAAAACGACGTGAAAATTTTGAGTATGTTCTAAGGGCCAAATCCACAAAGAAATTGCGGATCTTAGTTTTAGGCAGAAAAGTTACACTGGCGCAATTTTAGTATTTTAGGTAGCGATCCACAGAGCACTTACCTCTAAAATTGCGCCAGTGTAGCTGATCTACTTGCATCTTAAGCGATCCCTAATTAAAATGGGCGATTCCCATTTAAATTAGGGCGCGCTCCCGCGCCGGACGGACTGCGCATGCGTGTGACGTCATTTTTCCCAACGTGCATCGCGCATACGTAGTTTACGTCGGGCTTTGTGGATAGCGACGGGTTCGTAAAGTTGCGACGGGAAAAAAAAAAGTTACGCGACGAAAAAAAAAAATCAAATTTTAAAAAAAAACGCGGCGATCGAAAAAAAGGTATGGTTTTGCATGGTCTACTAAAGTTAGTCCATATAAAACCAACCTTAGTTTTGCGCAAGCAAATTCGTAACTTACGCAAATCACACAATGCCTAAAGCTTTGTGGATCTCCGTAAGTACTAATTTGCATACGCAAGGAGGGATTTCGACTCGAAATGCCCCCAGCGGCGGATGCGGTACTGCATCCGAAGATTCAACAGCGTAACTAAATTACGGATGTCGGATCTTCTGCCTAACTTGGGAAAAATCCTTTTGAGGATCGCTCCCAAAGTTAGGCACAGAGATACGCAGGCGGAACAGCAGTTCCGCCTGCGTATCTCTTTTGTGGATTTGGCCCTAAATTTTTAATGGCCATTTTTTATGTCGTGAAAAATGCTCTGGAGCCCACACACGATAGTTTTTAATGACATTAAAAAAAACGTAAAAAACTTAAAACTCTTCTTTTACAGGGCTGGCGTCTTTTGTAAATGACTGTGTTCTCTTTAAGTTTTATCTCAATAGTTGTTAGGGAAGGTTATTTTAGTGGCTATAATAAGCTCTGTTTATTGTGGCCATAAATTTACTATCCCTTATGATGTACCTTAGTGTATCATAAAACAGTAAAACCTTTTTTTTTATTTTACAGAGTAATGTACACAAAAGTGACATATTATAAAAGGTGGAAAAACAATGCACAGTCCGGCACATCACCCAAATGTTGATTGGCACAGTACATATGCTGCTCAGAGTAATTTGTAAAGCAGATTATTTGCCACTTTTAAAATAAAGAAAGAAACATGGAAGCTACCATACCTGGCATATCCTGCAAATGCTATTTGTTTGGCTACTACGGTTACCTTCTTACATTAATACTTTGAGCTGTTTTGTGGCCCTATGTTCCCACTTAGGGAACTTATTATTTTCACATGCATTAGGGCAGCCCATTGTTTTAACAGATCAACATTTTTTTTTCAGTGTACCACAACATACAGATGATTCACAACTCTGCCTTGTGATACTCTAAAATGCAGGTCAGTTGTGGTGCATTATGTATGTGCCTTAAAGCGGGAGTTCACCCTAAAAAAAATTTGTAAGATTAGATTCATGCTCATTTTGTCTAGGGGAATCGGGTAGTTTTTTTAAAAACGAAGCAGTACGGGTATGGTCTTCGGGACTGGGCGTTCCTTCTTGATTGACAGTCTTCTGACAGGCTTCCGACGGTCGCATCCATCGCGTCACGAGTAGCCGAAAGAAGCCGAACGTCGGTGCGGCTCTATACGGCGCCTGCGCACCGACGTTCGGCTACTTTCGGAAAATCGTGACGCGATAGATGCGACCGTCGGAAGCCTGACGGAAGACTGTCAATCAAGAAGGAACGCCCAGTCCCGCAGCCCATACCCGGAAGCGGCGGAGAGGATGTATCTCTAAAACGGTAAGTACGGCTTAGATTTAAAAAAAACTACCCGATTCCCCTAGATAAAATGAGCATGAATCTAATCTTAAACAGTGTCATTTCCAGGTAACCCTCCACTTTAAGTGCCATTCAAAAGGAGGCCAGGGTGAGGCCCCGTACGCACGGCCGAGGAACTCGACGTGCCAAACACATCGAGTTCCTCGGCCAGTTCAGCCCTGAAGCCGTCGAGGAGCTCGGAGGGCCGAGAGCTCCCATAGAACAACGAGGAAATAGAGAACATGTTCTCTATTTCCTCGTCGAGCTCCTCGTCGGCTTCCTCGGCGAAATTGTACACACGGCCGGGTTTCTCGGCAGAATTCAGCCAGAAACTCGGTCGGAAGCTGAATTCTGCCGAGGAAACTGGTCGTGTGTACGGGGCCTCATGCAAAGCACTCCAGTCTTGCTGAATACAATAATACCTTGGTTTGCAAGCATAATTCGTTCCAGAAACTTGCTTGTAATCCAAAGCACTTGTATATCAAAGCATTTTTTTACAGGGTATAAATGAGAAGAGAGGCACCTCTATGTGTAGCAATAAGTTGCTAAATGTTGTACCTTTATTAAATGTAACCATATTGCTACACTTAGAGGCTCCTCTCTTCTTTTTTATACATTTTGCTTGTCCTGCAAAACGCTCTCAAACCAAGTTACTCTCAAACCAAGGTTTTACTGTACTCCCTTCACTGGGAGCTATATAAAAATAGTTTCATGCCAGTTATTTTTTTATGGGCTTTTTTTCAGCAGAACACATGTATTTGAATAAAATAGAAAACACAACACATAACAACACAGTGCATTGGTGGGAGCAGACTCTATTGAAAAGTTGAAAAATGTGTGCGTTCATTTAGCCTGTGATGGAAAAAACAATAATCTGGCAGTTGAATCTGGAAGGAACAAACCCTCATTGAACATTATTTTGTAAATATTAAATGATTAGACAATTAGCAGATATGTGCATCTTCTCAGTGTGTAGATCAAAGGGAAAACGCTTTGAACATCCGCTGACACCTGATCTCACCCGCTTCCGCATTCCTCCGATTCTGCAGACGGAGGAAAACCCTATTTTTCCTTCCGTCTGGTGGATCGGATCGGGTGAACGCGGACAGACGGTCCGTGTTCATCCGATCCCCCCATAGGCAAGAGCGGAGAAAAGACAAGGCGGTCCCTTCACAGTGTGCGGGGACCGCCCTGTCAACCGCCGGCTCAGCTGGGATCAACGGAGCGATCCCCGCTGAGCAAGCGGAGGTTCACGGGGCGGATCATTACTGATCCCCCCCGTGTGAAAGGGCCCTAAGAAAATCTCTGTAATTAATGTGGCAAAATAGGAGACCTTCAACATCTTCTGCTTATAAAAGTACATGTGACATCAGGCAAGGCTGTCCACTTGCTTGTGGACGGGGCCTCCTTGCCCATGCACACATATGGGTACCTCTCCTTTCTTCTTCTGTACGCACTCATCAAAAGTCACTACACACCTTACTCAATGTATGTTGCATTTAGGAGGGACACTGCTGAGGCAGCACCCTCTCCACCAGTCCAGCATAACTCTGCCACCTCACTCCCAGTGACAGAATGAGGTCCTGCAATGCACCGAACGTGGACCTCATGCCTGCACTTGCTTAACTCCTTCCACTCTTCTGTACCTTGCGGCCAGGTACATGAGGTCTCCGTACCATGGGTTCGGTCCCAGATACTCTGGCAGAACCAACCACTAGGGAGGGAAGCGATATACCAATCCCCCTCCTTGCTACCGGAGGACCTGTCACCTGAGCCTGGTACCACTCCTTGCTTATCCATGGTTATCAGTGGCAACTACTTTCCTGCTCTGACTCTCCTGCCAAGTTAACCCCTTTTGGTACCCCGTATGCGCTTTACAGGCCCTATTTTTCTTATATGCAATATACCTTCATGCACCCCTTTCAATGACTTCAGACCAGGCATCAAACTGTTAATAAAATTTTACTAAGCATTAATCAGCACAGTTCCGCTGTGCGCAGCGCTTGAAACAGAATCCAGCCCTTACTAACTAATGCAAGTTGCCAGGTTCAAACCTTCCAGGGAAGCAAAATCCATTCAGCAAACATCCTGTGATGGTAAGTTTCTAGTCCAGGGGGAACGACCCAGAAAACCTGGGAAAGACTCTGAGACACAGTTAACCCCATCCCATCCTGATCATCCTGAACTCTCTGCATAACTACTAGTGCAATTATTGCAACAGCAAAAAATACATTCAATGATACCCCACAAGCAACTGCTTACATGCTGATCGTTGTGCAGTGTATAGCTTCATGTTCAGACATGAGATTGTTCAGCTACAATGGTTGTTTAGTGCTTCCTCTTCAGGAGCCACTTGGAACATTATGCTCTCTGTTTTTTTGCCTTGACACTTAGAACAATCTCGGCACCACTGGCACACCAATTTAACCGCTTGCCGCCCGCTGCACGCAGATATACGTCTGCAACATGGCACGGGCAGGCAAAAGGACGTATACGCCCCCTTTAAGAAGCCGGCATTGTGCATGTGCGCGCGCCGCCGGCGATCGTTTCACAGTGAGGAAGAAGGGGGAAATGCTTATGTAAACAAGCATTTCCCCAGTCTTCCTAGTGACAGGACAGTGAGCACAGCTTCCTGTAATCGGAAGCGGTGATCACTGTCGTGTCGCACACAGCCCATCCACCCTACAGTTAGAAGCACTCCCTAGGGCACACTTAACCCCTACAGCGCCACCTAGTGGTTAACCCCTTCACTGCCAGTGTCATTTTCACAGTAAGCAGTGCATTTGTATAGCACTGATCACTGTAAAAATGACATTGCTCCCAAAAAATGTGTCAAAAGTGTCCGATGTGTCTGCCATAATGTCGCAGTCTCGATAAAAATCACTGATTGCCGCCATTACTAGTAAAAAAAAAAATTAATAAAAATGTCATAAACTATCCCCTATTTTGTAGATGCTATAACTTTTGCGCAAACCGATCAATAAACGCTTATTGCAATTTTTTTTTTTTTTTACTAAAAATATGTAGAAGAATACGTATCGGCCTAAACTGAGGAAAATATGTTTTTTATATATTTCTTGGGGATATTTATTATAGCAAAAAGTTTTTTTTTAAATTGTCGCTCTATTTTTGTTTATAGCGCAAAAAAAAAAAAAACACAGAGGTGATCAAATACAACCAAAAGAAAACTCTATGTGTGGGGAAAAAAGGACGTCAATTTTGTTTGGGAGCCACGTCGCACGACCACGCAATTGTCAGTTAAAGCGACGCAGTGCCGAATTGCAAAAAGTGACCTGGTCTTTGACCAGCAAAATGGTTTGGGGCTTAAGTGGTTAAGCAAATGGATACTGCACTGCTACTGGGAGCACAAATATAGAAATCCTGCCCATAACCAAGGTTCAGTACCAAAAAGCAAACATTAGACTGGTTTGTGGTGGATGAACCCAATATATTGTCACAGGTTGCAGTAAATGGCAGCATGCACATAAATGAGTAGATAAAGAATTAGGTCAATCACAGTTCACTAGACAATATGTTCACTAGACTATAGCAGCATAGAATGGAGCAGCTAAATTAGAGTAACCCTGGTAATCCACAAAATCAGCACTAAGAAATGGCAGCAAACAGTAATAGCAATGATACTCAATACTTTGATAACTCCTCTGTAAACAGTAGGCTATAACCACTTTAGAGTGCACTCTATATGAATGACAGCTATTATTATTATAAAGGATTTATAAAGCGCCAACAGTTGTGCAGGCTTTACCACAACTGTACAGATAGTACAGTTCAAATACATTAAATACAGGAAGAATCAAGGGGCTCTGCTAGTTAGAACTTACAATCTAAGAGCTAAAATGATTTAGACTCCCTAAAGAGGTACCAGTCTTACTATGGACAATAGGAAAAGTTCTTGTGAGCAGTCTTTAGTCCTTGTTCCTCATTGGGGCCCAGTCTTTACGGTGGTGCACAGTAAATTCTGCATGCAGTAAATAATGCTGCTAGTTAGATGGCCAATCCCAATGCGCTCAATCTCTGCTATCAGCAACAGGGCAATGACAACAGCATCCTCTCACCAGTCACAGCGATACAGCAACAGGGGTCCAACTGTTCAGATGTCAGCTCACTTCTGGATCTGCCTGTAGTGACTCTGGCCCTCAGTACACACTCACAGGCTTGTGGCAGGTTGATGTGCACACAGGAACAGCAATGTGCACAACTCAGTCTCCTCTCAGCCAAGAAAAAAGTTCCTCATTCAGCCTGAGGAAGAACAACTCTCCCTCCACTTATACCAGCTTGCATTAGGAATTGTAGTTCAATGGTCCATAGACTGCCATAGTAAAAAAAAATTCCCAATCTTCATCTTCCTCTCAATGCTGACCGCGATCAAGTCTCTTGAGCTCCTCCTGCTTGTCAGCTCTACCTGGTGGATGGAAGCAATGTAGCGTCTCTAGCAGATAAACTGGCCATCTCATGTCTATTAAAAACCCACAAGATAAGTTGAACACCTGCTCACCCCAGGGGGTGCCTACAATGGTCATCTTTCATCCATTTTTGTACAATGTAAAATCTTTATAACAAAAGCTGAAAAAAAAAAAAAACTTTTGATGTAACCACTTGAAAAGTATTAGTTGTTGTTTTAGTTTAACCCCTTCCCAACCAGCCACTGCAGTTATGCTCCCCTGGGCGAACTGTCGTAGCTGTACGCCGGTTCGCCTTTGACCACTAGGTGGCTGATGCGCATGCCTGTTAGAATCACACAGTTAACGATTTGATAGCCCCCTACTGTTAACCCCTTCCCTGCCAGTGACATGTACACAAATAATTAACACATTATGCAAATATCAGTAATATGTAAGTAGTCACATTCCCCAAACATGCTGCTGTGCTTGTATAAGTAAAAAAAAAAAAAAGACCCCCACCCCCTTCCACTAAACTATTCCAATCTAACCAGATTTTTATTTGGCACACAACCCTACTTCATTTTAAATACGTTAAAATAATGAATGGGCATCAGGCTCGACTAGGAGTTTTATTAGTATGGGATTGATTGACAAAAGAAGAGCCATCATGTGTCATCTAATATCTTTCAGTATCTTGTTTTGAACTTCCTGGTCATGTTATTTGCTGTAGGCAGTGGCAGCTGGTGCTCCAGCTGAAGGGGATGCAGCAGGACAAACAAACCACCCAACACCCCTCCCCCCAAATGCAGAGAGAGATCGCTCTGGGCGGCCATCTTCAGTGTCCCGGATCTTCCTGTACATCCTCCTCCCTGCCCGGCCAATATGATCGCTTCTCCTCTCGGCCAACCACGCGCCTCCCGCTCCCTGATTGTCTGGGAGGGGAAGCAGGAAGACAATATTAATTTGCTATTGTCACACAACTGGGTAGGATAGGGGCACAGTGCTCTGCGCCCCAAGCCCACCATTTTTTTAAACCAATTAGAGTCTCAGGCTCCAATCAAGTGCTGCAAAAAAAAAAACATTGGAATCCATGTGTGCGGCACCCTGCATGTGGATTAGGGATTGGGCATATGGATTAGGAGGGCGACGCCCCTGCGTCCCATATGGAGCGGCCGCCCCTGGCTGAAGGTAGCTTTTTTCTATGCATACTTCTGTACCCATTGCCGGGAACAGACAGACAAACAGCTGAAGATGGAATATAAAAGAGCGGTCCAATCTATGTCAAATTTTACTTTTCATATTTGGATCACTCTTCTTTATTTAACAACTATAAATGCAATAAAATGATGCTCATTAAATTATTCATTAGTTTATGATAGAAGAATGTTTTCAATACAAAGTACCATTTTAATTGGAGTTGAAACATTCTGAAACTGATGTATACAATTGTGCAAAGAATATTCATTACGCAGAATAAAAGAGCTTACTGAGAGATACCTAAGCAGTTTTATACTAATAGTCCAGGCACTATTATGTGAGGGAAAAGCAGTCTTCGTATAGACAGTCTCCTTCTCCCAGCGCTCCGAGACATGGTAATGGTGTGCTAACTCAACAAGGATCGCAGATTGATTTTGTACACCATTTTGAAGTGCTAGCAACTACATTATGGATCTGAAGTGGTAAATATGATCACTTTGCACAGGGAATGCATTGATGTATGAATCACTCTGCAAAGTCAGATTACATTAGTGGCATGATGTAAAATATTAGGTGTGTTAAATCAAATTGTCTCACATCAAGGCTTGACTTACAGTTAAAAAATATGCTGTTCTGTTAGGAAACCTTCTAACAGCTTTACATGGCTTACATGTACATCATGTGGCTGTGCAATGATCACAGTATGAACCTTGCATGCAGAGATGTAATGTGTGTGTAAGGTGACATTTCAGATGGGATACAACAGCAGCAGCAGCAGTATTGCAATGGAATACAATAAAACATTGTTTTAAATGTTCCAGCTTACAGATCATTAGATGTAGTGGCTGCATTAGTTTTTTTTTTTTTATGCATTTTCCCCCTCTTTTTTTACCTGGCGAACTGCCCAGTAACACACCTCCTGTATTAGAGTGCCCCCCACTCTGAATGAATGAGCACAGGGGGCACCTTTGCACATCAGCATTGTCAGTCTGGGGGGAGGGGAGTGTTAGATGTACTAGGGTATACACTTACAAATTGAAGCCAAACTCCAGCTCACATTTTTAAGTAGTAACAGAAAACATTTTGCATGAATAAATAAAAAGCTGATCATTGTAAGCACCCCTGACAATATTAAATGGATTGCCTCGTCCCTATATACTGATAAATCTGGAAGAGATAGGTAAAAAGTAAATATCTGTGCTCTGTATTTTAAATTAAATATAGTGATGTCAAAAATGTATAATTAAACTACGAACGTGATAATAATGAAATTAGGTAATCAGCAGCTGAACACCATAACCCAGATATTGGGCACAAAGTGGTAGTGCAGAAAAATAAAGTGCAGCACTAGATATAATATACATTAAGTTTGTGCATAAGTATCATTCTATGCAAACAAGTGAGAATAATAAAATTCGGCACTTAGGTAAAGACTTGTTATTGAATATCACTATACAACAACAGTGATCTCGCTGTAAAAAACAACATCAATCAAGTGTAAAAAACACATAGTTAAGTGATACCATGCGATTCTATGCGATAGTGCTGAAAAATGTGTAATACTGCTATAAAAATGGCATGCAGAAACCATATAGAAATTTATAATAATACTGTGAAACAAAATAAAAAACAACAAATGAGAGTCCTTAATTTGATGAAATCCAGAGAAACACTCCCAGTGCAGTGTAGAACGTAAGGTAAAAGTGCATGACAGCTGTGATACCCATCACCACATGTAGATGGAGGCTTACCAGAAAGCCTGTGACCGCCGTTATTCAGGGGGGGTCAAACCAAGCTTATAGATGTGAATGTACATTGTATATGTGAAGCGCTGTGTAAATTGACAGCGCTATATAATTACCTAAATAATAATAATAATAGAGGAGTCAGGAGTCCGCTGGCAGGCGCTGCTGTAGTGTTCCTCTCCCAGAAGATCCACATGCATCAGATGGTGGCTCGATAGCGTAAGCAGCATGGAGCGATGATTAAAAAGAAAAAAAGAACTCCGATAGTGCAGAAAGTCTTTTAAAACGTTTATTTTATTAAAAAAAGGGGGGGGCTTCCGAATGCATGAAATCTCAAATAAAAATGCAAATACAGCAATGTTCCTGGAAGGAAGAAAAAACATACAGATCCGTCCGTATCACATCACGCATGCGCAGTGCGTGTGTGCGTGGCGTCCCGACGATCGTTTCGTCAAATGTGTATTTTATATCTAGCGCTGCACTTTATTTTTCTGCACTACCAAATCTGGAAGAGAGCCTGCTCTTTTGAAAAACAACAGACTTACTGACTGGAGCACCAAATGAAAATAGAAGAAAAAAGCCTAAAAAATAAAACGAAGGCAGCCATCACATTTAAGCATTGGTAAGCTGCAATATAATGTTTGATTTGTGTTAAATACAGCTTTAAAATTTGTATTATATGTCCACTGAATTTGTATTTACAAAACATATAGCAGATAGAACTATTGGGTTTAAAGTGAACGTTCTCTAACCTATCAAACATAAGTGAATTACTGACATCTCACAACATACAGCCGTATGATTTTACTATAAAGCTATACCTTTAAGCTATACCTTGTAAACCCTCGTTTTTTTTCTCCTAATGCATCCTGGGCATCTGCACACATATGTCCGTGATCACCTGCGCACATCTGTACATGATCATCTGTGTACATCTGTCCGTGATCACACAAACCAATTATTATACACTTAACAGAATTTTTTTTACCAAAGACATGTAGCAGAATTCATTTTGGCTTCAATTTATGACAAAATTCGATTTTATTGGATTTCTTTTAAAATAGAAAGAAGAAAATATTGTTTTTTTTTCCAAATTTCTGCTCTTTTTCCGCTTATATGCAAGAAATAAAAAACACGTCATGAATAAATACCACCAAAAGAAAGCTCTATTGGTGTGAACAAAATGATAAAAAATGTATTTGGGTACAGCGTAGTATGATTGCGCAATTGTCATTGAAATTGCAAAAGCACTGAAAGCTGAATATTGGTCTGGGAAGGAAGGGGGCGAAAGTGCCCAGTATTGAAGTGGTTAATACCAAATGCGATACAAAAATACCATATATATCCCCCCAAAACATATTTGGTTCCCTGTTCTCTAAAGGGGGCGGTGCTAAGTGTGTAGGGGTGGCCCTGGGGGTGGGTAGGGGGCAGAGACAGGCGTGACCTAGGGGAGGGGGGTGAGTTCCTGCACCTTTTTCTCAGAGGAAAAAAAAGTCCCAAACGTACGTATGCTTTGAAAAAAACATTTCCAGGAATTGTGGTCCTCAAAATTCTATTGCTATCATGTTTGCCTTTTAAAAAATGGCAGCTGGTGTGTTGGTGTTTGTGCCTTATTTGTAGATAAACATTTTGCGTATTCTCATTCTATTTACAGTCAAAAGTTGATAAGTGGGTCCAGTCAAGTTCCACCACCCGTCGAACACACTGTCCTCAGCAAGAGCCTCATATTGAAGAATATTTTGATTGCCTCCTTGAAGAATTAAAAAAAACAGTCACAAACCTCAAAGTCAAATGTTGCTGACGAATTCCACAATATCTTGGACCCTGGTATTTTGCAGAATGATGCTGTCTGTAATAATTTTTGATCTTCTGTGTGCCCTTTTAAATTATCTTCCAACATTGTCACCATAACTCACCAGACAATGGGGCTGATTTACTATGAACAATGCGCTGCGCCGGTTCATGCATTAATTGGTGCGCCGGATAAATCATTAATTGAGCGTGTGAACTGACGCAGCAGACGGACACAATGCAATAATAAATATGTAAACGATAGAAGCCGCGGAACACCCTTTAGAAGTCTATGGGAGAAATCAAAAGGGTTCATTTTAAAGTTTAATATGCAAGTTTTTGTCATAAAAAGTGTTTGGGGACCCGGGTCCTGCCCCATGGGACATGTATCAATGCAAAAAAATGAAATGAAAAAATAAATAAAATAAAATGAAAAGTGAATTTAATAATGCTTAAAGTAAAACAATAAAAGTGAAATATTCCTTTAAATTTCGTACCATGGGGGGTATATAGTATGCCTGTAAATTAGAGCTTGTTTCCCGTGCTTAGAACGGGACATTTCTGAAGGAAAAAATCATTTAAAACCACTCGCGGCTATAATGAATTGTGGGCTCCCGGCAATACAGAGAAAAGTCATTGATAAAAAAAATAAAAATGTGTGGGGGTCCCCCCAAATTCAATTACCAGGCCCTTCAGGTCTGGTATGGATATTAAGGGGAACCCGTGTCAAATAAAAACAAAAAGACGTAGGATTCCCCACAAATATACATACCAGGCCCTTCAGGTCAGGTATGTATTTTAAGGGGAACTCCACCTCAAATGAAAAAAAAATGGCGTGGAATTCCCCCCAAAAATCCATACCAGACCCTTTATCTGAGCACGCAACCTGGCAGGCCGCTGGAAAAGAGGAGGGACGAGAGAACATCCCCCCTCCTGAACCGCACCAGGCCACATGCTCTCAACATGGGGAGGATGCTTTGGGGGTCTGTGACCCCTCAAAGCACCATGTCCCCATTATGACACTTTTTTTGTGAAATGGTAGGGGTACATCTGTACCCCATTACCATTTCACACAGGGGGGGCAGGATTTGGGGGTCCCCTTTGTTAAAGGAGTCTTCCAGATTCCTATAAGCCCCCCACCCGCAGACCCCCACAACCACCGGGCAAGGGTTGTGGGGATGAGGCCCTTGTCCCCATCAACATGGGGACAAGGTGCTTTGGGGTGGGGGGGCGCAGTGCCCCCCCTGCCCCAAAGCATCCACCCCCCCATGTTGAGGGCATGCGGCCTGGAACGGTGGGGGGGGCTCTCGCTCGTCCCCACTCCCATTCCTGACCGGCTGGGCTGCCTGTTCAGATAAGGGTTTGGTATGGATTTTGGGGGAACCCCCACATTGTTTTTTCGGCATAGGTGTTCCCCTTAAAATCCATACCAGACCTAAGGGCCTGGTATGCTCCTGAAGGGGGACCCATGCCGGTTTTATATTTAAAATTTGGCGCAGAGTTTCCCTTCGTGATCAGCGTAAAATAAAGGCAGGTTTACAGGTGCGCCTCTTCAACCTACGCAAATTCAGCTACGCTACTTGATATTTATCAAGATTTTGCTGGCTTAGTGAAGAGGCGCACCGGAATGGCTGCAAATGCCGCCCGCTTTACTTTCTATTTAGGCCATATATGTTACACGGGCAGTTGTCACTACACTTCCTCACATCATCCCACATCACCCCATAATATTCTCACTTCCAGCTTCTTTTAATTTCGATGTGTAGATGCCGTGCGCCGTGTCCATAGTGGCGCACTGTGAGCCTCCTCCCGTGCGCATTGAGCATAATAGTAAATAGGGAATAGCGCTGTGTTACCGGCGCATTCATTTAGTAAATACCGAAACGGCCGATGCGCCATTAAACAAGGCGCAATAGTTTCGCAAATCAGCCCCAATGTGTAAAATGCACACTCACCATCACTTCAGCGACCTTTATGTTACTTAAGATCAACAAGCGCATTGGGATAAATCCTCCATATCGATTACACCATACATCAGTAGATATTCAAAAGCCCCTGACTTCAATATTTACTCCAAAGACACCACAATATCAAAACAGAGTAGTACTCATAGTGTAATATTTATTTAATGAGGTGTATATAAAAGCAGAATATTGCACTTCCTGAAGCTTTCTGAAGCCGTGATCAGCGAAACTAGTCGAGGCTCCATGGATGTCGTCACATCCTGTTCCGGTGTGATGTCACGTCCGGCTCAAACTTACGGCTGTTGGAACGAATGCCAGTTATCAAGCGGTATGGCGGTGCTAACAGAAAGGCTGTTTACATTGGTGCCAAGTCTGGGCACAATAACAAGTGAGTGCAATATTCTGCTTTTATGTACACCTGGTTCAATAAATACTACACTATGCTACACTATGAATACTTCTCTGGTTTGATGTTGTTGTGTCTTAAATATTGACGAAGTAGGGGGCATTTGAAGATCTACTGATGTATGGTGTGATCAATATGGAGGATTTATCCCAATGTGCTTGTTAAAGGTCGCTGAATTGATGGTGAGTGTGCATTTTACACAGTGTCTGGTGATTTATGGTGGCAAAGTTGGAAGATCATTTAAGGGCACACAGAAGATCTAAATGTATGGGGGTGGATCCAGTAGTGTATTTAGGTTTTGTGCTGCCCTAGGCCTGATTAAACTCGTGTACCCCCTAATTTAAATATGACCCATCCTTCCTGTCAAGGCCACACCCCTTTCTGTTTAAGACCTGCCCTAAAATGTTTAAGTGGGGACACTAGTGCTGAGGGCTTGGGGGGAGGGGCAGTGAATTCCCTTAATTTGCATAGATTTCCTCTCACTTCCTGTTTGACTATGGGGCAGGAAGTGAAGATAAATCTCAGAAATGGGACAGGGATGGTAAAAAAAAAAAATTGACAGAGGCTATAACCCTCCAAAATGTGTTGCCTATAGTTCTACTTTAAGCAAAAATGTCTGATAATTTTATGGAGAGGACTAAGAAGATATAACCATTCTTTTTTTCATTTTTCTTTATATTATTTACAAAGTGATATTATTTTATTTTCACTTGAAAGGGGGCAGCTTCATTGGTTCAATTTAAATTACAAGCAGGCTCATTTATTTCCTAATGTAAGTCCTAGAATTTGTATTTTTAATATATAACATCTTCTATCAATATTTACAAAGTTGTAACTTGTTTACATAAAGAAAAAACAAAAAGAAAACCTCAAAAATTGGACAAAGGCCAAAACTGTTTCCGAAAATGTATGTTTTATCTTATCAACAATGTTAAAATTGGTATCGTATCAATGGTACAAATTTAAAAAAAAGTGATAAAACGGAAAAACAAGAATGATAAAATGGTAAAACAGTGGTAAGTATAATTTTACAACATGGGTAAATCCTGAAAAAAATTGTCTATATAGAATGATTTTGCCAAGACACCTGTCCATCTTTAGTAAGAAAGTAGTCAGCAAAATGGTCACATATTTGTAGGGAATGATTACTGGGACGTGTGGCAGTCATATGACCTCCATGTTCATTTGCCATCTGTTCAGCAGATTTGGTGTACACATTCTCCCTAATATGCAAATGGTTATGATAAACCTACCGTGAGAACGTGCTCAATCTCCAGGTGCATTGCCTTAACAAAACACACCATTTGGATGTACAGATTACAAAAGCACACTCAACCATGCAGCGTGCTCTACTCAGTTGATAATTAAAAATTGGTTTTATGGAATCTGAGCCATGACTTGTGTAGGGCCTGAGGAGGTATTTAGATAAAACAAATGCCTCATCTCTTACAGCAACTTAAAAAACAGATCAGGCCCAGAAGTTCCATGCAGGGACCTTGAGTGTGATATGTCAAATTCCCCATATTAGAAGCACTGACCCATAAAAAGAATTACAGAAATTTCCTAAATCTCCACACCTTCCATAGGCACTGACATTCACGGTTATAAATTTCATGTTGGTGTAGCACCCTTGTCCTAAACAGGCCTGCTGGTAAATTTAGTTGTACTAGGTGGTAACTAGCCTGGCTAATTTGTAGTTTGATCAAATAGTTTTCTCCTAAGCTTGACTGGAACTGTGATTCTCTCTCTTGTCAATAGGTGGCACTGTTACCTTTGACATTAGTATGATAGATTTCAGATAATTTTATAAGTGAATATGCTTTCTCAAACAATCAGCAGGAGTTTCTTTGGCAGCTGAGGCTGCTGGGATAGTCTATTTATTTGGAGTCAGGTAATCTGCGTTCTTTCCATGGGCTGCAGCCTGGTTGGGTGGGTGTGGAGCAGAAAAGGTGTAGGCCTAAAGCCTGAGGCCTAGCCACGTGTAACGGGGCTCCGCCCGAGGGGAGCCTGATCGTTGCCAGGAGGCATAGGAGAAGAAGTTGATCAGCAGGAACCTGCCGAGATTAGAACCATTAATAGGCAGACTGAATGTACCAAGTTGATCAACCAATCAACTTGGCTGCAACCAGGCTGCCGGATTCTCTTGCGATTATTTTTATCAAGCAACAGATAAAAGTTGACAAGTGGGGGCCTGACCTTCAACATCCTTCTACCTGCTCAAAAGGGTTTTCCAGCTTGAAACCTGGAAGAAATTTGCTCCATGTATGGCCTGCCTTAGTCTCAGATGTCCTCTCACAAGGTAACTGATTGAAAATTGCCATTGACATCCTGGTAAAATTGTAGAACTTGTCTAGGTGACTATGCATTTCCACAAACAAAGAAGCCAATAGATGGACACACGGAGGTCAGGGGACATCTCTGCTGAATCAATTTTGTCTGGCTCCTCCCTTTCATCCTCATAACAAGCAAAATGAGTATAGCAATCAGATAACTTCTGTAATCCATTTTCAATTATCACACTTTGGCAAATGTTGAAGTCCTCTCACTGAACAAAGACACAGGAAATGGGTTGGCAAAAACCCACTATAGGTAGTCACGGGACCAAATAAAAGGTAAACAGTTGCTAAAGAAATGCGCATGCTTCATGGATTCCTTGTTCTCAGCATCAGTGCTAGAATTTACTACCGCAGCTAAACGCAGCCACATGTACAACCGCAAGTGATCGCTGTGACAGGAATTGCTGGAATTTCAAAATAAAAAACATGCATTTTCAAGCGAGAAACCAAAATAATTTAATAAATAAACATCCACACTATGTTAGTGTGCTCCACCTCCTAGAAAATGATAGTATCATAAAAACCCAAACCCAAGGTGAAATGCGTTGGACGGGGCTTCTGGTGACATCACCTCTGGCCCGTGGAGCTCACATCAGGGTGGCTCTTCCAGGTTTTTATGCTACTGTCCATGTACATACAAGTGAGTGCAATGAAAAGTATTTTTATTTGTTAAAATGAAATGTTATTGGACCATGGCATACCTCCCAACTTTTAGAGATTGGAACAAGGGACACTTATTTGCAAAAGTACGTAGGCATAGGAAACCCACCCCGCCTACATACAGGCATATTCTTAAACAGAAATGATTACTTAACCGCTTAAGGACCGCCACACGACTAAATACGTCGGCAGAATGGCATGGCTGGGCATGTCCCCTTTAAGAAGCCCAGCCATGGGTCCTGTGCTCTGTGACCGCACCCGCAAGACTCGCGGACCCGATCACCGCCGGTGTCCCGTGATCGGGTCACAGAGCTGAAGAACGGGGAAAGGTAAGTGTAAACAAACCTCTCCCCGTGCTTCCTAGTGAGCCTGTCACTGATCGTCTGTTCCCTGTCATAGGGAAAATATTGACACTTTGGGCCCAATTTGGACATTTTCACTTAGGGGCGTACTCACTTTTGTTGCCAGCGGTTAAGACATTAATGGCTGTGTGTTGAGTTATTTTGAGGGGACAGCAAATTCACACTGTTATGCAAGCTGTACATTCACTAATTTACATTGTAGCAAAGTGTCATTTCTTCCGTGTTGTCACATGAAAATATATAATAAAATATTTACACAAATGTGAGGGGTGTACACACTTTTGTGAGATACTGTATTATCACCATAGTAACTTTATTATATTTGTGAGTTTTGATGTATATAAATGAAAGTATAGGGACAGACAGAGCTGTGACTGTGTGGTTTATTATGCTTTATAAGCGGCAGACTACTTGTGTGAAAGCGGCCGTACTCTTTTGCTATTGTCTTATTAGAAAAGGAGGCCGCAAAATAATGGGGGCATACTTCTGTGAGTTGTAACAAAGTGGTGTATGATTCAACTCGTTGGTATATAACACCGATATATCAATGTAAGGTGAAGTAAGCTTTTAAGTAGTTCTGATAATATGCAACAGCACAATACACACCTTCATAGACTGCAAAATAGTTTCCAATCCAAACACAAATGCCTAATATTATAAAGCAGCAGCTGAGCCATTAGGATATCTGGTAACAGGAAAGGATTAGAGATTCCTGAACTGATCAGATTGGTTTACTAATATCAGCAAGGCGTCAAAGGGAGCGCAAGCTCACTCTCTTTTCTCTTTTACAGAACCGAGCAAAGGCTGACTGCATAGCTGACAGCCAAAGTCAACAGCACTTATTCCCAGGGGGGAGAGCTGGAAAAAGGAGGGGTGAAGGAGCCCAGACAAGAGCAGGCTTTTTTTTTTTTTTTTTTGCACATAGCTCTATTTTATTTGCTTTGATTGCTGAAAGGGCAGCACTGCGCCTAATATTTTAGTACTCTTTAGAATTACCTTAGAACACAGGAGTGCTATATTGGATTCCCTCTAACACACAGTCTATATAACGCTATATAAAGCTTTTATTTTTAGTCATCTCTCTAGCTGTGCAGTTGTAGAGTGATCGTCTGCTGAACTTTTCCATCACTTTTGCATCCCTCCCATGCTTGGCTACACCGACAGTTGTAGTTCCAAGCAAAAGCACACACATAGAGGAGACTCCTATAGGACTCCATAGGCCCCAGTGGAACAGGAGGTTACAAATATAACAGGTATCAGTGTTGCCAACCTACCAGATTGAAATTTACTGGCACGACACCCAAAATTTACTGGCGTAGCCACGTTTTTACTGGTATTTCACAAATGTTACTGAATTAAATTTTTAGGTGCAAATTTCAATATTTATGCTACAAACAAGTACACTAGGCAAATAGCAATGTGATTTAAAGCGGGAGTTCACCCTAAAAAAAAAATTTAAGATTAGATTCATGCTCATTTTGTCAAGGGGAATCGGGTAGTTTTTTTAAAAAGGAAGCCGTACTTACCGTTTTAGAGAGCGATCTTCTCCGCCGCTTTCGGGTATGGTCTTCGGAACTGGGCGTTCCTTCTTGATTGACAGTCTTCCGACAGGCTTCCGACCGTTGCATCTATCGCGTCACGAGTAGCCGAAAGAAGCCGAACGTCGGTGCGGCTCTATACGGCGCCTGCGCACCGACGTTCGGCTACTTTCGGAAAATCGTGACACGATAGATGCGACAGTCGGAAGCCTGTCGGAAGACTGTCAATCAAGAAGGAACGCCCAGTCCCGCAGCCCATACCCGGAAGTGGCAGAGAAGATGTATCTCTAAAACGGTAAGTACGGCTTTGATTTAAAAAAAAATACCCGATTCCCCTTGACAAAATGAGCATGAATCTAATCTTAAAAATTGTAATTTTCGGGTGAATCTCCACTTTAAGGAAGATATTAAGGTAAAAAAACATATTTTTGTTATTTTCGATATAATAAGGGCAAATTCTTTAGTCACATCACCCCCTGCCTCCATCCCCCTCTGCCACCAACACCCCCTCCCTGCCTTCACCCCCCCCTCCTCTGCGGTGCCACAATCTCCCCCTGCCTCCGAACACCCCCTGCCTCCATCCCCCTTTGCCACCAACAACCCCTGTCTCCTTCCCCACCCTCTGCAATGCCACCACCCCCCCCTGCGGTGCCACCAACACCCTCTGCCTCCAATCACCCCCTGCCACTTACACCCCTTGCCTTCAATCTCCCCCTGCCTCCAATCCAGGCCCCCTGCCTCTATCCTCCTCTGTGGTGCCACCAACAACCCCTGTCTCCATCCCCCACCCTCTGCGGTACCACTAACACCCCCTGCCTCCATCCCCCTCTGCGGTGCCACCGCAGCCACAATCACTTCCTGCCTCCAATCACCCCCTGCCTCCATTCTCCATGCACAGTTCCAAGCCGAAGCAATTTCAGCTATTTTTACTGACACATTTCCGCAACCACAGACATTTACGAACAGGGGAAAAAAGTGCCCGTTTTTACGAACTGTCCGTAAAAATACGGACGGTTGGCAACATATGGCAGAGTGGCTTGGGGACAGTTTCAAAAGTAAATTCAGAGGAGGAAAAAAAAAATAATAATAATGAAAGGTATGTTATTAGTATCTGATTTATGAAACAAATTGACTTTAATACCACTTAAAGTTCTTGTAAAGGCAGAAGGTTTTTTATCCTAATGCATTCTATACATTAAGATAAAAAGAAAAACTTCTGTGTGCAGCAGCTAGGGTTGCCACTTCATTCCTTTAAACCCGAACACATTAATTACACAGGTTATGAGGTTAATTTAATGCAGATAAGGCATTAAGTGTGTTTAATTACCACTTTAATCAGCCACAGAACCTGTGTAATTATTATTATTATTATTATTATTATACAGGATTTATATAGCGCCAACAGTTTGCACAGCGCTTTACAACATCAGGGAAGACAGTACAGTTACAGTACAATTCAATACAGGAGGGATCAAAGGGCCCTGCTCGTTAGAGCTTACAGTCTATAAGGGAGGGTCAAGTGGAACAAAGGGTAGTAGATGTGGGGGGTGATCAGATGGACAAAATTAAAGTACAGTTGTTAAATGTGGGTAGGCTAGGCTTCTCTGAAGAGGAGGGTTTTCAGGGATCCTCTAAAAGCTAATAGAGAAGGAGATAGACGGACAGATTGGGGTAAGGAGTTCCAAAGGCTTGGAGAGGCTCTGGAAAAGTCCTGGAGACGAGCATGAGAGGAGGTGATGAGAGAGCTAGAGAGCAGGAGGTCTTGAGAAGAACGGAGAGAACGATTAGGTTGGTATTTAGAGACTAGGTCAGTAATGTAGCTGGGGGCAGAGTTGTGGATGGCTTTGTAGGTAATTAATGTGTTCGGGTTTAAAGGGATGAGGTGGCAAACTTAGCAGCAGCACCCCTGTACTTGCCTGAGCCCCATCTTCCTCCAGCGATGTCCACAAGTGCCTCGTCTATTTGGGGATTTTCCTACCTCATTGGCTGAGACAGCTACATGTCGCTGTTGGCTCCCACTGCTGTCAATCTAAGCCAGTGAGTCAATGAAGAGAGAAGAAGGGGCTGGGCTGCCGTGGCTCTGTGTCTGAATGCACACACAGGCTCAGCTCAGTTCGGCTCGGGTGCCCCCATAGCAAGCTGCTTGCTGTGGGGGAAACTCAGTAGGGGGGAGGAACCTGGAGCACAGAAGAGAGACCCGAGAAGAGGAGGATCGGGGCTGCTCTGTGCAAAACCACTGCACAGAGCAGGTAAGTATTTGTTATTTTTAAACAAAAAAAAAAACAAGGCTTTAATGTCAATTTAAAGTGTAACTATAGGAAACCAAAATAAAATAATAATAACAAATGTGATGTAGTCTGCCACTAGCTTTAACATAGATGTTTTTGTTTTTCTGAGTCCTCCCTGTAGCATAGTTTTATTACATGTTGATTCTGCCAGGAGACCCACCCTTTTTCCACACGCTGCCAATGCTGTTTGTTCTACAGTGAAATTGCGCAGTAGTGTTGTCATCTTGTGGACAGGGAAGTCATATATAAATTTGTAACTTTGGATGGACTTTGAACCCCAAACTCCAAGAAGTTTGAAAATTATCCCTTGCAGTGGGGTTACGCCACTACATTACATGGGCTGCAACTGACGATTATTTTCATAATCGATTAGTTGAACGATTATTTTGTTGAATAATCGATTAACTGGTTAATAACCTTAAAAAAAGTGTGGTGTATAATTTATTTAATATTTAAAGTTTATAAAAAGACAGTGGGCCGGATTCAGAAAAGAGATACGCCGGCGAGGCCGTCGATGTGTTTGGCACGTCGAGTTCCTCGGTCGAGTTCCTCGGCCGTGTGTACGAGGCCTAAGAATCATTTTAGTTTACAATGACAATTCCCCAGAGATGCTGTTTTTCCCAAGACAATGCAGTGATTTTCCTGGTTTTCTTACTTTGCCTGGTGCTGTCAAGTCAGGTGGCATTCTTCTGTTCTTTTCCCAAGACTAGAGATCTGTGGCTTGTCATGAACCCTGCACATGTAACCACAAGCAGTTGCATATCAGATGTCTCTGCATGCTGTGCAAAAATCATGGGAATGTTCCGAAAATAATTGCGTATGTCATCATCAAGAATTCCTCGTTCTTGCAGAACACTGATGCTAAAAACAAGGGATCCATAAAGCATGTGCATTTCATTAGACCATGAAAAAACAGGCAAGACATTAGAAATGGTGCAATGCTCTGCAGGCTCTTGTGAAAGAAAAAAAAAAAAGTTTTTTCCTGCAAAAATATACATTATTTATTTTTATTTTTTTCAAAAAGTGAACTTAGCCTTTAATTTATCCCAACAATTAACAATATACACCGAGTTGAACATGCATAACTTAGTATACATTCAGAAGGAACATTGCTGGCAGGCAGGTAAGGAGATAAATACCAGCAATTTTTCTTTCTAACACTGACATTTAATTTTAAATGAATTGTTCCAACTCCTCCAACTGCCTTTTGTTGGACAAGTTAGCCTGGTATAGGAAGTGAACAAATAAGGAATCTACTTGCAGGATTAACGCTATGTTATAGAGGGCGCCAAGAAAAACAAATTGCATTGGATGGTATCCAATATTTAAACTGGTTGTAAAGGCTCAAGGTTTTCTACCTTCATGCATTCTATGAATAAAATGTAAAAACCCTTCTCTGTGCAGCAGCCCCTCTAATAATTACCTAAACCCCATTGTGATCCAGCGATGTGCATGACAGCCTGGGCCCTCTGGGGACACTCACTCCTCATTGGCTTAGGCAGCAGGGGAGCCATTGGCTCCCACTGCTGTCAATTACAGCCAGTGAGCCAATGAGGAAAGAAAGGGGGCATGGCCGAGTCACAGCTCTGTGTGTGAATGAACACACAGAGCAGCGGCTAGGGAGCATGCCTGCTCGGTTACCCCCACAAGTAGCTGCTCGCTGTAGGGGCACTCGGCAGGAGGGAGGGGCCTTGAGCACCACGGGGGGACACAGAGAAGAGGAGGATCTGGGCTGCTCTTCAAAACCACTGCACAGAGCAGGTAAAGACAACATGTTTGTTATTTTTTCCAAAGAAAACAAAAATCCTTTACTATCACTTTCATTTTTTTTATTTGCCCATAGTTACAGTTAAAAAAATCCTCTATATCTATTTGTAATGGCCTTTTGTACACATCATAACTGCCGTTCAGTTTCTTGGTAAGCTGAAAGTCACTCAGGTACTTGGCGCTCACTGTTCAATATTATAGCTCAATTGTATCACCATACCAGAATTCAACAGCAGATGGCGCTGCATTGTAAAATCATGGTTTCCAAGAGCAATAACATTGGTTTGCCACAACAGTAGATGGCAAATCGGCTGTACACTTTGCTAGTACAGTTGCACTCATTTTCCCCAGAGCTTAGTAAATGTGGTGAAGCTCTGCTAATTTCCATCATCCAATCATGTGCAAGCAAAAGTGTTTTTATCCTCTTTTCCTTGAGCCTGATTGGGTATTCTTTACAGAGTGATGTTTCACCACATATGCATTTACTAAGGAAAATCAGTGCAACTGCACCTGCAAAGTGCACAGTCTATTCGCCTTTAGTAAATCTGCCCTACTGGGTAGCATAAATAATTACCTTTTTTAATAGAATACTGTTTTCATACCTTTTTTTTATATAGTTTATTTTGTCTCAGTTTAGCTCATCCCCTGCAGCCTTTATCCAGCAATTCCCTGTCTACATGCATAATCTCTAGGGCTTCCTTGTGCAGCGGTGTTGCACTCATTTGTTTGTTTATTAAAAGTCAGCAGCTAAAAAAACGGTATCTGCTGACCTTTATTAACCTCCCTGGCGGTATGATTCTTTCAGAAAAAAGGTGCTGAAAGCGGTACCATTATTTGCAAGGAAATTTGGCGTTTTATATTGTAGGTCTGTAATTTTTAGGAATAACTCACTTAAATCTGACCAAACAAGATTCTAATAGGCATCCCGGGTATGACATTTTTTTAAAAACAAAATTATAAATTATAATATAATAAATAATTATAAATAATTATAACAAATAATAATGTAATTATAATAAAAATTATTCAATAATGTAATCAAATCGAAATCACTGAAATTTTCTCAGTTGCAGAATTGTCGCTGTCGTTACTTTTAGTTTTTTATGACGAATTTCCCCACAAATCGCTATCGCACAATTCTGCAAGTGATTATAATTTATTATCGCTGTTTTCTAGCTGCTCTAAAACTATTTTTGACATAAAGGGACACTTTTGGTTGCTATGGACAATCTACAGTTTGCAGGGAGAAAGAAAAGTTTTTATTATATAAAAGTACATGTAGGACACTGGGCAGACCACTAGGGACAGGGGGGGTGTGTTTTTTTTACATACAGTACTGTAATCTGTAAGATTACAGTATACTGTATGCAATGTGTTTGTTTACATTTTTGAATTTGGCGCCGTTCTCCGCTCCCGTGCGTCGTAACGTCGCAGGGAACAGAGATCGGCGGCACAGGAGGACGCTGTGTGAATCGAGCGAGGTCCCGCTCGCTCACACAGCGCGGTGGCATCGCTGGATCCAGGGACAAGGTAAGTAAACACTCCCTGTGCATCCAGCGAGGCGAGCCCGAGTCTGACTCGGGGTTACCACTCGCAGCATGAAAATCTAACCCCGAGTCAGACTCGGGAATACCGCCAGGCAGGTTACACATAACGCTTTCCCATTGCGTTCAATCACTCCAAATGACTGTGTCCAGGTCTCTTGGAATGATCTTCCACTATCTGTTTTTAGTTTTGCTTTTTTGGATGTACTCATTTTTGGGTGTTCAAGTCTACAAAAAAACACAAAATGTATAAAATAAAGATGGATGAAGCACCCAATACAAATCTATCCCTACCTACCTATACCAAAAATATTATTGCAACATTTCACAAAAAAGGTATAATAAACCCATATTTGTAGAAGAGCAACTCACGGTTTTGTAGACAGATACACATTGTCCAATGTCCTGTGAAACAACAAGGCGCTCTGTGCCGCTGCTGACACCGCTCTCCTGGGTCTGGAAGCTGCTGTAGATTCTACAAGAACTGCAGTGAAGAATCCCGGAGAGAGGGCTGGAATGAAAAAAAAATGTGGCGCACTTTTGAAAGAGACTGTGTTGTTTTGTTTATTGTTGCTTTTTATCACAGGAATGTCTTAATATCACAACTGCAAGTGCTGCATTTATTGCTGATGTGCTTTGAACTGGAAAGCATGTTAATTTTAAAGTAAACATATAGGCCCGGATTCACGTAGCACTTACGCCGACGTATCTCGAGATACGCCGCGTAAGTGCACCTATGCGCCGTCGTATTTATGCGCCTGACTTTGAAAGCAAGATACGCCTGTAAATAGGCTTCATCCGACCGACGTAAGTTTCCTACGCCGTCGTATCGTGGGCACATATTTACGCTGGCCGCAAGGGGCGCTCCCATTGATTTACGATTCGATTATGCAAATGCGTGAGATACGCCGATTCACGAACGTACTTGCGCCCGGCGCATTAATATACACGGTTTACGTAAGGCTTAAGTCCGGCATAAAGTTAAGCCTCATAAAGCAGGTGTAAGTCATGTTAAGGTATGGACCAGGGAACAGCCGTCGTATTTTACGTCGTTTACGTAGTAGTACATGAATAGGGCTGGGCGTAGGTTACGCTCACGTCGTAGGCAGTGATTCGACGTATCTTAGGGAGTATTTCCGACGTGATTCTGAGCATGCGCACTGGGATGCGTCCATGGGACGGCGCATGCACTGTTCGTTCGGCCCATCATTTGCATGGGGTCATGCTTCATATAAATGGATCACGCCCACTTCCACCTACTTTGAATTAGGCAGGCTTACGCCGAAGAATTTACGTTACGCCGGCGCAACGTTGGGTGCAAGTGCTTTGTGAATACTGTGCTCGCCGCTCTGCGCTCTGTCGGCGTAGCGTATATTCGATACGCTACGCCGGCATTACTATGCACCGAGGTACGAGAATCTGGGCCATACTAATCATAAAATGAATATACTGCTAGTAACAGGAGTCTGTAGGTGCCAATTAATAATGGTGCCAATAATGGGGCCCAGGAGTCCAAACACCCAGGGACTCTATTATATATAAGAACTCATTGACTCCACTACTGACACACTACTGGTACTGTATATTACTGTGATGGTTGGTCTTACTGGCCAGTGATGAAATGTAGGAGGAGGGGAACCAACTTTCCTCTTCAGATGTGAAGTTGTTATTTGAATCATGGAACACACTAGGTTTTGAGGCTCTAAAGGCCCATTAGAACATTGCTGCTTTTTTGCTTGCACCCAGGGGTGGCTGTGACCAAGGCTGTATCTTGGCCTAGGCCAACAAGGCCCAGGCCAAGGGCAGCACTTTGCAGGGGGGGCAACATGAAAAGAGTCCTCGCCAGCTTGCGCTACACTTTTAGTGCAGAGCCATTCTTATGAGGTGGACTGGTCCACAAGACAAATCGGTCTGGTGCCCCCCCAATAAAGCGGACACACTGCTGCCGGTATTATAGGGAGGGTGCAGACACAAGGGACACTAAAGTGGTCACCTATACCTAGCAGGTAGGTAGTAGGACTCTCCTGCAATCCTTTGCTTGTGTCAGTTGTACATATTAAGGAATCTTAGTTTTAATTATGTTGATTGCTGATGAGAAAAATAAACAGATGAATTTATTTGTTCCTGCCCCCAATCCTTCCTTTGCTCATTGCCTGGACCACATACCTTCATCACTGTGCTACATGTTTTCTGCTGCATCACTGACATGGTTCTATCCTCTTAGTCCTCCCTAAATTTTGCAGAAATTTGTGCTTAAAGTAGAACTATAGGCAACACGAGTAAGGGATGGTTACAACCCCTATTAAAACATTTTTGCCATCCGTTCATTTCTCTTTATTTCCTGCCCCATAGCCAAACAACAAGTGAGAGGAAATCTCTGCAGATTAAGGGAATTCCCCCCCCCCCCAAAGCCCTCAGAACTAGTGTCCCCACCGTAAAATTTCAGGGCAGGTCTTAAACAGGAAGGGGTGTGACCTTAACAGGAAGGGGTGGATCATATGTAAATTAGGAGTTGCACGAGTTTAGTCAGGCCTAGGGCAGCAAAAAACCTAAATACACCACTGACTGTGACTGTTTCCAAATGGCAACTAACTTTATAACCACTACAGGACCACCTGTAGTGGACAATAAATTGTCATTGGACAAAGGTGTGCCTGTAAAAATATAAAAAATGTTAACCACACAGCTGCTTTAAATTCAGCAGTCTTTGAGTTGGTTACACAAACTGGCACTTTACAGTCTTTTTGCATTCCAGGTAATTTAAAACAGATTTTGAAAGACAGATGCTGAACTATATCTTGCAGTAAGATGTAAATAGCCTCTGCATAGCAGAAGTTTCACTCATCACAACAAAAGAGGCCAATGTCTCTTGTATTGGAACACATTATTTTTCCAGCCTCTTTTTTACCATTATTCAGCAGATTTTTAAAGGGGTTATAAAGGATTTTTTCCCCTAAATAGCTTCCTTTACCTCAGTGCAGTCCTCCTTCACTTACCTCATCCTTCAATTTTGCTTTTAAATGTCCTTATTTTTTCTGAGAAATCCTCACTTCCTGTTATTCTGTCTGTAACTCCACACAGTAATGCAAGGCTTTCTTCCTGGTGTGGAGAAAGCCTCTTGAGGGGGGGAGGGGGCGAGCAGGCAAGTCAGGACACTCTCTACTTTGCAGATAGAGAAAGGAGCTGTGTGTTAGTGGGCATCCTGACACTCCTGCTTGCCCCCTCCCCCCACAAGAGGCTTTCTACACACCAGGAAGAAAGCCTCGCATTACGGTGGTGAGTTACAGACAGAAGAACAGGAAGTGAGCATTTCTCAAAAGAAATAAGGACATTTAAAAGCAAAATTGAAGGATGAGGTAAGTGAAGAAGGACTGCACTAAGGTAAAGGAAGCTATTTAGGGGAAAAAATCAATTCCTTTACAACCCCTTTAAGTATGCCCAGCCAGTTTTTCTCTCTGTCCTCCCTCTTTTACTCTCTACTTTCTTCTTCTCTGTCACCCATAACTTGGCCCTGCAGGATGTTCTCGATCTTTGCCCAGGAAGCTGACATTTCACTCAACCTAGCTGTTTTTTGCTTTATGAGCCTCTGCTTTCTGCTCAGCCACTTATGCACTCTACTCAAGTATTCTTTCCTGTTATTTACTCGCTGAATGGTATCCTTTTGTCATTCACTATCTACTGAGCTATGAAACCCAGAAACCATGTTTTAGATCCCTCTTAGATCTTGTAGTAGCCAGGGCCTCCACTTCCAAGAATTTAGCCCTGGCATCTGTTAGGCCAGTGATGGCGAACCTTTTTGAGCCAGAGTGCCCAAACTGCAACACAAAACTATATTTTTTTTCAAAGTGCCAACACTGCAGTTAAACCTGAATACCGAGGTTTTGGTTTAGAAAAAACAACTCGTACACTTGTCCAAACTAATTAAGAGCTGGTTCACACTGGGGCAGCACGACTTAGGGGGCGACTCGGCAAGTTGTCCTGAAGACGACTTCAGAGGCGACTTGCAAAATGACTTCTGTATAGAAGTCAATGCAAGTCGCCCAGAGTAGCCCCCAAAGTCGTACAAGAACCTTTTTCTAAGTCGGAGCGACTTGCGTCACTCCTATTAGAACGTTACTGGTGAATAGAATGGGACGCGACTTGTCAGGCGGCTGATTCGCCTGACGAGTCGCCCCAGTGTGAACCGGCACTAGCAGCTTTTGTTTTAAAAGAAAAACACAATAACAGAGCTTTCTATTAAACATTTTTTTCTTATTGAAAAAAAATCCCAACAACTGTACTCGTGCATGTATTTTTGGTTAAGGATACATTTGCTGATTGCTGGTAAGGATGTCTTTGTTGATCGCTGGTAAGGATGCCTTTGCTGATTGCTGGTAAAGATGGCTTTGCTGAGCATTTTCAAGGATGGCTTTGCTGCGCATTTTCAAAGATGGCTTTGCTGGGCATTTTCAAAGATGCCTTGGCTGGGCATTGGTAAAGATGCATTGGCTGGGCATTGGTAAAGATGCCTTGGCTGGGCATTGGTAAAGATGCCATTGCTGGGCATTATTAAAGATGCCATTGCTGGGTATTTTTAAAGATGCCTTGGCTGGGCATTGGTAAAGATGCCTTGGCTGGGCATTGGTAAAGATGCCTTGGCTGGGCATTATTAAAGATGCCTTGGCTGGGCATTATTAAAGATGCCATTGCTGGGCATTTTTAAAGATGCCTTGGCTGGGCATTGGTAAAGATGCCTTGGCTGGGCATTGGTAAAGATGCCTTGGCTGGGCATTTTTAAAGATGCCATTGCTGGGCATTTTAAAAGATGCCTTGGCTGGGCATTGGAAAAGATGCCTTAGCTGAGCATTTTTAAAGAGGTCATTGCTGGGCATTTTTAAAGATGCCTTGGCTGGGCATTGGTAAAGATGCATTGGCTGGGCATTGGTAAAGATGCATTGGCTGGGCATTGGTAAAGATGCCTTGGCTGGGCATTGGTAAAGATGCCATTGCTGGGCATTATTAAAGATGCCATTGCTGGGTATTTTTAAAGATGCCTTGGCTGGGCATTGGTAAAGATGCCTTGGCTGGGCATTGGTAAAGATGCCTTGGCTGGGCATTATTAAAGATGCCTTGGCTGGGCATTATTAAAGATGCCATTGCTGGGCATTTTTAAAGATGCCTTGGCTGGGCATTGGTAAAGATGCCTTGGCTGGGCATTTTTAAAGATGCCATTGCTGGGCATTTTAAAAGATGCCTTGGCTGGGCATTGGAAAAGATGCCTTAGCTGAGCATTTTTAAAGAGGTCATTGCTGGGCATTTTTAAAGATGCCTTGGCTGGGCATTTTTAATGAAGCCTTGGTTGGGCATTTTTAAAGATGCCTTGGCTGGGCATTGGTAAAGATGCATTGGCTGGGCATTGGTAAAGATGCCTTGGCTGGTCATTATTAAAGATACAACTTGTGTGTTGGACAGCAAACACTGCATTAGGTAAAAGTTGACATTTGGTATGCTTTTGCACAATTAATGTGATTTTTGCTGTTGTATGCATGCTGATAACTTGTCAAACCTTGGCTCATACTCCGTTAGTTTGAGAGCAACACATACAGCACTCAATTCATCTGTTAGTCTATTTCTGGCATCACATTTGATATAATTCAATGCTGAAAACAGCTGCTCACAAGCATACGATGACCCAAACAAAGTAAGGAAAGCAATCCCAAGTGTTTTCATTGCCTTAAAATTATATGGCAGAGAATTCCACACTTTAACCACTTCCATACAGGGCAAAAAAAAAATTTTTGTTTCAGTTACAAAACATTGTAAATAAGTACGTTTTCTTCTTCACTGATGGGCACTGATGGTACTGCACTGACGGGCACTGATAAGGTGGCACTGATGGGCACCTATGAGGTGGCACTGATGGGGTGGCATTGATGTGCACCGATGATGGGCACTAATATACACCACTGATAGGCGGCACGGATGGGCACTGATAGGCGACATAAATGGGCACGGATAGGTGACGCGGATGGGCACGGATAGGCGTAATGGATGGCCATTGATAGGCGGCATGGATGAGCACTGATAGGCGGCATGGATGGGCACTGATAGGTGGCATGGATGGGCATGGATGGGCACTGATAGGTGGCACTGATGGGTGGCACTAATGTACTGTAATGTGTTGTACTAATGGATGCCAATCAGTGCCAAACAATAATGCCTGCCAATCAGTGATGCCCATTGTGGGCACTGATTGACATCCATTGTGGGCACTGATTGGCATCCATTATTAATTTTTCGATTGTCATCCCTGGTGGCCTAGGGTGGCATACCTGTGGTGGGCATCCCTGGTGGTCTAGTGGCATCCCTGGTGGTCCAGTGTGGGCATCTTCAGGGGGGGCTGCGCTGATAATCGGGGGCGCGCATCGGCTCAATATCCTGAAGGCGTCATATGACGTCCAGTTAGGATATTGAAACCACTTTGCCGCCGTAATTTTGCTATATGGCGGCCGCCAAGTGGTCAAGTATTTCATTTTCAGAACTAGCAACTGTGCTGTCCTTTGTCATCCCTTCACACTCCATTTTCTCAAGTGTGGCACGCAGGTCAGAGAATTTATTTTTCCAGATAGAGCTTTCTTGAAATTCCAGTAGCTCCATTTCTAAATTTCCTAAATCTAACCAGTGTAAGCAGGAAAGATCAAGTTCTTCACATATGGCTTTATCTGGAGAAGTAAGACAATTCAGGGTTGTTTCCATCTTACGGAACTGTACAAATCTGTTACTAAAATTCTCCTTTGCAACTGCTATAATGCTAGAAAATTCCTTGTAGATTTCATGATGGTTTGGATTGTCTGTAAATGTTGTAGAATTTTCCAAATGCATTTTTAGATTGGCAAAATATTTCAGATGCTCACTTTCAAGGTCTCTTTCAAAAAACTGCAGTTTTCTCTCAAATGCTCTGATATCACAAAACATCCTTTCTGCTGTTTTCCCTAAACCTTGCAGTTTTTTGTTCAGGACATTGAAGTGTATTGTAAAATCAGTAAAAAACATGAGGTTGGTGAGCCAGGTCATATCAGTGAGCAGGGATGGACTGGCCATTGGGACTACAGGGAGTTTCCCGGTGGGCCGATGGCTCAGTGGGCCGGCTTCATTGACAGCGGACCGCTGCCCTCATCCGCTCCTCTGTCTCTCCCTTCCCGCAGCACTCACCTCCTCTACCTCCCCGCAGCGCTCTCCTGGGGGGAACAGAGAAGCAGGGGGAGGACCAGAGGAGCAGGGGGGGGGCGACAGAGGAGCATGGGGGAGGGGACAGACGGCTGACTCAACAGCTATGGCCTGGGGCTTTCTCACTTCTGCCTAATCTTGTCCCATAAGGGGGGGTACCGAACTGATTATTTTCCCCAGGTGAAATAATGTCTAGCTTCCCCACTGGTACTGCCTATAAAAGTACCTGCCGTTCTACTCTAATAAAGTAGAATGGCTAGTGGCTAGTGAAGGGGGAGAGGGGGCTTGGGTGGCCGGGGGGGGGGGTGCGGGAGTTGTCCCGCCGCCATGGGAGAGACCTGTCAAAGTGGGCCTGTCTGGATGAAGTCCAGGGCCAAATTTTTGTCCCAGTCCAGCCCTGTCAGTGAGCTGTGGATATTCCTGCCCCTTTTCATTCATAAACAGCCTAATTTCATCCAAGCAGGCTACAAATCTCTCCAAGACCCATCTTCTGCTTAGCCACCGTACATTATTGTACATAAGTAAAGTATTATACTGTGCCTGTACCTCATCAAGAAGTGCTTGAAACTGTCGAAAAATAGGAGCACGAGCCATGATGTAATTCGCCATTTTTGTGACATCCTTGAGGATATCGTCTAATATTTTGCTGCTTTCCTTGGCACAAAGAGCTTCTTGATGTATAATACAATGAAATTAACCAATTGACCCCTGGGCACGTAAACCCACTTAATAACCAGACCAATTTTCAGTTTTCGGTGCTCTCACAATTTGAATGACAATTACTCAGTCATACAACATTGCACCCAAATGAAATTTTCGTCCTTTTTTTCACATAAATAGAGCTTTCTTTTGGTGGTATTTAATCACCGTTGGGTTTTTTATTTTTTGCGCTATAAGAGAAGAATACTGAAAATTCTGTAAAAAAAAATAATTTTTCTTTGTTTCTGTTATAAAATTTGGCAAATTTAGTATTTTTTCTTCATTCTTTTGCATAAATGTGAAAGATGAAGTTACGCCGAGTAAATAGATACCCAACATGTCACCCTTCAAAATTGCACACGCTCGTGGAATGGCGCCAAACTTTGCTACTTAAAAATCCCCATAGACGACGTTGCAGGGTATTGTGGGGTATTGCGGAGTATTGTGGGGTATTGCGGAGTATTGTGGGGTATTGCGGAGTATTGTGGGGTATTGCGGAGTATTGTGGGGTATTGCAGGGTATTGCGGGGTATTGCGGAGTATTGTGGGGTATTGCGGGGTATTGTGGGGTATTGCGGAGTATTGCGGGGTATTGCGGGGTATTGCGGAGTATTGCGGAGTATTGTGGGGCATTGCGGAGTATTGCGGGGCATTGCGGAGTATTGCGGGGCATTGCGGAGTATTGCGGGGCATTGCGGAGTATTGCGGGGTATTGCAGAGTATGGGGGCATTGCAGAGTATTTTGGGGCATTGCAGAGTATGGGGGCATTGCAGATTATGGGGGCATTGCAGAGTATGGGGGCATTGCAGAGTATGGGGGCATTGCAGAGTATTGCACAGGGAGGGATGGATGGCTGGATCTGTGACTGCATGTGTCACAGATCCAGCCCACAGCAGCAGCTGCTGCTGCTTCCGCTCTCTCCCCTCTCCTCTCTCACACTGTACCGTTCGGTACAGAGAGGAGAGGGAGGAACCGGCGTCATCACATGACGCCGGTTTGTTTACTAGTGATCGCTCCGTCATTGGACGGAGCGATCACGTGGTAAACCGCCGTGAGATTCCCGTGTGCATGCCCCACAGGGCGCGCGGGAGCGCGATTCTGGGAGGACGTACATTGACGCCCTCCCAGAGTTAAGCAACCGCCTTGTAGACGTATTTCGTCTATAGGGCGGTTGTTAAGTGGTTAAATGACTGGATGCTTTGCTTCTTTGACAAAAAACTGTATGAAACCAGATGTTACCCCCACCATGGAAGGTGCTCCGTCACTAATAACTGAAACCACTTTGTCTGGCCTTATGTCTTGTGACAAAAAAGCCTCAATCACAGCATTGTAGATATCTATCCCTTGTGTTCTTCCAGGCAAAGACAACAGTTTCATGAGCTCCTCTCTCATGGTGTCACCAACAGCATAACGCAAAATTACTGCTAGCCTTGCATGATTATTTATATCTGTGCCTTCATCCAAGCACATGGAGTAACAGGCTGCCTTTTGTAAGTCAGTGGTGAGCCGCTGACTAACATCACTTGCCATACGCAGGATTCTATCTTTAACAGTATTTCTGCTAAGTGGCATTTCAGAGATTCGTTGCTTAACCACTTAACCCCGGACCATATTGCTGCCCAAAGACCAGAGCACTTTTTGCGATTCTGGACTGTGTCGCTTTAACTGACAATTGCGCGGTCGTGCGACGTGGCTCCCAAACAAAATTGGCTTCCTTTTTTTCCCATAAATAGAGCTTTCTTTTGGTGGTATTTGATCACCTCTGCGGTTTTTATTTTTTGCGCTATAAACAAAAATAGAGCGACAATTTTGAAAAAAAATAATATTTTTTACTTTTTGCTGTAAAAAATTTATAAAAAAACGTTTTTTTCCTCAGTTTAGGCCGATACGTATTCTTCTACATATTTTTTGTAAAAAAAATCACAATAAGCGTTTATTGATTGGTTTGCGCAAAAGTTATAGCGTTTACAAAATAGGGGGTATTTTTATGGCATTTTTATTAATATTTTTTTTTTTACTAGTAATGGCGGCGATCAGCGATTTTTTTTTCGGTACTGCGACATTATGGCGGACACTTCGGACACTTTTGACACATTTTTGGGACCATTGGCATTTTTATAGCGATCAGTGTTCATTCTTAGAATCAGTTACGCATAGATATCTATTAGATCCGACAGGCGTAAGTCTTTTACGCTGTCGGATCTAAACTGCATTTTTTTTTTACCGCTAGGTGGCGCTTCCGTCGAATTCCGTGTCGAGTATGCAAATTAGCTAGATACGCGAATTCTCGAACGTACGCGCGGCCGACGCAGTAAAGTTACGACGTTTACATTAGGCTTTTACCGGCGTATAGTTGCCCCTGCTATATGAGGTGCAGCCAATGTTAAGTATGGCCATCGTTCCCGCGTTGAAATTTGAAAAAGTTACGTCGTTTGCGTAAGTTGTCCGTGAATGGGGCTGGACGTCATTTATGTTCACGTCGAAACCAATGACGTCCTTGCGGCGTACTTTGGAGCAATGCACACTGGGAAATTGCACGGACGGCGCATGCGCAGTTCCGCAAAAACGTCAATCACGTCGGGTCACAGTAGTTTTACATAAAACACGCCCCCCTGATCCAAATTTGAATTAGGCGGGCTTACACCGGCCGATTTACGCTATGCCGCCGCAACTTACGGAGCAAGTGCTTTGAGAATACAGCACTTGCCCGTGTAAGTTGCGGAGGCGTAACGTAAATCAGATAGGTTACGCCTGCCCAAAATTGCGCGGAGATACGAGAATCTGGCCCCAAGTACTTTGAGAATACAGCACTTGCCCGTGTAAGTTGCGGAGGCGTAACGTAAATCAGATACGTTACGCCTGCCCAAAATTGCACGGAGATACGAGAATCTGGCCCTTCCTTTCTACAATTACAAATGTTGTCATGTGAACGTGTAACATGCAGCACAGCGCTGTAATTGCTCCTGGCAAGATTGGATGAATCTATAGTAGCATATGCCTAACCTGGCATACATATAGATATATGTTGCCCTTTGACAACTTGCCCATAGCCTTCTTTGAGAACCACCACTGTAGGTGAAAATAACGAGAGTTACAATGTAGATAGAACAAAAGCAGATGGGGAATTTTAATTATCCTGGAAATGGTTTCAAGTCATATTCAAGGTGGACGATCTCTTTGAATATGCTTGAATGCAAGGCTGATGAGGAACAACCATTATTCGATAGGATAAACTAGTGGTCGTCTTTTTTTTTTTTATCATAAATTTGTCCTCTTCCAAGTCATACAATAGGATCGGTAGGGCAGTTCTGGAAATGCCATGAGCACATTTTAGATATTTCAGACTATGCTAATTATCCTGTTTTTCACACATCAAGCATTGAATTTGTTAAATGATTTGATGTTTATATCTATAGATTTGTATTGGACTTTTACAAGCAAAAAAAAAAGGATTTAGTGAGCAAATCCTGAATTATTAATTTGAGCTTAAACAGCAGTCCCAAACAAATTAGTGTTGTATTTTTTCATGATCAAAATACATTTGATTAAAAAGTTAGTAGGAATCAAAACAATCAATTTACAGATTAGTGCCCAGCATGAGCCTTTTTAATGAGCCCATAAACATTAAAGCTGAACGCTATCCTCACATTGAGGCTGGGTTCACACCATCGCCGCATGCGGCTCCCAGCAGGGGTCCGGTGCATCCTGGTTCACCGTTTCAGGTAAGATTTCATCTCAAATTTTTGGCTAAATTCGGACCTGAAATGGACCAAAAGACACACGGGGCTCCTGTGCAAATTTTCACCGGAGACGCAGCGGAGATATGTGAACCGGCTCAATAGAGAGTGGGTCAAAATCTCCTGTTGTTGCAAATTCCCAGCATCCAATTCTCAGTGGTGTAAACCCAGCCTCAGTCTTGCACATGCTTCTCTCTTGTGCTGAAATTGCATACACTGATTTTATTGCACACTATGGGCCAAATTCCCAAAAACGTAGCCTAACTTAACTTTCAGCAGTTAAGTTACACAGGCGTTAAATTTCTACCTAAGTGCCCGATCTTCAAAGCACTTACCTAGAAATTACACGCCGTGTAACTTAAGTGCCTCCGTCGCAAGGCGGTCCTCCTCTCCGGGGGGGGGATTACAATTTAAATGAGGCGCCGGCCGTACTGCGCATGCGTGTGACGTAATTTTCCCGACGTGCAGCGCGCGAACGTAATTTACGCCGGGCTTTGTGGATTGCGACGGGACAATAAAGTTGCGACGGGTGAAAAAAAAAATTGACAGCGTCGCTCGGCATGCATTCCTGAGAGGGAAAACTCCATGCCAATTTTCAAATAAAAAAACGGCATGGGTTCCCCCCCAGGAGCATACCAGGCCCTTAGGTCTGGTATGGGTTGTAAGGAGACCCCCCCTACGCCGAAAATTCGACGTAGGGGGTCCCCCTACAATTCATACCAGACCCGTATCCAAAGCACGCTACCCGGCCGGCCAGGAATGGGAGTGGGGACGAGCGAGCCCCCCCCCCCCCCTCCTGAGCCGTACCAGGCCGCATGCCCTCAACATGGGGGGGTTGGGTGCTCTGGGGCAGGGGGGCGCACTGCGGGCCCCCCTACCCCAGAGCACCCTGTCCCCATGTTGATGAGGACAGGACCTCTTCCCGACAACCCTGGCCGTTGGTTGTCGGGGTCTGCGGGCGGGGGCTTATCGGAATCTGGGAGTCCCCTCAAATAAGGGTGCCCCCAGATACCGGCCCCCCACCCTAAGTGAATGGATATGGGGTACATCGTACCCCTACCCATTCACCTGGAGGCAAAGTGATAGTTATTAAACACACAACACAAGGGTTTTTAAAATCATTTATTAGTCTGCTCCGGAGGCCCCCCTGTCTTCTTTAGCTCTAATACCAGGGGGGGCTTCTTCTTCCGCTCTCCGGGGGTCTTCTCCGCTCTCTGGGGGGGCTTCTTCTTCCACTCTCCAGGGGGGGTCTTCTCCGCTCTCCGGGGGTCTTCTTCTATCTTCCCCTTATTTGAGGGGACTCCCAGATTCCGATAAGCCCCCGCCCGCAGACCCCGACAACCAAAGGCCAGGGTTGTCGGGAAGAGGTCCTGTCCTCATCAACATGGGGACAGGGTGCTCTGGGGTGGGGGGGCCCGCAGTGCGCCCCCCTGCCCCAGAGCACCCAACCCCCCCATGTTGAGGGCATGCGGCCTGGTACGGCTCAGGAGGGGGGGCGCTCGCTCGTCCCCACTCCCATTCCTGGCCGGCCGGGTAGCGTGCTTTGGATACGGGTCTGGTATGGATTGTAGGGGGACCCCCTACGTCGAATTTTCGGCGTAGGGGGGGGTCTCCTTACAACCCATACCAGACCTAAGGGCCTGGTATGCTCCTGGGGGGGAACCCATGCCGGTTTTGATTTTACAAATTGCCGTGGAGTTCTCCCTCAGGAATGCATACCAAATGCCGTCGCTTGAATGTGCTTTTACATGGTGTTACTAACTTTCCACATTGTAAAAGCAGACCTAGTTTTGCGCAAGCAAATCGGAACTTACGCAGAAATCACAATGCTTAAAAGCTTTGTGGATCTGCTTAAGTCCTCATTTGCATACGCAAAGCGGCATTTCAATGAGAAATGCCCCCAGCGGCGGATGCGGTACTGCATCCTAAGATCTGACAGTGTAAGTGTCTTACAGATGTCAGATCTTCTGCCTAACTTTGGAAAAAGCCTTTTGAGGATCGTTTCCAAAGTTAGGCACAGAGATACGCAGGCTGAACAGCAGTTCCGCCTGCGTATCTCTTTTGAGAATTTGGCCCTATGAGCTTCTCACAATGTGCATTATAAGCTGAAGAACCAGCCTCATATTCTGACTGGAAGACTTGCAGCTTAAAGGAGTTGTGAAGCAGAAGTTTTTTTTTTTATCTTAATACATTCTATCAGTGGCATCGGACATTTTGAGATTTGCATAACTCCTTCCAAGGACCAACCCAATGGATGCATCAGGGCTGAGTACTTCTGAGAGGAGTACTGATGCAGGGTGCTGTGATAATTTTAGAAAGCTATGTACAAAACCCTGCTGGTCCATCCCACCAGTCATGATACATAGAGAAGCACAGAAACCTAGGCCCAGATTCTCAAAGGGCTTACGACGGCGCAACGCAATGTGCGCCGTCGTAAGTCCTAATCTGGGCCGTCGAATCTATGCGACTGATTCTTAGAATCATTTACGCATAGATAACCATTAGATCCGACAGGCGTAAGGCTCTTACGCTGTCGGATCTTAAATGCAATTTTTTTTTTCGCCGCTAGGTGTCGCCTCCGTCGTTTTCCCGGTCGAGTATGCAAATTAGCAAAATACGCGAATTCCCGAACGTACGCGCGGTCGACGCAGTGAAGTTACGACGTTTACGTTAGATTTGCGACGCGTAAAGTTGCCCCTGCTATATGAGGGGCAACCAATGTTAAGTATTGCCGTCGTTCCCGCATCGAAATTTAAAAATTCACGTCGTTTGCGTAAGTCGTCTGTGAATGGGGCTGGACGCCATTTACGTTCACGTCGAAACCAATGACGTCCTTGTGACGTCATTTAGCGCAATGCACGTCGGGAAATTTTAGGGACGGCGCATTAGCAGTACGTTCGGCGCGGGAACGCGCCTAATTTAAATGATCCACGCCCCCTACCCGGATCATTTGAATTAGGCGGGCTTGCGCTGGGGGATTTACGCTATGCCGCCGCTACTTTACAGGCAAGTTCTTTGTGAATAAAGCACTTGCCTGTAAAACTTACGTTGCCTGTAAAATGACGCCGCCACAGTTTTACGCCCAGATACGAGAATCTGGGCCCTAGTGTCCAAAAATAAGGTATGTAATGAAAATGTAAAGGTCTTATTTAAAATTGTCATTAGCATGTTGATAAGAAGGAAAAAGGGAACCAGGTATTCACAAAATTAAGTCATATTAAACCTTAACTTTAAGGGAGAATTCCAGGTATTTGTTACATAATTACATGGGTCCAGCTTGGACCAATGTAAGAATATACTGTGTGTGCCATACCTTTGAGATCCTTGTGGTAGCTGGAAAGGCAATGCAAAGCACTGCTACTACAGTAATCTCCTCTAGCTTCTGTGTGCCATGCCAAGTGACTTCCCTGCTGCATTGTGAACACAGCAAGCTGCTGACTTTGGGGTTCTCCCACTTCCCCAAAGGGAAAGCCCTTGCATAAGATTCACCTGCACTTCAAATCTTGGCTCATGGTTTTATTCTCCACCCGTGAAAAAGGCTCTCAATTCACTGCAAAGCAGGCTCGCTCCATTAAAGGAGTAGCCACATTGCCCAAACTCCGTTTCAGTTTCACATGATGGTGGTTGTCCCTTCTGCTTTCCAATGCCAGACTCCTCTTTTGTAACACAGCACATATTTAATTACCATGCCCACGCCAAAATGGCCACCAAAATGTTGTGAGAGATTGGTGTCCAATTGCATCACAGATTTCACCTAGGATAGGGCCTAGAGCTCACAGCAGGCGAGAGGACACATTGGTCCTAAGCTAGGTTCTCCATAGTAAAGTTCCTACACAGATGCATTGGCCCAGATACGCCGTCGTAAGTTCAAATGGCTGCCGTCGTATCTATGCGCCTGATTCATAGAATCAGTTAAGCATAGATTTGGCCAAGATACGAGCAGCGTAAGTCTCCTACGCCGTCGTATCTTGGGGTGCATATTTATGCTGGCCGTTAGGTGGCGCTTCCGTTGATTTCCACGTCGAATATGTAAATGAGCAAGATACACCGATTCACGAACGTACGTACGCCCGTCGCAATTAGTTACGCCATTTACATACGCCGGCGTAAAGTTAAAGCTGGTCTCTAGGTGGCACAGCCCATGCAAGGTATGGACGTCGGAACAAGCATATTTTTTTACGTTGTTTACGTAAGTTGTATGCGAATAGGGCTGTGCGTAAGTTACGTTCACGTCGTAGGCAGTGTTCGACGTATTTTAGGCATTCTATGCGACGCATGCGCACTGGGATACGTTCACGGACGGCGCATGCGCCGTTCATTTGAAGCGTCATTTACGTGGGGTCATGTTTAATTTACATAAAACACGCCCACCTTTTCATCATTTGAATTACACTCGCTTACGCCGGCACATTTACGCTACGCCGCCGTAACTTAGGACGCAAGTGCTTTGTGAATACTGCACTTGCCTCTCTAAGTTGCGGCGGCGTAGTGTAAATACGATACGCTACGCCCGCTCAATGTAACGCCGCCCTACGTGAATCTGGGCCATTGTGTATATGTGAGGACACCCGGAAGCATTGTAGAATAATTATGACAAGGAAATACACCAGGGTCCCAACACCTTTCTACATGTTTATATAAGGTCCCTTTGTTCTCCATCTTCAGAGAAAATAAGCAGTGCAACTAACTGTACTAACATAAAAGTTCATCTTATGTCTGTAAATACCTTTACAGAAAAAAAATAGATGGCTAGTGACTTGGATTTGGGAAAATGAGCTGTTGTTTTAGCAGTATTGAAGTACAATTGTTTGATACACTAACTCAAGTGTATCCAGAAATAATGGAATAATAAATTGCCAGCTGGCTATCAGTTCTGACACATCCGAAGCATAAAAACCCATAACTTGGATCACATTATTTTCTCAGTGTCAAACTGTCAGTTACTAGTTCCTGGATAACATATAGGTTTGTCGGAAGCTAGATTCCGAGCAAGGGAATCGGAGTTTAACAGCCAAGAATGTGATTATACGTAAGCCTCACCAACGCTATCTTTACAAGGCCACCGGATTTTATATATTAAGTTGTGTCTGATCTGAAAATAGCAGTGGTAACCCTGGTGTTCTGCCATAACACTTCCCTTGCCTTCACATTCCCATCACGTGGCTGGGATAAAATGCACCACTGTAAGCAAAGTAATGGGAGCTGACAGCTAAAATTTAAAGGAAAGCATGCTTATTTTCAGATCAGTTCATTCAGCAGTTAGTCAGCTGGAAATGTATGTGCTGTTAGTAGAGAGAAAGACAAGCATTACAGCAGAGCAGAAGCACAGTGTGTTCTATCCTTAGCTGGCACTTCAAGTTAACCTCTTCAGTGATAGATATGAAGTCATCAGTGATACAGCAATTAGGATGAAAAATACTTGATGGCATTTAGCTTGATTAAATACATTAATAACCATAACCATATACTTTGGGGTTGATTTACTAAGCATGCTCGTTTTTCAAAGCAGGATTTCTCAGCCAAGGTTCCTCCAGAGGTTTATAGGGGTTCCTAGAGCTGTGAGCAATGACAAATTGTTTTCCCACCTACAATGGCTGCAAATGTGAAGAGGCAATTCCCACTGACATTCAGTGTAAGCCAGATAATTCACATCTACACTAATCCCCAGTGACATGGGGCTTTTTCCATTGACCCCAAATGTAAGGCCCCATACACACGACCGAGTTTCTCGGCAGAATTCCTCCAGAAACTCGATCGGAGCTGAATTCTGCCGAGAAACCAGGTCATGTGTACACTTTTGGCCGAGGAAACCGACGAGGATCTCGTCGGGCCAAATAGAGAACATGTTCTCTATTTCCTCGTTAGTCAATGAGGAAACTTGGCTCGCCGAGATCCTCGGCGGCTTCACAAGGAACTCGACGAGCAAAACGATGTGTTTTGCTCGTCGAGTTTCTCGGACGTGTGTACGGGGCCTAAAGGAGCTTGTCTCCACTGACCACCATTGTAGGGAACATTTCTCCACTCACCACCAAGGTGTGTGTGTGGAGGGAGTATTCTTCCCAATGACTATCAAGGCAAGATGCATTCCGTTCACTGAACACCAATGTAAAGGATCATGTCTCCACTGACCACCAATGTAAGGGAGCTTTCCTCCTCTGACTACCAATAGACACTTTTTCTCTGGTGATTAGGGTAAGGCAACACTATAATTTTCACAGTCTGTGACTCTTTTCTTGTCATTGTTATTGTTGTTATTTATTTTCCTGGTTATTAGTGTTGTATGGTGTAGGGTATTGTAAAAAAAATAGTAATATCTAGGTATGTCGTATTCTTTATTTGTTTATTTGAAGGTAGTTTAACCTCCCTGGCGGTATTATTCTTTCAGAAAAAACATGCTGAAAGCGGTACCATTATTTGCAAGGAAATTTGGCGTTTTATATTGTAGGCCTGTAATTTTTAGAAATAACTCACTTAAATCTGACCAAACAAGATTCTAATAGGCATCCCGAGTATGACATTTTTTTAAAAACAAAATTATAAATTATAATATAATAAATAACTATAAATAATTATAACAAATAATAATATAATTATAATAAAAATTATTCAATAATGTAATCAAATCAAAATCACTGAAATTTGCTCAGTTGCAGAATTGTCGCTGTCATTATTTTATTTTTTTTATGACGAATTTCCCCACAAATCGCTATCGCACAATTCTGCAAGTGATTATAATTTATTATCGCTGTTTTCTAGCTGATCTAAAACAATTTTTGACATAAAGGGACACTTTTGGTTGCTATGGACAATCTACAGTTTGCAGGGAGAAAAAAAGGTTTTTATTATATAAAATGACATGCAGGACACTGGGCAGACCACTAGGGACAGGGGGGGTGTGTTTTTTTTACATACAGTACTGTAATCTATAAGATTACAGTATACTGTATGTAATGTGTTTGTTTACTTTTTTGAATTTGGCGCCGTTCTACGTCTCCGTGCGTCGTAACGTCGCAGGGAACGGAGATCGGCGGCACAGGAGGACGCTGTGTGAATCGAGCGAGGTCCCGCTCGCTCACACAGCGCGGTGGCATCGCTGGATCCAGGGACAAGGTAAGTAAACACTCCCTGTACATCCAGCGAGGCAAGCCCGAGTCTGACTCGGGGTTACCGATTTTAGCCCAAAAATCTCACCCCGAGTCAGACTCAGTACACCGCTCAGGAGGTTAACAAGACATGTGGCCACTTATTAAAATTAGAACATAATAGGTTTAACCATAAACTACGTAGAGGGTTCTTTACTGTAAGAGCAGCCAGGATGTGGAATTTCCTTCCACAGGCGGTGGTCTCTGCAGGGGGGCATCAATAGTTAAAAAACATTTTTAGATAAGCACCTGAATGGCCACAACATACAGGGATATACAAAGTATATTACAATGTATATTATACTGACATATAATCACACACATTTGATGGACTTGTGTCTTTTTCCAGCCTCACCTACTATGTAACTTTGTAAAAATTCACCAGCTTACTGATCATGCTGATCATACCATCATATTTAGCATGGGTTCCCTCAGTCCCAAAAATTATTTCAAGGGTTCCGCCAGGGTAAAAAATATGAGAAAGACTATTATAAAGTATAATTTAAGTTTGAATAATTAATGTTTACTTCGTTTACTGAATAAGGTGAAGCTGTTTTCCCATCGTCAAATCATATGCAAGCAAAAATCCTGTTGTTATTTCCCTTTGCAAAATTATTTGTTTTTAAAAGTGAACATAGATTCACCTTATTTACTAAGCTAAGTAAACATACACTTTGCAAAATAAAGAATTTATTTGCTAAGGGGACAAGCTCTACTTCTTAAAGTGCTTGTAAAGGAAATAATAAATAAAAAATATGTCATACTTTCCTGCAGCAGCTCCTATCTTCCTCTTCTCAAGTCCCCCGCCGGCACTCTGGGCCCTCCTCCTTGTCAAGTACCCCCGTAGCCAATTGCTTGCTGTGGGGGCACTCATGCATGCTTGCTCCTGAACTGGCTCTCTGCGTCCATAAGACACAGAGAGCGCGGGTCATCCCCACCTCCCACTGTAATTGACAGCAGCAGGAGTCAATGGCTCCCAATTCTGCATCTCAGCCAATCAGGAGGAAGAGACTCGGGAGAGCTTAAGACACATCACTGGATTGAGATCGTACGTAGGTAAGAATTAGGGGGGCTGATGGGGGAGCTGCACATTGAAGTTTTTTTACCGTTCATGCATAGAATGCATTAGGTTAAAAATCCTTCAGCCTTTACAACCACTTTAAATTAATCATTTACAGTGGATCACAATCCCATGACAGTTAACAACCATTTTTTTCTCAGGTTATACATCTCAGATTTATCAGATTTTTTTCTGAGGTTTTACAGCTATAGTGTTACCATCTACTGTGGTCTGAAAAGTTGACTAATATCTGGTTCCTGTAATACTGCTCAGTATGTTTCAGACTTAAACAGAGAGGGCTAGCACTAAGAGGCAATCAGCTTCCCCTGCACTGTATAGTGATATCAGTCTGACACTGGAAGCCTGTAGACAGGAAAAGAGAGCACCGAATCATCAGTTTACTGCTGCTTTTTCATTGATAGTATAGTATGACTCTTAAAGCGGTTCTCCACCCTAAAGTGGAGTCCCGCTGATCGGAACCCTCCCCCCCTCCGGTGTCACATTTGACACCTTTCAGGGGGGAGGGGGGTGCAGATACCTGTCTAAAGACAGGTATTTGCACCCACTTCCGGCCACACGCTACGGGCAAAAGACGGGCATTCCGTCACATCCCGTCTGTCGCCCGTTGTGTGCTGGGAACACTCGGCTCCCAGCACACAGCGTGTGAGCCAATCGGCGGGCGCAGCGCGACTCGCGCATGTGCCGTAGGGAACCGGGCAGTGAAGCCGCAGCGCTTCACTTCCTGGTTCCCTCAGCGTGGATGGCGGGGGGAGCAGCAGAGTGACGAGCGATCGCTCGTGCTCTGCTGCGATCGTCGCTGGACTCCAGGACAGGTAAGTGTCCTCATATTAAAAGTCAGCAGCTGCAGTATTTGTAGCTGCTGGCTTTTAATATTTTGTTCCCATGGCACATCCGCTTTAAGCCAGCCAAAGATGGTTAGAATCTTGGGCTGGTTCAGCAGGGACCGGCTGAGATTTGAACCATCTATGGGAAGGCCAATTATACCCAAGTTGATCCATTGATTGACTTGGATACAACCAGCATGCTGGATTTTTTCTTTAATCATTCAAATTTTTAAGAAAAAGTCATTACAGTATAGTAAACAATAGGAAATATTACAATTGACTTCACGGAAAGTTAGATAATATTATTATAGATTCTTAGATGTATTATCACCACAGTAAATGAAAACAGTGTATAAAAAATAAAGTATAAATATATGACTTTGGCGTAGCCAAGCCTATTAACCAATAAATAAATTTCATATTAACTTGAAATAAAGAAGTTCTGACCCCAAATAAAATAGGACGATGGGAAAGACCACCACTCACCCCCCCCCCCCGACACCCCTAAAGGGAACTCACTGTGACCAAGGAGATGTAAGTGTACCCCCTCCCAGCCCACCTGTCTCCACTAAGAACCGTCAGCGGAGACTTATGGGGAAATATCATCAAAGTCTTCAACTATCTATATAAAGATAATTACATATACTTTTCAAGAGAACAAGAACCTGTTCTCATTTGTAAAAGTTAAATCTAGCAATCCAATCTTGGTACATATAGCTAGAATCAGAACCTGTAAGTCCAATATAATATATATCGAAATTATACTATACTTACCGTATATCTAATAAAAAGAAATTTCATAATAAGAAAGAAAAAAATATATATATAAAGAGGAAAAAGAGAAAAGAAAGATAAAAACATAAAAAGGGGAAGAAGGGAGAAAGTATAGAAAGCCCACCTGCCAAATATACTTCCTAAAGATCAGCGATTAGTATTGCTGCCCACACTAGGAACCAATGAAATTCCCAGAAACCGAGCCCAAAGTTCCCACACGGCTTCAAATTGTGAGGTCTTGTCCAATAAAGAACTGACCATTTTTTCCTGTTCCATAATCCAAGAAACTTTTTTTTCATAGACAGGATAGATACCGATGGTGCCTTCCATGCCTTAGCAATAGTTAGCCTGGCTCCCGTCAAAATAAACAAAATCAATTTACGGGTAGCTTTAGAAATATGTGGTAAAAATCCATTAAGCAAGGCAATCGTTGGTGTTTGATGTATAGTACAGCCTGTAACATTGCGTAAAATATGAAAGACCCTATTCCAGAATACAAGAATTCTGGGACATTCCCACCAAATGTGAATCATAGTACCTAATCACTGACAAGTTCAACCCCTAAAACAAAGAGAAGAAACAGAGGCATACATTACAGCCAATCTCGCTGGAACTAGGTACCATCTTGTAAAGATTTTGATATTAGCTTCTATAAGTGAGGTGTTGTAAAAGCCTGATATTGAGCGAGAGAAGCTGTTATGCCAGTCCTCGACATCCCAGTCGATCAGGAGTTCCTTCTCCCAGGCCAACATGTGAGGCAGTTTCTCATAGTGGGATGCCAGTGACTTGTAGCTTACAGAGATCCCCCCCTTCCACTCCACGGCCTGCCCACACCAAATCTTGTATGTAGTAAAACCTCGAAAGGTAGAACTAGTTTTCCATAGAGAACTTACAAAACGAGAAATTTGATAATATCTCAATATTTCAGTCTGGAGAGGTCTAGTTTTTCCACAAAATATTCAATAGGTAAAGGGCCTGTGGGGGAAAGAAAGTGGCCAATGCGGTACACCCCCTTGTGTAACAGGTGCTCCACGCACCTGTTACTTCCTATAGTGACAGGCGCTTCAGCGCCGTAATGCGTTCCATGCTGGAATGCATACGGCGCTCGGGCGATGATGTCATCGCCCGGCACCGTGATGCCTTCTAGCCTGGAATGCTGAAGTGCTCCGCTATCCACGGCGGTCATTCGAATTGCTGCAATGCACTGCAGCTGCCCATCTGCCTATAAAGGCATTTACCTTCAACAAGAAGGTGTTCTATTATTGTCAGCCATTCCGGCCACGCTACAAAGAGGCAACATTATGGCCAGCTAGCAACAGACATCACTGCATCCAGGCTGCTATCGCTCCCCATGCTGCAACACCGCTCCAGGCAACAATTACCTCTTTAGTGCTATTGCACCTACTACAACACAGCATTGCTGGGAACAACCTTTGAGGCCTTTGCTGAACACCCTACACCACAGATTCCTATCTCCTGCATTGAAGTCTGCAAACGGATAAGTAGCCATTCTATCACTTGTAGTCCTATAAGAAGACCTACTGTTAGTTTTCCATCTAATATGTTTGTGTTACTAAATCTGCCGTGTGGATATCAACATACTATTTTGGAGATACTGCTGTGCTAAGGACTGTTTACTAGGGAGTACCTTAAAGGGTCAGCTTCCCTCAAATGACTAGAGCAATTTTTATCTCATGTATCTAACTACATTTATCTCAGCTATATTGCCTCTCAATGCAACTATTGTTACCTGAGCTATAAGTGCCTCTCAATGCAACTATTGTTACCTGAGCTATATTTGCCACTTATATGCAACTATTAGTTGTCGCTACAACTTCTATATTTACTACGTGTACTCTCAAAGTACCTACGCTATAATTGCTATTCTTATGCAACTATTAGTTGTCACTACAACGCCTATTTACTATGTGCTGACATAAGTGCTACTTGTATATGGGCCTATGCTCTAAAGTTGCGGAACATGTTCGCCTAAAACTTTCTATGCTGAGGGTTGACGTATTCTATACCTTCTCCCTTAGTCGCCTATTGCACAACGCTATGTAATACTCACAATCACTAGCGTATAATTGTGCATTGAAATCTTTTAGTATATAATATAATTTTAAACGCTAAGCTCTGGTCGCATGTTGTAATGCGTCCATCCTTAGTAGCTCAGCGCCTTTCTTTATGTGACAGAGAGATGATGTAGAGATCCCCCAAACTCCTGTTAGTGAGGAGTGACGCCTGGGGCCTAATACTGAATTGTCACATAGAGAAGCGCATTGAAATCCTTGCATCCGCAGTTGTGGTTCACTCCCGTTTCCCTAGAGCTGTTACACCTTGTCACGCCACCATTTCTTCAGCATCTATGCCTTGTAAAAAAAATAGGTTTCTGGAACAAAGGGGTAAAAGGTTGACTTTCAGAGACCAAAGAGGGAAGTTTTCGAAGCGAGTCCCATAATGACTGAGAGAGGGAAGGTGACATGATGGGTGGTCTGTCTTTGGGAGAACACCATAATAAATGTTCTAAAGAAAGCTTGTTTTTCAATCAAAACCCAGTCCAGTTGCTCTGTTTTAAAGTATATAACTGACAATTGTGCCAATCGTGCTGCCTGGTAATACCATAAAAGATTCGGGAGACCTAACCCTCCTTGTTTGGGAAGGTTGAATAGGCAATGGTTAGAGAAGCGTACATCTTTCTTGTTCCATATGAACTTAGTGGCCCAGATTCAGAAAGGACTTACAACGACGTATCTCCAGATACGCCGTCGTAAGTCCAAATGTGCGCCGTCGTATCTATATGCGTATTCTGGAAATCAGATACGCCTGAATTTTGCCAAGATACGACCGACGTAAGTCTCCTACGCCATTGTATCTTGGGTGCATATTTACGCTGGCGTAGATTTACACGTCGAATATGCAAATGAACTAGCTTGTCTTAGAATCAGCTTTAAATGCCATAGCAGGTGTCAATTTCACATTATACAGTGAATGGAACAGAACACCTCTTGTGTTGGAGTCAACCCTGGGTGAAAGAGGTTTGGAAATAATCGAGGTAGGGTGAATTTGAGCAGTCAATACAACAATGAATATAATAAAATAAATAGGGTACAATATAAGAACACAATGGGGGAGATTTAATAAAACTGGAGCACTCAGAATCTGGTGCAGCTGTGCATGGCAGCCAATCAGCTTTTAACTTCAGCTTGTTCAATGGAGCTATGACAATAAAACCTGGAAGCTGATTGGTTTCTACACAGGGCTTCATTAGATTTTGCACTCTCCAGGTTTAGTAAATAACCCCCAATGTCACACTTGTTTTTACCTAGACACATACACTCACTATAATCTAAGAAAACATCAGTATCGGACAGGAAAACTGTTGTCTGCACTGGTGGATCCCAGTCCCAACAACACAGTCGCCAAAAGAGTGAGTGGGGAAAAACACCTCAAGGATAACATATGATGCAGTATCTGAAGAATGGAGAATCCATCTGGCAAAACTGGACAGTTACACAATACAGTGATTTCTGCGTGGTGTGCTTTACATCAAAATCCTTTAAGAACCATGTGAGGTCATCACCATGCTGTGTAGTAGTTGTTCATAGTACTAAAAACAGTAGACTGCATTTACTGTATAACCAGAGCACAGAGTCATTCTTACCCTTGCATTGATAATGCAGCACAATGGGAAAATTTGTCAAGTCCCCCATTGCGCTGCATTCTCAGTTGCTGAAAACACTAAAGTTGCTCTCCAAGAAACCATAGACAACAGTCTATTGCTGCTGTTGTTAGTCAGTTTCAAGGGCATTTTATGTTTTACTGTGGATAACAAAAGTGGTCCTTGCCTTCTTTTACTTGCCTGAATCTCTCCCCTGCACCTGCATTAAATAATTGTCAGAACCTTTAAAAAAAAACACAGATGCAGCACAACTTGCTCTCATATGTTTATTTCTTTAACATATGTTTAAGACTTGTAGCCACTCTGTTTACACTAGTTTAAAAAATGTCAAAGAGGAGCACCAGTGGAGGCAGGCATGCGGCATACTTTCTGGTCCCCCCGCTATGATGTCATGCAGTGGCATGGACCCGGCAGGTGAAACCACAGACTGGAGTGGGGAGTGCTAGCATTCAACACTCCCACAAGTGCCTATCCACATGTTTTTTTATTTTTCTAGCAGCCTTCTTTCTTCAACAGAGTCGAGTTGCTGTGAGCAGCAAGACAGGTAGTTAATAAGTGTTTCCTTTGCAGGGAGATGCTCTTTTTTTATTTTTTTATTTTTTTATTAGAGAGTGTTGCTTTGGTCAGTCTGAATCAGGGTTAACAGAAATCAGAAGCTAAAAAGCAATAGGACAGCTACTTCTTGTGTATTGCAAGATTGAGATTTCATGGATTTCTTCCTCTCATTTATTTTATTTTGCCTAACAACGCAATACTTCTGAGGCTGACCCTAAACAACAGAATGAAGGCAAACAATGCTGATCATTTTGACCATGAGCATTATTGATATGAGACTAGGGGATGGTAAAAAGTGGCACCAGCAATCAGTAGTGCTTATTGCCACAAACTAAGATTTTTCAACCTACTTCCCAGGGAGTTGGCACAATCCCTCACTGGGTATCACAGTAGGTCCTGACACTGCATGGACTTGTGAGAGGATGAGCAGGCCAGGTATCGTTCAGCCTATTGCTCTCTCTGGATGTGACCTGTACAGCTTCAGCCAGCATAAATATGTATGTTCATACAATCATACCCCCCTTCTCAGTGCTTTTTTTATGAGAAACAGATGTTTTCATTCAATATATTAATCTTTGTAAAGAGACACAGGGGTTGATTTACTAAAGGCAAAAAGACTGTGCACTTTACAAAGTGCAATTGCACTCTGCAAGTACAGTTGCTCAAGAGCTTTGTAAATGAGGTAAAGCTTCACTTTGCAAAGAATACTCAATTACAAGCAAGGAAAAATAAATAAAACAGCATTTTTGCTTGCACATGATTGGATGATGGAAGTTAGCAGAGCTTCTGCTCATTTACTGAGATCTGGAGCAACTGCACTTGCGGCGTGCAACCGCACTTTGCAAAATGCACAGTTTATTTGCCTTTAGTAAATCATCCCCAAAGAAACATTTAACACAAGTGTTCAAGCAACGTGTGTTCATTATTTAATCATGTGTAAATCACTGCAATAAAATGCATAGATAAAATTACATATACAGTAGATATAATAAAAATCAACAAACCATATAGTACTATAAAATGCTGGGATTAGACGCCTAAAGGCCCCGTACACACGACCGAGTTTCTCGGCAGAATTCAGCCAGAAACTCGATCGTAGCCGTATTCTGCCGAGAAACCCGGTCGTGTGTACACTTTTGGCCGAGGAAACCGACGAGGAACTTGTCGAGCCAAATAGAGAACATGTTCTCTATTTCCTCGTTAGTCAATGAGGAAACTTGGCTCGCCGAGATCCACGGCGGCTTCACAAGGAACTCGACAAGCAAAATGATGTGTTTTGCCCGTCGAGTTTCTCGGACGTGTGTACGGGGCCTGAATGTCACAATTAAAACCAGTGGTTCTTAATGCCTGTCCTCAAGGCTCACTAGTAATGCATGTCTTCCCCATCACCAGGTTGGAGTATACAGCTGTGGCTAAAAGTTTTGAGAATGACACAAATATACATTTTCACAAAGTCTGCTGCCTCAGTTTTTATGATGCCGGTTTGCATATACTCCAGAATGTTATGAAGAATGATCAGATAAATTGCAATTAATCGTAAAGTCCCTCTTTGCCATGAAAATTAACTGAATCCTATAAAAAAACATTTCCACTGAAGATGTGATGAAGGCTTCAAGGCGCCCAAGAAAGTCCAGCAAGTGCCAGGACCGTCTCCTACAGTTTGAGCAGTGTTGCAAACCGTCCGTATTTTTACAGACAGTTCGTAAAAACATGCACTTTTTTCCCCCGTTCGTAAATGTCCGTGGTTGCGGGAATGTGCTAGTAAAAATAGCCAAGATTGGTTCGGCTTGGAACTGCGCATTGGAGATTGAAGGCAGGGGGTGATGGTGGCTGCGGTGGCACTGCAGAGGGGGATGGAGGCAGGGGGCAATGGAGGCAGGGGGTGTTAGTTGCAGGGGGTGATTGGAGGCAGGGGGTGTTGTTGGCACCACAGAGGGGGCAGGTGGCACTGCAGAGGGTGGGGGATGGAGACAGGGGTTGTTGGTGGCACCGCAGAGGGGGATGGAGGCAGGGGACGATGGCGGCAGGGGGTGATTGGAGGCAGGGGGCCTGGGGGAGATTGGAGGCAGGGGGAGATTGGAGGCAGAGGGAGATTGGAGGTAGGGGGTGATTGGAGGCAGGGGGAGATTGTGGCACCGCAGAGGGGGGTGAAGACAGAGGGTGTTGGTGGCAGAGGGGGATGTGACTAAATAATTTGCCCTTATTATATCTAAAATAACAAAAATATGTTTTTTTACCTTAACATCTACCTTAAATCACATTGCTATTTGCCTAGCGTACTTGTTTGTAGCCTAAAATGTAATTCAGTAACTTTAGTGAAATGCCAGTAAAAACTTGGCTGCGCCAGAAAATTTCAGGGGTCGTGCCAGTAAATTTCAATCTGGTAGGTTGGCAACACTGAGTTTGTGTCAGCTGTGGGATCGGGGCACCACCATTGCAGAGTTTGCTCAGGATTGGCATCAGGCAGGTGTGAGTGCATCTGTAAGCACAGTGAGGTGAAGACTTTTGGAGGATGGCCTGGTGTTCAGAAGGGCAGCAATGAAGCCACTTCTCTCTAGGAAAAACATCAGGGACAGACTAATATTCTGCAAAAGGTACAGGGAATGGACTGCTAAGGACTGGGATAAAGTAATTTTCTCTGATGAATCCCCATTCCAATTGTTTGAGGCAACCCGTAAAAAACCTGTGACCATTCTCAGCCAAGGGAGTGGGCTAATTTTGCCTAAGAACACAGCCATGAATGAAGAATGGTACAATATCCTTCTACGAAATCAACTTCTCCCAACCATCTAAGAACAGTTTGGTGACGAACAATGCCTTTTCCAGCATGACAGAGCACCTTGCCATAAGGCAAAATTAATCACCAAGTGACATGGGGAACAAAACATTAACATTTTGGGTCCATGGCCAGGAAACTCCGCAGACCTTAATCCAGTGTTTCTCTAGCCAGTCCTCAAGGCAACCCAACAAGTCATATTTTCAGGCTTTCCATTATTTTTCACAGATGATTTGATCAGTTTCACTGCCTTAGTAATTACCACATCTGAGGGAAATCCTGAAAACATGACCTGTTGGGGCGCCTTGAGGACTGGATTTGAGAAAAACTGCCTTAACCCTCCTGGCGGTAACCCCGAGCGTGACTCAGGGTGGATTTTTTCTGCTGCGATCGGTATCCCCGAGTCACGCTCGGGGTAAGCTATGCAGAGCCTGCAGCGTGCGCTGGCTTACCTTGTCCTGGATCCAGCGATGTCACCGCGCTGTGTGAGCGGGTGGGACCTCGCTCGATTCACACAGCGTCCTCCTGTGCCGCCGATCTCCATTCCCTGCGACGTTACGACGCACGGGAGCGGAGATCGGCGCCAAATTCAAAAACGTAAACAAACACCTTACATACAGTATACTGTAATCTTATAGATTACAGTACTGTATGTAAAAAAATACACACACCCCCTTGTCCCTAGTGGTCTGCCCAGTGCCCTGCATGTTCTTTTGTATAATAAAAACCTTTTTTTCTGCCTGCAAACTGTAGATTGTCCATAGCAACCAAAAGTGTCCCTTTATGTCAAAAATGGTTTTAGATCAGCTAGAAAACAGCGATAATAAATTATAATCACTTGCAGAATTGTGCGATAGCGATTTGTGGGCAAATTCGTCATAAAAAAATAATAATAATGACAGCGACAATTCTGCAACTGAGAAAATTTCAGTGATTTTGAGTTGATTACATTATTGAATAATTTTTATTAGAATTATATTATTATTTGTTATAATTATTTATAATTATTTATTATATTATAATTTATCATTTTGTTTTTAAAAAAATGTCATACCCGGGATGCCTATTAGATTCTTGTTTGGTCAGATTTAAGTGAGTTATTCCTAAGAATTACAGGCCTACAGTATAAAACGCCAAATTTCCTTGCAAATAATTGTACCGCTTTTGGTACGTAATTCCAGACAGAATCATACCGCCAGGGAGGTTAATCCCATTGAGAACTTGTGGTCAATCCTCAAGAGGCTGGTAAAGGAAAAAAAACACCACAAACTCTAATGCCCCGTACACACCATCACTTTATGTGATGAAAAAAAACGACACTTTCTGTGAAGTAAAAAATGACGTTTTTGAAACTTCAATTTTCTAAGACGAAGTTGCCTACACACCATCGTTTTCTCACAATGATCTTGCAAAGTGAGGTTACGTTCCACCACGTTTTACCATTGAAGCTTGCTTCTGGGCATGCGTGGATGAAAAAACGTCTTAGAAAACGACGTTTTTTGCTACACACGGTCAATTTCTGTGAAGTAAAAAGTGCACTTTTGAAAAACGACACATAAAATTGAAGCATGCTTCAATTTTTTTCTGTCGTTTTTTACAAGACATAAAACGACGTTTTCCCCCACACACGGTCAATTAAAGTGACGTTTTTAAAAACGTCATTTTTTTTCATCACATAAAGTGATGGTGTGTACGCGGCATAAGGCCCGTACACACGACCGAGGAACTCGACGTGCCAAACACATCGAGTTCCTCGTCGAGTTCAGTGTGGAAGCCGCCGAGGAACTCGGCGGGCCGACTTTTGCCATTGAACAACGAGGAAATAGAGAACATGTTCTCTATTTCCTCGCCGAGGTCCTCGTCGGCTTCCTCGGCCGAAAGTGTACACACGGCCGGGTTTCTCGGCAGAATTCAGCCGAGAAACTCGGTCGTGTGTACGGGGCCTCACAAACTCCAAGCATTGATTATGCAAGAATGGGCTGCCATCAGTGAGGATGTGGCCCAGAAGTTGATTGATAGCATGCCAGGGTGAATTGCAGAAGTCTTTAAAAAGAAGGGTCAACACTGCAAATATTGACTCTTTGCATAAACTTAAAGAGTATGTTTACCTTTACAGAAAACTCTGTAAGGTGAACTTACACAGGACCCCCTCTTCGCTCCCCCCCCCCGATCCCGCTGACCTGGACTGCGGTAATCTCCAGGTTCTAGGCCCTATATCTACACCAGGTGCCCGGGACTTAATAATCCTCTCAGCTGAATGTCCAAAATTTCCCCCTGAAGTGGGACATTTTGAAGCATTCTAATTGGTCAGCGCCATTACATTGGCGGTGCCAACCAATCAACAGCCGCATAGCTCCTCCTGTCAGCTCTGAATACACTGCGCGGATGCAGAGAGGATTTCTAAGCCCCGGGCTCCTGGCGTGAATATACCAGGGCTTAGAATCGGAGATTACGGCGGTCCAGGTCAGCGGGACCGGGGGGGGGGGGGGGCTAGGAGGGGGACCTCTGTATGTTCACCTTACAAATTTTTCTGTAAAGGTGAACTTGCACTTTAATGTAATTGTCAATAAAAGGCTTTGATATTTATGAAATGCTTGTAATTATACTTCAGTATACCATAGTAACGTCTGACAAAAAGATCTAAAAACACTGAAGCAGCAGACTTTGTGAAAATTAGTATTTGCGTCATTCTCAAAACTTTTGGCCACGGCTGCAGGCGCATTAAAGAGCAACTGCAGGCAGCCAATGAGCCAAATACTCAGCTGCTTTTTTGTTCTCTCTAGGAAACATTTCAAGTGTGTTAAGGTTCCATAGGTTTCCCTTATCGTTGTTGCATATGGATTCCAGCGCTCCAGCTTCAAGCTGCTACTTCACAGTGCTTCTAGGCTGAACTGCGGGAGGCATTGATTAACAGGAACAGATAGAGGAGGTCCAGCAGGGGAGGTCACACAACACCAGAACTGCACATAAAGACCCGTTTGAGAGATCAAATGATTCAACATATGACTGGGGAAATTCTAAGAAATGCTACATTTAAAAAAAGCAAATCAGACCTATTTTCTGGGAGATCTATTTAACGTTTAGAAACTCACAGAGCATATATTCATGAAGTGAGGATGCAGAACAGTTAATTACAGTATATTTTAATCCCCCATAACAGGACCACTGGAGAGGCAAAGCCACCTCAGTTTAATATTGTGAACACTGTGTAATCAGTCTGAGATGTGGTATTAGTGGAATTGATTGTAATCTGTAGGATTGTGGATGTAAACCCTTATCTGACAGGGAGGTCAGCAGCATATTAAAGAACCCTCTGTGTTTTGTCCTCTGACTTCAGGCCTTGAAGATTCACATTATTTTAAATCTATTTTCTGAATATTTTCTCACCAGGCCTGACACTTATTAAAGGAAAGCTGTCAGGATATAAATATGAGAGCTGACACATTAGGCCTGTCACTTAAAGAGAACCTGCTGTCAACATATACAGTATATATACATAAGACACAGAAGTAGGCTAGCCATACACGTTTAGTTTATTCTTATTCATTCAGCCAGCGGGCTGAAAAAAAAAAAAAAAAACAATCAGGGTTGATGGAGCAATCCTCCTTCCATAATATTCTGACAGCTGCATTCGCCTCTGTCAGAATACACTGATCAGCAGCTGCAGCTGATTGGTTGCTGCCTCTGAATGAGAACATTTTTCCAACATGTCCCTTTATCAGAAGTCTATCAAACGATCTGTTCAGGGCCAGTGCTACCACTAGGTAAACTAGGTAAACTAGGGCGGAACTGCTAGAGCGCCCGGCCACTGGTGTTCCTACTCTCCTCCCTCTGCAGCAAGCAACTGAGTCTCAGCATCAGCAGGCAGCCACCTCTCTGTTCGCACATAATGTCAGAGGCACAACAGCGGTGGAGGACTGTGTCCCGACTCCAGAATGAATGGAAGCAAGCAAACATTCATTGATGGGCACTGGTAGGCTGCATTGATGGGCACTGGTAGGCTGCATTGATGGGCGCTGGTAGGCTGCATTTGATGGGCACTGGTAAGGCTGCATTTGATGGGCGCTGGTGAGGCTGCATTTGATGGGCGCTGGTGAGGCTGCATTTGATGGGCGCAGGTAGGCTGCATTTAATGGGCGCCGGTGAGGCTGCATTTAATGGGCGCTGGTGGGCTGCATTTGATGGGCACTTCGTTAAAAAGGTGGGTTATACATGGGCAGGGCAAATGGGGTGGATTCAGGGGTGGAGCCAAGGGGGCAGCAAAATAAGGTTTTGCCTATGGTGTCAAAAATCCTTGCACCAGCCCTGCTTCTGTTGAGTGGGGATGGACACACACTGATTGAATGTCAGCCGTCCCTGCTGAATTTTGATCAGTGTATGGCCAGCTTTATACATAGCGCAAGTTTGTGGGATTGTGGCCATGGAAATTGTTCACATCAGGACTGCTTGGAATGATGTCAGGTCCAAATAACTGGAACGCATGCTATTCTGATCTGAAGTGTAAGCTGAATGCACCTGAAAGCGTGTTGTATTAATACAAGCTCTAAAACAACAGTTCACGTCTGCTTAACCAGTCAAGCGTCTGTATACTCAGTCAATATTCTAATTAGGCAAGCTTGCTGATGACAGATTTATATTTTTCCCCTTAATAATGAGAATCTGTCATGATAGATTAATGGAGGCTGCCATTGCTGAGCTGTGCTTTAGAGATTGCCAGTTCCCTTGCTGTCATGCTGATGCTTTGGGGTTAGACAGAAGGAAGTCTGACACTTTTCTGACACTCATTTAAAGCAGGTGTTCTAGGTCTGTGGCTTACAAGTACTCATATTTGAACTAAAAATAAAAATTAATTTAGGATTAAATAAGGGAAGGTTTTAAAGTGTTTCTAACTCTAAACAAAAAATAATTTAAAGGATGTTATACAGCACGGTGCTTGTGCTTTGTAATTTGCCCCCCTGTATTACCTGAAATACATGGCTGATCCTGCCTGTTTCTGCCCCCCCCCTGTAAACTAAACATGGTTTATCATGACTGCTGAGCCCTGACACCGTGGTCAGTTTACGTGCCTTCATCATCAGATGCTCTACTCTGTCCTCTCCCCCCATCCCTCCCTGCCTGTCAGCTCCCCAATTCTTCCCTCCTGATAAAAGAATAACAGTGTAAAGTCTCTCCAATCCCCTCTGTTAGATAATGTTGTGTGGTCCCTAGTGTGTGTGCTTCTAAAAAAAAAAAAAAAGCTGCTGTGTACCTTATTCCATAGCGACGATCGGCGCTCGCGTGACGGCCTGGCTCTCTCCTTCTCTCCTCTCCTGCTCCCGGCTGATGTTAGCGGAAGTTCTTGGCCCCTCCCACTGTAGCTGTCAGCCTGGGAGTGGAGAAAGTTGGGCAGTCATGTGAGTGCGATCGGTGTTATGCAATAATGTACACAGGAGCTTTTTTTTTTTTAATCACACACACTGGGGAACATAGCATTGTCTAACAGATGGGATTGGAGGGACTTTACAAGTGGCTTTACAACCACTTTAATGCTTGCATCAGTGTCCCATTGATGATATTTCCCTTCACTTGCTGCCCTATAGCCGAAACAGGAGGTAAGAGGAAATCCCTTCAAACTGAAGTAGTCCCTGGTTGCCACCAGAGTCATCAGAACTAGTGTCCTTAATGAATGATTTTCCTGTTCCGAAGACAACCCAAAGTGTGGGATTTTCTTTTCACTTTCACTCTGAGTGATATTGGTAAATAGAACAAATAGAGAGAGTGAATCTCCCTAACGTTTAAAAACAGACAGGTGTTTTAATCCTTATCCACTCCTACAACTACAAGCCGACATCTGCAAATGATGTTGGTAAATGTAGTTGACTCATTCACAGGACTCTGTGAATGAATGACATGGAAGTGTGGGCAGACTTGCTATTTTTAAAAAGTTACAGCTGGTACAGGGAACTCCTCCCCATACTCCTGTCACAAGGAGAGAGGGGATTGGCGAGCTGCTGATACAGAACACCGGCTGCAGCAGTGGGAACATGTTACATGTTCCACCATAAAAAAACGGTGGAACACGTTACATGTTGCCAAAGGTGAATTTATCCTTTAGCCTGGGTTCACAATATAGTGATGCAGGAACCAGCGCAATTCAAGCGCCAGTTCCAGCATCGCATCTCTCCCGCAGGCAGTTCACACTGCCCTCTGCGAACTGCTGTGGGTGTCAATACAATGGTACACAGATCGGTTCACAGTGCAAACTGTGGAGTCGGATAGGAATCCATGCGATCCAAATCCAGTGCGGAAAAAAAAAGTCCCTGCAACTATTTTATGTGAGTCCAATGCGAGTTCACCCATATTACTGTATGGCTGAACTCACATTGCACAAACATCGCATGTGATCGGCACAGTAGTGCTGGTGCGAATCACATGCAATGTCTTTGTTCGCAATAGTGTGAACACAGGCTTAATGCACTACCTTATAACCAACACAACTTATAAGTGAGAACTCCTGACCTGGATACATGTAATGGGTCAGTACCACAAATGGCATTGAAGCCACTGCATCTCAAGACAGCCAGGCAATTGTCATTTTTAGGAAAAGTCAGCAATGGAAGTCTGAACTTCTCTCATCACATGTTTCTTGTAATGGCTTTGAGAAAGCTGTTTAACATTTTTTTTTAATCCTTGCCAAATATGATTATCATAGCAACAGCAATTATCTTTATTAATACTTTTATTATGCAGGATTTATATGGCGCCAACAGTTTGTGCAACATAATAAAAAAGGGAGACAGTACAGTTACAATGCAACAATAGAAAAAGGGGTTAGAAGTGCTCTGCTTGTGAGAGCTTACAATCTACAAGGGACAAGTGATACAAAAGGTAATAACAGGTGATAGAGAAAGTAAGAGTTCAACTTTTAGGCAGAGGTTGGTTAATCTTTCCCAAAGGAATGAGTTTTCAAGAATTGTCCAAAGGCTGACAGAGTAAAAGATAGCCAGAGAGAATAGGGTAGGGAGTTCCGGGGGGAAGAGACTCCGGAGAAGTCCTGGAGGTGACCATGAGAGGAGGTGACAAGGAGCTGGAGAACAGAAGGTCTTGAGAGAAGTAAAGAGGACACCCTGGGTAACATTTTGCAATTAGGTTGGTGATGTGGCTCTTTGCAGAGTTGTGTAGTAGTTAATATTTTGAATTATATTTACTAAAGCAACCTTGTGGATAGTGTATGTAGCGCTACCCCCTCAGGAGCCGCTGATTGTTTTGGGATCGGTGTATTAAGTTACATCTATGTGATGTCTAGGGGTGAAGGTAGTGAGTAGAGCAGTAATTGAATGTCCAGTCTGCAGATGAAGTTTTCTGAATGCTTTATTTCCTGGCCCAACACGACCAACATCAACTTGAGGTAGACAGGAAAGGTTGATGAAATAAAGTAACTTTGCAGTATCAGGCCTTGGATAAGGAAAAGCAGCCCTGCTTTTCTACGGCTGTAACGATTCGTCGCCACTCTAGCCAGAGTGGGTGAAGTGCCCCCGGACAGACCTCTGCCACAGGCCTGGCAGCCAGGGTGTCACTTTAGGTTGCTGGGAGGAACAAGTCTCTGCCACTGACTTGGCTCTGATTAAATTAGGATGGCAGATGAAACCTCAGCCACAGGCTCAATGCTGACAATGTGAACAGCAGACCGAATCCTCCCAATAGATCACGTCAGGGTCACCGGTTGACAGTGCAAGTGTACCTGCCAATGTCCGGTCACCAGATCCCCGATGGTTCGTTCAAGCCCTTTTGGATAACCTGCCTCCGGGTTTTCCTCAAGCCGATCCCCCACCAAACGGCATACAGCCTGGGATCTCCTCAGTAGAAGTGGGGACCCAGTAAGTCACTGGGGCCCCTTTGTGGCATCAGTTGCTCCAGGCCAGGAGGGCCCAGAGTCTGGAAATTCTGCGTAGCGCACGACCCCAGGCCAGGTAGGCCATAGTGGTGGGGCCCGCGATGTGCGCACACCCTAAAGGTGGGTGCCGCAGTTGGAGCCAGGAACCCGCGAAGAACCCAGAACAACGGCCTCCGCCACAGAAATACCCCCTCCCAGCATGCACAGCGAGGCTCAACTCCTCTCATTGGCTGCTGGGAAGAAGCGGCTCCGCCTGGATCCCTCTGGCGCCATCTGCCGTCCAGAGATGAGACCGTATCTCTGGACGCACAGACTGACCCACAGGACAATCCAGGATTTGGCGACAGCCAAATTTAACAAAATTAAGAATGAGAGCAACATAACTCACTCATTCTCCCACTAACTTTAGTGTAGTGCCCTTTCTGAAAGTAAAGGGGGCGCTACATGTAAAAGGTCCTTCCAAAAGGAAGCTGCAAGATTAATAAATCTAACTAAGCTAAATTATTAACAATATACTAAAAGCATATAGCGCCTCTTTCTCATACAAGAAACATTGCACATGTGTAGTTCAACATCTTTATGCAGCATGCACAGGGGTATTGGTGTCATGGGAGATGGTTCTGCTGTCGAGGAAGGATTATGACATCAGCCCAGTATAGTGAAGTACATATTCTATCATATCTGAAATTCCAAGAAAAAGTTGAGTAGTGCACAGATATAACAGAGAGAGCTGCTGGTCACTAGAAAGGTGAAATACACCATCACAGGATGGTACAGCAGGTGTATAATATAGTAGCAAAGTGCCACATTCTATTAAATAGAGAATTAAAAACAGCTGGAAGGAATGGACTTCATAGGCACCACTGATAAAAAAAAATTATAAAAAAAATTTGAAACACACCACATAGGGTCAAAAATCCCAATTAAAACAACAAATATTGAAATCGTTCACAGCTGTCAAAAATATGTTTCCAAAGGATAGCCACCTAGTACAGGAATGCGATCATGGCAATCCTAATGACTACATCACAGCTTTACATACAATATTAATGAAAGGAAGCTTGACTTGTTTCAAGGGGAGCCGCCTCTTCGGGAGCTTAAATATAATTTCCAAAACACTGTCAACCAAGACCAAGCCAGAACCAGCTTGGATCTCCCACAACGTTTAAGGTATGAGAAGCTTTCTACGTGGACAGTCAGTGGGGGTCCAGGTAGTATCTTACAAGTAGTATCTGCAATGTACATTAGTACCACATGAGAACAGCAAAAAGGTATTCACAGAGACGTTGACCATTAGTAGTGGTTCGCTCTTCAGTACTGTATCAGCATATGTCAGGGCTTGGCTCAGAGCTCAAGCTGCTCAGCTGTCGGTTAATTGCCAATGTTCTTAATTTCACAGTGACTTACCTGATAATCATATCCTGCTCGTCAATCAGCCTGCTGGCTATTTAAGCGGCTTGCATCAGATCTCCTTTGCCTTTGCCTTGGTCAACATATCTGGATACTCTCTGCTGTGTTTTTCTCTTGAAGACTTTTGCCTGACTGACTTCCCTTCTGGTTCCTGATCCTGTTTGCTGCTTCTGACTACGCTGATCTCTGGATTCCTGTTTTACTGGCTTGTTCTGACTACCTGCTCTGGTTACTGAGCCCTTGCTATGTTTTGACTACATTTGCTCTGTTTGTACCAGTTTACAATTTTATTAAAGAGTGATTTATATTGCACTTCTGTCTCAGTCTGATTCATAGTTCCTGACAGCGTGTCCACATGTTTCTATTAGTGCGGTTGCATGCATACACTCTGATGTGTGGTCTTGGTTGACAGTGTTTTGAAAATTATATATAAGCTCCCGAAGAGGCGGTTCCCCGTGAAACATGTCAAGCTTCCATTCATTCGTATTGAATGTAAAGCCGTGATATAGTCATCAGGATTGCCATTATCGCATTCCTGTCCTGGGTGGCTATCCTTTGGTGACATATTTTTGACAACTGTGAACTGTTCCAATATTTGTTGTTTCAATTGTGATTTTTAACCCTATGTAGTGTGTTGCAATAAAATCGAATAATTTTTTATCAGTGGTGCCTATAAAGTCCATTTCTTACAGCTATTTTCAGAGCTGCTGGTCTGGCTGACTTCCCTGCTGCTATTTTACTGAAGTAAAAAAAACAAGACTATACGTAGGAGCACCTAAGGAAGCTGTATGACATACATTGTCAGCCGCTGTACAAGTGGGTTATGGTATCATTCTGAATTAATAGCACTGCAAAGCCTAATAAAATGCATGTTTTAGGGTGTAATACCACAATGCCATCGGTATTAATGGCACCTTAGGGTTATTTTGTACAAGAGCCATCCCAAGGGATAGGCTAGGGCTATATAGTTGCAATTCTGTGGGTTTCAGTAGAAGCTTAAAGGAGTTGTAAAGGAAAAAAAAAATTGCCTAAAATTAATGTCTACAAGGTAGACAGACAGAATAGTGTAATGATTTTGTTAAAAAACAAGTAAATACCTATTAAATTCCATCATCTAGATCACCTCCGGTATTCTAGTTCCTGTTCTCTCATTCACTTCCTGGTTTGCATTGTTCGTTCATGTAAGAACTACATTTCCCAGTATGAATTGCGGCACGCCCAGTAATTCACACCTCCTTGAAGTCTCTAAGGCCTCGTACACACGAAATTTGCTGGGATTTTTTTTTGGTCGAGGAAACCGCTCGTGTGTACATTTTTCGACGAGGAAACTGTCGAGGATCCCGTTGAGCCAAAAAGAGAGCATGTCTTATTTTTTCTCGACGGGAATGAAGAAACTTGCCTTGTCGAGTTCCTCGACAGCCTAACAAGGAACTCGACGAGGAAAACGATGTGTTTCGCCTGTCGAGTTCCTCGGTCGTGTGTACGAGGCTTAACACGTAGAGAGCGTCCTGCCACACAGATGTAGTTCCCAGGAGGGGGAAAGCACGTTACTGACCACCGCAGTAAAGCCTTCCATCACCGTGGTCAGTAAAATCAGACAAGCAGGAGGTGAACAGAACAGAGAAGAAATAGAGCAACTTCTGAGCAAAAACGAACAATGAGGAAGTGAAAAGAGGAATGTCTGCAGGTAAAGGATGCTTATTATGAAAAAAAATCTTTTCCTTTACAACCCCTTTAACCACTTGCTTACTGGGCACATATACCCCCCTCCTGCCCAGGTGAAATTTCAGCGTCCGGCACTGCGTCGCTTTAACTGACAATTGCGCGGTTGTGCGACGTAACTCCCAAAATTGACGTACTTTTTTCCCCACAAATAGAGCTTTCTTTTGGTGGTATTTGATCACCTCTGCGGTTTTTATTTTTTGCGCTATAAACAAAAAAGAACGACAATTTTGAAAAAAAATACAATATTTTTTACTTGTTGCTATAATAAATAGCCCAATTTTTTTTAAAAAACATTTTTTTTCTCAGTTTAGGCCGATACATATTCTTCTACATATTTTTGGTAAAAAAAAAAAAAAAATCGCAATAAGCGACTGGTTTGCACAAAAGTTATAGCGCCTACAAAATAGGGGACAGAATTATTATTTTTTATTATTTTTTTTTTTACTAGTAATGGTGGCGATCTGCGATTTTTATTGGGACTGTGACATTATGGCGGACACATCGGACACTTTTGACACATTTTTGGCACCATTCACATTTATACTGCAATCAGTGCTATAAATATGCACTAATTACTGTATAAATGTGACTGGCATTGAAGGGGTTAACACTAGGGGGTGAGGAAGGGGTTAAATGTATTTCCTATATAGTGTTCTAACTGGGGGGGAAGGGGGGTGACTGGGGGAGGTGACCGATCTGTGTCCCTATGTACAAGAGACACAGATCGGTCTCCTCTCTCCCTGACAGGACGCTGTCATTGTGAGAGCCGGCAATGAGAAATGATCTCATATGTTTACATATGAGATCATCTCTCATTGGCCGCACAGATCGCCTACCAAACGGCCACTCCGATTGGCCATTCACGGCGATCTGTGATTGGCTGTGTCCAAGAAACACGGCCAGCACAGAAGTTCCCCGCTGCGCGCTCGGGAGCGCGCGCAGGGAACGAGGAAAGGGGCGGCCGAAAAAAGACGGCGCCCCAGAGAAGTAGAGCCACCCTGCGGCCGTATATAGTCGTACGGCCGTCGAGAAGTGGTTAAGGCTCGGTTCACACAGTTGATCCGACTTGTGAGACCCTAAGTTGCGTGATATGGGAAATCCAATGTGTCTGCCTCCCCCCTCTGTCTGCTGCCACATTTGGCACCTTTTGGGGGGGAGTGGGTACCTGGTTTTGACAGAAACCCACTCCTACTTTCACTTCACTTCGCCACGGCTCTCCCTCCTTCACCCTGCAGCCCACCCATTCACAGAGCACAGTGCGATTCGCACATGCACAGTAGGAAGCCGGCAGTGAAACTGCCAGATTCCCTTAGTCGAGATGGCGATGTCAGCATCCGAGAGCCGATTCAAGGACACTGCTGGATGCCTGAACAGGTAAGTGCCCTAATAGTAATAGTCGGCAGATACAGTATTTGTAGCTGCTGACTTTTAATTTTTGGAGAGGGGACACCACTTTAATTAGCAACAACTGAAGTCGCACCAACTTCATAAAAAGGTTCCTGTACTACTTCAAGGCGATTTCTATCTGACATATATTCTATACTTCTATCAAAGTAGTACTCAAGTCCGCCGCAAGTGTGCACTGAGCCTTAAGCTGGCCATACATTATACAATTTTATTGTTCAATATCCTTTAGATTTACCTTCAACTATGTAGTACAAGGGTCTGCCTGATTGCATACCAATTGAAAGTGTTTAGGTTTGACCTCCTATTATATAGTTTTGGTAAATCTAAAGGAAAATTGTACAAGAAAATTGTATAATGTATGGCCAACCTTAGTGTACCTTATCTCTAAATAATCTGTTTAGTTCATATCCAATCTACCAAACAGCTGTTGGTAAATCTGTAGTATGATTTAAAATCAGATTGTGAGGTGAGTAGCCAGCATAACAATTATTGTGGTAGTTTTTACAGATGTCACATTAAAAAAAAAAATTGGACTTGGTCCATTTTTTTTTCTATTCCATCAAAGCTCCGTCAGCTATGGCAGCTCACCTAAAAGACCGTGGGCCAGATTCAGAAAGAGTTATGCCGGCGTATCAGTGATACGCCAGCATAACTCACACTTTGCGCCGGCTTATCTGTTTTCTGTATGCAGAAAACAAGATAAGCCGGTTTGCAGCAAAGATCTGTATTACACCGTCGGATCTTAACTGCAATTTTAAAATGGCCGCTGGGGGCGTTCTCGCTGATTTACGCCGAGAATATGTAAATCAGCAAGATACGCCAATTCACGAACGTACGCGGGCCCGACGCAGTCACTTTACGCCATTTCCATAAGGGTTTTCCCAGCGTAAAGATAAAGTTGCCCAAAGCAGGCGCATCCTATGTTAAGCATGGACGTCGTGACCGCGGGAAATTTGAAAATGTTTACGTCGTTTGCGTAACTAATCCGTGAATGGGGATTTACGTTGATTACATTCACGTGGAAAACACCGTCATAATTCGGAGCATGCGCACTGGGATTTTTCTAAGGCCAGCGCATGAGCAGTACGTTCGGCGCGTGGACGCGCCTAATTTAAATAGGAGACGCCCCCTACCCGCCTTTTTTGAATTAGGCCGCCCAATTTACGCTACGCTGCCGCAACTTAACACGCAAGTGCTTTGTGAATACAGCAATTGCGTATTAAGTTGCGGTGGCTTAACGTAAATAAGAAAAGTTACGCCGCCGCAACTTTGCGCGCGGCTTTATGAATCTGGCCCCGTATGTCCGCTTTTTCATCCATCCGTGTATGGATGAAAAAGGGACATACATTGGTCCCTATGAGTTCACGGGTGTCAGCGGATGAACATCCGCTGACACCCAATCTCACCCGATTCCACATTCCTCCGATTCTGCAGACGGAGGAAAACCCTATTTTTCCATCCGTCATCGGATCGGGTGAACACAGACAGACGGTCCGTGTTCATCCAATCCCCCCATAGAGGAGAGCGGAGAAAAGATAGGGTGGTCCCTGCACAGTGTGTAAGGACCGCCCTGTCATCCGCCGGCTCAGCGGGGATCAACGGAGCGATCCCCGATGAGCAAGCGAAGGTTCACGGGGCGGATCATTACTGATCTGCCCCATGTGAAAGGTTGTGTTGTTGTGTTGTTGTGTGTTGTTGTGGTTACTGTTTCAGGAATGTTGCCAACATATAGGTCCCATTCACATACCACTGTACAGTACTGTCTTTTGTAATAATATTATAAATCTCTGGTCTTGGTTCTTTTTATGTAACTGAAGCACAGTAGCCGTGCCGCTTACACAATTAAGCCACACCCAGTTTTTGTCACGGGTCATGCAATTTTAAAAAATCATCATATAAACAGATCTCCCAGGTAGACAACTCTGGATCTGTGATGAATGAGAGAAACCAAGGAAGGTTTGTACATCGTGCAATCTGTTTCAATGATTTTTATTGAAAAATTGCAAAACATTTCTGACTTTTTGGTGTAAACTGTTTGCCATACCTTAAAGGGGTTGTAAAGGTACAATTTTTTTTCCCTAAATATAAAGTGACCAGATTTTTAAAATGAAATCCGGCGACAATTTTTTTTTACTAGTAATGGCGGCAATCAGCAATCAGCGACTCTGCCCCCCGCCTCACAGCCTGTCAAGTCTCACTCTCCGGGCCCCGGGTACTACGGTGGGGAGCAGAGGAAGATCACTCCACCAGGGAACGCAAGGAGATAACCAGGCTGGCCGGGACTTGAGCCAAGGCAAAAGAACATGCGAGCGGAGCTGAATGGGCATGCACCCAAAACGGAGGAAATATTCCCTTCCGCTCCGACCAGCACATGATCATCAGAAAGGGGCACAGATAATAGAAAAAAATACACCCGCCTATGCTAGTAGGTGTGGCGGACCGGGGGGGGGGGGTGTAATTCATATTTTTTTTTTTTAATTCTGCATTGACTGTCTTTGAAATTGCCCCAGCCCCTGTTCAAATCCAATCCGGGGATTAAACCGGGGACAGACTTGGTCCGGGGACAGTGTCCTCAATCCGGAGACTGTCCCCGGGAACCGGGGATGTCTGGTCACCCTACTAAATAGCTTCCTGTACCTTAGTGCAGTCCTCCTTCACTTACCTCATCCTTCAATTTTGCTTTTAAATGTCCTTATTTCTTCTGAGAAATCCTCACTTCCTGTTCTTCTGTCTGTAACTCCACACAGTAATGCAAGGCTTTCTCCCTGGTGTGGAGTGTCGTGCTCGCCCCCTCTCTTGGACTACAGGAGAGTCAGGACGCCCACTAACACACAGCTCCTTTCTCTATCTGCAATGTAGAGAGCTTCCTGACCCTCCTGTAGTCCAAGGGAGGGGTGAGCACGACACTCCACACCAGGTAGAAAGCCTCGCAATACTGTGTGGAGTTACAGACAGAAGAACAGGAAGTGAGGATTTCTCAGAAGAAATAAGGACATTTAAAAGCAAAATCAAAAGGATGAGGTAAGTGAAGGAGGACTGCACTAAGGCAAAGGACGCTATTTAGGAAAAAAATTGTACCTTTACAAACCCTTTAATATAATTATACTACATTGTGCAATCTAAATAGAAAAATCACACATGTGAGAGATGAAGAGGCTGCACACCCCGGATAAATTGCAATTTCGGATGGTTCCCCCAAGGGTTTTTTTTTAGCAGCAAAGTAAATTGGTCAAGAAAGGTAATTTTTTATAAAAATTCTTTATTGTTTTAAAATGAAGTTCAGTGTCATGTGTTAGTTGAAATATAAGCTTTGGTTTTACAATACAATACAAAGCATTTCCATCATATGTAGCGATATTGATACAGTGAAGCAAAACATTACATTACAGAATTCCAATCACATTGATAGCCAACACGTTTTGACCCATACAGTCATAGTCTTCCTCAGGGGGATTATTGCTCTAAAAGGATATACATCAAGAACTCAGAATTCAAAACATTTCATAGTGCACACACATCTATGTATACAGCAATGGTATATTTACCGCTAAAAGATGGATTTGGGATAGAGATCCTATAACCAAAAGTTTAACTGCTTGCTGACCAGCCGCCGCAGTTATACAGCGGCAGGTCGGCTCCCCTGCGCGAGAGCCCGTAGCTATACGTCGGCTCTTGCGCAGGCCACTAGGGGCACACGTGATCGCTTGTTACAGAGCGAGGACCGGGAGCTGTGTGTGTAAAAACACAGCTCCCGGTCCTGTCAGGGAGAGAAATGCTGATCTTCTGTTCATACAATGTATGAACAGCGATCAGTCATTTCCCCACGTCAGTCCACCCCCCCTACAGTTAGAACACACCCAGGGAACATACTTAACCCCTTCCCCGCCCCCTAGTGTTAACCCCTTCCCTGCCAGTGGCATTTTTATAGTAATCCAATGCATTTTTATAGCACTGATCGCTATAAAAATGCCAATGGTCCCAAAAATGTGTCAAAAGTGTTCGAAGTGTCCGCCATAATGTCACAGTACCGAAAAAAAATCGCTGATCGCTGCTATTACTAGTAAAAAAAAATATTAATAAAAATGCCATAAAAATACCCCCTATTTTGTAAACGCTATAACTTTTGCGCAAACCAATCAATAAACGCTTATTGCGATTTTTTTACAAAAAATATGTAGAAGAATAAGTATCGGCCTAAACTGAGGGAAATTTTTTTTTTTTATATATATATTTTTGGGGGATATTTATTATAGCAAAAAGTAAAAAATATTATTTTTTTTCAAAATTGTCGCTCTATTTTTGTTTATAGTGCAAAAACTAAAAACCGCAGAGGTGATCAAATACCACCAAAAGAAAGCTCTGCTTGTGGGGAAAAAAGGACGCCAATTTTGTTTGGGAGCCACGTCGCACGACCGCACAATTGTCAGTTAAATCGACACAGTGCCGAATCATAAAAAGTGCTCTGGTCTTTGACCAGCAATATGGTCCGGGGGTTAAGTGGTTAAAAGATATTAGATAATCCAGAGGGATCCATGACCAATCCTCATCTCCCAAGAACGGAATCCAGCCTAAAGGAGCTTACAAGAAGCCACACTCTTGACACCTCCAGAGGAAGAGACAAACAGCACATGTGGTGTGATTCCCAATGTTGACATCAAATTAATATATAATATATGATGAAACCTTGAAGGTACTGACAGAATGACAGAATGGCAGGCTATAAAGGAAGATTTTTTATGTATATTGTTTATATTCATTTTTTTTTTTATTTGTAAAGTAACCCTGTGTGATATATGCATATCTAGAAAATGGTTATGTGAAAAAGCTTGTACATTGTGTAATGAGAGAGCTAAAACAGGGAACTCCTAGGATGAGTTGACATGGGTGCACTTGTGCCACAGTACTGTTTGCACACTAATAATTGATCACCCTGGTGTGCTTCTCCCCGGTTGTGACCATATTTGGTCAATGATGTCACTAGGGAGACCCCACCTCTTTGTTTACATTTTAGCCCCAGGGACTGGAGGGGTCGAGTGAAGCAACAGGACCAGATGACTTGATTGACATGGATCTACATCACTGGATGACGTGATTGATGATAAATGCACATTGTGGCTTATTTTTGTTTGTTAAAGGATTTGTCAAAAACTGTGTGTATGTGTTTTTATATACTTTACATTTTTTTGTGAATAAGTAGGGGTACTATGGGCCAGATTCGCAAAAGAGATACGACGGCGTATCTACTGATACGCCGTCGTATCCCTGTTTCTAACTATGCGGTTGATTCATAGAATCAGTTACGCATAGCTAGTCCTAAGATCCGACAGGTGTAATGGACTTACACTGTCGGATCTTAGGATGCAGTACAGCGACCGCCGCTGGGGGCATTTCTCGTCGTAATCCAGCGTCGGGTATGCAAATTAGCAATTACGGAGATCCACGAAGCTTTTTCCCTTCGTTAAGTCGCCGTAAGTGTTAGTTTGCCGTCGCAAAGATAGGGTACCTTTTACAAAGTGTAAAGTTAGTACACCATGTAAAAGTGTACCCGTCTTTCCCGCGTCGCTGTCAAATTTTTTTTTACATTTTTTTTTTCCCGCCGCATCTCTTTTTTACCCGTCACGATTCACAAAACTCGGCGCAACGTAACTTCACGCAAAGCACATCGGGAAAATAGCGTCGGGAGCATGCGCAATACGTCCGGCGCGGGAGCGCGCCTAATTTAAATGGGACTCGCCCCATTTGAATTGGCCCGCCTTGCGCCGGACTGATTTAGGATACACCGCCGCAAATTTCCAGGTAAGTGCTTTGTGGATCGGGCACTAACTTGTTTAATTTGCGGCGGTGTAACTTAAATCAGAAAAGTTACGTTGCGCCGGCTCGTTGTGAATCTGGCCCTATGTACTCATTCACATCAGCAGGAGGTATCTGGTTGCTCTCTTATTGTTATAGGGGGCTTCCAGTTTTAGCAGACCCACACAACCACTGGACCATGGGGACAAGGTGCTTTTCATCTTGGAAAAGGACCCCCCCCCCATGTTTAGGGTATGTGGTCTAGTATGATTTAGGAGTGGGGAGACACACACTCAGCCCCCCCCCTTTTTCTGGCCATCCAGGCTGCAAGCTTGAATTAGGTGCTGGTATGGATTTTTGGGGGACACTCCACACTTTTTTTCTTGATTTCTGTGTGGGGCTCTCCCTGAAAATCCATACCAGACTCGAAGAGTCAAATCAAAATTGGGGGGACCTCATGAACTTTTTTTTGTGGGTGGGGTCATTTCTATAAAAATGTGCTGTATTCTTAGGATATACAACTTTCTCACTGATCAGTTTTTCTTCCGTATTCGCATTAAAAAAAAAAAGCAGAAGAAAAACGCATTAAAATTAAATCCTATGGAACTCCTCACACTGGTCAGGTGCGTGTCCGCTGCGTCCTGCTTGCTGCAATTTTGGTGTGCCACAAAAACGCGCCTCTTGATTGAAATGAATGGAAGCTGCATAAAAAATGCACCCAAGGTTTGCGCTTTTGGTGGTGTCTTTGAGTCACATGTCCTTTTTCGACGTGGTTAAAATGCTGGAAAACTGAGCATTGTGAAAATAGCCTTAAAGTGGAGTTCCACCCATAAATATAACATTACATCAGTAGTTTTATAAAAATGTCATTAGTCCTTTACGAAATATTTTTTTTTTTTTTTAGATGCCTTCAAAGTGTTGTTGCTAGGCAGAATAGTTAATCTTCCCACTTCCTGCACCTAGGTGCTTAAAGCTTCCTAACCTACACCGCACAGACTCCTGGGAAGGTAGTGGGTGTAACTTTCCAGGAGTCTGTGCACTCCCCAGTCTCAAAGAATCATGTGACTTTGTACAGCACAGGTGCTGAAACCTGATCTGACACTGCTTGTGCAGCACTGAGCATGTTCGAGATCTGCAAGGCTGAAATCCAGGAAGTCATACAGTCTGGCTTCATGATGCCCACACTTAAGATGGCCCCAGTCAATTTCTATTTTATAAAGTGTCTAAATGCTGTAACAACCTAACAAAACGGACCTTAGTTTACAGGCTAACTTTACTAGAATACATTAAGCTTGTGTATTACAGGGGTATTTATATTTAAAAACTGAAATTGTGGCCGGAACTCCCCTTTAATGAATGGAGCCGGATGACCACACTGGTTGCTAAGGACATGGTGGGTGCAGGCACCTACCACGAGGCACCTACCACTTCCTCAACAACCATTGACAGCAGAAGAAGGAAGTTGTCATATGAAGTAGTAGGAGAACAACCCATTACTATATATGATGTTTATCTCCTGCTGTTTTGGCTAAATGTCTAGTGTTTGGATGAACAGCTGAACAAGCTACATCACCAACCTAATCTCAAAATATCAACCAAATCGATCTCTGCGTTCCTCCCAAGACCTCCTACTCTCTAGCTCCCTTGTCACCTCATCACATGCTTGCCTCCAGGACTTCTCCAGAGCCTCTCTTATCCTCTGGAACTCTCTACCCGAATCTGTCTGACTTTATCCTACTCTGTCCACTTTCAGAAGATCCCTGAAAACTCATCTCTTCAGAGAAGCCCCTCCACCTAACAACTGTACATGTATTTTCTCCATCAGCTCACCCCCCCCCCCCCCCTTTTGTATCTCTTGATCCTCCCTTCTAGATTGTAAACTCTAACGAGCATTGCCCGTTGATTCCTCCTGTAGTGAATTTTATTGAATTGTATTGTAATTGTCTTATTGTTGTAAAGTGCTGCGCAAACTGTCAGAGCTTCAATAAAACTTTCTAATAACAATCCCAAGCAAAGATCTGAACTTGGAGCTCATCCCTTGTCTTTAGTACATGGTTGTAGGCTACCTTCCTAGTGATGGGAAATTGGAATACACATAATGGTCTGATCAAACGATTATTCATAGAATCATAAAATATGATTGGATCCATGAATTACTGAAAAGATACATCATCCTGTGTCATTGACCGATTTCTGAATGTGATTGACTGAAATTCTTCTGATTGTTCTGGATGTAAAATTCTGATTGTAGAAAATTAAATAATTTGATTTTATTGATTTGTATTGCAGATTGATTGATCTGTTCTATATTCCGATTGGACAGTAGATCCATGGCACATAGGATTCTATATAAAATGGTTCTGTGTGTGGCCACCATTAATGGTTCACTATAGGCTCCAAAATTCATGTAAATCTGATATCATATGATACACTGGAGGGAAAACTTTTCCAGGGGATTGAATGCAAATCATAGCATCTCAAGATACATATTATAAAAGAAGCTGATTTATTGCTGATAATATACGTGTATGGGGGTGTTGTAGTGTCAGGGCAGGCTTTCTCCTCGGCCTCTCTTTCTCCTGGCTGGGTACATCAGTGTGATCCCCCTTCCTCCTCCTCCTCCTCCTCCTGGGGACTTCTTTGTGAGGCTGGTGCGGCGGAGTAATCCGAGTGTTGCTGGCATTTGGCGGAGGTATCCTTTCCGTGCTCCGCTGTCAGCCCGTCCCCATAGAGACCGCCCGGAGCCGCCGCCGTGCAGTTAAGTAGCGATTTTGTGTCTGTAGGAGCGGAGAGAGGCCCTTTGTTTGGGCTGGAGGGTGGAGGGCCAAGCGGGGCCTGGAAGGCTGGAAGGGAAGGAGGGCTGCCTTCCTTCCTGGGCTCACACCTTGGGCTTCTCTTTAGGGAGGGGGAAGGGGGGTGATGAGGGATCAATATGAACACACGGTGTGTGGCATGTGTCATGGTGTGTTTATGGGAGAGCTGCGATTACTGCCCGGAAGAGCTTGCAATCAGTTGTGTGCTCTACTGTACACATGACACTTCCAGATTGGATTGTGACCAGGCTGTCTGTGTTATGCTTTCCTATAGAGCTGACAGGGATCTATGCATGTGTTATCCCCTCTTATAGATGTGACATAGATCTGTGGGTGAGTGATCCCCTTCCTATAGATCTGTGATCCCCCTCCTATAGATCTGTGATCCCCCTCCTATAGATCTGTGATCCCGCTCCTATAGATCTGTGATCCCGCTCCTATAGATCTGTGATCCCGCTCCTATAGATCTGTGATCCCCCTCCTATAGATCTGTGATCCCCCTCCTATAGATCTGTGATCCCCCTCCTATAGATCTGCGATCCCCCTCCTATAGATCTGTGGATGAGTGACCCCCCTCCTATAGATCTGTGGATGAGTGATCCCCTCCTATAGATCTGTGGATGAGTGATCCCCTCCTATAGATCTGTGGAAGAGTGATCCCCCTCCTGTAGATCTGTGGAAGAGTGATCCCCTCGTATAGATCTGTGGAAGAGTGATCCCCCTCCTGTAGATCCGTGGAAGAGTGATCCCCTCCTGTAGATCTGTGGAAGAGTGATCCCCCTCCTGTAGATCTGTGGAAGAGTGATCCCCCTCCTGTAGATCTGTGGAAGAGTGATCCCCCTCCTGTAGATCTGTGGAAGAGTGATCCCCTCGTATAGATCTGTGGAAGAGTGATCCCCCTCGTATAGATCAGAGGGACCTCTGATGTGTGATCCCCTCCTAATGATCTGATAGGGATGGGTGGTCCCCCTCCTATAGATCTCAGGATGTGTGATCTCCTCCTATGTATCTAACAGCAGTGTGTGATCTCCTCCTATAGATCTGAGGGATTTCTGATGTATGATCCCCCTCCTATGGATCTCAGGATGTGTGATCCCCTTGTATAGATCCAAGGGGCCTCTGCATGTGTGACCCCCCTTATATAGATTTGTGTGAGGTGTGCAGCTTGTGTTCACAAGGACAATAAGAATAGACTTTCCAAAGACTAAAGTCCACTCTGTGCAGGCTGGATCGCCTCTGTTTACATACACTGTGTTTGTATATGTGCACAAAGTCAAGGGCATGGGATCCACTACACACAGACTGCAGGGAAGGAACTTGTAGATCAAATGCTGCCTGTATAATGTGTATCCTACATTGATTTGGAGTAGCAGGACTGACAGGTGTCATCTCTCTTCTAATGAGGCCTGGTTCACACTGGTGCGTTTTGACATGTGATTTGGCATGTCAAAACGGCTGTATTTGCTGCAAATTGCCGGCAATGGCACCATCCTAATCGGTGCGACGCCGCATTTGCGGCGCTGCACCGATTTCAAAAAGTAGTTTCTGTACTACTTTTTGTGATTTCGGCACGAAAACGAAACATTGAGATCTGTGCAGAAAAGTTTCTGCACAGATGTCTCTATAATCGCGGCCGAAATCGGGACTGCCAGCGGGAGTGAAATCGTGCGAGTTCAGCTGAACTGGCATGGCTTCACTCCCGCAGCCCAGTGTGAACTTGGGCTAAGGGCCAATATTTCTTATGGCCCATTCACGCTATAATAAGGCCTGCCTGGGTTAGTAATTCAAAGCACTTAGGGCCCTGGGGTATTTCACACTGGATCAGTGCAGGTCACCGCTAGAAATCATAGAAGACTATTGTTTTTTTTTATTATGTGCCATGGTCACAATGTAATGTATCCAGGAGGAGCAGGGAGTGCATTTTACCGCAGTGTATTGGAAGGCACCACTATTATCGCAGTACACCGTGCTGCTGATTGGCGTGAAGTGTCACGTTGTGCCACTTAAAGTGGAGTTCCACCCATTTTTTTATGTTTGTCTGTGCTGCATGCTCTAATCTCATAGTGTTCAGAATGGACAATTTTTATTTATACAGAGCACATTGCATGCCTGCTGGTGTGAAACGGGCCCTTACTATTCGGCCTTGTGCACACAGGACGTTTATTTAACTCTCCTGGAAGCCAACAGGGTTTTTGCAGAAAAAATGCCTGATGCTTGTAAAGTGTCTAAAGCTTTTAGGAGCTTTTACAAGCATCAAGCTCTTACACGTTTATTTCATTGGCCAGAATAAATGATTCTGCCCATTGAAATTAGTTGGTGCTCAAGCACGAAACACGCCTAGCAGCGTCAATTGTTTTTTTTCTGCACAAATGCTACTGCTACTGGATGTACTGTCATTGTCTTTTTTTTCTGCCTCTAAACTCGTCTGCCACAAAATGCTTCTAAAAGCCTATGGGGGGTTATTTACTAAAGGCAAATCCACTTTGCACTACAAGTGCAGGCACTGTAGATCTGAGGGGAAGATCTGAAATGAGGGGAAGCTCTGCTGATTTTATTATCCAATCATGTGCAAGCTAAAATGCTGTTTTTTATTTTCCTTGCATGTCCCCCTCGGATTTACAGCGACTGCACTTCCAAGTGCACTTGTAGTGCAAAGTGGATTTGCCTTTAGTAAATAACCCCCATGTATATAATGTATATAATCTATCAGGGGCCAAACAGGTGTGACCACATTAACACAAGAAATTCTGGATGAACCCTCTGCACGCTGCTCTACACCCTTTCTAGCAAACTTTGCAATAAAAAAACAGGAGTTTATAGTTCACACATATTGCAATCCATGTTTAATTGCATCAAAGTAATCCCTCTGTGGCCAGTCCTGCTCTGCAAATGCTACTTCGGTGTGCAGAGGGTTTATTCAGAAAATGGAGCATGGTACGGTATTTGTTCCATTGCAATGCTGTACAAAATGTGTACTGATGTATGCCTTGTGGGTCATGTATGTTTTTAGCTATGTGGTTGCATGTTGGGGGAGCATTAGAAATGAATGTTGGCATCCCAAATACACATGCACAACATGTGTACGCAATGCATGTCAATGCGAATTACATTGGTGTGAACGGGGGCCTAAGGAGCTCCAAAACATCTGGCTCTGTTTTCTGCAAATTGCATTCTCTATGATACAAGATGTGAAATAAAGGAGAGCAGGAGAGTCTTGTAATTGTCATAGTGGGATTATAGACCTCAATTCCTGGGGAATGTAAGAAACTTCCTCTGCCTCTTCTAAAACTAAAGTATTTATTTTACATGGAATAACACTTTAATATGCTTTTTCATTAATCAGTGCAAAACTATGTAAGCAAAATCCAGTAAGACATAACACCCAATCAGAGTTCACTTTACTGAAGCCAGACCAGTACAAATAAATTCTGATTTGGTGCTATGGACTTTGCACGTAGCATGGGCTCTTTTATTGCATGTGAACATTTTGCTGAGAAAAATACAGGGGCTGCTATTGCAGAACTGCTTCTGAAAATGCTAGGTTTCTGGCTACTGTGGCAACCTTCTGGCTTCGCTAACCCAGGACAAGAATGGCAACCAGGAAAGGCAGAGTAAAGTCTGAACGTTTTTCTTGGTTAGTGATTCAAAGTTTTAAAAAAAAGGGCCACTTTTTTGCAAGCCCCCCAACATTAAAGCGGGAGTTCACCCGAAAATTATTTTTTAACCTTAGATTAATGCTCATTTTGTCAAGGGGAATCGGCTAGTTTTTTTTTAAAACAAAGCAGTACTTACCGTTTTAGAGAGCGATCTTCTCCGCCGCTTCCGGGTATGGTCTTCGGGACTGGGCGTTCCTATTTGATTGACAGGCTTCCGACGGTTGCATCTATCGTGTCACGAGTAGCCGAACGTCGGTGCGGCTCTATACGGCGCCTGTGCACCGACGTTCGGCTACTTTCGGAAAATCGTGACGCGATAGATGCGACCGTCGGAAGCCTGTCAATCAAATAGGAACGCCCAGTCCCGCAGCCCATACCCGGAAGCGGCGGAGAAGATCGCTTTCTAAAACGGTAAGTACTGCTTAGATTTTAAAAAAACTACCCGATTCCCCTTAACAAAATGAGCATCAATCTAATGTTAAAAATTAACATTTCCGGGTGAACCTCCACTTTAAAAAAGCCATTTGTAAACAAACATGACAACACCCCCCCCCCCCCCACCCATTTTTTTTTTTTTACAGAAATCCCATGGTTTTGAGCACCCAGGAGGCAGCGATAAAGCATGGTGTTGTCACCCTTGCCTCCCTAGAAGCATTAAAGGGCAGGGGGCTTGCAAAAAATGGACATTCTGATTGGCATGGAGGATCAGCCAGGCAACTAGCATTTGCAGAATGTGAAGGCAGTGCGGCAGCATGTTTCTCCAGGAAAGGGTTCCATTAATTTATTTTATACTTGTGTGAAAAAGCACTGATGTGCAGTAAGCCATAGTAAGCTTTTAGAAATCGCTGTTCAATAGTCTGCACACTGGATACTGTTTGATGTTGAATCCTGAATGGTTAATATATAGCAAAGTATTGTTTATATCCTCTTTTTTTTCTCCTGATGTAATTCACCATTCTGGTGCTTTGTCGTGTATACAGAAAAAGGTTTCTGGAAGGAGAAAGTATCCATACTGATAGATTTTAATAAAATAAGAGCTAAGTTTGATAGCTGAAAGTATCATATACTGTAAAATGTGTCTTGGAAGTGAAAGATACTTGCACTGTACACAATCCATCTAATCAATAACCCCCCACACACCCGGGGACACAGTCTTCTTGTCATGCATGTGACTATAAACTTGCAGTAAAGTGACGACAGTTACAAGCCTGAGCCTTGACATGCAATCCCTTTTATTATGGGGAAAGTCATCATGTGACTATGGGCATTTGAATGAATAGGGTAACCATTGTCTATGAACAAAGCTGTCACTGTGTTGAAAACCCTGTTTTTGATGAAGATAGTTTAGTTATTTCTTTTATGCTGAGAACAGAGGAATCGTTTTTACACAGCTCTTCTTACTGATTATTGATACTGCGTCACAAAGCAAAACACATGAAGTTAAAACATCCATCTCCTGAGTGTACACTGCTTTTGGGTCTGTGACTCGAAATAGGTCCGCCTCACTGCTAGTATGTAGCACTTGAGTCAGGGAATGGCGGCGTTCATCAGAGTCTTCTCACTCTGGGACGTGTTTGTATGTATATGTTTACTCAGTCATATCCAGCTCTTGTCCAGCATGTAAGGCCTCGTACACACGACCGAGTTTCTCGGCAAAAACCTTGTTAGGCTGTCGAGGATCTCGGCAAGCCAAACATACAATAAACATCAGCTAGACTTAAAATCAGTTTACTGCACCAGATCAGGCAGTGATTGTGATTGGTTGCCAGAGGTTACAGCATATTATTACCACTTACTGATTGGTTGCTAGAGGTTACAGCACACATTATGGCTCACTGATTAGTTGCTAGAGGTTACAGCACATGATTTCTTCTTGTTTATTGGTTGCTAGAGGTTACAGCACATCATCTCTTTACTGCAGAGGGGCATGATATACATATGAGGCTAGGTTCACACTGCTGCGAATTCAAAATCACGATTTTACCGTGATTTCACGGCTCTGTTTTTGCCGTGATTCGCGCCCGTAATTTCAGGGAATGCCAGTGTATAGAGCTGAATTTGCATCGCACACGGATCAAACTCACACAGGACCCTTTCTCTTTTGTTCATAGACGGACACAGCCTTCATTGACCTTAGGGTTATGCTTCTTCCTACCAGTAGATTTAATCTCCTGGTAGGAAGAAGCATAACCCTAAGGTCAATGAAGGCTGTGTCCGTCTATGAACTTAGAGAAATGGATTTTTTACGGTGAGTACAAAAATCCTTTTTTTCCCCTGCAGCTTATATTCTTAACGCATTGATGTGAACAGCACTAATGTTAAACCATGTAATTCAAATGACTTGCGAATTTGAGAAATCGCAACGGCTCAAATTCGCAATAGAATTCGTAGCAGTGTGAACCTAGCCTAAATGCTGCCTTTATTTACATATGAATGCCGCCTTTATTTACATATGAATGCTGCATTTATTTATATATGAATGACGGTTCTTTATATGTAAACACAGGGTCTGCAGGTGAGTCATCTGTACACAATAGGGCAGAGCTGGGCAGCATTAGTAGCAGCACTTCATACTGAGATATCAGGACACAGCACAGGACAAATACTTCAAGGGACAAGGGAACTTAAACTGGGATAGTTGGCAAGTATGAGGCAGCTGCTTTGGGCCCCACAACAATGACAGGGCCCAGGGCAGCTTCCCCTTTTGCCCCGCCTTAAAGACGGCCCTGCCAGACAACCTGGGCTCCTGTACGTTCTGGGTCGAAGTGCCATTTGTTCAGAATTTTTACATTTTGAAGATAGAACAATACTGGACATATACTTATGTTTGTTTTCCTGGAAGTCTATGTACAATTGGAACATCTATTTCTTCTGTGTTTTGACTGTCGGCAATGAAAAGCCCCATTGCTGCCAGATGTCAAGCTACTGGAATTAGTGAATTTGAATGTAATTTGTAGCTCTGCTTATAGATGTAGGATAAGTAAAACAAATGTACAGCAAGAAAGAAAACAGACAAATTCATAAATAATAATATTGAAGAAGCCAACGCTTTCCTTTGGGATTATGCCAGCTCTGTGGGGTATTTGAAAGAGAAATTGGTACTCTTCTCATATTCCCAGTAGTGAGAGTCCCGTGAGGCAACCGTGAAGGCTTTCTCTGGAGAATCCCTGCTTTAACGCTGAAAACACAATTGCAGGCCTCTCTCTGCCTTGCTTGCTTAAACTTCAAAAGCCGCTTTTGTTTGGATAAGAATGAGAAAGGCCCTGGAGCTGGTATTTGTGCTTTTTTTCCCTGCTCTCTCTCCCCATCTCTCTCTCTTCATCACATGTCACAGTGTATCTTTACATTAGTAAAACCAACTGGTTTGATTTTTTTTTCTAGTAAATAGTGTGAATAACTCATTTTATACTAATCTTCAGGGAATTAAAATACATGGCTTTAATCCTACCCAGCAGAACAACACAGGGTATGCAGGTTTAATGGATTTCACTGTTTTAATATACACTAGAGAAAACAACAAAACAACAATTGTGCTATTCCTATGCGTTTTCTTCTATTTTAGGCTGATGAGTATTTTATACTGATATCCTATAATAAAAGTTTACATTTAGATGTCTTGATAAAGACAGTGTTATGTTGCATGAATTTAAAGAGAGACTTCTGCTGGCAAACAGTAACGCCGGGAACACTTATTACGTTTTTTCTTTTTTTTTTCTTTCATTCAACCCAGCAGGCTGAACGAAAATAAAAAAAAGTAAAGATCACCATATTAAACACATTGGGCGATCTCCCCACTGAGCTATTGTGTTCTGACATGGGGATGCCCAGTGGATCTCCACCCAAAAGGGGAAGCTCCACTTTTTGGTGGGGGAGTGGGTACCTGGTTTTAACAGGTACCCGCTCCAACTTCCGGCTCAGTCCATTGCAGCTTTCTTAGAAGGAAGTTTGCCCCCCCCCCCTCCTTCCCGCTGTAGCCTTCTGGGACACTTCACAGGTCCAAGAAGACTGCAGCCCATACATAGAGTGCTTTGCACAGTAGGAAACCAGCTGTGAAGCTGCACGGCTTCGCTATCGGTTTCCCTTAGTCAGGATGATGCCGCCAGCACCCGATTGAAGGATCGGCTCAGGTGAGGACACCGCTGGATGCCTGGACAAGTAAGTGCCCTAATATTAAAAGTCAGCAGCTACAGTAATTGTACCTGCTGACTTTAATTATTATAATTTTTTTTAGAGGGGAGCCTGGAGCTCGTTTTTAAGTCAGCAGCTACAAGCACTGTAGCTGCTGTCTTTTACAAAACAGGCACTTGCCAGTCCATGGAGTCCAGCGCTGTCTTAGTACAAGCCCGATATGCACACCTCTGTCTTTGGTTCCACGCTATCATCCTGGATTTGGAGGTTGGCTGTGAATTCCTGAGTCACAGCTGGCACCCCACTGTGTATGTGCCAGATGTACAGATTGGAGGAGACTGTCCCCAGGCCACCTGGGATGTGTGATCTATCCCAGTAGGCTGTTGGAGGGAGAGGAGGCCGACCCAGCAAACATCATCCTCACCTAGGCAAGGAATAAGTACCTTATGGAAAAAAAAAAAACTTGTTGCTCAAAAAACAAAAAATAATGCTTTCCAAATAAGTAAAGGGAGCTGGGGGGAGGGGGGCTCAAAATATGCAATCTACAAAATGAGGTAAGGCTGTATTCACATTCACAATATAGTATTTCATGAATGCACATGTTTACAAAACAAGCAAAAAAACACACTCTGCGATCGTGGTGCCGTTTATTGTTAATGGGACCTCCAAATTCGGCAAGCACACGTGTTTTTTTTTTTTCGTAAAAAAAAAAAAAAAATGTGCAACGCGTGAGACTTAAAATGGTGCATGAGCTATTTTGCGGCGTTTGTCACACGTAGGGCAGCCCATTGAATTGAACAGGCTGCCCTAAGCGCAAAGCACTTCATTGTGCAAAAGGACACGCACAATGTCTGGGGTCGAGCGTCATCTTGTGAATGAAGTGTTGGTCATATGATTTTTATTAATTTTTTCTTCTAAAGAAAGTCGAGTTTTTAAACCTAAATAAAATGTTCATACATCGGCACTTAGAAAAATACAAGAGGAATATAGGGGCAAAAGGCAAGTACAACAGAAACCCTTCAGCATTCACATATCATCATTTTTAACTGTGAAATGCAGATCCTAAGGTTTGCAGCTTGCAGAGAATAGATTTTTTTTATAGAAAAGTCCTTTTACATCGTTTCAACATATTTCTTTGTTGTTGCTTTAATTTCCTTTTTAACCTTTGGCACTTTTCCTTAGGACATAAAAGGATTTCCCTCATCTTGTAAGCAATAGGCTTTTGTATATTAACATATTCATATTTTAAGGAGATTGTGACCTCCAAGACCCTTGTACCTTAGGCTAGTCTGTGCTTATTCACTTTACTAGATCAGCATGATCAAATAAGTGGATTAAAGAGGATTTGGTGACAGTAAGGGTTTCAGTACACTGCGGATCCTTCCCTTGCCGGTTCAATCTTCAGCGACAGTTGATCTAGCTAGGTTTATCACCATGTTTCATTGGGGACAAACTCAATGACATATTTAAATGACTGTAAGTTGTTGCCCATACTTATTTAAAGGAAACAAGGAGGATAATAATGGCAGTGTGAATTGTATTCTTATTACAGGTGTCCTTTAAATGTATGCTCCAGATTTGAAAATAAAAGCAGGACTCTGGGAAAAGTACTACTTGTTTACATGTATGGAACTTTTACTAACCTGATCATTCACTCCCTAAGCTAACAGTTCTTCCTCATGCTTTGACAATGGACCCTCCCTCAGCATCCTAATGTCCAGTGCAGGACTATGGTCCCTGCATTTGTCTTGCTGTTGTTAGGGGCATCAGAATGCCAGAGTGCACGGAAGAAAAGGCTGTGGGGGCCTGTGTTGCCAACTTACCAGATTGAAATTTACTGACACAACACCCAAAACTTACTGGCACAGCCAAGTTTTTACTGGCATTTCCAAAAGTAAAAAAATTAGTTTGTAGCCTAAATACTGACATTTACCAAACAAAGACAATATGCAATTAGCAATATGATTTAAGGTAGATGATAAGGCAAAAAACATATTTATTATTTTATTTTCAATATAGTTAGTAAGTAGCTCAGAGACAGGACTCAGGAGGGTAAGAAATTAGAATGGTCAGGCACAAACACATGAAACAGATCACCAACACGACACGTCCCCTCCTGAGTCACAGTGACAGCCTCTCTCCATGCCAGGTGGTCCCTTCAGTCCACTCCAGTCCAAACAGCACTGACAGTCCTGCTCCCGGCCTGCTTTGCTACTGACCCCCACACGAGGCTCTGGCCTCTCTCCTTGGCTTCCTTTCACCATGACATCACACAACATGCTCAGGCACCACCTCCGCCAGAACCACCCGAACACACTGTAGCAGGCCTTCGGATGGTTTCGGCAGGCTCCGGACCGAGCCGAGCGTCAGTCATCGAAGTTGGACCAAAGTAGTGCAGGGACTATGAAGTCAGCATGACTTCATTGGAAATCATGGGGATCAACTTGTCATGCTACTTTGCAGTCGTACAAGTGTGAAAGGGGCCTTACCCAGTCCACTAGATCTAAACGTGCAGTTAACCCCTGCGGTGCAGGCACAACACCACTGCAAGGGAGAACTTTAACTTTTCAGCTTTAATCCTTAAAATGCATACAGGATACAGCCCACCTGCTCGCAGCCCTAGGCATGGATAAAATACACTGATTCTCAAAGGGATACTACTTGGTATAATAATTATGAAGTTTACATATGAGGCACCACAAGTGCACATCTTTTTATTTTTTTTAATGATCAGGATATTGGTGACAGATGTCTGTAACCAAACCGTGCTAAAATTATGGTCAGACTACATACAGCATGATATAATGCATGCCAATTATACTTCTATTGTACACAGAGACCTATTTTACATGTATATTATATGCTAACTTTGGGGTTGATTTACTAAAAATGGAAAGTGCACAATCTGGTGCAGCTCCTCTGTTGTATGAAGAAATAAAGTATTGTGTGTCCATTATTCTAAAGGTATCATCCTAAATACCTTTTTGCACAGCTCAGCTGTGTAGTTACTTTCCTGATCAGCAGGGGGGGCTGAGATTCCAGCAGAGAGAGATCATGTGACTGCACAGCTGAGCTGTGCAAGAAGGTATTTAGGATTGTAATTTTAGAAAAACTGACACACAATACTTTATATGTTCATACGACAGAGGGGATACCAGTTATTTGTAATTACTTTATAGCCGCAGGTAATAGCGGCAAGAGGAGGGGAGGGGAGGAGACTGCCTCGCACACACAAAAATTACAGGCAGGTAGGGAGGGGAGAGACTCTGAGCACACAGCAGGATGATGGAGGGACATAAACTGACCACAGTGTCATGGATCAGCAGTCATGATGTCCGTGGTCAGTACACCTAGGGGTTACCAGGAAAAGGCAGGATCAACCAGGTATTTTACAATATAGAATGGGACAAATGACACTGTGGAATCGCTGTGGTTTTTATCATGCTTTAAAGGAACAGAAGCTTTTTTTTTTTTCTAGGGTTACAACAGCTTTGATTGAACAAGCTGAAGTTAGAAGCGGATTGGCTACCATGTACAGCTAGCTGTACCAGGTTTTATACTCTCCAATTTTGTAAATCAACTCCTTTATGGTCTTCTTGTATACCTTTTATTGTTTTAGTTAACCTTCAGAATATTTAAATACTATACTGCTACCTGAATGTCAGCGTTATCAATATATGCATGTCACTGAAATGGCAGTTTATTGTTTTTATATAAAATATAAGTGTAAGACAGTGGTGAACAATTTATGGGATAGCTGATATAAGCCTACACTCACCAAGGGGTAGATGTCAGTTTATAATAAAGTGGAGAGACTTTGCTGTAGTAAGCTCCTTATGATTACCTCTAAATACATCCACAGTAGGCTTCTCGTCATTTCTCTCATGAAGAAATCCTGACGAATGACAGTGTCAGATTAAGATGCTTTTCGCATACGGTCACATTCAAAGCTACCTTAAAAGTTTGAAGTCTGATTGATTTATTTATTTTACTTATTTCAGGTACTTATATAGCGCCGTCATTTATGATTGATGGTAAGATTCACACAATAAGGGGTAGCTGAACAGTACATGTGTCAGGCGCCCCACTGTCATGCTGCATGTGAAAATTGGCTAATATAATGGGGAGATTTACAAAAAAAAAATAAAACTGAAAAATCTGGGGCAGCTCTGCACGGTAGCCAATCGGCTTCTAACTTCAGCTTGTTCAATTAAAGCGGAGGTTCGGCTGATTTTTATTTTTTTTTTAAAAGCCAGCAGCTACAAATACGGCAGCTGCTGACTTTTAAAAAATGGACACTTACCTGTCCAGCCCGCCCGCGATGTCAGCAGCCGAGGCTGAGCAATCGCTCGGTCCTCGGCTGCTTCCGCCACCATCCTCGGTGAGGGAATTGGGAAGTGAAGCCTTGCGGCTCCACTGCCCGATTCCCTACTGCGCATGCGCGAGGATCGCGCCGTCACTGGTCCCCGCTCTCTCCTGGGAACAGTGTTTCCCAGAAGACAGCGGGGGAGTGGCGTCATAGGCTGGATTCCCCTCGGGGATCCGAACCCGGAAGTGGTGCAAATACCTGTCTCAGACAGGTATCTGCACCCCCCTCCCCCCTGAAAGGTGCCAAATGTGACACCGGAGGGGGGGAGGGATCCAAAAAGTGGAGGTTCACTTTTTGTGTGAACCTCAACTTTAAGCTTTGACAAAAATACTGAAAGCTGATTGGTTTCTATGCACAGCTGCACCAGATTTGCACTCCAGTTTTAGTAAATGACCCCGGTGACTGGGCTTTCGCAATGATTCACCTGAACTGATTGAACTTTGAAGTTTTTTTCGGCCAATAATGATCTTGGCTGTGTCCAAGGTCATCACAAATGTAATAATTTTCCATCTACCATATTTCAGGAAGTTGGACTAGTACTTTTATCCATAATGATAGTCTATTATGTACCCATATTTGCCGTTAAAGAGAACTATCACCAGATTTGCAAAATTACAGGTAAAAGCACCAAAAAAACAAGTATTATACATGATTCCCTTTTCATAAATAATTTTTATTCTCTGAAGCCTCGTACTCACGACCATTTTTTCTTGCAGGAATACTGCCAGGAGATCATTTGGCCGGGAATCCTGGCCGTGTGTATGCTCCCTATCAGTTTTTCCGACAGGAAAACTGCCCGGGAAAAATAGAGAACCTGCTCTCTATTTTCCCGTCGGGATTCCTGGCAGAGTGTTTCCTGCCAAGAAAACCGGGCGTCTGTATGCTTACCTGTCCGAGGTAAACCTGCGCATGCTCGATAAGACTTTGACGCATGCGCGGCAGCATACAAGGTTAGTGTGGGGTGTAGCAAGATGGCGGGGACGGCATCGAATGTGAAGAGCGCCAGCTCGTCGTAGTCGATGACGTCACCGCGTTCTTGCCATTCAAAAGAACGGCGGTTCTTTTGAATGGCCGTTTGTATGCACAGCTTTGCAAGGCAAGCTTGCCAGGAATCCCGTCAGGAAAACCAACGTTTTTTTTTTTTCGTGATGGGATTCCCGGCCGTGTGTACAGGGCTCGACAGTGAGCCATTGAACTTGCTAGAAAATTTGGCAAGTCATTTCCCCAGTACAGCCCCCTTCCTCCTTGCATGTCATAGTCCTCTGCTTTTCTGGGCATGTCTAATTACTGTCTGTGCTGACCCGGCTACTTTTACCCCCCCCCCCCTACTTTTTTTATGTAGCAGTCTTTGGAGAAGTGAAGGGGAATACTATAGGATGTCACTTGAGTGACAGCTTGTAGTCTGCTGACATCACATTCAAGATGGCGGCACCCAGCAGAAATCTCATGACTTTTGTATTTCTACACAATTGAGGCTTTTCCAGAAAAATAACATGCAGAAAATATGCATATATAAACGAATGGGAATATTTGTGTTCAAATGAATGCTCTGGCAACGCTTCTGTCCTTTAGAAAAATGTTTTATCCAGACACGCTATTAGCAGAAAATGAACGTATCCGTTTGCAATTGTGTGCAAATACCTTTTGGCTGCAAAGGGTTAAGGAGGAAAATAATGACTTCAGTCCACAAAATAGAGTACATAGCACAGCTATTTCTAAGAATAAAATGCATTATATAAAAGGTTTCTTGCCTTCACAGGGAGATAACCTTTATTGTTAGCAGTGTAATGTAGAAGCAAAAATATACATTACCTGACATTAAAGATAGAACCCCGGGGACTTAAATTGTATAATAAAAAGGTACCGTAGGAATGTTTTATTACAAGGAAAAATTCTGAATTATTCTTAGCTGTAGGAAAGGTATAAGACTTATTTGGAAGTCTGTTTAATTTCCCTGATAACTGTAAGTAAGAAGAACAATAATCACTGCTAGAGAAAGGTCTATTTTTTTCCTATTCAGTCAAGTGCAAGTGAAGAAGAATTGTTAAGACTTTAATTTACTTTAGATTTAATGACTCATAGTGGGTACACATATGAGAACAGCGGCATTTGTGCGTTCTGAAAAAATATTTGTGCTAATTCCTCATTTTACCTTCTAAAAGGTAAACCAAGGTTTTGTGGAACCCTAGGGTTCCTATGGAGATTTCTAGTGTTTCTTTGAGCAGTGGGGGTATTGGCGAATGGATCTCCTGTCTATGAAAGTAAAAATACACTACACTGACCACCAGGACAAGGGGGTCCATATCCCACAAACTGCTAATTTAGGGCCAGATCCTCAAAAGGGATACGCCGGCGTAACTGCTGTTACGCCGTCGTATCCCTGTTTCTAACTATGGAACTGATCCACAGAATCAGTTTCCCATAGTTAGGCAGAAGATCCGGCATGTGTAAGGGACTTACACTGCCGGATCTTAGGATGCAGTACCGCATCCGCCGCTGGGGGCATTTCGTATCGAAATGCCGCCTCGGGTATGCAAATTAGCACTTACGGAGATCCACGAAGCTTTTACGCTTTGTTTTTTCTCCGTAAGTTTTAGTTTGCATACGCAAAATTAGGGCTGCTTTTACAAAGTGTAAACTGTTTACACCATGTAAAAGCAAACCCTTCAGTCCAGCGACGCAATTTTTTTTTTGTTTTGATTTTTTTTTTCCCCGCCGTATCTTTTTTTTTTCCCCGACGCAACTTTATTGAGCCGACGTGATCCACAAAGCTCGGCATAACGTAATTTCGCGCTATGCACGTCGGGAAAATGACGTCATGAGCATGCGCAGTACGGCCGGCGCGGGAGCGCGCCTAATTTTAAATGGGAATCACCCCCATTTGAAGGGGAACGCCTTGCGCCGGCGGAATTTAAGTTACACAGCCGAAAATTTCTAGGTAAGTGCTTTGTGGATCGGGCACTTAGGTAGAAATTTTAAGGCAGTGTAACTTAAATGGAAAAATTTATGTTACGCCGGCTCTTTGTGGATCTGGCCCTTTGTGTCCTTTTCCCAATGACATACAGTGTAAGGCCTCGTACACACGACCGTTTTCCTCGACAAAGTCCATCAAGAAACTTGGTGGCAGAGCTTTTTTGCCGAGGAAAACGGTCGTGTGTATGCTTTTCGTCGAGAAAACTGTCGTGGATCTCGACGAGAAAAAAAGAGAACAAGTTCTCTTTTTCCTCGTCGGGAGTCTCAATTTCCTCCTTGTGTTTCTCGTCAGGCTGGTTTACGACAAGAAACACGTTAGTGTGTATGCTTAGAAACCCGCACATGCTCAGAATAAAGTATGAGACGGGAGCACACCTTCGGTAAAAGTAGCGTTCCTAATGGAGATAGCACATTCGTCACGCTGTAACAGACTGAAAAGCGCGAATCGTCTTTCACCAAACTTTTACTTAACACACAGTAACATGAAATTAGTAAAAGCAGCCCCAAAGGTGGCGCCAGTGGAATCAAACTTCCTTTTTATAGTGCCCTTGTACGTGTTGTACGTCACCGCGTTTGAGAACGACGAGATTTTGTCTTGACAGTGTGTACGCAAGGAAAGCTTGACAAGATTCTCGACAAGCCTGACAAGAAACTCGTCGAGGAAAACGATGTTTCGTTTACGACGAGTTTCTCGGTTGTGTGTACGAGGCCTCAGGCTCGGTTCACGCTGGTGCGATACGAGAACCTGTACGAATCTAGCATGGGTTCCCGCATCTCACCACACTTGCGGTCAGTTCACACTGCCATATGCGAACCCCTGCGGATTTCAATACAAAGTTAATGACACCCCCAGATCAATTTGCATATCACAGTGCGAACAGCCTCTTGTAATCCCTGCACAGCAGAGCTAAGTTTGGGGAGAGGAGGAAGCAGCACAAGCCAGTCAGTTGTGCTGCAGTGCTTATGTGCTAACAAGACATGCTGATAGGAGGAGAGAGCAAAGTGACTAGAATATGGACTAAATGTCTACTGCATTCTTTTCTAGAAGGTTGGATCATGTCCATGCATTGCAGTTTAGTGCATTCTTTTAGGGAAAAACATTGCAGCGAACTAACAAGTCAATTGCAACACAGTGCCTAGGTGTGATAGGGACAGAAAAGGGATGGGTGCCTTTACTGCACGTACACTACAGCTGTACAGTAAATGAGGCAGGACCTGTTGATCCAGGTTCCCTTTCAGTGAGAGATCTGACTATGTAAACCCAGAAAAATAAATTGAGCTAAATAGCTGCATTATTCTATTGCAATTCATGCATGCATGCATAGAGCGGGAGCGATTATCTCAGATCATCATCAAACAGTGGGACATTGATGAGGCAATTTGGAAAAAACTAGTAATTTCCTATTCATCTTGTGATCAAACAGCTGTAAGCTTGTACTTCTTTCAGTTTTGTGGAACGTGTCCAATATTTACTGTCCAACGGATGCTTTTATATAAAGCTGACCCTACGTGTTTCGGACGTGTTGTTTGGACACTGTGCATGTGTTAGTCTGCTTCCGTTTAATAAAAAGTAAATTCCATGTCATTACGTTAGTTTTGCACAGCCGCTTTTATTTATTAGTATTTATTTACCTTTATCTTGCATGATGCCACAACCACGGATTTTGAAGTGGAGTGTAAAGTCTGACTAATGTATGTAACAAGGTTTAGCTATTATTTTTTCTTTATGTATATACCAGTCCATGAGCATATAAATGGCACAAATACAGTGGAACCTCGGATTATGAGCATGATCCATTCCAGGAGAATGCTTGTAATCCAAAGTACTCGCATATCAAAGCGAGTTTCCCCATTGAAGTCAATGGAAACGAAAATAATTTGTTCTGCATTGACTTCAATTGCATGCAATACCGCATGCAACCAGGAGGTGGGGGGGTGCCGGAGAGCCTCGGGAACACACAAAAAGGGCCAAGGACAGTTAGGAAAACCTCGGAAAGGCTCGAGGAACGGCGTATTTCCGAGTCTTTCCAATAATTTCCAAACGTGCCGATCTCCTGTGCCCCCCACCTCAGGCCAAACGCAGTACCTTGGCTTGAATCGTGCTTGTTTTGCAAGACAACACTCGCAAACCGAGTTAGGATTTAAAAAAAATACAGTGCTCGTATTGCAAAACGCTCGTTGACCGCGTTACTTGCAATCCGAGGTTCCACTGTAAGGATGAGCTCCGGCATGTTTGCACAGTCCATGTGCAGAGCCCGCCAGGAAGTCAGCAGCGCGCTGCGCTAATCACAGGCAGGGAGACATTTCCCGATGCTCAGCTGCAGAGATCGGGAAATGTCTCCCTGCCTGTGATTAGTGGAGGGGGGTGCCGACTTCCTGGGGGGGCTCTGCACATGGATTGTGCGAGCACGCCGGAGCTCATCCTTATTCCACTGTATATGTTTTTATTTAAAGTGATACTAAACCCACACTGCTTAATTTCCATCGTTCCTTTTATTTGTGTATTTAGATTTAAACTTGACAGCTAGTAACCCACGTTTAAAACGTCCATTTTGCCGTGTTTACATGCCGCGTTTAGAAGCGTTTAAATTATATATTATATATATATATATATATATATATATATATATATATATATATATATATATATATATATATATATATATATATATATATATATATATATATATATATTTATATTTTTTTTTTTTTTTTAAATGGCCAAAAACGAAAATAGCCTATAAACGAAGCACTGCCAAGTGCGAGTTACCGCGTTTAGTCGTGTTTGGCATCTGAAACGTGGAACTTTTCTACGTCTGAACCCATTTTTTTGCTTTCAAAGAAATGCTGTTAAACGCAACTGCCTAAGAACGGCAATAAACGAGACTGTGTATATGGTCACATAGGATAACATTGAATGAGTTCAGGGGCAGTTGAAAAAAGCGTCCAACTGCCTCTGAACGTACATTACGCAACGTCCCGTGTACATGGGGCCTTATCAGTACATGTACACAGGGTCGTTTCTAGGCAGTTGAGTTTAGAAACAATTTTTGGAAAGCATAAAAATGCGTTCAGGACGGATGTTCAGAGGCATTTGAAACGCCAAACGCTTGTAAGAGCTTGTAAACGCATGTAACTCGTGTTTAGCAGCGTTTACAGGCGTTTTAATTTTTGGATTATTTAAGGAAAAAAACACTTCTAAATGCAAACGTGGCATGTAGACGCAGCAAAACGAATGTTTTTAAATATCTGTTACTATCTGTCAAGTTAAAGCGGTTGTATACCCGCTGAACTTTTTATTTTTTAATCCTGTAAAGCAAAAGGCATAATAAGCTAGTATGAACCGCATACTAGCTCATTATGAAATACTTACTTTAGAACGAGGCGTTGGTAACTTATCTGGTCCACGCCAAGGGAGATGACACGTTGCCTTGGCGTGTCTTCTGGGTATCGCGGCTCCAGCGATGTGAGTGACTGGAGCCGCAATGTCGTCACTCCCGCGCGTGTGTGCGGGAGACTTCTTTCCACAAGGTCCGGCGTCTGCCGGGCCTTAGGTCGAAAATTCCCTGAGCGCATGCGCCGCTGCATTCAGCGGCTCATTGCGAGGGGAATATCTCCTAAACCGTAAAGGTTTAGGAGATATTTTTTTTACCTACAGGTAAGCCTTATTAGACTTACCTGTAGGTAAAAGTAAAAAAAAAATCACTATACAACCGCTTTAAATCGTTCAGGAGAGGTTGTAGAACGTCCCGTGTACAATAAGCCTTAAGCCCTGTACACATGATCGGTTTGTCCGATGAAACAAGACCGGTTTGTTTTCCATTGGTGAAAAAAAATAGAACATGTTTTAAAAATTTTCCTATGGATAAAAAAAACTATAGACAAAAACGATCGTCTGTGTGGAAGTCCATTTTTTAAAAATCCACGCATGCTCAGAATCAAGTCAACGCATGCTCGGAAGCATTGAACTTCATTTTTCTCAGCATGTCGTAGTGTTTTACGTCACCGCGTTGGACATGGTCAGATTTTTGACTGATGGTGTGTAGGCAAGACTGATGAAAGTCAGCTTCATCGGATATCCGACGAAAAAATCCATCAGATTAGATTCCATCAGATATCCGATCGTGTTTAAAGTAAAGGACAATATTGATTTCTATGTTGCATTACTACTTGCATGCAGACATATGAAGTACTAACATGTCACAATTCTAGTTTCATTGATTAAAAAAATAAAAAAATCTGTTCCACAGAACTTTACAATGGTAAGTTACAGCAGTGGGCGCAGTGATGGTTTCTTTTCACCTGTATGTGTTAATCTCTGTAAGTGTAATGAAAGACTATTCTAAGGACCTTGTGTATTGCATTGATTAGAGTTTAATCAATATAGATTAAAGTCCTGAAAATTGAGATCTCTGATTTCCCACTTCCCCCCTGTTGTAGTCCACTAATTAAAAATGGATCAGAGACGAGATTGATCATTGTTACTGATGACAGCTGTTGATATTTCATTAGTCGGCTGGTGTTTTCGGAGCTAATGCAGTGGCAGTTGACTTTCTGAACAAGCCTCTTAACAGGAGGTTTTCATTTGTTTCAATAGCCTGCTGCTGCATGACGTTGTAGCATTCCTGCTCAGCAGAGTTCATGTCTGACTTTGCTCCAGACAACAAATAAATGTAACATCAGCGCTTGGACTTTATCCCATATCTGTTCACAATAAAGATTGTGTTCTGCTCCTCCTCCTCGCTCAAGCCTCTGAAAAAGATTTACTTTAGTGTTCATGAGCCAAGGGGCTTTGCTTGCTTTATAGTCCACAAGGAGCTTGGCTGTTTGCAAATCAGAGTTTGTTTTCTCAACAGAGCGGGTGCTAGGCATAAGCAGCAGAGTCTGTGTGAGGATGGCAGAGAGCAGCAGCAGCTGGCAGTGTTGACACGTGGGAGGGGTCGCTACTAATCGGTGGTAGGAGGCGTGATGGTACAGAGTGTAACTGAGCACCCTGCTGACTTTATTATCCAGCTTCTCCCAGTGTTCTTCCATATAGTGCATCTGATGTCTGCCTTCTAAAGATTGGAACATTTCAGATCATGATCAGAGGAACTGATCGCACTAGGTTCTATACTCCGTACTAGGTTCTTTTCTAGATCTATTTTAGCACAATCAATACGAGTGTAGAGTAGAGCACAGTAACCCCAATTAGAATTTATTCTGGCCATTCAAATGAATTAGCGCTCAATCGCTAAACATGTTATACGCGTTTAGGCGCATCAATCATTTTTTTTTCTGCCAAAACTCTACTACTCCTGGACACACTGCCTGTCAGGGTTTTTTTTGCCTCTAACTAGGGTTGCCAACTCATCCCTTTAAAACAGAACACATATTAATTACACAGGTTCTGTGGCTGATTAAGGAGGTAATTAAACTCACTTGGTGCCTTATTTGCATTAAATTAGCCTCAGAACCTGTGTAATTAATATGTGTTCTGTTTTAAAGGGATGAGTTGGCAACCCTACCTCTAACCCCCTATATATGCATGGACACATAGACCAATGTCTTCTGGGACCTGTGTGTCTCCCAGAAGACAGCATGGGGGTACAGAAGAGGGGCCGGACATGGCATAGATCGCCACGGATACTGCGTCAATCTATTGCCGGAAGTGAGAGCAAATACCTGTATTAGACAGGAGGAACCTGATAAGCGGAAGTTCTATTTTTGGGTGAAACTCCGCTTTAACAAACATGCCATACTTGCCTGCTCTGTGCAATTATTTTGGACAAAGCAGCCCCGATCCTCCTCTTCTGGGCTCCGCTGCTGGCACTCCTCCTGGTTTCTTCCCCCATCCAAGTGCACCCATAGTTAGCTGCTTGTCCATTGACACACACACAAGGTAGCTTGGCTCCACGCCCGATCCAATGCCCCGTACACACTATCCAAATATCGTACGACAGATCGTATGACTTTTTTCGCTTAAAGCAGAGTTCCGGCCACAATTTCACTTTTTAAATATAAATACCCCTGTAATACACAAGCTTAATGTATTCTAGTAAAGTTAGTCTGTAAACCAAGGTCCGTTTTGTTAGGTTGTTACAGCATTTAGACACTTTATAAAATAGAAATTGACTGGGGCATCTTAAGTGTGGGCCTCATGAAGCCAGACTGTATGACTTCCTGGATTTCAGCCTTGCAGATCTCGCACATGCTCAGTGCTGCACAAGCAGTGTAATAGGTTTCAGATCAGGTTTCAGCACCTGTACTGTCCAAGTCACATGATTCTTCAAGACTGGGGAGTGCACAGACTCCTGGAAAGTTACACCCACTACATTCCCAGGAGTCTGTGCTGTGTAGGTTAGGAAGCTTAAGCACCTAGGTGCAGCAAGTGGGAAGATTAACTATTCTGCCTAGCAACAACACTTTGAAGGCATCTAAAAAAAAAAAAAAAAATTCTTAAAGGACTAATGACATTTTTTTAAAACTACTGATGTAATGTTATATTTATGGGTGGAACTCCACTTTAATAGTCGCAAGTAGAAATTAAATAGGTTATTAAAGTCACGAAAATTCTCGTAAGACAGAAAAAAAACCTGGAAGTGATGTCATGTGTTGTAATGTATTTGTGTTGTATTTTCGGACAACGACTGTACTGACTAAACAAAAATCGTAGGATCTGGTATTGTACAAGAACATTTTTCGTGCTTGTCAGATCAAATAATAATCGGATGAGCTGTCATGATCGGCTTTCGAAAGCTCTGTACCAACGATCCGATTATTGTACGATTCTTCCTCGGACGACATTTTTTGTATGATGTTCGGATTGTGTGTACGGGCCATTAGGCTGTGATTGACAGCAGCTGAATCCAATGGCTCCTGCTGCTGTCTCTATGTCAAGTGATGAGAGAGAAAGAGGAGAAAGCCCTAGCTCTCTGGCACAGCACTGGATGGTGATCAGGCTCAACCAAGTATTATGTATTAAAGTGGCTCTAAAGATACATTTTTTTTTTGTTTACCTTAATGCATTCTATGCATCTACCCCCAGCCCCCTCCCCTTTTACTTATCCAAACCCAATCTTGATCCAGCACTGTGCGCAAGAGCAGAGGCTCTTGGCTCTCACTCTCCTCTCTGTGCCTAGGCAACAGCAGAGGCTATTTGGCTCCTGCTGCTGACAATCACAGCCAGTGATGAGCGAGCAGGGGAGGGGGGCTGAGTGCCCCCATAGCAAGCAGCTTGTTGTGGGGGGGCACTTGGTAGAGGGAGAAGAGCCAGGAGCGCTGGTAGGAGGGCCCCAGAAGAGGAGGATCTGGCCTGCTCTATGCAAAACCATTACACAGAACAGGAAAGTATAACATGTTTTCTGTTTAAAAAAAAAATCCTTTAAGAATCACTTTAAGGTATAGGTTTTCAGTGCGCAATGTCCGCACAACACAGCAATGCAGTGGTGTGAACCAGGCAGATGGTTTTAGATGGTTGCGTAGATTGTTAAGTAGTCCATAGATTTTATTTTCTTCTTTGTGGAAGGATTCCCCCATCAACACATTCAGTGTTGATGGGGGAATGCCTCCCGCAGCGATATCATATTATGCCCGATGGGAGGGGGCCTTCCCAGGTCCGCAGAATACGATTGAACTGGCTTAATTTCGATCCATGTATGGCCAGCTTTAGAGGAGTGAAGGTTACTGAGTTGATCTGTTACACAAAGTGGAGAGATGATGGTAAACATGCCAAGTGCAGATTATCTCTCTCTTGGTTATGAAGTTTAATACCCAGCAAGAAGGGAACCCACGTTTTAATATTATTATACAGGATTTATATAGTGCCAACAGTTTGTGCAGCGCTTTACAATACAAAGTGGGACAGTAAAATTACAACACAGTTCAATGCAGAAGGAATAGGAGGGCCCTGTTCATGGAGCTTACAATCTAAAGTGGGGTTTATGTCATGCAGCTGTACATTTACTTTTAAATATTTCTTCGTGACCAGAAGGAAAATTACGCCCTAAAAAAGAGCATGCACTTTTAAAAGCACGTTGAGATTGTTTAAAATAGACTCAATCTAGCCGTTTTATTCCAAGACCGATTTAAAAATAAAAATTGCTGTTTCTTATTTAGAGCTTGTTTCCACTTTAAACATGTGTGTGGAAGAAGATAAATGAGTTGGACAAGCATCGAACACAAGCGAAACCAAAGCAGGTAAAGAGAAAAAGAAAGCAAGGCTTTTCTTATCTAGCTAAATCGCCATTTAATGTTCTTATTTTTTCACTTTGCTGCAGAAAATCAATCCTTTGCTTTTTAACAGAAGCGGTATCTCACCAATCTCAAGCGGTAATCCTGACTTGGGTGTTAATTCCCTGCCCACCACAACTCTGTAGTGGTAGAAGAGAATATCCGTTATTGATGTTCAAATTGGATTATTTTACGAACATCTGATACAGCGTGCGTTTTGCTTTGCATTTAGTTTCCGGGTTTATCCAGCCACTGCATAAGCAGATTTTATTTTCGAAATAACAGGTTAACTTGCTTTAAGGGAGTTTACTAAAGGTTGGTAGTAAATTTGTGTGTTACAGAGCTTGTATGTAGAAAACGTCCAATGACAAACAAAATTCAGGATGTAATTTAAGACTTTACCATATTTGCACCTTTTTGTTTCTTGTGGGCCCTAGCAGTTGTGTTGTGGCTCAGGGGCTTAGTTGTCCAGGATTTAAGGATTGTATAGTTGCCTTTGTGGACTAATTTGATAAGGATCCCAGTGTTTAAGGATTCCGGTTGGTGAATGATTGACAGTCAATGAGGGGCCACTCAAGTGTGCTGCGGTGCACATATTATGACAAGGAACATTCTGACAGGAGGCGATGACCCTCATCAGTCTGTTGCTTCTCCGTTATTGTCCAGTAACAGGATGGGGTTGGGGAAGCGACCTAGTTGCATTGCTACTTTGCAAAGGGGTAATGTGAAGTCACTAGCTTTGCTCCATTGTCTGGAACACCTTGATAAATCACAGGACTGGTTGGACAGGACTACAAATCTTTTGCTAGTAAAAAAAAACTCCTATAAATTTATTTTAGCTTTTGTATTTTGCTGTTTACCTCGAGTGCAGCCTTAATTGGTAACTGTACCTTTGGTGTAGTTACACTTTGATTGCACTTTGTAAATCTTATACTCAGTTCCTGGTCCAAACTTCTAAACTCTGCATGGGATTGAATAGATGGTGTGGGCCTGGCTCAATAGATTTTGAAAAGTAGCTTTGTGGCTTCATCGGTGATAACGTAGTAGGTTTGGGGACAGGTAAGTGTAAGGCCCCGTACACACGACCGAGTTTCTCGGCAGAATTCAGCCAGAAACTCGATCGGAGCTGAATTCTGCCGAGAAACCCGGCCGTGTGTACACTTTTGGCCGAGGAAGCCAACGAGTTCCTCGTCGAGCCAAATAGAGAACATGTTCTCTATTTCCTCGTTGTTCAATGAGGAAAGTTAGCTCGCCGAGATCCTCGGCGGCTTCACACAGAACTCGACGAGCAAAACAATGAGTTTTGCCCGTCGAGTTCCTCGGACGTGTGTACGGGGCCTTAGATTTAAATGGGGAGCTGGGAGCAGGCCAACGAATAGTTAAAGTTTCTTAAAGATGTGTGCATTAAGGGAAGATAAGTCAAAGATTATACTGCGATATACCCCTGTTCCTTTTTTTTTTTGTCCTGCATGGAGCATGTATAATGATATAAGCCATTACTCCACACTCTACAGAGTGGCATTCAAATCAGACACTGGCATCTAGGGATGCACCGATACCAGTTTTTTAAAGGTATCAATTACCGATACCTATTTTTAGTGAGACCGGGATGCCATATGTGCGGTCTGTTCAGTGGTTCAGGTGAGATTCATCTGCAAATTTTCAAAGTGTATGACACTGGAAATTGCACCTGCACCGGACTGAAAATAGTACCGGACTCTTTTTAATATTGCACTGCCACCGGCCCGCACATATGTGAACTGGATCCATAGAAAGCTGGTTTGGTTCACATGTCATGCAAATTGGATGTGGTTCAAAGTGCGTCCAATTCAAATTTATGTGAACTGGGGCTAAGGTATCGGTTTTAATATCGGAGTGTCCAAAAGCGAGTTTGAAAAAGTCCACAAAAAGTCTATATAATTGAATCCGTATTGAAGTGATCTAAAGATGAGTTTAACACTAGACCTGTATCACCAGCAGCAACCGACACCCAAGGTTTAATGAGGTATTTGCTCACCAGATAGTCATGACCCTCTTTCTCAAGAGAGGTCATGAGTGGCATGTAAAAAAAACACTCTAGAACGTTCACTTTTTGTCTGAAAATCATTGAACATGCCAGCTGAAACTCAAAATGAGGGTAATCATGCAAATAAAAGATTGGCAACATGTTTATTAAACCAATAAAAACACTCAAACAAAATATCAAGCTGGCAGCGTTCCCTTGTTCTACTGACACCTTGACATCAGGACGGGGCTCTGCCCAACACGTTTCGTCATCAAAAGGACATCTTCCAAGTACTCATGCAAAGGCTTAGTATTGGCATAGATACCGGTATCAGTATTGGCGCAATGCTGCTGGTTTCTATTGCTTATTTTGTCCAGAAATCCCCTTGTGCTCTACTTGAGATTACGTTCACTTTGCAGTGTAAGCCTGGACTTAGGCTGGCCATAGATGGTTTGAATCTCTGGTTTAGAAAGACCCGTCTGAGATTCGAACCATGTGTGGGCAGGCTGAATGTACAAAGTTGATCGATCACCTTGGATACAACCAACCTGCCGGATTCATGTGCAATTATTGCTAGCGGCTACTATGGCTGCTAGCAATAAATCACTGTCTTCTCCTGGCAGAGGTGGCTTCCCCTCCCCCTTAATGGGAGCAGACAATGGCTTAGCAGGAGGGATATCCCCTGTCAGCACTGTCTGAGCTGATGGGGAATCGTGCAAATTTCTTTCCTGCAAACCATGGTTGCAAGAAAGAAACTTAAAACCGTCTATGGCCTGCCTTAAACATCTTGCCTCACCACTGCCCCCTTGTCCAGGATGAGTGCTTTATTGGCCGGTAATGCTGAAGTGTATAGTGCCTGGTCTTAGGTTACACCCATAGATGGGTACAGTGGAGAAGCTTGTTTTTTAAGAAAGTGATCACTCCTAACGTAATACACAAGGATGCTTCCTTACTTCCAACCTGCAATGTTACTAACAGAAAAGATAAGATTTTATTTAACCATAAAGCCACACTTTGGAATTCACATTAGAATTCCTCAGTGATTTACAAGCAGGTTGGCACTGTAAAAAATATGTAACATAGTCTGTTATATGGGTGATAAAACAGAGAGATAATTGTTCGGAATTGTCTAGCTCCATTTTCTCAGGCAAAACATCCCCTCCCACACAAAATCACATTTCCTCCTCACAAATAATATTTTATTGCAGCTCCTTGTCGCTCAGCATTTAAAATACATTTTGTCGTATAATATTCATGTATGTGGTTTTCATGGAGTCAGTAATAAATGAACGACTTCAGTGATAAGCCCTGAATCATTTATTGTGTATTTAAATCTTTTGGTATGACCGTTATAGTTGACTCCCTTCGTCATAACTAAAATGAATGTTCTGCATTTTTTCCTTTTGGCCTTTGGAATATGTAATTGTTAAACCAAAGTGCTAGCTATTTAAAAGATGCATTCCTTTCTGACATTAAACTACTGTTTATATAGACAAAGGGGTTACAGCAGCCTCAACCTGCATAATGGTTTGAGTTTTCATCCCAGCACTTACACTACACCAGTCTGACTTTACAAATCAATATAGTGATTGTAATCCTGCCCTCTTGAAACTCCTAGTATCTAAGCTTGCTGACGTGCAGTTTAAGTCCGCATTCACACTGTAACGCGGTGTATTTCGGCGTATTTTGCCGCTACAAATTGCGGCGTATTTAACCCGCGATTTGCCGCGACAAAACGGGTCTTTTTTTACAACGCATTGTTGTCTATGGCCGAACGCCAATGCCGCCTGAAAAAAAGGGTCCGGGACTTTTTTTCAGGCGGCAGGCGTACGGCGTTTCGGCGTTCGGCGTGAGATGTGAACCATCTCCATAGACACCAATGTGAAATCTCCCCTCCAGCGGCACGAGCGTCGGGCGTCTGGCGTGAAAACGCCTAGATGTGAATGAAGCCTTAAGAACAACTGTAACAATGGAGCTAATTCAAGAATTTTAATATTTTGTCTTGCCTTTCAGGTCTATATGCAAGCATGAATACATTCTTAAAGCGGATCTCCACCCTAAAGTGCCGCTGATCGGCACCCTCCCCCCTCCGGTGTCACATTTGACACCTTTCAGGGGAAGGGGGGTGCAGATACCTGTCTACAGACAGGTATCTGCACCCACTTCCGGCCCTACGATACGGGCAAAGGACGGGTTTTTTCCTTACCTTCCGTCCGTCCCCCGTTGTATGCTGGGAACACTCGGCTCCCAGCACACAGCGGGAGCCTATCGGCGGGCGCAGCGCGACTCGCGCATGCGCCGTAGGGAACCGGGCAGTGAAGCCGGAGCGCTTCACTTCCTGGTTCCCTCACCGTGGATGGAGGGGGGAGCAGCAGGGTGACGAGCGATCGGCTCGTCATCTGCTGCGATCACCGCTGGACTCCAGGACAGGTAAGTGTCCTTATATTAAAAGTCAGCAGCTGCAGTATTTGTAGCTGCTGGCTTTTAATATATTTTTTTAGTGGCACATCCGCTTTAACATGCCACAATATACATACATAGATACAGTTTAAAAAGTAGCTTTTTACCACTGAAAATAAGTGTTTACGATCCAGGCCTCTACCTGTAAATTGCAGCAAGTCACAAGGTGAAAGGCTGCAACAGATGCGCATTTGGGTCCGATGCTTATGAACACATCCAAGAATTGCATTTGCACATCAGCATTTTACATTGCTGTGTCATCTCTAAAGCTGACCATACATGTTCAACTGGCAGGTTCAACAAAAAAAGCTGACCCTGATATTTGTGGATGGGGGAAGTCTCCCAGCTGTGTCATTGTATTCTGATAGTGGGGAGACTCTCCTGCCGGCAGAATACACAGATCAGCCCTGCAGCACTGATACAGTGGAAAAAAAAAACAACAGGGCGATTGACCAACTTCTGTTCAACTACAGTGGATTGGAGTACGACCAGTCCCTGTTGAACCAGATGAATTTGAATCCATGTATGGCCAGCTTAAGACCATTTCTTAAACTAAGAAGTAGATGCTTACCCTAGATCAGGAGTCTCCAAATGTAATAAATGAAATTACCAGTTTACTGTCCTTCAGACTTTAAGGGGGCCAGACTGTGAGCATTGTGAATAGAAAAGGTCCCAACATCAGTGGGAATAAGCAATGCTCCATCTGCTCCAGCTTTATGGTCCTTCAGACTTTAGGGGGGTCAGAGTGTGGGCATTGTGAATAGAAAAGGTCCTAACATCAGTAGGAATAAGCTATGCCCCATTTTTGGTGTCAGTGGGAGGAATTCTGCCCCTTCCTTGGTGTCGAGGGGGTTATACCCCTTCACTGTCCTATAGACTTTAGTGGGGCCAGACTATCGGCATTGTGAATTGAAATGGTCCCTATGTCAGTGGAAATAAACAATGCCCTATCTTTGGTGTCAGTGGGAGGAATAGCACCCCATTGTTGGTGTCAGTGGGGGAATTATGCCCCCTCCTTGGTGTCAGTGGGGGGGGGGTTATGCCCCACTGTTGGTATCAGTGGATGAAAACAGTGCCCAAGGGCCCCTGGCCACAGTTTGGAGACCACTACCCTGGATAATGCATTAAAAAATATGGTTCCATCCTGAAAAGCAGATGAAGACATTGCCAGGGGAGTACTGTGATTTCCCAGCGAGAGAGAGAGCTAGAGACAATGTAACTGATATAAATGCAGCAGAAATTGAGTGCACGGGAAGTTTTCAGCAAACCCGATTTCTGGCAGCATTAGTAGGTACTTTCTTGCAATTATTGAACAGATGTAACAAAATGCTTTCTGTGTTATATTTACCAGACCACAAGGAAGTGACTAAGAGAAGTCTAGTATTTATGACTTGCATACACTTTTAACAGCCTGTTCACACCAGCCCAGTTGACAGTGTTAACGCACGCATGTTACATTAGGGCAAATATAACGCATTGAAAACTCACTGAAAACTGAGCATGTCCAGTAGCTGCCACCACTGCTCTCAAAATCCCCAACTGCATTAGGGACATGATCAAAAGGGGAGAGAAAAGCAGGATCAACCAGGATTTTTGTAGAATACAGGAAACAAATCCCACAGTGAGTAAGTATTAACTGCGTGTAATACAGCATTTATTGATAGTTTTTTTTATGATGTGGGTTTTGTTACACTTTAATATAGTGAAAGGTGCACATGCATATTACACACCATGCCCCCAACATTAGAGCCTTGGATATAGATTTTGCCAAGATAGAATACTTGACCACTTGATGAATGTATTGGCACGTGTGCAGCTCCCAAATAGACTCTTTTGTTCTATTATGTGGACAGCCAAGTCTTCTGCAGATATTAGTTTAAAATTCACCGAGAATCAGAAGTCTTGAGTAGCCCAGACCGCACTCGTATGAGTAGCTTAACAAACATATATTCATATGTGGAAATTCATGTGATTCAGCTCATGATTTGAATAATAAAGGGTGTGAATAAGGTTCCGTATTTTCAATATGAAGCTAAGATCAACAACACAGGGATATGACCTCAAACTAGGAGGAGTAAAGTTCAAAACTACCCTTATGCCGCGTACACACAATCGGACATTCCGACATCAAAACCGTGGATTTTTTCCGACGGATGTTCTCTCAAACTTGCCTTGCATACACACAGTCACACAAATGTTGGAAATTGCGAATGTCAAGAACGTGGTGACGTACAACACTACGACGAACCGAGAAAAATTAAGTTCAATGATTCCAAGCATGCGTCAAATTGATTCCGAGCATGCGTTGAGTTTTTGTGCGTTTAATTGTGTACACACAGTCAGAATTTCCTACAACAACTTTTGTTGTCGGAAAATTTGAGAACCAGCTCTCAAATTTTTGTTGTCGGAAATTCCGACAGCAAATGTCCGATGGAGCCTACACGCGGTCGGATTTTCCGACAACAAGCTCACATCGAACATTTGTTGTCGGAAATTCAGACCGTGTGTACGCGGCCTTAGAATTTGTTTACTGAAATAGTAGTTGATGCTTCGAACATACTTCCAGGTAGTGAGGTAGTGAGCCTGTCATCAGCAAGTGAATTTCAACATAATTAAGAAAAACGTTAGATCTATATTTATACAGAAAGGGGAAAAAAGGGCAGACGTGATAAACCACTTGGTCTTTTTCCCCAAAGTCACTCTTCTATGTTTCTATGTACATGATCACATACACTAGGTAGTGTGGTGTCTGTGCAGCTAGATGTACTACACCACATAAGATAATAATGGCTAATGACAGTCGGCTTCACCTCATACTTGAACCTGGATTTAAAACAGCACAGGAAACCTGCTTTTCAGTCTTTTATAGGCACTGTTAAGCCATGTACTTTATTAAATTTAGGAGATTGTTGTATTTGATCTATCTTCTTTTGTTTCATTTCTGTGCCTGTGTTGATATTGTTAGGTGAATGGATGCAAGGTGTTGCCAGTAGAACAAAGGTGTATTGTAAGACATGCTTTTGACATGGATTAACATTCTTTTCAGGGTTATAATGGAGCATCCATTATACAGCAAGCCATTCTTTTGTTAGTGACCTTGTAAGTAGGATTTACTAAAAGCATTTATAAATGCAGCCCTTACATTTTATGGCGGAAGTTGTGTTGACGCATTGGTCTTGCATTTCTCACTGGCCTGCATTATACAGTTGACCAAAAATATAATAAAGGTAAATATGATATGTATGTCTATCTACAATATGTGTGTATATTATATATATATATATATATATATGTGTATACACACTGCTCAAAAAAATTTAAAGGAACACTTTTGAATCAGAACTTCTGGGATATTGATCTGGTCAGTTAAGTAGCAGAGGGGGAGGGGTGTATACAGAGGGGGTTGTTAATCAGTTTCAGCTGCTTTGCTGTTAATTGAAATTAACAACAGGTGCACTAGATGGGCAACAATGAGACGACCCCCAAAACAGGAATGTTTTTTCAGGTGGAGGTGTCTGACATTTTTTTCCCTACTCCTCTTTTCTGACGGTTTTACACTAGTTTTGCTTTTGGCTAGGGTCAGTGCCACTACTGGTAGCATAAGGTGATACTTGGACCCTATAAAGGTTGCACAGGCATTTCAACTCCTCCAGGATGGCACATCAATATGTGTCATTGCCAGAAGGTTTCCAGTGTCTCCCAGCACAGTCTCAAGAGCATGGAGGAGATTCCAGGAGAGAGGCAGTTACTCTAGGATAGCTGGATAGAGCCGTAGAAGGCCCTTAACCCATCAGCAGGACCCGTATCTGCTCCTTTGTGCAAGGAGGAACAGGATGAGCACTGCCAGAGCCCTACAAAATGACCACCAGGCCACTGGTGTGAATGTCTCTGACCAAACAATCAGAAACAGACTTTGTGGGGGTGGCCTGAGTGCCCGACGTCCTCTAGTGTGCTCACTGACAGACACTGGAGCTTGATTGGCATTTTCCATTGAACACCAGAATTGGCAGGTCCACCACTGGCGCCCCATGCTTTTTACAGATGAGAGCAGGTTCACTCTGAGCATATGTGACAGACGTGAAAGGGTCTGGAGAAGCCGCATAGAACTTTATGCTGCCTGTAACATTGTTCAGCATGACCGGTTTGGTGGTGGGTCAGTCATGGTCTGGGGAGGCATATCCATGGAGGGACGCACAAACCTCTACAGACTACACAATGGCACCCTGACTGCCATTAGGTATCGGGATGAAATCCTTGGACTCATTGTCAGACTCTACGCTGGTGCAGTGGGTCCTGGGTTCCTCGTGGTGCACGACAATGCCCGGCCTCATGTGAAGAGAGCATGCAGCCAGTTCCTGGAGGATGAAGAAATTGATATCATTGAATGGCCCCCATGCTCACCTAATCTAAATCCAAAAGAACACCTCTGGGACATTATGTTTCGGTCCATCCGGTACCGCCAGGCTGCACCTCAGTCTGTTCAGGAGCTCAGTGATGCTCTGGTCCAGATCTGGGAGGAAATACCCCAGAAAACTATCAGTGGTCTCATTGGGAGCATGCCCTGATGTTGTCAGGCATGCACACAAGCACTTGGGGGCCATACAAACTACCGAGGACCATTTTGAGTTGTTGCAATGAAATTTCAGCAAAATGGACTAGCTTGCTGCATAATTTTTTCACTTTGATTTTCAGGGTGTCTTTGAATTCAGCCCTCTGTAGGTGGATAATTTCCATTTCCATCAAATGATGTGCCATCCTTTCATTCCTAAACACATTACCCAGTCCATATCAGTATAGATATCCAGCATGAGATTTTTGCCCGTTGAGATCTGATATGTTTTCAAAGTGTTCCTTTCGTTTTTTGAGCAGTGTATATTCAACCTACTTAACCCCTAATTTCCAAAGCTTATTTGTAAGTGCTGGTTCACACTACAGCGACATGAAAGTCGGCACGACTTTGCGAGGCAACTTGAAGTCGCCTCCAGGACAGGCAACTTTGCCAATGGCCAATCAAACAATAATCAGCTCTGTGGGAGGGAGGGGTTTGCCTGAGAAAACAATTTTCTCTTCCTGTAAAGTTGCTTCAGTTAAGACACTGATCCGACTTTGGAGGCGACTTCCATTGAACTCAATGGGTACAAGTCGCCTAGAAGTAGTAGTACAGGAACCTTTTCTGAAGTCGGAGCGACTTCAGTAGTGTGGATTACGACTTCTCTCATTCACTTTAATGTAATTTCTCATGTCGTGCGACTTGGGGCGACACAAGTCGGATCCCTATTAGCGGTAGTGTGAACGGGCACTAAGTGCCATTTCACACTGGGGCAACACGACTTTACAAGGCAACTTGGAGACGACTTGAACGCGACTTCAGCGCTACTTGGATCGACTTACAACGCGACTTTAGGTCGCCTCCAGGACAGGCAACTTTGCCAGTGGCCAATCTCTTAATAATTTGCTCTGTGGGAGGGAGGTGTTTGCCTTAGAAAACTATTTTCTTTTCCTGGAAAGTTGCTTCAGTTAAGACGGGATCCGACTTGGAGGTGACTTCTATTGAAATCTATGGGTACAAGTCGCCTTGAAGTAGTACAAGAACCTTTTTCTGAAGTTGGAGCGACTTCAGTAGTGTGCATTAAGACAGCTCTCATTCACTTCCATGTGATTTGTCATGTCGGGCGACACTAGTTGCCCCGCAGGTCGCAATAGTGTGAACCGGCTCTAACAGTTTTTAAAGTGGCCTTTTGTAATCTTTTTACCCCGGAGAGGAAAACATTTTCAGGTCTCTTGGAACTAAGACACTCTTCCAAGAAAAAAAAAAACTCCCTATCCCCCCCTGAAAGGTGCCAAATGTTGGCCCATGACAACCAATAGCAAACCAAGCTCTAGTGTGAGTCCATTGTAGAAATGTCCAAGATGTGCATGCAGTTTTGAAACGACTCTAATGTATAAGTTAAAATAAACGTAGGTTGTTTATAGGTGAGGGGTTGCCGCATGTACATTTCTTTTGGGTTTCCTGCATTTTGGAGCTCAGGGAAATGTGAAAAGTATACTGCTGTGGATCCCCTGCCAGCTCTGCCTATGCAGCAGGGGTTTAGAATGGTCCATTGCCTTCAGAGGAGTACTCTTCCATTCTATATACAGGAATAGAAAGGTGACAGGAGTGCTCAGTGTGTGACTGTGTCAGAGCTGGAAACCAGCAGAGCAGAGAAAAATGTTATGTCTGTTTCATAACCTTCCTTTGTGCAACAGCTTGCTCACTAGATGTGAATCCAAAACACCACATTGGCTATTGTTTTTCAAAGACATTTTAACCCTTTAGTAACGGCAGGTGAAACAAATTTTAATGACTGAACGCAATTTTGCAACTTTGACATGTGTTAGTAAAACTGTACATATCATTGCAACTACTTTGTGTATCCAGGTAGATTATACCTTGTTTTATCAGGACAAATTGATTCTTCTTTTGGTGGTAAATGGTCACGTATTTCTTGTTTTGTGTTCTATTATGAAAAGAAAAACTAGACCAAAATAATATATATATTTTTTTAATTTAGCTTTATATTTCTTGCTATTACCATAATTTACAACCAAAGAACAACCCAAAATAATTCTCCTGCTCCAGTGCATGTTTTTTGTTGTTTGTATGTTGTTGTATAGTAAGGCCCAGAAACTATAGTGTGCATTTTGCTTTTTTTATCCTCCCGACATGATAATTAAAAAAAATGCCCTTTTTAAATAATCCCAAACAAAATATACTGACCCCAACTTTTGACCCTTCACTTGATCCTACCACTAACCCTGCCATTGGCCTAGATCCAACCTTGATCTAGCTATTTTTCTTCTATTTCTTTTTTTACACTCTCTTTTGTTTGTTGACAATTTTCTCCCCTGCATGGAGAGGAAGATACAATGCATTTTTCTCTCCATTTAGAGGCAAACGAAAACACATGTAGTAGAAACTGATCACTTTTTTTTTTTTTATCTGTGGTGGTGCGCAAGAACAAAAACCCGTAAGTGAATAAAAAAATGAAAAATTCACGTGAACACACACAAGTGCACCTAAGGGTATGCTTAACTGCTTGCCGACCAGCCGCCGTATAACTGGCAAGTAGGCTCTGCTGGGCGAGATCGCATAGCTATACATCATCTCTCCCAGCAGCCAATAGGGGCGCTTGCGCGCCATTGCTCGTCCCTGATCCCGGGCACACAGCTCCCGGTCCTGTCAGGGGAGAAATGCCTGATCTTCTGTTCATACAGCGATCAGTCATTTCCCCCAGTCAGTCCACCCCCCCCTTCAGTTAAAACACACCCAGGGAACATACTTAACCCCTTCCCTGCCAGTGGCATTTTTATAGTTATCAATGCATAGTAATCAATGCATTTTTATAGCACTGATCGCTATAAAAATGCCAATGGTCCCAAAAATATGTCAAAAGTGTCTGCCATAATGTCGCAGTACCGAAAAAAATAGCTGATCGCCGCCATTACTAGTAAAAAAAAAAAATATTAATAAAAATGCCATAAAATTATCCCCTATTTTGTAAACGCTATAACTTTTGCGCAAATCAATCAATAAATGCTTATTGCGATTTTTTTTTTTTACGGAAAATATGTAGAATACCTATCGGCCTAAACTGAGGAAAATTTTTTTTTATATATTTTTGGGGATGTTTATTACAGCAAAAAGTAAAAAATATTCATTTTTTTTTTTCAAAATTGTCACTCCATTTTTGTTTATAGCGCAAAAAATAAAAACCGCAGAGGTGATCAAATACCATAAAAAAAAGCTCTATTTGTGGGGAAAAAAGGACGCCAATTTTGTTTGGGAGCCACGTCGCACGACCGCGCAATTGTCAGTTAAAGCGACGAAGTGCCGAAACACAAAAAATGGCCTGGTCATTGACAAGCAATTTGGTCCGGGGCTGAAGTGGTTAATGTCGACCCCCTGCAAGAGTAGGACCTTACCCCGAACCGGGGGGGGGGGGGTCAAGGCTCCTGACAGACAGGGACAAGATTCAACGTGGTCCATTTAGCCAAAATGCCTGACAGACCCGCTCCTCGTGGTCATCTGAAGCCAACCACTGAGTACTAGGTGAGGGGCTCTCCCAAAGAGAAACCCTCCCAGCAAGGAGGGAGGAAGGAACTTAATGGCCACACATTCTTCCCCTAGAATTCAGGGCAGTCCTGAGGACCCACGCCCTCCATCCAGTGAAAAGAAAACGCAAAGGTGACAAATGTGAGAACAAATAAAATAAATAGTCGCTATGCAATGTGCACTGGCTAGACTCTGCGGCATAGTAACTGATCATAGTAATCGAGTGTTCAGGTGATCGGAAACTAGGAGTCCACAGTCCCGATCATTTATATGGGACCTGGAGCTCTCCCTGTTCTGGGAGTGTGCAGCTCCCAATACAAATACAAGTACGCATATATGTGGCTTCGCGGATGAAGATCGACTCCCGTGAGGCCACATATATGTGTGCGGGAAGGGGTTAAACTCTTCTCCAAAACATCAAAGAAGTTCTTTAGACCAGCATGGGAGAAATCCCATTTATAACTGGGTGATTTTAAAAGTTTTTTTGGGGGAGTTCTTGCACATGCAGACAAAATGTTTTTTATTTTTTTTTTATTTTTTTTGGTTTTTAGTCTAGTGTTGTCTTCTGCTCTTAGAATCTTGTCCTCCCAGGACCCTTGTCTCTTGTCCCTGCTTTTGTAATGCGTATCTCTGCGGTTGTAAATGTGGGGCTGTGCCTGCAACTTACAGGTAAATGCCTCCATATCCAGCATAGCAAGGCCTTGTGCCTCCATTTTCTTTCCCTTAAGCCTAGTACATACTGGACAAATGTCGGGCGACATCAGCCGGTTCAATAAAGACGTCTGATATTCGGCCTGTGTGTATGGCAGCTGGTCCGACAGAAGCTGGATGTGCATGCTGGAAAACCAGACCGTCTCCAGATCAGCGCTTTCAGCCAATGACTGAGAGCACTGACCGGAGTGTTCTGGTGTGGGGCAGTGCTGTCAGAACACAATGGAACAGCAGGGGGAAACACTGTACTAACATTGGATTGTTAGTACAGTGGCTCCGACCGGGTGTGTACTAGACTTTAGCTGATATTTCTGAGTGGGAGAAGAGGAGGAGAGCAGAGGAGAACTGTTGTTCAGGCGTGAAAGTATTTACAGATGCTCCAGTTAATGTCTATAGGGCCAAAAAATGAAAAAGGAGCTCATTCACCTTTTTAAGCTTTGAACTTTGAGTGAGTGTGGAGATGTAAACAACCACAATAGATTAGAAATAGATTTTGAGGCTGGGTTCGCATCTCTGTGTGGATCGGCTCACAGCAAGTGTCCGGTGCATCCCTTTTCACAGTTTCAGGTCCGGATATTTGGCTAAATTTGGACCTGAAACAGACCAGAAGACGCACAGGACTCCTGTGCAATTCGCTTTGCAGCCGCCACGGAGCTATGTGAACTGGCTCCATTGAGACATGTGAATTGGATGCGGAAAAAATCTGCATCCAATTTGCAATAGTTCGAACCCAGCCTTAAAATGGGTTGTAAACCCTCATGGCTTTTCACTTTAATACATTCTATGCATTAAGGTGAAAAACCTTCTGTAGTCTGCAGGCCCCCCCCCGTTTTACTTACCCGAACGCTGTCATTCTCCATCCGGGAACAAGCACGCCATCTTTAGCTGGTGTCTTGTGTCCCGATTGGATAGATTGATAGCAGCACAGCCATTTGCTCTCACTGCTGTCAATCAAATCCTGAGTCCTGCATTTGGTGTGAATGGACACAGATGCGGGACCGCACAGGTGTCCACCAAGGAAAGTGCTTCTTCCACGTGGACACTCGATGTGGGGAGGAGCCACCAGCGCCACTGAGGGACCTCAGAAGAGGAGGATCGGGGGCCACTCTGTGCAAAATGCACAGTGGCATCAAGTATGACATGTTTGTTATTTAAAAAAGGAAATGTGTGAAAACATGCAAGAAAATGCTTAGGCAAGAATGATCACTACGGGAACATTTTTAAAGCGAGTCGTTAAATTCCAGTATACAAACAGACCAGTTGTTGCAAATGATGCAGCTTATTTGTGCATAGCTTGCAAAAATCAGGCCTTACTCCCCAACAATAACAGGCTCTTTTTAACATCAGAACAGCATTATTTTCCTTGCGGGGGGGGGGGGCTCCATTGTCCATTATGTGCGCCTGCCTGAAGGAGTTTGCATATCAGGGATAACTGTTGTGTAAGTTGACAGCATGAACAAGAAAGGCAGATCTCTAACCGCCTGTCAATCTCAGCCAAAGATCTACCTCTGTATGACCATTCTTAGTCGTATTTTTTTCCTACTTAATGTCAGAGCATTAACTTCAAAGTGACTTTATTAAGTGATCAAATAGAAGGTGACAGTGGAGGATGTTCTGATGTTGTGCCCCATGCTCTTCCACAAAAGATTGATTTTTTTTTTCTGGCCATCGTGTTATTTATTAGCCGGTATGTACAGCCTCACATGAATATTTGTGTTTCTGGATGCTGCTTGCAGACAGTGCTGCACTGTTCTTCTCGGCACCCATGGAATGCTTTACTCATCTGAAATTTCACTTCCCATATTAGCATATACATATTTTTTTAAACATTCTCTGTTCTTCGTACCCTGCCTTGGGCATTCTTGGAAAAATACACGTTGGAATAATATGGTGAAGCGCAGCATTATATTGCTTAGACTAAAGATAGGCTTGTGAAAGCATTAGGCCTCCCAAACACTGCTGCAAATGTCATTCAGCTGCTAGGAGAGATGTGGAACACGCTGGTAACATTTTTGCTAATAAATCCTAATGCACTTTGAAAGCTGCACATTTATTTATTGTGGTGGAAGTGCCTACACATTCCCTTGTTTGCCAAACCTTAAAAAGGAGGTCCACAATAGGACTTAAAGCGGCATTAAAGCAAAAGCAAACATTTATTATATTGCTGTATGATTCTTGAGGTTAGTTCATGCTTGGAATTAACTTCCAGCAGAGGTAGTAAGCCAGTCGACAGTAATTGGCTTTAAAAACATGCCTGGGACAAATATAGATCTATACTCGGACAAAAAAGTAATAAAAAAAAGGCCAAAACATTTATATAAAAATGGGCAGACATTTCCATACTTACAGGGCCTTTAAAGTGCTTGTAAAGCAGAGTTTGACAAATTTGCTTGGAATCTCGGAGCCAGCTAAAAAAGTTAGGAGCCAGAAAACGCACCCCGTCCCGACGAGCTTGTGCACAGAAGCGAACACATACGTGAGCAGCGCCCGCATATGTAAACGGTAGACCTCCTCTGTAACTCAAAACATGCAACCTGTAGATTTTTTTAAACGTCGCCTATGAAGATTTTAAAGGGTAAAAGTTTGTCGGCATTCCACGAGCGGACGCAATTTTGAAGCGTGACATGTTGGGTATGAATTTACTCGGCGTAACATTATCTTTCAGAATATTAAAAAAAATGGGGATAACTACTGTTGTCTTATTTTTTTATTTAAAAAAGTGTAATTTTTTTCCAAAAAAGTGCGCTTGCAAGACCGCTGCGCAAATACGGCGTGACAGAAAGTATTGCAACAATCGCCATTTTATTCTCTAGGGTGTTAGGATAAAATATATATATAATGTTTGGGTGTTCTAATTAGAGGGAAGAAGATGGCAGTGAAAAATTACATTAGAATTGCTGTTTAACTTGTAATGCTTAACTTGTAATACCAACGGCTCACCACCAGATGGCGCCAGCTCACCTTCCAAGCCAAGTCGCCAGGACACCATTTCTAGTCGCCATGGCTACCTGGCGCCCGGGATTTGTAGAGCCCTGTTGTAAAGTCTTGTTTTTTTTTTTTTTTAAATGACAAACATGAGCTCCTAATCAGCAGGTCTGTGTGTCCATTCACATATGGAGCTGTGGCGTGGCCCCCGCCCTTCCATCTCCTGATTGGCTCACTGGCTGTCATTGACAGCAGCGGGAGCCAATGGCTACTGCTGCTGCCGTCAAAAGCCAATCAGGAGTGTGAGTCCCATGACAGGTGAGGCTCTCGTGGACATCACTGGATCGAGAGGGGCTGGGGGGGGGGACTGCTGCATGAAGACTGTTTTTTCATAGAATGCATGAAGGTTAAAAACCTTGTGCCTTTACAACCCCTTTAAATAGAGATGACATGGGGGAATGTGCATGTTTTTTGCACCCTGGCATACGCTTTAATCCTTTCCCTAATTCCTTAGGGATTTATTATATATGTTTTCTCTGATTTGATAACCGTTTTCTCTTTAGTAAATTCAATGCCACCTTTTTATGATGGAATTAAAAATGCATTCTTTTAGACTTCAGGTCAGTAAAGGATAACTTCTTAGGCAAGCTTTGTAGAACACATAGAATATTTTATCACTGTTGTTTTAAAGGTCGAGTGTCACTTGTCTGCGGAAATTGATTTTTCTATTGTTTGAATTTCCAGCTTCAAATCCTTTCACAATAGAAATCTTGTGTGACAATTAAGACTGGAAATATGCTGGGTTTTCCATCTGTTAAATATTCCTACACATGTAACAATTTTAGTGATTCTATCTTTCTTTTCCGTGTTCTGTTTGGGATCAGAAGGTTGCGCTGTGTACATTTTGTGCTTTCTCTAGACATATGACAGTAATTGCTCTTTGGGAGGCAACAAGATGTTTGAAAAAGTTTTCTTCTCTTATCGTCCATGGACGGACACAGCTCCTTTAATCTTGACAAGTGGGAAAACGTTTTTTTCCTAACAAAACTTTATACATGTTCACGTGATAGGAGAGATCAACAGAGGATTTTCATCATGGAGAATGTGTAGTTGTTTGTTGTGGTCATACCTATCAGAAATTAGGAGTATATGAAAAAGCTATACATTTTCAGGCAAAGACATTTGTTGCACTGTAGATGCTAAATCTTAAATATAATTAAAAAATTACCCAGCAGATTGTGGAGTTTGATATCTATCATTGTTTTTTAAGATCGTCAAATAAGGGCACTCTGTATATCATAGAAGTTGTAGTGTTCTCCCTAGAAACCCAACTTTGTGCAACCCATTATTATTATTATACAGGATTTATATAGCGCTAACAGTTTGTGCAGTACTTTACAATATTAGGGCAAATGGTGCAGTTACAATACAGGAGGAGTGAGAGTGCCCTGCACGTTAGAGCTTACAATCTAAATGAAAAACGTTATAAAGCTCATCATTTTGAAGTTAAAGCTAAACGATGACCCTAAAATTCTCGTAATATACCCATTATTACCTATGAGCTTGAGTGAGCTCATTTTAAAAGCGGTGTTCCGCCCCCCTCCAAAAATTTAAAGTCAGCAGCTACACATACTGTAGCTGCTGACTTTTAATATTAGGACACTTACCTGTCCTGGAATCCAGCCTGTCATTGCCGGCAGTGAAGCCTTGCGGTTTCACCGCTGGGTCCCTACTATGCATACACGAAGTACGCTGCTCTATTACTGGCCCAGCAGCAGGGGAGGGAGGAAGGGGCTGGACTTCTAAAGTACCTCGCCATGGCAAGGAGCGATGGAAGTGGGGACATGGTACCTGTCAAAAATGGGTACCCGCTCCCCCTCAGATGTGGCACCAGAGGGGGGAGGAATCAGATAAGCGGAAGTTCCACTTTTGGGTGGAACTCAGATTTAAGAAGAGGCTGTGTGGCTCTGAAGAGGGGTTACAGCCAAGATAGTTGGATCAGGAATTGTGAGTTTAGAACTGGGTATACACAGATCGAAGTTTGACTGGTTCAGCAGGGACCAGATGAATTTTGATCTGTGCGTAGCTCTTCCTGTCCGCCAGAAGCCCTTCAAACAATCGTTAAAGGGTCCTGCTGGAAAATCTTAATTTGATCAGCGGCTGCAGCACTGAACAGTGTATTCTGACAGTGGGGAGTCCCTGACGGGGGTAGGATTCCTGCATCACCGCACTTGTGTGGAAGCAGGAACTCTTTTTTTTTTTTCACAGCCTGCTGGCTAAATAAATAATAAAAAAAATAGCTTGGGACATGCATTTTTTTAAAGCAGTATTATTTCCAAAAGCAAACATTTATTATTTTGCAGCTTACCAATTCTTTAATGTGATGGCTGTATTAGTTTTCTTTCTTCCGCTTTTCTTCTCCCTATCTTTAATGTTTTAAGTGTAGGGCCCCATTCACACGGTCGGACCGTTCAGGTCCGCCTGTCAGTTTTGTCGAGGGACCTGAACGGCGGCTCCATGCAAGCCTGTGGAGCGTCGGATGTCAGCGGTGACATGTCCGCTGACATCCGATCCGCTAAAATCAGACGTATGGCAATACGTCGCCATCCGTCCATGGCGGATCGGATCGGGCGAGATATGATGAAAACGGACATGCTGTCCGTTTTCATCAGATCTCTCCATAGGAGACAGCGGCACTCAACAAGCCCCTCCCTTCTCAGTGAGCAGAGAGGAACCTGTCATCCGCCATCTCAGTGTAGATCAGTGGAGAGATCTCCTGCTGAGCTGGCGGACTCCGTAACAATAGAGTCCGCCTCATCTGAATGAGGGCTAAGGGCTAAACGGCTGTAGATAGGGCTTGGGGTTACTTAATCTAGGGCTCCACAAACCCCAGACACGTGCTCTTTCAAGACGGTGCATGCGCCATTAAAGGTGTTGCTCAGGGAAATTGCAAATATCTCCCAGACCATGTTGGTCTCGGAGATATTGCAAGCACCTACAGGAAAGACTTAAAGCGGAGGTTCACCCAAAAGTGAACCTCTGCTTTTCGGGAACCCTCCCCCCTCCGGTGTCACATTTGACACCTTTCAGGGGGGGAGGGGGTGCAGATACCTGTATAAAACAGGTATTTGCAACATTTCCTGGTATAGACTGCCCGGCCCCTGCGTGTCACCCCTCCGTTGTGTTCTGGGAAACACTCGGCTCCCAGAACACAGCGGGGACCAGTGGGAACGGCACAGCGCGACTCGTGCATACGCAGCGCTTCACTTTCCGATTCCCTTACTGAGGATGGCGGCGGGGGAAGCCGAGCTACCGCTCGGCTTCTGGCTGCCGACGTCACGGGCGACCTGGACAGGTAAGTGTCCATTTTTTAAAAGTCAGCAGCTGCTGTATTTGTAGCTGCTAGCTTTTAAAAAAAAAAAATTCAGGTGAACCACTGATTTAATCTAGGCTTACTGGTAGGTGTAACTTGTCCCTAAGGGTTTAGGAGAACCTATCACCAAAAAATAAAATAAAAAATCATTACATTGGGACTGGCTCCTAGATTCAAAGCAAATTTGTCAAGCCCTGACTTAATCCAATGCCATAGCTTCATACTGACAAGTATAAATGGTACAACATTCAGTATTTTATTTTCCGAGGCCATAAAGCCGCAATAGGGCGCAGGGCTTTCCCATATCGGTGACATTAACACATCAGGGGTGGAGGGGAGACTGTTTAGCAAACCTAAACAGAAAAATAATACAGAAGCACTTAAAGCTAGCTTTAACCTTACAAATGATAATGGCAGGGAAGGATCTTCACAAAGAAAAATGGATAGTAATGCTAAACTAATCCTGAAAACTCTTATCGCCAGCATACTGCAATCCCGTTCCCCTGTGCGCAAAACTCCATCAGTGAAAATATTGTGTCGAAAAATCATTAAGTGTCTGTACTGCCCCATAGCAAATGTTCATTCTCCAGCTGGTAATTTCCAGTGCAAGGTTAAATCCAACTGCAGATGTGGTAGTACAGACAGTTCTTACTTCTGATCCTTTGATACATGAGGCCTCCTGCGAGTTCAATACTTGCCCTTAATGAAGCAATCAGTGGGGAGCCAAGGGGAAGAGCCGTTGCTATGGTTCCTTTGCTGCAGCCATTTCCTACTCTGCCGTTGGGAGAATCATTTGAGCCTCAAGCTGTTCATTCAATTTTCTTTACAGACCCCAGTTCCCTTGCCCCAGTTTTTTTGACACTACCAGTCTAGCAGAGTGTAGAGAAAGTCTGGTACATTGTAAGACATTCGGCATGCTTTCACAGAGAAGTCGAGGTGATGGCAGAACATGATTGGATTGAAAAATGTCTGCATAAAGGACCATGTAGCAAACGGCTACACCTCTGCATTCACGCGTACGGTACTTTGTTCTGGATTACATTAGTGACCATGTTTTTAAAGAAGAACATTCTGTCAAGCGCTGTGCAAACTGTTAGCGCTATATAAATCCTGTATAATAATAATAATAATAATAATAGTAATAATAAAATAAATAAATCAATTATTAGCAGGATTTTGTGACAAAGACAACGCTTTATCCCAGGGTGGATAAAAATCCATGATTTAAAAAAATAATTTAAATCTGATTTTTTTTATTTTTTTAATGAAATGTATTTTAATAAAATGCGTTTGGAGTAAAAATCTACCTAAAGATAGTTTTTCTATTTAAGATGCATTAATAATTTAGTTTATTTAGCGTGAAATGGAGCTTAGTTATGTAGCACGAGGCTGTATATTCTGCAATATTTACATTTTGGTGAACTCATTCATTGAATGTAAGCTGAGATAACATGCACTGCATTGATGCATTCACACAATTTCCCAGTAACCATGAGATAAAACAAAGTTCAGGAATATTCCTTTATCCCATTATTTTGCAAATCTACGTACACTACAAATGATTAAATCGGTTCTGATATCAATGTTTTACTAACCTGACAGCTGATTCTAAATAGGAAACCTTCATTTTGTTTGTAAATATTAAAGCGGGAGTTCACCCGAAATTTTTTTTTTAACATTAGATTGATGCTCATTTTGTCAAGGGGAATCGGTTAGTTTTTTTAAAATCAATGCAGTACTTACTGTTTTAGAGAGCGATCTTCTCCGCCGCTTCCGGGTATGATCTTCGGGACTGGGCATTCCTATTTGATTGACAGGCTTCCGACGGTCGCATACATCGCGTCACGAGTAGCCGAAAGAAGCCGAACGTCGGTGCGGCTCTATACGGCGCCTACGCACCAACATTCGGCTACTTTCGGAAAATCGTGACGCGATGTATGCGACTGTCGGAAGACTGTCAATCAAGTAGGAACGCCCAGTCCCGCAGCCCATACCCGGAAGCGGCGGAGAAGATGCATCTCTAAAACGGTAAGTACTGCTTCAATGGCAAAAAAAACACCCGATTCCCCTTGACAAAACGAGCCTCAATCTAATGTAAAAAAAAAAGTTTTTTGGGTGAACCTCCACTTTAAAGATTCTAACTACCAGCAATAATAAGTCCTTACATTTAAAGTTTTACCAAACCCACAACAGTAAAATCTGTCTGTATATGCAGAATAGCATGCTTGTTATAATCATTGTGGAACTTAAGTGATTAATCCTCTGCATTGTGTAAAAAGGCTCTTTGATCCGCTATGCACAGATCCTCCCCCTCCTGCAGGGTTTCTCTTGGCAAGACCAGGTAAGACACAGTGAGGGTAGTACAGTTGCACATGCTCAGTTTGGTCTCTATTGCTTGAGAGAACATTTCCTTGTTGAGCTGAGCTTTTCAGGTCACATGATATGACATCACACATTTGGCTATGTATACAGATCCTAAATGACAGCACAGTCCCTCCCCCTCCTCCATGCCGAATAACTAAAATAGGACACAGTGGGTGGAATGTCACATGTTAATTGATGGATGATCCACCTCCCATAACACCATGAGGACACAAGCTGTAGTGGAAATCTCCTCCTACCTGAACACTCAGCACTCGGTCAAACCCTGCAGTTTATCACGTGACCATAGTACACAGATTAGCCAAAAAGGTATATAGTGGAATTATTTTATTGTAAAAAGATTTAGAAAGCTGTGGGCACTGCAGGGGGGCGGATAAACTTTTTTTCATATTATTTGGTTTACCACCAGTTTAAAGAGCACCTGTTATTTCAGATCCATCATGGCAGAGCCTGTTAGCAGACATCCACTTACGTGCTGCCACCACCTCCTTCTCCTAGTTGTGTCACTGACGCATCACCAGCTGTCCTATTAAAATAAATGCGGGTCATAAGAGGAGCTACACAGAGATGACAATTGCTCTTTAACCACTTCAATACCAGGCACTTAGCCCCCTTCCTGGCCAGGCCAATTTTCAGCGCTGTCGCACTTTGAATGACAATTGCGCAGTCATGCTACACTGTACCCAAACAATTTTTTTTATCATTTTGTTCCCACAAAGAGCTTTCTTTTGGTGGTATTTGATCACTGCTGGGGTTTTTATTTTTTGCACAACAAATAACAGGAAAAAAAAGGGTTTCTATGATTCGGTTATAAAATTCTGTGAATAAGTATGTTTTCTCCTTCACCAACGGGCACTGCACTGATGGGCACTGATGATCAACAGCATTGATAGGCAGCACTGATGGGCACTGAAAGGCTGCACTGATGAGTAATTATGGGTGGTACAGATGGGCACGGATAGGTGGCACCGGACACTGATGGGTGGCACTGATGCCCATCACTGACAAAGAGACATCTGGCAGGCATTAGCAATGGGCACTGACTGGCACCATGGCATACCTGTTCATCCATCCACGGGGGGGGTGGGGGGCTGTGCTTATAATCAATCAGCGCAGACCCCCCCTGTCAGGAGAGCCGCCGATTGGCTCTCCTCTACTCATGTCTGTCAGACGTGAGTGAGGAAAAGCTGATACATGGCCTTTCCTGTTTACACTGTGATCAGCCTCCGTCGGAGGCTCTTCACCAAGATCGGTGTGTCAGACTGACATGCCCATGCAGACTGGCAGTTATGCTGAAAGACGTAATTTGACGTCCAGTCAGGATAACTAAACCACCATTATCTATGCGAAAAAATAAAAGCCCATAATCCCAATAGCGTTCTGCGATCCACCAATCAAAATCTTCTTCAGATACCGAAAGCCAACTACAAGTCCAAAAGGAGATAGAAGATTCGCGGTCCAAGGTCCCAGACTATGGAACGCTTTACCAACCAGCGTTTGGTTGGAGGAGAACCACTTAGCCTTCAGGAAAAAGATCAAAACTCATCTCTTTTGATATCAAAAGAGACAGGTACATCAAGCGCCCAGAGGCGATTAAGTTCGCATGTGTCGCGCTATACAAGTATAAGTTTCTCATATAAGTTTCTCATTTATTCACCGCCCGGCCTTCATTTTGCTAAAGGTCGGGTGGTAAATGGTTAAAAATGATGATTTAAATCAAGCCTTTTTACGAGTGATTTAAATAAAATCCACCCTGGATCGGACAGGTGAGAGGGTTACCAGGATAAATGATTACATGGTTATGCTTCATAGGCTACAGCAATATTTTTCTAATCAGTTGTTTTAGTGGTTAGCTGGGATTTATCAGTTTACTGCTGGCATTATATGACTTTGGGTTGATATAGAAACAATTTGCCTTGCGTTGGTTGTGACATTTGGAGAGTGTAATAAGTGTCAGTTCGTATGACAGTGCTGTGATCTACAGAGCGTTCTAGTAATTCTACCAGTTTGCAGCGTATGCTGTGCTGAGAAGAGTTATCTTGACAAGATCACGTTTGTTTTGATAAGACACATGATAAGGTCACCAATGAGTGTAGCACTCGTAGTTGCATAAACATTCCTTGAAATGAGTGCTTTGTTGCATTAAGTAGTGTGTTTTACATCTCACATTAAATCTAAAACAAAAAAAGGTCTTCTTTTTTTTTTTATTCCAAACGACTCAGACAGGCCATAGATTATGGGATGTTGTTTACTGCAATCAATCGCCTGATTCTTCCATCAACACAGTCAGTGTCTGAGTGTATCCCTCCCGCGGAGCTATTATGGGAAGAAAGCAGTGATTTTTTGCTAGCAGCTATAGCCACTAGAAATAATCACATGTAAATATTCCACAGGCTGGTTGTACCCAGGTCAATTGATGGATCAGATAGATACAATCAGCCTGCCTCAGATGATACACAGAGTTAAAACAAATCCCCCTACATACATTTTACATGTATATCTGCTGTCTTCAGCTTACTACACTCTTTGGAAAGTGCAGATTGTGTTAAAAATCTTTCTTCCTCTTTCAGCAGCACATAGGGGTGGGTGGGCAGTCTGGACATACACTGTGTGACCCCCCCCCTCCACATAGGCAGATGAATGAAGAAACATGCAAAACTGTAGCTCCCTGCTTATCGCCCTCTAAACCGCGATAACGCAGCATGAAGAGCTACATAGATGTGAACTGAATCTTCACCATCACTTGATTTATGTTTTTATTTTCCTCAACTAGCTTTCTTTGGAAATTTACCATACGCATGAGTAGATTTAAAGTATATCAAAATGGAAAATCATATATTTCATTTCCACAATGTATTTCAATTATTTCTAGCCTATTTCTATTAGGCAACATTCACACGAGAGTTCATGTTTGGCCTCTGGCAAGGATCAGTAGATTCTTGACAGAACTAGTATGGAAGGGATTTCACCCAAAGGGGAATGCCAACATCCGTGTGATTTACATATAACAAAACAACTCTGGATGGGATTTTTTAGGCATTCACAATATGTGTACACACAACATAAAATCTAATAGTTTTTTGTATATAATACAGAGTTAAAAGCTTTTGTTTGGTACATATGAAACAAGGCAAAAAAAGTCTGACAACATATCATATGCACTCAAACAGGGTCGCTATCCCTATTCCCTAAAGTCCCATCAATTCAAAAATAGGCATTTGTAGTAAATTGAACATTCAACAAACAAATATTTCTGACGCAATTGTAAATTCTTCCTCAGAGGAGAAGAGACACTGGTCACACTACAAAAAATACAAGAGTTGTAATGTGTACAGTTATAGTCTCAAGGTTTTTCACTTTAATGCATTCTATGCATTAAGGTGAAAAAACGTCTGTACTGCAGCTGCCCCCCCCATCTTTTTCTTGCCTGATCCGATCCAGCGATGTGCACAAGTCCAGCGACTCCAGCCGCTGTCTCTCTCCTCATTGGATAGTTTGATAGCAGCGGGAGCCATTGGTTTTCGCTGCTGTCAATCAAATCCAGTGACACGGGGCGGAGCTGACATAAAAAGGAGATGATCAAAAATAGTGCTTGCACCATATTGTTCCTGCCCCAAATTTGCAAGATGTATGACCTTATCACACATACACCACACTGACGCACAAGGCAAATAACACCAGCGGGAAAGTCTAAATTGCCATCCAAACTATGGGCAGGCGTCAGGGCAGCCACACACAAGTGGGGAGAACATCGTTACATAGTCACATAGTAGGCAAGGTTTAAAAATAACACAAGTCCATCAGTTCCAACCTTTGTGTGTGATTATATGTCAGTATTACATTGTATATCCCTGTATGTTGCAGTCGTTCGGGTGCTTATCTAGTTTTTTTAAACTATTGATGCTCCCCGCTGATACCACCGCCTGTGGAAGGGAATTCCACATCCTTGCCACTCTTACAGTAAAGAATCCTCTTCGCAGTTTAAGGTTAGACCTCTTTTCTTCTAATTTTAGTGAGTGGCCACATGTCTTATTAAACTCCCTTTCGCGAAAAAGTTTTATCCCTATTGTGGGGTCACCAGTATGGTATTTGTAAATTGAAATCATATCCCCTCTCAAGCGTCTCATCTCCAGAGAGAATAATGCTTGCAACCTTTCCTCATAACTTTGATTCTCCAGACCTTTTATTAGCTCTGTTGCCCTTCTTTGTATTTGATCCATTTCCAGTACATCCTTCCTGAGGACTGGTGAACAGAACTGGACAGCATTCTCCAGATGCAGCTGGATCAGAGTCTTGTAGAGTGGGAGAATTATAATTTTATCTCTGGAGTTAATCCCCTTTTTAATGCATGCCAGTATTCTGTTTGCTTTGTTAGCAGCAGCTTAGAATTGCATGCCACTGCTGAGCCTATCATCTACTAGGACCCCCAGGTCCTTTTTCCATCCTAGATTCCCCAGAGGTTCTCCTAGTGAGTAGATTGCATTCATATTTTTGCCACCCAAATGCATTATTTTAAATTTTTCTACATTAAACCTCATTTGCCATGTAGTTGCCCACCTCATTAATTTGTCCAGATCTTCTTGCAAGGTTTCCACATCCTGCGGAGAAGTTATTGCCCTGCTTAGTGTCGTCTGCAAATACAGAGATTGGGCTGTTTATCCCAAACCTCCAGATCATTTATGAACAAATTATATAGGATTGGTCCCAGTACAGAACACTGTGGGACCCCACTACCCACCCCTGACCATTCTGAGTACTCCCCATTTATCACCACCCTCTGAACTCACCCTTGTATCCAGGTTTCAATCCATGTACTCACCCTATGGTCCATGCCAATGGACCTTATTTTGTACAGTAAACGTTTATGGGGAACTGTATCAAATGCTTTGGCAAAATCCAGATACATCCAGTCTACGGGCTTTCCTTTTATCTAGATGGAAGCTCACCTCCTCATAGAAGGTTAATGGATTGGTTTGGCAAGAACAATTCTTCATGAATCCATGCCGATTACTGTTAATGGTACTGTTTTCATGCAGGAGTACAGGAGAGGAGGTTGGGACCAGAGGCAGGGCCTGCCTAATACAGGACCTCCCCACAATTAGCAAGGACACCCCAACCAGGGCCGCCTACTCCCTCCCTAAACAAGTGGTATCCAAGGTGCAAGAGCCATTCCCAAAGGGGAGTCCAAGGCACCCTGGGAGCACTGGGCAACTCCTGGAAAAGCATACAACTAGAGGTCGACCGATATGGGTTTTTCTCTGGCCGATGCCGATATTTGGAAATCGGGGCGGCCGATGGCCGATATGTGTTGCCGATTTTGCGGCCGATATTTTAGGCCGATTTTTTTTTCCTCATCTCAAAAAACCTAGGGTGGAGAGGAGATAATTGTTTAGGGTGGAGAGGTGGGGTGCAGCCTGTCAGTGCCACAGCAGTGCCCACCAGTGCAGCCCATCGGTGCCACCTCATTAGTGCCCACCAGTGCCACCTCATTGGTGTCTATCAGTGCCCACCAGTGCCACTTCATCAGTGCAGCCCATCAGTGCCACCTCATCAATGCACCAGTGCATCCCATCATTGCCCACCAGCGCATATCACCAGTGCCAACCAGTGCATCACATTAGTGCCATCCAGTGCGTCACATTAGTGCCAACCAGTGCATCACATTAGTGACAACCAGTGCATCACATTAGTGCCAACCAGTGCGCCACCTCAGTGCCAACCAGTCCATCACCTCAGTGCCAACCAGTCCATCACCTCAGTGCCAACCAGTCCATCACCTCATCAGTGCCAACCAGTCCATCACCTCATCAGTGCCAACCAATGCCCACCAGTAGAGCCCAATGTCATTCACTCATCAATGCCCACCAACCTAGCACAAGACTCTATTCGTCCCTGGCCCGGACGTGCTGCTGCCCCACCTCTGCCTACAATCCCCAGAATGCAGAGCGGGCCGGTAACAGCCAATCGGCGGCCGCCGCTGCCGACATCCTCCACTGTAAAGAAAACGTCCCCTGACTGCTGCGCGCCCTGCCTCTGCCTACAAACCCCAGAATGCAGCGCGGGCCGGCAGTTACCGGCCCGCGCTGCATTTTGGGGCTTGTAGGCAGAGGCAGGGCGCGCAGCAGTCAGGGGACGTTTTTTTTCCAGAGTGGAGGATGTCGGCAGCGGCGGCCGCTGATTGGTGGTTACAGGCCCGCTGCCTAAAACAAAAACAAAAAAAAAAGTCAGCAGATAGCAGCGAGCGGGCCCCTCCTCCTCTGGGTGGGCCGCCGCGCTGGGTGTACCAAGATGGCCGCGGCTCCGGAGCTAGGCCGAAGCCGCGGCCTTTCTTGATGCTGTGACCGCGGCGGCAATCCACGGATCCGCGGATTGCTGCCGCGGTCACAGCATCAGGAAAGGCCGCGGCTTCGGCCTAGCTCCGGATCCGAGGCACCGCCAATTGCCATGTTAATATTTGCCTAATTTGGATGAAAATCGGCCGATTTCTCCAAAACGGCCAAATATCGGCCGATATATATCGGCCTGCCGATATATCGGTCGACCTCTAACAACCCCCCTTAGGGGAGAATGTCAATCTACAACACAAAATAAAATAAAAAAATTGAAAACAAATATAACAATGTAATCAGATATTTATTTGTAAAAAAAAAAAAAATTAATCCATTTATCATTTTCCTTCCACTTCACAATTATGTGCCACTTGTGTTGGGCTATCACATAAAATCCCAATAAAATACATTTACCTTTTTGGTTGTAACATGACAAAATGTGGAAAATGTCAAGGTATGAATACTTTGTCAAGGCACTGTATACAAAATGCAATTTGCAAGTATTTCATGTATGTATAGAACATGTATACATGTCAAATTCAATAGGCAATAAACCAAATCTCCATGTACAAGTACCATAAATTGACTGTATTGCTATGAGACTTGATGGGTGGGAGGCACACATTTCTAAACAAACTATCATCCACAATGTAATGGCACCATTGCTATTATTCCAAAAACTTGTATCATTTAACCCGAGTGTTGTAGTAGGACTCTGTCAAGCCCAATAAATTGAGTACATGGAACTTGATAGTTGTGTTGGAATGCTACAGGTCTCCCATTAGGGGAACTTAAACTGCTCGTACGCACGGCATATAAATGATCCGGCATGTGCTGCCAAAACTCACATGAGAGCAAGTAAATCACTCCCACAATCCTGCAATTAATGAAATGTTTGGGCCCAAATATACTGGCGTCCCGTAGAATTTGTCATCTGTTTATGTCAATATAGAGACCATAAGTGCTGCTGAATCAGGCAACGCTCGGTATGTAACACATATTACTAATGTCTACTGTACTTGGTAACTTTATTAGCAAAAACATATATAGACATGCATAGCATAGTCCTTCCTTGAGTAACCAGAGAGAGTGAATTTGATTGATTTTGGCAAGTTCATTTCCGAGGCTAATGCCATGCCTACATTGTATATCAGGGGATTTCCAACACGTAGAAAAGAATGCTATCTGTGTTCTGTATGGGCCCCAATTTCTCCTTTATTTTGTTTTGTTACAGGGAGTTTTCTATGTATTTTCCCTTTACCCCCAAAGGTGACATAATATATTCATGTACAACTGTTTCTCTGCAAGCCACTTATAAATACAAATACTGTTTTTGCATGTGTACATCATTTCAGTAGTGTGATTTGTTCAGTTACTGGAAAATATGAAAAAAAGATTACATAAATGATCTGTACGTTTTTAGTTATTTTTTTCACAGGCTTGACATTTTGCCACTTACAGATCATATACTGTAAATGCAGATGTTTTTTCCCCATTTGCTAGAATGCATCTAGCATAAAGCAATGGCTGGTAGTCATAGATTGATGGTTTGCTTTGTTGAGGTTATCCTTCCCTTTAGGCCTTGTAGGTGTTGTATCTCTCCTTGCTTGTCATATTTTATTCCTTTGTGAAATTCTAGACATGCTCAGCAGTATCTTACCTTAACCTCCACTTATGTTACACATATGCGGTGCAGCCGTTGTCATTTTCACCTGGACACATTGAAGGGTTTGCATAGTTTTCTTTTTTTTATGCATTTTATGGGAACTTCACTTAATGTTATTGATTAGATGGAGGCTGGATAAAACACATGTAAATCTGAACTGTTGCTGAGGATTATTTGAACATTAATGTTTTTGTGAATGCAGTTGAGAGTGCAGACTGGCTATTCAGTTACTGAACTGAAAATACCTAAAATGCAGAAAATCACCAGCATGCCATCTTGATATGCAGAGTGACTGTGTACCGAAGTCCCATATCAGTAGAAAAACACCAACATTTCAAGGGTGCGTCGATTCTTTTTTATAAGGTGTCAAGCAGAGACAATTAAAAAACGCAAAAAAAAGTGGGAATATATACATGCGTATAAACGCATCTTGGACAACCTGGTAGTCGGAAAAATGCCAAGACCTTGGCAACCATAGAGTGTAACATGCTTGTCTCTGATGTGTTTTTATGCATGTATATACAGTATATTCCCACTTTGTTGTGGTTATTTGTCTCACCTTAAAGTGACATTAAAAGGTTCAGGTTTTTTCTTTTTAATAACAAACATGTCATACTTGCCTCCACTGTGCAGCTCGTTTTTCACAGAGTGGCCCCGTTTTACCTGGTTTGGGGTCCCACGGCGTATCCTCCCTGCATTAGGTAACCCTTTTTGGGAAGCTCTCTCCCGAGGGGGTTAACTTGCAGGCATGCTCCCGAGTTATACACTCGGCGTCCATAGACGCCATTAAGGTGAAAAAACACATACCGTATATACTCGAGTATAAGCCAAGGCACCTAATTTTACCACAAAAAAATGGGAAAATGTATTGACTCGAGTATAAGCCTAGGGTGTCCGTCTGCATGCCTCACTGTGCCCATGCCTCACTGTGCCCATAACTAGACTTATGTTGTAACATGGGAGTATATAGAAGGGGTGCCCAGCTTTAAAAAAAAAAACGTCACCCCGGCCGTATGTCCCCCAGACCGTAAACTTTTCATACTTGTAGAGAAGAACTGGGGCCACATGTGTGCCAAGTTTCAGGTCCAGGGAACCTACAGCCGGCCGGTACCGGGTCCCCAAATTTACCAGAAAAATTACCATTGAACATGGGAGTCTATGGAAGCGGTGCCCTACTTGCTGTGCTCCCCGGCCGTAGAGGAAGAGTGGGGCTATATGTGTGCCAAGTTTGGGGTCCAGGGGACCTACGGCCAGCCGGTACTGGGTCCCCAAAGTCCAGGAGATCAAGCGTAAAAAGGTGACTCAAGTATAAGTCGAGGGGGGCATTTTCAGAACCAAAAAAAATTGCTGAAAAACTCGGCTTATACTCAAGTATATACAGTACGGTAGGTTTTTCAACCCCTTTAAGGAAAGGGGGTCTACCTACCCTCCTAACATTGGCGTTTCGTACTGATATGACACATAAACAGCCATTCCTCTGGATCAAGTTGACAAGCTGGCTTTTTTCTGCATTTTGGATTTACATGGCATCACCCTTAGCCATGCACCTACCCCTACAGATAGGTCTACAAGAAGTTTGTGTGTTGTGGTTTGATGTGTTTGAAGCGGAAAAAAAATCGAACACAGCCTGTGACCAGTTCCCCAAGGATGGTTTGTCAGGTGTTCATAGGCAGATGAATAGCTTGTTTAAACATGAGTATCTACTCGTTTCTGCGGGCACAGGGGAGGCTGCCCAGGCACAGTGTTTTGTAAAATGACTTTAAAGGGAACTTGCAATAACTTTTACCTGTCAAAACTGAGGCCTTGTAGGAGCACATCTTCCAAGCTGGCTTTAAAGTCATACTAAACACACACAGTTTATTTTACATTGTATCTTCTATTTCTGTATGTGAATGATGGCACTGTAATTATTTTCATAAAAAATAAATAAATCCAAGTACCCTTTTCCTAAATGATATATAGCTTTTTCCCAGTCTGACTGCAGGGAAACATAAGCAGGAAAAGCTTCTAGTCCTCTACTGCTGGTCACATGTTCAAAATAAAAAATAAACTCTTTGGAATACAGAGTAAAAAAAATATTATATATTAATTATTTATCATACAAATATATATTTAAAAATCAAATCTTTATTTTTTGGCAGTAACATGGTGTGGCCGGATTTCAGCCAGTCACACCCCTTCAGCCAGTGTCTTAGAATAAGAGGGAGATGAAGCCTCCATCAATCTACATGTAATATCCCTATTGTGTTTAGCTTGTTTGTGGCCATGGAGGAGGAGGGAGGGAGTGGGCCGTCATTTACCACAGGGTTTGAAAAATTTGCTTGGAATCTAGGAGCCAGCTAAAAAAGTTAGGAGCCAGAAAACGCGCCCTGTCCCGATGAGCTTGCGCCCAGAAGCGAACACATACGTGAGCAGCGCCCGCATATGTAAACGGTGTTCAGACCACACATGTGAGGTATCACCGCGATTGGTAGAGCGAGAGCAATAATTCTAGCCCTAGACCTCCTCTGTAACTCAAAACATGCAACCTGTAGATTTTTTTAAACGTCGCCTATGAAGATTTTAAAGGGTAAAAGTTTGTCGGCATTCCACGAGCGGACGCAATTTTGAAGCGTGACATGTTGGGTATGAATTTACTCGGCGTAACATTATCTTTCATAATATTAAAAAAAATGGGGATAACTTTACTGTTGTCTTATTTTTTAATTAAAAAAAGTGTAATTTTTTCCCAAAAAAGTGCGCTTGCAAGACCGCTGCGCAAATACGGCATGACAGAAAGTATTGCAACGATCGCCATTTTATTCTCTAGGGTGTTCGGATAAAAAATATATATAATGTTTGGGGGTTCTAATTAGAGGGAAGAAGATGGCAGTGAAAAGTGAAAAATGACATTAGAATTGCTGTTTAACTTGTAATGCTTAACTTGTAATACCAACGGCCACCACCAGATGGCGCCAGCTTACACATCTGGTGGTAATAACTTGTAATACCAACGGCTCATCACCAGATGGCGCCAGCTCATAAAAAAAAAAATTGTTTTTTGCCCCCCTTCCAAGCCAAGTCGCCAGGACCCTATTTCTAGTCGCCATGGCGACCTGGTGCCCGGGATTTGTCAAGCCCTGATTTACCACTGCGTATACGGTAACATGTGTGACTCTATAGTCACATGAGCTGCTCAGATATGATTGAGAGGAAATGCTCAGCATAGAAACTCACTAAAAACTGAGTATGTGCAGAGCGGTCAACACTGCTCTGCAAATTCCCTAGATGAATTAGGGGCATGGACAGAAGGGGAAGATAGAAAACAGTATGATCAATCAGTTTTTTTTTGCAGAATACAGAAAACAAATCTCATAGTGACTGAGTGAGTATGAATAATACAACATTTATTATTTGTTTTTTATGATGTGGGTTTAGTGACACTTTAATAATACATGTACAGTATGTGCAAACAGTTGCAATGGCTAGTCTTAGCCTTGCCTAGCAGCGAATGATCCCAGGTCAAGAAGATAAAGGATCAGTTAATACTACACTTCATCCTAGCAAGACTTTTCAGTTGATTTACACACGCTCTTTCCTTTGACATTTTCTTGTTTCTAAATGTCAGTAGTTCACTAATGCATACTGTTTCCAGCTTTCCTGCTATAACTCCCCACCACAATCACTCCTGGAGTATGCACAGTATGCATTCTTTGTTGAATAGGTACACTCCTTGAAGCCTTGCTTGATTTCACTATGGGTGTTTAACCACTTCAGACCCAGAGGATTTGGCTGCCCAGTGACCGGGCCACATTTTGCAATTTGGCACTGCGTCAATTTAACTGACAATTGTGCGATGTGGCTCCCAAACAAAATTTACGTACTTTTTTTCCCACAAATAGCTTTCTTTTGTGGTATTTGATTATCTCTGCGGTTTTTATTTTTTGTGCTTTAAACAAAAATAGGAGCGAAAATGTTTTGCTTTTTGCTATAATAAATATTCGCCAAAAATATATAAAAAAAAAAAAAAATTTCCCTCAGTTTAGGCCGATACGTATTCTTCTACATATTCTTGGTAAAAAAAAAAAAAAAAATGCAATAAGCATTTGGTTTGTGCAAAAGTTATAGCGTCTACAAAATAGGGGGATAATTTTATGACATTTTTATTAATAATATTTTTTTACTAGTAATGGTGGCGATCAGCGATTTTTATCGTGACTGCTACATTATGGCGGATACATCGGACACTTTTGACGTTTGGGACCATTGTCATTTATGCAGCGATCCGTGCTATAAAATGCACTGATTACTGTGTAAATGACACTGGCAGGGAAGGGGTTAACCACTAGGGGGATAGGAAGGGGTTAAGTGTGTCCTAGGAAGTGATTCTAACTGTGTGGGGGCTGGGCTTACTGCGACACGACACTAATCACTGCTCCCAATGAGAGGGAGCAGACGATCAGTGTCCTGTCACTAGGCAGAACAGGGAGATGCCTTGTTTACACAGGCATCCCCCCATTCTGCAGCAGCGTGACACGATCGCGGGACACCGGTGGACATCAGGTCCGCGGGTCCTGCGGGCACGGTCACACAGAGCTCACGGCAGGGGCGCACGCCGCCAGAGGCAAATTTAAAGGGACGTCCTGTATGCCCGTTTGCCTGTCCGTGCCATTCTGCTGACGTAAGTGCGTGCGCTGGTCGGCAACTGGTTAAAGCATTCTAGATCCATTCTGCAGAGGCACATTGCCAGCGGTATAGCCGCGGTGTCCCATTGATTTTAATGGGCAGGAGTGGAGAAGAAGCGGTATGCACACCGCTCCTTCACCTCTCCAAAGATGCGGCTAGCAGGATTTGTTTTTCCGCCCTGCCAGTGCACCGCTCCAGTGTGAAAGCCCTCGGGCTTTCACACTGGAGAAACAGCAGCCGCTGTTTCAGGCTCAATTTTTAGCGCAATAGCGCCTGCAAACCGCCCCAGTCTGAAAGGGGTCTTACTTTCTGGTTTCTTGCCTGGTCAAATGTCATACAGCCTAGGAGTCTTCAGGAGCAGGGGAGTGTTATCTCAGCTAAGCAGACTCTCCCGCATGCATGCCTGAGCTAAGGGCAGATGGAATCTAGTAAGATACATTAATCATCTGCCCTTACTCAAGATGGGGTTGTTTTTAAAAGTAATTCATCAACAAAATAAAGCATTGAGACATGGATGGATGGGGGAGTTTGCTTTGGTTTCAATGGTGTTTATTAAAGAATTTTCAAGTTTACAAGATTATACGTTACATTCATAAAATTTGTTTAACAGTGACAGTAGCCCCGCAGGAGCTACATATTGCGGCCCAAGTGGCAAAAACAGACTTTATAAGGCACAGCCTCAGGGGCAGGCCCAGCTATAAACAAACTTGGCAAGTTCGAATTCGTGTGCTCTGGGGTCAGATAACACCCGGGACAAGCACCACCCCTGCAGGGGCCCCCCTGACACTAGGGGCCCCCTCCCCCCACCCAGATGAGTAGGGGAGAGGAGCGAATCCCCCAGGCCGAGCAGGGGAGTTTGCTTTGAATAATAAATATGAATCCAATAGTGTTTTTGGTGCGTGGTGCTCAGATGCAGTGAAGATCCGCTTTGAGCTTACTGTATGGAGAAGCTGGCAGTCAGCTATATTCATAAAGCTGCAAAGTTAGTGTAAGCACCCTCCAAATAAATGCATTACTTTTATGTCACATTATTTAAGCCCTTGAGTGGGAATACTTCCATGGGACTGTATGGTGAAATTAGACAACTGCGGAAGAGCGGCGTGTTCTTATCATGTTCTCATTCTTAAAATAAGCTGTTGTGTTTACAGCCACTGTCTCATGAGAACAAATTGTCAAATTTTCTTCTTTAGCTATCGCCACTTCATTTATTCTCATTTGCCTCTAAGCCCAACTGAAGAAGGTGTGATCACAGTTCGGTCTGCCATCTCGGAGCACTGAGCGAGGCATAATGTGCCATTACTGAGAAACAGGTACATTCTGCTACTGAGCTCAACTAAACGACAAACGCTCCCTGGTGCAGGAATACGACACCATCATCTGTGTCTGGATTGACATATTACAGCTCAGAATGCCGCTTTGATTACAGTCATGTTTGTCGTTTTGCTCAAATGTTTTTAACACCAGTGATCAAAAGGTGTTAGAGTAACACAGTGAAATAAACTATGGCTAAAAATGGGAAACGTGACCTGTCCACCTTTTCGTCATTGATGTCACCCGGGTGACCCCATCCATTTTATTTACTTTAGCAGTGGGCACCTGGAAATGTAACTTTGTGTATTGGAAGTGACAGGATCAGACATGTCTTGGCGGGTGTATGGTCCTTTCGTGCTTGAAGTGGACCTGCATTACTGGACAATGTGTTTATTGGTGGATGTACATTGGAATCCAGGGGCCCACTTACTGTTAAAAGGGGCTTCCAGATTCAGGTAAACCCCCTCCTGCAGACCCCACAACCATCAGGGCAGGGTTGAGGGGAAGGGGCAATTGTCCTTTCCTGGTCTGCCAGATTGAATGTTTGTATAAGGGTCTGGTATGACATAAAAGAGCCTTTTACAGCTTTTTATTTCTCCTTTTTTTGGCATTGGGTCCCTCTTCAAATTCATATAAGACCCGAAGTGCCTGGTATGGATTGAGGGAAAACTTGTATGCAATTTTAAAGAAAAAAAATTGAATAGATGCAATGCATTTGTTAAACATCAGATATAAATTATGCTAATATATGTATTCTTAATACCACCAAAGATTAGTTATATTTTAGCTTGCTGCTATCCACTGTACAGAAAACTGGGAAAGGGAGGGCAGCAAAAGAAACTATAGAAGGTAACCAATGTGTACCTTCTCAGTGTAAATGGCTGTGCCAACTCCCATGGAAGAGGCTTCCTTTAAAGTGATATTAAAGGCAACATTTTTTATTAATTTTTTTCAGAAGCATGTTATACCTACCTACTGTGTGCAGTAGTTTTGCACAGGGCAGCCCTGATCCTCCTCCTTCCCAGATCCACTGCACCTCTTTCTTGTCGAGTGCACCCAGAGCAAGCAGTTTGCCAGTGGGGGCACCAAAGCAGGCTGCTCTGCATGTTAATTCAGACACAAAGATGTGGCTCAACCCAGTCCCCTCTCTCTTCATTTGCTGTCTGGCTGTGATTGACAGCAGTGGGAGCCAATGAGGAGGGAGAGTCCCTGGAGAGCCGATGCTCTTATACACATCGCTGGATCGAGAGGGAGCTCAGGTTATTATGGGGGGACTGCTGCACACAGAAGGTTTTTTACCTTCATTCATATTATACATGAGGGTAACAAACCTTCAGCCTTTAGAACCACTTTAAGATATAGCACAAAAACAGATATTTTCTTTGCACTTTTTCTCATGATGCCTGAAGACTAGGTACTCCTTTAACCACAGTAATTTATTAAACTTGTAGAGTGAGGTCATAGATAAACTTCTCTCCAAATGTTATTGTATTACAATAACATTTGTTAAATAAACAGACAATGAGAATATTACGATTAGATGTTGCGCCCACATATATTCCATAAAAATGAGGTGAAAATACCAGTTTTTCTTGCCAGGCAGCTATCGGTCACATGAAGAGTTTACACTGCTTGGAAAGCACTTCTGTGTCATCTCAGTTACACAGAATTAAAATTCATGCTTGCATGTTTCAGGATCTATCAGGAAATCGAACTTCTTGAAGAACATATAAGCACAAAGCGTGTTGATGTATTTGCCTTACAACTGTGTCCCCACTTGCTCTGTTATGCAATGCCTATATACAGGGTAAGCGGAGAAATTCATTTTGCCAGCTATATAATCTATGTAAACATTGCATAGTCCTTGCGGAGCTCAGTATAAGCAGCTGTTTTTATATGTACAGGCTGCCAGATATTTATCCTTGAAGTCTGAAAATTTAGTCTCTGCTTGATAGCTTTTAGAACTGCACAATAGTAAGGTCAGTGTATGTATACTTTAAAGCGGAGTTCCGGCCACAATTTCACTTTTTATATATAAATACCCCTGTAATACACAAGCTTAATGTATTCTAGTAAAGTTAGTCTGTAAACCAAGGTCCGTTTTGTTAGGTTGTTACAGCATTTAGATACTTTATAAAATAGAAATTGACTGGGGCCATCTTAAGTGTGGGCATCATGAAGCCAGACTGTATGACTTCCTGGATTTCAGCCTTGCAGATCTTGCACATGCTCAGTGCTGCACAAGCAGTGTAATAGGTTTCAGATCAGGTTTCAGCACCTGTACTGTCCAAGTCACATGATTCTTTGAGACTGGGGAGTGCACAGACTCCTGGAAAGTTACACCCACTACATTCCCAGGAGTCTGTGCGGTGTAGGTTAGGAAGCTTAAGCACCTAGGTGCAGGAAGTGGGAACATTAACTATTCTGCCTAGCAACAACACTTTGAAGGCATCTAAAAAAAAAAAAAAAAAAAAATTTGTAAAGGACTAATGACATTTTTTTAAAACTACTGATGTAATGTTAGATTTATGGGTGGAACTCCACTTTAAATAGACTGTCTCTTAAAACAAAAAACACACACACACACAGTTAAGCACAGTTGTGTTAGTTATTGGTACCACCAATATTACAGCCGATTTGGACTCTGCCACAAAATCTTTAGCATATGACGCTTTCAGAAGTGTTGGATGCCTTTGTCTCCGATGTCCAAGATGGACCTAGCAAATTGTCCAAAGCTAGAACAGTTGCATCACAGTTGCATTGGATGCTTTAAATCCTTTGCACCATCCCACAGTACATTATCCAGCAGGAGAAACAAATGTACTCTTTTGCATTGGACACTTACCTGCCTCCCAGACTGCAGACATACGTGCCATTACTGACCCTTCTGAACCCGGAATGCCAAATTGACTGTAAACTTCCTGGGACTAGTCACACGCTTTCTGAAATTTATGACACAAAACCTCTGCCTGGACTGAACCATCTGCTACTCCGTTTTATTCTCCAGTGCCTGTGGTATCTGCTTTTGCCACTTACAGCATCAGTGGAGACGCATTTGTGGTGACAAAGCCAGAAAGAACAGATACTTCAGACCTTGTAAGGCATGACTCTCAGAGAACTTAATACTGGTCTCATGAAGTTCAACATAAACTTAGAGTACTTCAGGACCTGGAGGTCCATGTTCAAGTCAGGACTTTAGCATCTTACCTTTGCAAGAGCTGTATCTGCTCATTAGATGGTTAGGCCCTCAATCTTCACTGTTCAAATCCATGGTCCACACAGAGGTCTTAATCTCACATGGAAGAGATTAGAGTAGATTTATGTTTACTTTTCAAACTTGCTTTATTCAAAAGATTGAAGAACTTTCCTAAATTATCCAACAGGGCTAACTAATTGCAAAGAACGATCCACATTTACAAGTCCTTATCTACTTACAGTAGACACTGCGTATGTAGTGTGAACCCAGTGGTGGCAAAATTGGCCACTATCGCCAAGAAAATTTAATAAACAGCAGGCTCTAGGTATTGCCACCATTTCCTTTTTCTCCATGTTCATCAGAGATATTGTCAAGGTCAAGAATGACCAAAGTTTCTCTGTTGTAAACATAAATGCCCCTTACTTTACAGCTGCAAGGTGTAAGAACCCTATGCCCAAGTAAAAGGACTTTACAGATGCCATCTGTCAGAAGCACAGGTATTACACCTGCTGCTAACAATAACAGATACAATGTGGATGAAAGACAAACTTCCAAATTATCACAGACTCATCCACAACAAACCACAGTCTCTCAGAAAATGTTGTGTTTTTAGGGAAAAGTCATTGGAAGAGGACAAGGAGTTCTTGATTTTTGCTTTGGATGTTTTGCATCATTAGAGCACTTCACAAAAGATTTTAAAGCTGTAGTTAAGTGATCGAAATGCACCGATCAGCCTTAAACCCAAACTCTAATCAGAATTCTGCGGTAACTAAACCTTCTCAACCATGTTAAATCATGGTGGGAAGACTTTACAACCCCCACTTGCAACAGTCACGTTGAAGTATAGTGAGCTACGCCACAAAGGCATTTAGGGGAAGACTTGTGCAAAATGATGTCTTGTAAAGGTGTTACACCAAGGACAACCCAAGAATGTAGTCAAGATGTATTCTGTCTTAGATGACTATTCATGTGCAACTTCAGAATTCACCGACCTGTCTGGCATAAAGGAAAATGTTGTAACCTATACACTGCACATCTTATTTATGCGGATTCCACAAAAAGTTCAGGAAGAACAATTTATACTTCCTATAGAAGGAATGGTGTGGAGTGCAATCCATTGCCCAATGACTAGGAAATTCCTACAGCAGAAGGTACACTTTCTTAACCTCACCTAAGGCTTCTTTCACACTATGGATTGTATGTCCGTTTTATAATATCCGTATTACACCTATTAACGGACGTTTATTAACGGATTTAATAACGGATACATACGGATAAATATTTTACCATTCTTCCTTTATTGAAAACGGATAATGTTTATCCGTATATATCCGTATACATCCGTTATATCATTCCTTTCTAACGTCCGTTAATAAAAAACATTTCACCCTTTCTTGAAGTCCAGCTCCAGAAGTCACATGGATATTCAGGGGAACCCCGCCGTCAATTTAAAACAAAAATGACGTGCGGTTCCCGGTAAATATCCATAACCAGACCCTTCAGGTCTGGTATGGATATTCAGGGGAACCCCGCCGTCAATTTAAAACAAAAATGACGTGCGGTTCCCCCTAAATATCCATAACCAGACCCATTATCCGAGCACGTTGACCTGGCCGGCCGCAGAAAAGAGGGGGGGACAGAGTGCGGCCCCCCCTCTCTCCTGAACCGCACCAGGCCACATGCCCTCAACATGGGGAGGATGTCCCCATGTTGATGGGGACAAGGGTCTCATCCCCACAACCCTTGCCCGGTGGTTGTGGGGGTATGCGGGCGGGAGGTTTATCAGAATCTGGAAGACCCCTTTAACAAAGGGGACCCCCAGATCCTGACCCCCCCCCTGTGTGAAATGGTAATGGGGTACACTGTACCTCTACCATTTCACGAAGGAAGTAAAAAGTATTGTAAAAAAACACACTGACACAAAAGAATAAAGTCCTTTATTAAAAAAAAAAAAAACTCCAGCGCTGAAAAATCCACTCGTTCCCGGCTTCCAGCGTTGTCCTGATCCTGCGACGGGTGCGGGTGATCTCCCGCGATGAGAAGATCCAGCGTCGGGTGATCTCCGCTCCGGCGATGTGAAGATCCATCCATCCGGCGCAGCAGCATCCCGGACCTCCTCTCACCGCTGGGCACAGCCCAGCGAATGAGCGGCTGAAGCTGTGACATTTCTTATATAGAGGAGGCAGAGCCACCCGTCACGTGACCCTGCCCCCTCTGACGTACCTCTGCTACGTCACTGGGGAAGACCAAGAAGAGGAAAGGTAGAGGTACAGTGTACCCCATTACCATTTCACACAGGGGGGGGGGTCAGGATCTGGGGGTCCCCTTTGTTAAAGGGGTCTTCCAGATTCTGATAAACCTCCCGCCCGCATACCCCCACAACCACCGGGCAAGGGTTGTGGGGATGAGACCCTTGTCCCCATCAACATGGGGACATCCTCCCCATGTTGAGGGCATGTGGCCTGGTGCGGTTCAGGAGAGAGGGGGGGCCGCACTCTGTCCCCCCCTCTTTTCTGCGGCCGGCCAGGTCAACGTGCTCGGATAATGGGTCTGGTTATGGATATTTAGGGGGAACCGCACGTCATTTTTGTTTTAAATTGACGGCGGGGTTCCCCTGAATATCCATACCAGACCTGAAGGGTCTGGTTATGGATATTTACCGGGAACCGCACGTCACTTTTGTTTTAAATTGACGGCGGGGTTCCCCTGAATATCCATACCAGACCTGAAGGGTCTGGTTATGGATATTTACCGGGAACCGCACGTCATTTTTGTTTTAAATTGACAGCGGGGTTCCCCTGAATATCCATGCTCAGTAAAATTAACGTCCGTTAACATAACGGACATTTACGGAGACATTTACTAACGTCCATGTGCCATAGACTTCAATGTTAAAATATAACGGACGTTAATATATCCGTTACTTGCAACGGACAAATAATTTACAAAAAATAGTGCAAGACCCGTCACATATTCCGTTATAACTAACGTCCGTATGTTATAATGGACTATTACGGATCTTTACGGAACATAAAAAAATCCCATAGACTTTAATGATATTTTATAAAGGACGTATAACTTCCGTTTTTTAACATTATCTGACGGATTTTAAAACGGATTATTAAAACGGATTTATTTTGTAGTGTGAAAAGGGCCTAAGTCATTTAGCTGACTGACTAAAGCATACACAAGGTACATCAATAGCACAATGATTGGAAAGATGATCCTTATGCCCCCCCAAAAAAAAAAAAAACTGACCTAGCATGGGCAATTACTGAAACCCACAGAGACTGCAAACCTCAGATGTAAAATCAGTAAAGCTATCATACAGAGACGTCAAGGCTACATTGCATTGTATTGTATAGCCCTTGTAAGTTAACATGCCAGACTTTCACCAACAGTGGCAAACCTACATCTTCTTCCGGTGATCAGGAGTTCACTTGTACTGAGATTCAAGCCAACACCACTGACAGCTCAGCCAACAAACCTTAAATTCAATTAGTAGTGAACTACTGGCTGGGACATTACAGAATCTTCTTTGAAAGTTCAAATTAGAGCTTTACAAGGATGGACTTGTCAAGAGGGACTACTCCACCTTTGCCACCAATGGACTATGCACGTTTTGCTACCTTTTGAGAAGGTATTAATACTTCTAAGAAGTGCTTCAGACGTTTCAAGCCTACACTAATGAAGACTTATTGGAGACTTTGCCATTCTAAAGACCTATGCATTTATATTTGTTTTGCATGTTTCTCCTCTCTCTGTGCATATATATAATTGGATAGTGGTATCTGTTGATACTAGGCAGGTAGTATGTTGTTTCCCCTCTCCTGTCATGCACTAGGTATGGTTGTATCCTAATTTACTGTTTTGAAAAATGGCCATTTCAGGCATAATAGACAGAACAAGAGTAAAAACCTAAAGGGGTTGTAAAGGAAATTCTTTTTCTCATAATAAGCATCCTTTACCTGCAGACATTCCTCTTTTCACTTCCTCATTGTTCGTTTTTGCTCAGAAGTTGCTCTATTTCTTCTCTGTTCTGTTCACTTCCTGCTTGTCTGATTTTACTGACCACCGTGAAGGGAGGCTTTACTGCGGTGGTCAGTAACGTGCTCGCCCCCTCCTGGGAACTACATCTGTGCGGCAGGACGCTCTCTACGTGTTAGAGACTTCAAGGAGGTGTGAATTACTGGGCGTGCCGCAGTTCATACTGGCGAATGTAGTTCTTACATGAACGAGCGACGCAAACCGGGAAGTGAATGAGAGAACAGAAACTAGAACGCTGGAGGTGATATAGATGAAGGAATGTAATAGGTATTTACTCATTTTTTAACAGAATCATTACACTATTCTGTCTATCTACCTTGCCCACATTAATTTTAGGCAAACATTTTTTTTCCTTTACAACTCCTTTAAGGTGTACAAAATGCAAGGCACAGCAACAATTAGACTCTGTTATTTACTAGTTACACCAGTCCTTAGTTGCCACTCATGGCTGTCTCATGCCGTCTAGGTACTTTTGTTTTTGCACTCAGAGTTAGAGGGCATATTGTTGTATAATACTTTTCATCTTCAACGAGCATTTAGAAAACATCCTTGTAACTTGCTAAGTCTTGAAAAAAACGACAATGGGTTTACTCTTGAGTCATCTTAGTGAGGTAAAGCTGCCTGTAAATTCTGCCAAGTCAGCAAATCGCCCTATTGTTCACACAGACTGGGTCTCAGGATGGGTCGGTGGCAGCATTTGAAACAGAACATCCCTTCCCCCATGACACTTATTTATCAGAGCCTCTCAATACACTTCCAAACATCCTTATGATCAGCATTCAGTACACAAACACTGGGTGGAGCCAGTTAGATTGTAATTTGCATCCAAACGGTATTTGCAATTCATTCCGGCGCCCCCTCGCCTCTGGCCACATGTGGTATTGCATGCCATAGAAGTCAATGTGGAACTAATTATTTTCGTTTCTATTGACTTCTATGAGGAATACTCGCTTTGGACTGCAAGCATTCTCTTGGAACGTATTATGCTCATAATCCAAGGTTCCACTGTAATTGTAATCGGACACGTTATAGCCAGCATCTGATGTTTGCCAATTACAGCACCTTTGCTGTTCATTTGTATTTTATCAATTCTTTTGATAAATAAGCCCTCTTCTCTGCCAAATTAAGCAGACGACACAATGTAAAAATTTACTACCCACAACCATAATCTTAAAAAAAAATCCAACTACAATATAACAAATCCAATTCCGTAATCCTGATCCAGCAAATATGGCCGCAGTGTTAGGACAGTTTGGTATAAAATCGGCAGACTGGAAGACATGATCAGTCAGGCTGTTTAAGACTGTGGAAAGACGTTGGAGTCTTTTGTACTCTGATTGTGCTGCAAATGAGGGATCAGAGAAGAACTTGTGCTGGATATCGGTAGCACAGCTTTAGAGCGGCTCACGTGGTTCCCTGTCACTTGCAGGACCATGTTCTGATGGTTATCTAGATTATGTACAGACTTGGAGCAGTAATTCACTGTGTCTGACGAGCTGGCTTTCTAAGCCCCTGGATAAATAATCATCCCTCTGATACTAAGCCTGCTGTCAGAAGTGCCTTTCTGCCTCTAAGTCAGACAAAGTGTACAGCTGGGTTTCAGGTAATAACCTCTTTATAGGCCTACGTGGGTGTAAAATACCGTGCTGTCAAATTAACTGCATGTTGTCTGAAATAGCTTGAATTGCCAAACATACCCTCGTAGATTGGGGAGTGCTCATCCTGATGTTGTTGGAAAGACCCGATTCTCACTTCTAATGATTGCAGATAGAATGGTGCTTTATTCTGAAATGCAGAAGCCAACAGCTCAGACAGAACCAAACCGCATCAGTACTTAAAAGATCTCATAGTTTATTTAAAGCCCTTTTAAATCTGTCAGCTGTTTATTAAATATGGACTGCTCGTTCACTATAGTTAGCCAGGTGATTAACATCAGTCCCAGATTTTAAAAGTGACCTTAATGCTGACCACTGTTTAATCTTAGGGCTCTTTCACACTAGCGGACCGTTCGTCCACTCATTACAAGTCCGTTAACGGACTTGTAATGAATCCCTATGGGATCGCGTCCGTTAGCGGATGGAGCCTCCGCTAGCGTCCACGTCCATCGGGATCTGCTTTTCCGAACGGAAGAAACCCTATTTTTCTTCCGTTCGACGGAACGGATGCAGACGGTCCGTCTGCATCCGATCCCCCATAGGGGACAGCGGAGCAGAGACAGGGCGGTCCCTGCACTGTGTGCGGGGTCCGCCCTATCCGCCGACAGCTCAGCGGGGATCCCCGCTGAGCTTTGGCGGACACACGGAGCGGACCCAGAAACGGTCCGCTCCGTGTGAAAGAGCCCTTAACAATACAGTTCCTGTTTTCTGGATTTGTGTAGCATTTCCTGTTGTGGTCTTTCATATGCGGAATGAGGTATGTTTAGGCTATAAAATAAAATATTTTTAAAGTATTTTCTAAATTTGATATTGTAGTTTGCTGCAGGGCTAGGAGCCAGTATTCGATCAAGTAGTATAGTTATTAGTAAATTTTCCTAAAAATTATTTGAATATTGACAGCGATCGTGCACCCTGTGGATAGATTACCTACAGCCTGATCATAAGGAGTTACATCTTTGATTTTTAAATCCATTGTTCTGGACTGATGGAGTGGTATGCGCTCGGAAAGAAGAAACAATTCCCCTAGCCATCTCTATGTAGAATTCCCAGTATATCTCCTACTTCTTCCCCTTTTCCCTCCTTGTATCTACCACCTACTCTGTCCCCCATGCTCCTTCCCCTTAGGCCAGCCATACATGCTTCGAACCTTGGCCAGTTCAGCAGGAACTGGCCGAGATTCGAACTGTTAACGGGTAGGCTGAATATACCAAGTTGATCGATCAACTTGGGTACATCCAGCCTGCTGGATTCTCTTGCGATTATCACTAGCGGCTGCTATAGCTTTCCCCCTCGGAAGCAGACAATGGCCTGGCAGGGGGGATTCCTGCATTAACACTGTCTGTGTTGGTGGGTCAATCTAGAAAAATTCTTTCCCGCAATTTGCTCTGTGTATGTTCGGCCCTACTTTTTTTTCTTCACACCCATCCTCCTATTTCTGTCAACCCCTTGTTGACAAAAAAAATAAAAAACAGTGCAAGTAAACAGGATGTTTACTGAACTGTCTGGGAGGAGAAGCAAAAAGCTCCTCCTCCCGGACAGTTCAGTAAACATCCTGTTCACTTGCACTGTTTTTTATTTTGCTTAAGCCTCCAGTGGTTTCATCAGCTACTTTGTTTATGAGCATTGGCAGATTGGAAAATGTTCTAGTCAACCTATTATATCTTGACTCCTTAATGGAGAGGCTACTCAGTCTACATTTCCTGTTTATATACAGGTTCGTTTCCTTCTTTTTTTGGACCTTTACCATTTCCAGACTGTTTTAAGCTACAGCCCTGTGAAACTAAGTTATGTTGTGTGAATTTTATACGTACACGTGGGGGTTTACGCTTGTCTTCTGTATTGTGAACTTTGGTAAAAATATATTGAGCAAGAAATTGCTTGAATATGCCACAATGTATCCATCAGCAGTGTTAGTATGTATATGCATCCGTTCTGCAATATTTAATAGTTAGAAGGCACTTAAAATACTCTGCTTGGACCAGTTGCTGTTAATTCTAGCGTGGAAAGCACAATAAAACTACACGGTTATCCTTACGTTGTTCGATGAACAAGTCTGCCTGCATTTTTAGATTTCTATGAGAATTAGAGATTTATTTATTTTTTATTCTCCAGGTTACCTTTTCATTGGTTCAGTCTGTTATATATAAGGATCTTCTGAATTCTAATTGCCATTCCCAATTGCTGCTGGCCTGCCAAGACATATGTTATTCCGAGAACCATTGTGCCAAATCTTTCTATAGGATAACCTGTTCTTACATCTGCCCCCAATGGCTGCAACAGAGAACATCACAAGAGACTCATTAAACTCAGAGGTGGTCCACCATGATACCAAGTGTTCAGTAATGTTGCAGGCCGATTCCCCAGTTTGCCACCATATAGAAATTATGCATTTTGGATTCAGACACACACATTTGGGCAAATGTATACCTTAGTTCAAAATGTGGCATATACCTTTTGAGTATCTGAAAAAAGACAAGTCAGTACTGCTCAAGATGCCCCAGTATATTGCTCCGTCCAGCTCGATTACTGCTACCAGGTGCTAGTTAAAATATAATTAAAGGCAACCTTTTCTTTTTTAGTTTTGGATAGAGTCTGTAAGGATTGGAACCCCTGTCAGTTTTTTTATTGCTGTCTGAGCCCCCTTTAGGGAAAGTCACCCTCTCTATTTGTCCTGTTTACCTTCATCATAGAAAGTGAAAAAAAAAAAAAAGATTTTGGGTTGTCCCGAGAAAAGTAAGAGAGGGGAAATCTTCCAATGGGGACACTGTTTTTGGTGATCTGGGGGTTCCCCAAGAAATTCCCTTATTTGCACAGACTTCCTCTCACTTGCAGTTTGGCTATGGGACAGGAAGTAAAGGGAAATCTCTGCACTATCCAAAATGAAAGATAGGTAAAGGCTTGTAAAGCTCACTCTTTGGTCTACAACAAAAGTGTGCCTCCCCACACGGGGTAGACTGAAGAATGTTCTAGGGCTGCAACTAACGATTATTTTCATAATCGATTAATCGGCTGATTATTTGTTCGAGTAATCGGATAAAATCATTAAAAAAACGTAATGTGGAATTTTTTCGTTTATTTACCAGTAATAATGAAAAAACTGAGTGTTACACTCAAACAGCAGATTAAAAAGCGTTTAAAATTAACATTACACAACTTTGCAGGAGCAAAGAAAAAAAATGACGAAAAAAAAAGTCGGATTCAAGTCTGGGCTCTAGCTGGGCCAATGGCTCTATATGGTAATGTACACCATTGCCCCCCACTCGTCACTGTAATGTCCACCATTGTCCCCAACTCTTCATCATCACCATCACTGTTCCAGTCAACATTGCCCCCACACTAGTAAACAGTAACACTGTAATAATAGCCATTTTCCCCCACTAATAATAGTATAGCCAACATTGCCCCCACACTAAGGCCCCGTACACACGACCGGATTATCAGATGAAAACGGTCCGCCGGATTTTGGTCTGATGGCTGTACACACCATCAGACCAAAATCCCCGCGGAAAACAAACGCGGTGACGTGACGCGGCGACGTGCGCTGCCCTGGAAGTTCAATGCTTCCACGCATGCTTCGAATCAGTACGACGCATGCGAGGGATGGCGGTCGGTCGGACGTTACCGATGAGTCCGACGGACAGGTTTCCAGCGGACAGATTTCTTAGCATGCTAAGAAATTTTTATCCGCTGGAAACTGTCCGATCCGCCAGACAATTGTCCGCTCGGGCCTACACACGACCAGATCTGTCCGCTGGAACTGGTCCGTCGGACCAGTTTCAACGGATAGATCCGGTCGTGTGTACGGGGCCTAACAGTAACACTGTATAATAGCCATTTTTCTCACTAATAATAGTATAGCCAACATTGCCCCCACACTAGTAAACAGTAACAGTAACACACTGAAATAATAGCCATTTTCCCCCCACTAATAATAGTATGGCCAACATTGCCCCCACACTAGTAAACAGTAACAGTAACACACTGAAATAATAGCCATTTTTCCCCACTATAATATGATGAATCCACTCACTGTTCTTGTACTACTCACTTCACTGTACTCACATGCATGCAGACAGTACTGCGCGCTCTTGCAGAAGATCCACGTGCAGAGGGAGGGGTGATGACGTCAACGCGCACCGCCGCCGGGTGTACCAAGATGGCCGACCGCTCCGGAGCTAGGCTGAAGCCGCGGCCTTTCCTAAGGCGGCGGTGCGCTCCGCGGATCGCAGCCTGTGCCGATCCGAACAGGTCGGACATGATCCGTTGCACACGTAGTACGGACCAACTAATCGATAATGAAATTCGTTGACAACGATTTTCATTATCGATCTTAATCGATATCGATTAATCGTTTCAGCCCTAGAATGTTCTTTTGAGTACTTGTACATGCTATAGCACCAACAAGCATGGGGGGCTATTTTTGCCTAGTTTTGCCCATTTTTAATAAACCTTTAAAAAATCAGCAAAGGATCTAAAAGCGGAGTTACAGCCTGTAAAAATAAATCAAAAGTCAGCAGCTACAAATACTGTAGCTGCTAACTGTTTATAGAAGGACACTTACCTGTCCAGGGATCCTCTAATGTTGGCGCCCCAAGCCAATTTGTCCATTGCCTTTGGGCGCAGGCGCCAGCATTGCAAGTAAGGGAAATTGACAGTGAAGCCTTCGGGTTTCCTACTGCACATGCGTGAGTCGCGCTGCACTTTCTGAATGGTCCTTTTGTCTTCTGGGACACACACACAGATCCCAGAAGGCAGTGGGGGGAAGGAGGAGGGGCCATACATGATGCAGATCGCTGAGCGGCGATCTTACCAGGAAGTGGGAGTGGGTACCCAACAACCAGGTATCCACCCCCCCCCCCAAAAAAAAAATCACAAAAGCCAAAAGTGGCAATGGGGGGGGCGGGGGGGTTTTGCGAACAAGCGGAGCTTCCCCTTTTGGGTTGAGCTCTGCTTTGAATGCTGGATGTGTCCATATAATGTGAAGCATGTCATACAGCCTTAAAAAAAAAAAAGTTATTTACATTGTAATACATAAAATATACATCAGTCAATGTAATAATTACTTAACAATACACTGCAGCAATCTGCAGGCCTAAAACATGACTTGAATTACAGTCAAATGCAGAAAAAAAAATGCACACAAGCCCTAGGGAAGTGAAAAGCAACATTGACTTATCGTTACCAGAATTTACTGAATGCTGTGTTAACAAATGTGAAATGTTTACATGATCATAAATACATCTGGTAATTTCTTACAGGATTCATACAGTTACTTTACTTATGTATCATCACTTTCTGAAAAAGTGTTGTGGTCCTTCGTTCTGTGGAAAGGAAAACATGATCTAAATCTTTACGTACAATGCTCAGTACACTGTAATTGATGATGCTGTAACAAAAGCAAGGTGCTACAGCTATTAACTAGTTTTACAGGGAAATGGCTGCCATCTTATTGGAATAGACACAGTAAACAATGTGTGCGTAGTCATTAGAAGGCAATCAAATGTGAAGACATTAACAGACCACCATTAGGCTCTTCTATCTAGCCATTCATTGTCTTGGCTTAAAGCACACCCCCAAATAGCAGACATCTATCTCACCCATAGATATAAGGTCCTCATCCAACCCATCCAAATATGGGTGGCCTTTAACTTATTTAGTTACATATTGTATTCTGCCAAGTGTACAAATTGTATAACATTATGGTAATAATGACCAACAATGATCTCTTATATTGAAATTCCAGCTTCTGTAATTAAGATCTTTTTAAATTTAGCATAAATATAGTTGACCTGAATTTTTCCAAGGTGAAAACGGTGCTAAGGGTGCAGAATCGTTGTGGTAATTGTGTTAGTTTTCTAATTGGTCCCTGTGGAGTTTCTTGAATCCCAAGACCCAGTGTGTACACAATGCATGAACTTCTGCCCACAGATCTGCATATGATGGAAAACATTATAATGGAAAATAAAATACCACTGGATACAGTGAGAGGTTTGACATTGCACTAAAGGTAACCTCTGCGTTTTTACTGTACCTTGCCATTTTCCATGAGATCATCGGTTTGAATTAGCCAGTTTGTAACAGGTTTGCTTTAAAACGAGAAGCTGCTACAATGACAAAGTATAACCAGAGAAAGCTTTGACCTCTTTTTCATGCAATGGGTGAGAAATAGAAGGTTTGAATTTGACATCTTGATTTTGGAATTCCATGTATCTGAATAGGAGCAGTCAGGCATGGGAATACCATACTCTAGTGCAGCCTCTTTCAACCAGGGTGCCCAGGCAGCCAGGTAGCTGCTGACCTCTTTAAGCTTCGACACTAAAACCTGGAGCTGCACCAGGGTTTGCACGCTCTAGTTTTAGTAAATCCCCTCCATTGTGTTTCTGCAGCCTCATTGCATATGTTGCATGCATATCCCAGGAAACAACATTCTCGCCTACGTGGGAATAGCAGCCGAGAAAAGGGGGCAGTGGTGTATGGTGGGGCACCTTTTTGATGGGATGGCGGGTGTTTGGGGAGGAGGCTGCAGTGATGACTAAAGTGAAGGTCCCCTTTAAGGTTTCACTTCCTGCTCAGTAGAGTTGCATTCTTACTGCTTTTACCATTTCTTTCTAGTAACAAGGGCAGTTAGTTGGTCATGGTGGTACAATCCAAACTTCCTTTTGGCAACAGAGAACAACATACATTGGCAAATTTATCTCCGCTACGAATGCATTAAAAACACAAAGAGTGGGAGGAGGGAGCTGTGGGGACCAGCTTATCTGTGGGGGAACTCTAGCTGAAACAGCTATTCAAACTTGAACCTGGGATGCTCAGCTCATATTTGTATACCCTTTACGCACCTGTTACTAGTTCATTCAGACCAGTTAAAACCACTATTGTCTTTTAGATCCGGTTCACACTGGGGCGACTCATCAGGCGACGCAGCCGCCTGACAAGTCGCGTCCCATTCTAGTGAATAGAACCATTCTAATAGGAGCGACGCAAGTCGCTCCGACTTAGAAAAAGGTTCTTGTACTACTTCGGGGGCGACTTGCATTGACTTCTATACAGAAGTCATTTTGGAAGTCGCCTTAGATGTCATCTTCATGTCGCCTGGCCGAGTCGCCCCCGAAGTCGTGCCGCCCGTGTGAACCGGCTCTTATCGTAGTAGGAATGCTAATTGCATTTGATTGGTATATAGGCAGCCACTATACATCTCTATTTCTGAAACGCCATCATGAAACTTCCAAACAGCAAGTAATAATTTGAGCCATAGCCAGAAAAAAATTGCAATAATAACTCATAATGTGTAATCATGTAAATACACCAGAGTTTCCTTAGAATTATACAGAGCTATGGGAACATAGAAAAAGACAGAATGATCCATTCACTAATCACTTATTTTCAGTTGAAGCGAGGCATTGTGGAAATCATAAGCAACACACATACGCATTGTGCTTATATAAAAGACTGATTGCAAAACCAAAAAGGAGTTTAAGATGTATTTGTGAGCTTTTATAGGTATTTTTGATGCATAGTGTGTGTTCAAGTTAAATCTACCTTTGAAGTTCAGCTTTAGTAAATAGGTCCATTCTTCTGTGTACCATACTACCTTTGCCTAGGTGCTCTGTAGTAGATAGTAATCAGCTTCTGTACTACAGTTCCTTTGTTCACAAACAATATGTACATTGGTTTTTGCTGCACTTTGGTTTCCAGTGGCCAAAATAAATTAATAAAGTAAAGTGGTTCATACATTGTCCCTGATATGTAACCCGACGTCCAGTAGTTTTCATAACCTTACTCTTAACCTACATCTTAATCTTTCAGGCAAAATTGATGATAAGCTAACAAACAGCTTTCAAGATCAAAAATCCTTGGCTGCCGATTCCCTACGTTTCAGATACTTTTAAACCTAGTACACATGGGCCGAATGTCGGGCAGCATTGGCCGGTTCAGTAGAAACAGTCCGATGTTTGGCCTTGCCCTGTGTACCGCAGTCTGTTCGACAGAAGCCAGACAAAAAAGGTCTGCCGATCGGCTGCTCGGCTAACAGTGTTATGGTGGGGGTTGTAAGCTTTTTTTTTTTTCGTTCGGTTTGCTGGGTTGAGCGGGAAAAAAAAAAAAAAAAAAAAAATAGTAGTGTGTACCAGGCTTTGGTCACTGTCATGGAACAACTATGCTTGTTTCAGTTTGGAAAGTATTGAAGCGAGAGAGAGCTCGGCAACTGGTTTTAGGAGGGTGACAACTCTATTTCCTTCAAGACAGGAATTAACTTAAAGTGGAAGTTAAGGCATTTTCTTTTATATGTTGCAGTATTTTTTTCCCCCATGTAATCTGTTCTCTTACACCCTTTTAAAACCTTAAATCCATGTCATCCCAAATGTACTTACTGTTTATTTCTATTCTGTAGAGCGCTTCCATCTCTAATGTGGGCATGTGAAGCCTACTAGCAGTCTCTTACGGGATATGGTGATGCTGGATACCAGCAGGCACCTTCCGATCTTGCGTGTGCCCTATGCACAGGGCGTAGCGCCAAATGATTCCTTTGGCGCTGCCCACTTACTCCTGGGAAACGATGACACATATCTCCCAGGAGCTCTGGCACCGCGAGATATGACTTAACCACTTAAGGCCTCCTGCATATGTACGTCAGCAGAATGGCACGGCTGGGCACATGTACGTACAGGTACGTCCTGTACTAGTACCCAGCTGTGGGTCGCGGCGCGCTCCCACGACCCAGGTCTGAAGCTCCGTGACCGGGACCGCGGGTCCCGCGGACCGATCGCCGCTGGAGTGCGGCGATCGGTCCCCGGAGCTGAAGAACGGGGAGAGCTGTGTGTAAACACGGCTTCGATCGTGCCATCCCTGTTATAGGGGGACACAATCGATGACGTCACTCCTACAGCCACACCCCCCTACAGTTGTAAACACACTTCAGGGAACACATAACTCCTTCAGCGCCCCCTAGTGGTTAACTCCCAAACTGCAACTGTCATTTTCACAATAAACAATGCATTTTAAATGCATTTTTTGCTGTGAAAATGACAATGGTCCCAAAAATGTGTCTGCCATAATGTCGCAGTCACGACATCCCCTATTTTGTAAACGCTATACATTTTGCGCAAACCAACCGATGAACACTTATTGCGATTTTTTTTTACCAAAAATAGGTAGAAGAATACGTATCGGCCTAAACTGAGGGAATTTTTTTTTATATATATATATTTTTGGGGGATATTTTATTATAGCAAAAAGTAAAAAATATTGAATTTTTTTCAAAATTGTCATCTATTTTTGTTTATAGCGGTTGTGCGACGTGGCTCCCAAATAAAATTGGCGTCCTTTTTTTCCCACAAATAGAGCTTTCTTTTGGTGGTATTTGATCACCTCTGCGGTTTTTATTTTTTGCGCTATAAACAAAAATAGAGCGACAATTTTGAAAAAAAATGAATATTTTTTACTTACTAAAAAATCCCAATAAGCGTTTATTGATTGGTTTGCGCAAAATTTATAGCGTCTACAAAATAGGGGATAGTTTTATGGCACTTTTATAAAAAAAAAATGTTTTACTAGTAATGGCGGCAATCACCAATTTTTATAGGTACTGCGACATTATGGAGGACACTTTTGACACATTTTTGGGACCATTGGCATTTTTATAGCGATCAGTGCTATAAAAATGCATTGATTACTGTAAAAATGTCACTGGCAGGGAAGGGGTTAACACTAGGGGGCGAGGAAGGGGTTAATTATGTTCCCTAGGTGTGTTCTAACTGAAGGGGGATGGGACTGACGTGGGGAAATGACTGATCGCTGTTTATACATTGTATGAACAGACGAACAGTCATTTCTCCCTCTGACAGGACCGCAAGCTGTGTGTTTACACACACAGCTCCCGGTTCTCGCTCTGTAACGAGCGATCGTGGGTGCCCGGCCGGGCACGCGAGTCAGCACCAGGGGCAAGCAGGGGGTGCGCACGTGCCACTAATGGCTAGAATGCGAGATGATGTATGCCTACGTGATTTCGCACAGCCGAGCCGACCTGCCGCCATATAACTGGCGGCTGGTCAGCTGGTGGTTAATACTTTCTAGATTGAGTCAGAACAAGTATTCAGATTGGGAAAGTTGGAACAGTGTCAGCACTCCATAGCTCAAAGCTTGTTCAGGTCAGTGATTGACAGTATTAAAGCAGGAGGGTTAGATTAACAGACAGCTTTTTCATAATGAGAGCTAAACAATGGCAGTCTCTTTCTTAACATGAACATATTTTTATTACTTAATGTAGACTTTTATCTATTAATGTAACTTTTTTTCCTCTACCAATTCCCATCTGTTACAGAAATATAAAGCGGTTTTTAATTTTGGAATGGCAAATTATGTAGGGATGCCCTTTTTTGTCAATGGGCACATGCTAAAACGTGACATGGCTCTGGGTCAGGTATTTGGAAGCTGGTAGAGACCCTCTGCATTTCTGTGAATGCGCAGCCATCCTGTGTCTCTACCCGTTCCCAAATACCTGTGGCATATTGGTGCACAAAATAGGAATTTTGAAGATAGTGGCATGGAAGGGGCAGGAGTAGACTTTCCCTAAAGTAAAGTTTCTCTTTAAAGTCACCCCTAAAAAAAATATTTCCCTGCTGAACCAGACATATTTTGATCTATGTATGGGCACAGTGGTTGTACAGAATTCGATCTACCAATCAACTTCTGTACATCCGCCCTGTGGATTTCCCCGCTCGATCAGCACTGCATTCTATAGACTGCAGTGCTAATCAGTGTATTCTGATGGCGGGGAAGTCTTCCCGCTGTCAGAATACAAACACTCAGCGAGGTAAGAGTCCCCCTTCCACGTTGCGTGTGCAGAAAGGGGAATTAGGCCAGCTTTTTTCGTTTTAACTCGCTGGGTGAACAAAAAAAGCTGACAAATGTATGGGCTGTTTTACTCCTTGGCCTAGTCGGTAACTGTAAATTAACCTCTAAAACGGATTACTGATAATTTTGGGCATTGGACTATTCTTGCTGAAAGGTCATGCCCCTGTCCAGAGGTGTCAGCTCTGAAAAATGCCAATCCAGTGTGCGGTTTAGCATTACTGTATTGAGATAATAAAGGAGTCCAATCCAAAGCAAGTGGTAAATGACAGTAGCTATTCCTATTGTCCAGAGTTTCTTTAGACTGCAAGTATGTGTCCATTGAAAAAAAGATATGGCAATGGACAAATGATTTACACAGGCATGGTTGTTATGTATGCAGACACTGGTACATTGATTTATTCAACAAGCTATTAGCTGTTGTGAGGTTCAGCTTAATCACAGGCGACCTTGGAGAAACAGAGATCCTTACATAGAAGAGACTGGTATGAGCTGGTACATGATTAGCAAAGTTAGTGAATAGATGACAGAAACCTCGCTCTCTAGGTTGTAGTCCATTCCCGGTCAGCCTATGTAATAATTTAGCACACGGTCACTTACAATCTCTTTATGCAGTCTGTAATACTGTACTTATAGGATAACTGTACCTTTAAAACAACAACAAAAAAGGAAAAGCATCTCGGGCACAAGCGCTGTTCTCGGCTATTATTCTCTAGGGCTGTGCAGGGTTCATTCATGTCCTTTCAACAGGCAGCTGGAGCAGAAGAGGAGAGCGAGGATTAGAAATTCTGCAAGAGAGCAGCAGGCCGCAAGCGCTGCACACTATGTGGTCTGTATCTGAAGCATAATACAAGCCCAGGGTGATTAAGAAAATCTATTTAAAGAAAAATAGTGGATGACCTTTTTCTGAAAATGCTAGTTAAATAGTTGTCTTTTCAGTCAATAGTAACAGACAGCAGCAAAAAATATTGCCATTCATGGGCAGCTTCTCCCCCACCTTGACTCATCGACCTTGAACAATCTTTCAGCTTAGGTCACAGAGTCTGATCTGCATACTAGGTACAGGTCAGTGACGCCAAAATTATTTAAAACATTGGTTGCACAGTCAAAAAAACAAAAACGAGCACTTTAGAAAATAAAAAAAACAACCTTTACAACCCCTTTAAGCAATGACACAAAAAAATAAATAAAAGCCAGAAATCTTCTTATCAATACATGTATCATGTAAAGTAGAAGTGTTGTCTACTTTAAAGGATACATGTATTGATAAGAAGATTTCAGGCTTGTATTTATTTTTGTGTCATTGCTTAAAGGGGTTGTAAAGGTTTTTTTTTTTTTTTTTCGAAGTAGGTTCCTTTAAGCGAGTGCATTGTTGGTTCACTTACCCTTTCCTTCCATTTCCCTTCTAAATGTTTTTTTCTTTCTCTGAATTTCTCACTTCCCGTTTCTCCTCAGTAAGCTTGCCCCCATCATCCATTGGGGTTAGACAGCCAAAACAGCTTACTAAGGAGGAACAGGAAGTGAGAAATTCAGACAAAGAAAAAAAAAGAAAGAAGGGAAATCGAAGGAAAAGGAACAGGAAGTGAGAAATTTAGACAAAGAAAAAAAAAAAGAAGAAAGAAGGGAAATCGAAGGAAAAGGTGAACCAACAATGCACTAGCTTAAAGGAACCTATTTAGAAAATAAAAAAACAAACCTTTACAACCCCTTTAAAGTCATCCTTCTTTGAAAAATGTGGTGGTTCTGCCAATACCTTTAGGCGTTGTTTACATTTGTGGCTTAGGGCAGTAAAAAAGCTTTAGAGGCAGCCATACAGGGGGTAGAAACATGCCATGGCCACGATTCTGTCCCATGTTACACTGGATGGGCAGTACTGCTCGCAAAACATGATCCATTTAAGTAACATAGGGCAGTGGTGTGGGCTTTAAGGGGTTAAATCAGGTGGTGGGGAGGTGACATAACACCTTACCATCCGTTAAATGCCCTCTAAAAAGCAATTTACTGTCTTTTTTGGAGGGCATCATCACCTGTGTAAACAAGTTCTAATGCCGCGTACACACGATCGGTCAATTCGATGAGAACGGTCTGATGGACCAAACCAATCGTGTGGGCCCAATCGGTTATTTATCCATCGGTTAAAAAATGTGAAACTTGTTTTAAAATTAACCGATGGATACCTAACCGATAGAAAAAAAACGATCGTTTGTAGGCACGGTTAAAAATCCACGCATGCTCAGAATCAAGTCGACACATGCTTGGAAGCATTGAACTTCGTTTTTTTCAGCACGTCGTTGTGTTTTACATCACCGCGTTCTGACACGATCGTTTTTTTAACTGATGGTGTGTAGGCGCGACTGACCATCAGTCAGCTTCATCAGTTAACTGATGGAAAAATCCATCAGACCGTTTTCATCGGATTGACCGATCGTGTGTACAGGGCATTACTGAGCCTGCAGAAGGGGTTATCCATAAAGCCTAGTACACACAGTCAGACGGCATTGGCCAGTTCAGTAGAAATTCGGCCTGTGTCTGCTTCAGTTGGTCCGACGGTCGGCTTCTGTCGAAGGGGCATGTCTGAAAAAGGTCTGCTGATCGGCTCCCGATCAGCACTCTCAGCCAATGGCATGTTCTGGTTGGGGAACGACAACACAATAGCACAGCAGGGGAGATTGCTGTACCAATGTTGAATAGTTAGTAGAGCGGCAAGTTTTTTTTTTCCCATTCAGCCCTGCTTGGTTGAAGGAAAGAAAACCACTAGTGTGCACGAGGCTTAAGGCCATCTATAATATAATTACTCACACTCATAATCCACACTCTTGCCCTGATTATAAATTCGGGGTGAAGTTCTAACACCTGGACCTGATCGGCATACTTGTTCCAGGTTAGCACCTGAAATATGGAAGTCATTGGAACATCTTGACAGTGAGCGTTTCCAAAAAGACATTGCAGCCTCCATATTTTCATACTATTGCTTATGTCTTTCTGAAATGCTAGTTGCTTGGGTTTTATGCTAACCCACCGATTTTAGTCATTTCAGAGTTAGAACAGATCAGAAAAGTTGAATAAAATTCAGAGGCCCTTATTTGTATATTGGTTGCATGTCAGTGAATTAAAATGTTGAAGCAAGAGTGACAAGCAGGCACATTTTTAGTAGGAGACAGGCCGCAGTTACGGCAAGATTTCCTGGACAGGAGTTCAGTGATTTTCTATTTAATATCCAATTACTAGTCACCAACTATGCGCAGCTGATGAAACGCAATTATGCGTTCTGCTTCTCGTACGTTTTTAAATGTACAGCAAGGGTGTCGAACTCAATTTTACTATGGGCCACATCGGCACTTTGGTTGGCATCAAAGGGCCAGTTGTATCTGTAAGACTAGATGACTAGCACCCCACATCCACCTCCTTACATCAGATATCAAGAGATCTCCACCCGCTCTTACATCACAGTGTGCCCCCCTTAAAGTGGAGTTCCACCCTAAAAATTTACTTTCTATTAACAGCTTGCCTTTAATGTAAAAAAAATAAAAATTAGTTTTACAAACTTCTATCTGGCTGTTACTAGGCATATTTCGTAATCTGCCCAGTTCCTGGTCCTAGGTGGTTCAACTACCTGTCCTAAGACCCCATTGCCTCCTGGGAAATTATCATTTCCCAGGAGTCTCTGGACATTACTGTGCCTAAAAATCACCCAGCATGCACTTCTCCCTGAAAACCAGTAAGAAAAAGGAACTGAGCTTCACATGCCCACACATATGGATACGGCCACAACATGAGCTGGAGGATATAAGTGTTTGCAATGATTTCTGGAACGATCGGGGAGCTATTAATATGTTTTAGGGACTATTTAATGTGATTAATTTTAGCTTGCAAAAAAAAATAAAAAATTATGCCCGGAACCCCGCTTTAACTTGTGCTGCTGCTGGAAAACAGAAAGTGCACTGTTAGGAGGAGGACCCTAGGAGGGCTGGAGTCTCCTGAATGCTGAAGCCAGGCCAAAGACAAGCGGGTACTGCAGCTGCATGGAGTAGTGGAGTTCTGTCCTCCTCTCTGCTGTCAACTGCTAATATAAGGTTGAGACGGGAATGAGGAGGGTGCCTATGAAATGGCCTATGTTTGACACGTGTTGTACAGTGTTCTAAATACAGTCTACACAGCTTATTTAGCTGGACCGAAGTATGCCCCATGCAATCATTGTTCGTAATGAGGTTTACAGTTCACCCAAAATACCCCTTGCACCTTCCAGTAATGTCAATGAACTAACTGGGAGAGTTTAAAGTAAAGGTTGTTTCTAGTTTTCAGTAACCCTCCCACAGAAATGACATACATCTTCTGATTTCATCTCATCTTATGACCACTTACAGCAAGTGAACGGGAAATGCTTTGTGTACGGAATTAGACATGGTAATACTCAGAAATGAAACCACCACGCAGGAAGATAAACATCTTCAATATGAAATTACAAATTGGTTTCCCCTGTAGAACGTATTGATCACACTTCACACACTAAAAAATAATGAACTGAAGCTTTCAATAAACGTGACATTATCCAAACATCTTGAATCCAGTCACTGACTGCCATCATTTACTTGCAACAGATGTTGCAGCTAAGCAGAGATGTCGTGTAGGCACCGTGATCGTTTTATTAATCAAACTTGGTCAAAGTTTTTACATACACTTAAATACTAAGCCTGCCCGGAATCTGTTTGTCTTTTAAATGCGGTTAGGTGGTTCTGTTATGTCTGTACATGATTTTCAAGTGAAATGTTCTGATTAAATGCCTTACCTTGGGCATCTGTTCACTATGGAATGTTCCCCTAGATACCACATTTCATTTGGTTTAGAAATCCCACATGACTACAAGCACAATTTTAACATATCCCCCCGGGGTTAATTGACTTTTCAAGAATGCACCCAAAGACAATAAGATATTGAATATTATACACAACATGGATTTTTTATTTATTTTTTGCAGTCTTGCTTTACAATACAAGTTGCAAACCTTAGTTAAAAAATATATAATATATTCTTTATTTTCTATCCAGTTAGAAGTCACCCTGTATCCATTTGCTTACAGAGAGTCTCGTAAAATATGATTTGGGTTTTGCTACAAATTGAGGTTCAGCACATGTGTTTTTTATTGTTGCTTATGTTAAAGTGAACTTGACAGTCTTTCATTTATTTTTAAACTAAAGGCAGACTTGGCGTTTTACGTGTTTTTTAGCCAAAAACCCACTTCTAATTTTCTAACAGATTCGTTTTAGGAGTATACCAAAGTGTCTGGTTTCGAGAAAAGATAAAATGGCTGGTGGAGCCATTGTCTAGACCAGGGGTCTCCAAAACCGCGGCCCAGGGGCCAGATGTGGCTCTTTGCTAGCCTTTATCTGGCCCTTGAGGCACTATTCCTCCCACTCACACCAACAATGGGGCACTATATCTGCCACCATTACCATGATGGGATACTTCTCCTCCTATTGACCAACAACCCTAGGGCCATATTTATTTTCACTAATGCTGGGCCCATGACATCTGTTGCCCTTACTGGCCACAATCCGACCTGCCTAAAGTCTGAAAGACAATAAACTGGCCCTTTGTTTGAAACCCCTGGTCTAGACCAATGTTTCTCAACTTTTTTTCAGTCAAGGCACCCTTTAAAATTAAAGACAATCTCAAGGTACTTTAAAATTATGGACAGTCTCAAGGCACTCTGTTCTAAAATTTTAAAAACTATTCTAATGCCCCGTACACACGATCGGAATTTCCGATGGAAAAAGTCAGACAGACTTTTTCCATCGGAAATTCCGACCGTGTGTATGCCCCATCTGATTATTTCCATCAGAAATTCTGATGAATTCCATCGGAGTTTAGATGGAGAACATGTTCTCTTTTACTCCGATGAAATTCCGGTGTGATTTTGGTCAGACAAAGGTCCGACCGTGTGTACGGGGCTTAATAGTTTTATATAATGCAACAATGACATAGGACACCCAATGTTATTGTTCCACAGCAAATACACTTTTGCACACTGGTACTGACTAGTATTCTAATACTTCTCTTCTCCCTCAATTTCTCTTCATCAGTCAGCTAATGCGACCTCAGTGCTGAGGGAGAAAGGCAGAGAAGGGTCAAACAAGATTGCTGTGGAGGCGCCACATATCCTCCTCATCAACTGAAGATGTCATTGGTTGTTAGGATGCCAATGTCTAGAAAGTCGTAATGGTGCATAATGAAAACCCTAGGCTTGATCCACCTGCTGTACAATTGTTAATACATTTTTAGGCATTTTTGAAAAAAAAAGAAAAAAGCATGTTAAATGGACTGTAGTGCAAACCTGCACAATGCAAAAAGCCCTAAAAATGCATAGGTGTGAATTTAGCCTTAGAGAGTTTTAAAACAATCCACCCATGACCTCTCTAGCTGTTTGTACTGTGAAATACTTAAATTTTAAAGCTCCTGGACAAAACCCTAATACCTTGTACACACGATCGGAATTTCCGATGAAAAAATTCTGTCTGACTTTTTTTCGTCGGATATTCCGACCGTGTGTGGGCCCCATCTGACTTTTTTCCGTCGGATGAAAAAAAATCCTATTGGAAATTCCGATCGTCTGTGTGGAACTCCGACGGAGAAAAAAACACGCATGCTTGGAAGCATTGAACTTCATTTTTCTTGGCTCGTCGTCGTGTTTTATGTCATGCGTTTTGGACGGTCGGAATTTGGTCTGACGGTGTGTATGCAAGACGGCTTGAACCCATCGGAAATGTTTTTATTTTTGCTATAAAATAACTGCAAGCATTTTCGTCCTGTGGACATGGTCGTTTTAGATGGACGTCTCATTTTGGACTTTAAAGCGCACCTGAGCTTTGACTTTGAGCATTAAAAGTATTTACACATTCTTAAGCAGTAAAAAGGCTTCAAGGCAAACTCTCACTGACCCTGCTGGTGACATGTACTGGAAAGTAGTAGCAAGGCAAATATCAGGGCTTTTTTAACATGTTAATACTTTATTGCACATAGTCTAGGCACAGGTTCAGTTTAAGTAAGTGACAAATAAAATTAAAGCTCAACTCCAGGAAACATTTTTTGAAAAAAAGCAGATTGTTGTAAGAATTTCTGCCAGTATTATAGTTTGCACCATCCCTGTAATTGACACATTTGCTGGACAGCTTGGCCTGCAACCTGGTAAAAGTGGGGAAACAAAGGACTTTATTTATTTTTGATTACAGTTGCAAGAATACATATTTTTTTTACAATACTGGGCCATTGACTTTATTTCACTAGATCAGTGATCTCCAAACGGAAGCTCGGAGCTGGCTGTGGTCCTTTGCTTGCTTTTATCTGACCCTTGGGGCATTATACCCCCTACTGTTAGCAACAGTGTGGCACAGTTCCTACCACCGACACCTAAAATGGGGCACCATTCCTTCCACCGATACCAACGATGGGGTACTAATCCTTCTATTGGTACCAATGATGGGGCACTATTCCTCCCACTGATACCAACGATGGGGTACTAATCCTTCTATTGGTACCAATGATGGGGCACTATTCCTCCCACTGATACCAATGATGGGGCAGGGTTCCTCCCAGTAACCCAAATGATGGGACACTATTGCTTCCATTGATGGGCTAGTATTCCTCACACTGACACCAATGATTGAACACCATTTCTCCCATTGAAACGAATGAAGGGGCACAATTCCTCTGACTGACATCAATGATGGGGCACCATTTCTCTTACGGATACCAATAATGTAGAACTATTCCTCCAACTGACACCAATAATGGGGCACAATTCCTCCCATTGATACGAGTGATGGGGCACAATTCCTCTCACTGACAATGATGTAGGCAACCATTTCTCTTACAGATACCAATAATGGAGAACTATTCCTCCAACTGACACCAATGATGGGGCACTATTGCTCCCACTGATCCCAATGATGGGACAGTATTCCTCCAACTGACACCAATGACGGGGCACTATTGCTCCCACTGATCCCAATGATGGGACAGTATTCCTCCAACTGACACCAATGACGGGGCACTATTCCTCCCACTGATCCCAATGATGGGACAGTATTACTCCTACTGACACCAATGACGGGACAGCATTGCTCCCACTGACACTGCTGATAACAATGATGGGGCACCTATCTTCCCACTGATACCAGGACATTTTGTAAAGCGCTGCGTAAACTGTTGGCACTATATAAATCCTGTATAATAATAATAATAATAATAATCTTTGGCTATACATAAATTCTAACTTGTACATAGCAGTGATTGTATTGATGCCCCATTAGATTTACCCCAAAAGGCCTGATACTTGTTTAATAGAGAAAAAAAACGGTTGGTCTTTTGAATATGTCTACCAATTGTTGTAAAAAACGACTGCTTGAATCACTTGGGCGGCCATAATGAGACTGTTGTAGCAGGTAGCTAGGTTTACAGATCTACTTCCATCTACATATTTGGGAAGCAAGCACTTGGAGACTGCCGATATTATGTCTCTATTTACATTCCGGGAACAAAAAAAAAAAACAATCCAACGACTGTGAGATGAAGTTCTGATTATAAAGCATGAGCTTGGCTTTCAGCACTATCTTCTGAAAGATTCAAACAACTTTCTGACTTTAGAGGGAATTGTTATTCTTGTGAGAGCACAAGGAATTTAACAGGCAAAATCTCATTTTAACGTCTATTGAGACACCGAGAATAAATCACAATAGTTTTCCTCTGGATGTAGTTATGGTTTCATTTTAATGGAAGCGGCTGTGTGATTGAGAGATGAGGCAAACATAATCGAATATGGGATGAGAAACACTTGTCTCGGTAGATCGTTACTGCCTGCAGTGCCATAGACCCCCAGACCTTGTTTGATTGTTTGCATTATTATACGAAGGAGAGCCTTTTCTGTATACCTATTGCTTGTTTATATTGTCCTCTTCTGTGTTCTGCATTTCTTTACAGACATATTGTTTGCTCATTGAAAAATCCATATATGTACATAAATTGTATGGGGAAGGTGGTCATAGGTTTGCGTCACATGCCATTCTTTTGCATCTCTTAAGGAGAGTGATGAAGAATTTAAAGTGATTGTAAACGATCACCTTGTAAAACAACCAATTCAGTTTAAAATAGAAATTATGAAAGGCAAAACATTTTTGTATAGATATAAAAAAAAAAAAAAAAAAAAATATAAATCCCTTTTTATAAGTGATCACATTCCCTCTGTTCTCAGCTGCATAAGAGCTGAAGGGAGGGGTGGCGGAAGAGGAGAAGCAGCAGCACACTGAGCTTTCCAGTGAGTGGCTTTGCAGCAGGGGGCATGTCAGGACAAGTCTGATCATTGGAGGAGAGCACACAGAGTTCCCAGCATAGCTAGAGAACTGGCCATGGTGTTTTCTCCTGCTCAGTCTGGTCAGTTTTTAACCAGTTAACAACCGCCCTATAGACGATATACATCTACAAGGCGATTGCTTAACTCCAGAATCGCGCTCCCGCGCGCCCTCTGGGGCGCGCACACGGGAATGTCCGTGACCATCGGGTCCTCCGGACCCGGCGGATCACGGTAAATCGCCGCTGATAGCGGCGGTTTACCACGTGATCGCTCCGTCCAATGACGGAGCGATCACTTGTAAACAAACCGGCGTCATGTGATGACGCCAGTTCCTCCCTCCCCTCTCTGTACCAAACGGTACAGTGTGAGAGGAGAGGGGAGGGAGCGGATGCAGCTGCTGTGGGCTGGGTCTGTGACAAATGCAGTCACAGATCCAGCCATCCATCCCTGCCCCAACTCTGCAATACCCCACAATACTCTGCAATACCCCACAATACTCTGCAATACCCCACAATACTCTGCAACGTCGCCTATGGGGATTTTTAAGTAGCGAAGTTTGGTGCCATTCCACAAGCGTGTGCAATTTTGAAGGGTGACATGTTGGGTATCTATTTACTCGGCATAACTTCATCTTTCACATTTATGCAAAAGAATGAAAAAAAAAATACAAAAATATGCTAAATTTTAGAACAGAAACAAAGAAAAATTCATTTTTTTTTTTACAGAATTTTCAGTCTTTTTTCTCTTATAGCGCAAAAAATAAAAAACCCAACGGTGATTAAATACCATTAAAAGAAAGCTCTATGTGTGTGAAAAAAAGGACAAAAATTTCATTTGGGTACAATGTTGTATGACTGAGTAATTGTCATTCAAATTGTGAGAGCACCGAAAGCTGAAAATTGGTCTGGTTATTAAGTGGGTTTACGTGCCCAGTGGTCAAGTGGTTAATAGGAAAGCAGAGGGACTGGCAGGGACACCAGGGATTTCACATAAAGAAAGCAATACAAAGAGGACAGGATACTTTCTCATACAAGTACATGGTACAACAGGCACAAATTAAGTGCTGGGGTAACAAACACTTTAAAGCGGAGTTCCTCCTCTGGCTCCGGGGCACCAGAAGAAAGTCCACCTCTCCCCCTCCCTCCCTGCAATCTTCGGGGAAAACGTCACAGGTCCCAGAAGATTGCCTGGCCAACCACAATGTTCCTTGCGCATGCACAGTGTGGGTGCTCGGCTGTGAAGGCACAGCTGGGCGCTCACAATTAGACTGCCGGTGCCGTGAAGAGGAGGGGGAGAGGAGTGGGGCTTCATGCGCCCGCATCGCTGGACTGTGGGACAGGCAAGTTTTTTTTATTATTATGTCAGCAGCTACACTTTTTGTAGCTGCTGACTTTTAAATGAGTGGAACTCCCTCATTACAGGGGAGGTTTTCCAACATGTTTTCTAAGGTGTTGATTCCTTTACAAAGGTGCCAAATTTTTAGGCCCTAATCATATGGCCTGTATTTTATGCCACAGAATTAAACTTCTGGGTGGTAGCCATCTCATTGATAGCAAAGTGCAGTGTAAGTTTATTGGCAGGAATATTTTTAAGGTCGTCTTGTCAGTCACCTAAAAACACTGAGTTTGGTGGACTTTTTCCCTTACCTTCAATGCATCCCAGGGTTAAAACTAGGGTTGTCCCGATACTAGTATCGGTACTTGTACTCGGGCAAATGCTCCCGATGCTTCTATTTCCCTTATATTTCCCTTTGTCTTAATATCTCACTTCCTGATCCCTCCTCAGTAAGCTGTTCTAGGTGACTAACCCCCAGCCAGAATGGCTCAGATGATGGTGGAAAGCTTACTGAGGAGAAACAGGAAGTGAGAAATTCAGACAAAGAAAAAAAGACTTTTAGAAGGGAAATTGAAGGAAAAGGTAAGTGAACCAACAATGCACTAGCTTAAAGGAACCTATTTAGAAAATAAAAAAACAAACCTTTACAACCCCTTTAAGTAGTTTTGGGTAGCATTTGTATTCTCTAGTTAGGGAACCTAAATAAAGGCATTGTTAGGGCACTCATATACCTACCTGTATATGCATCACATTAGCGCGTTTTGTGCTTGAAATGCTGAACAATCAGTATTGTCAATTCCGTTTTATGTGGGTGCTTCTGTTGCATGAGATTTAGACATTATTTTGCCCCCCTCCCCTTCTTTAAGGCCTGGCATAAGTAAGGTAACTGACAATTGCTTTAACAGATCTGGAAGATTGAATTTGAGGTTATTTTAAACTCACATTTACTTAGCAGTACATGTCTTGTAATCTTCCCATTACTGCCTCATGGATAAAGTTATTACTTGTTAATGAGTAGAATATTGGACAAAATGTTCCAGTCTGCCGGATCCCTTGTAGTGCTTACCCAGTCTCTCAAGGTCTTCCTATAACAATAATCTGTGCACCATACTCTGAGAAATGTGGTTTAACCAAAGTGCTTTGTATAACGGTCTTCCTCTGTATATGGCCGGGGGGTATGGCCCAAGTATGGGTATGCTTCAAGATTTAGTATCTTAAAGCGGGGGTTCACCCGATTAATAAAAAAAAATTTCTTCTAGCATAACATGAGGCATAGTAGCGCGAGCTACAGTATGCCTGTCTTTATTTGTTTAGTCCGGTACTCACTGTGTAATCGTAGAGACACGATTCCGACCCCCCCTCGGGGAATGGGCGTTCCTATGGAGAGGCAGCATGATTGACGGCCCGCTCTGGCAAGTCACGCTTCTCCGGAAATACCCAAAATAGGACTTGGCGCTTCACGGCGCCTGCGCATAGTCTGTGCGCAGGCGCCGTATAGCGCCGTGAAGAGCCGAGACCTGTTCCGGCTGTCTTCGGGGAGCGTGACGTGCCAGAGCCGGCCGTCAATCACCTTCCCTCTCCATAGGAACGCCCATTCCCCGCGGGGAGTCGGAATCTTGTGTCTACGATTACACTGTGAGTACGGGGATAAAAAAATAAAGACAGGCATACTGTCTACTATGCCTCATTTTATGCTAAAAACATGTTAATAAGGGTGAACCACCGCTTTAAGGAAGGATAACATAGAAAATATCAGATAAACAAGATGTACTGTATTTGCAGGCTGTCCTTTACACATTGTCTGCACAGATCCAGGTCACAGCGATTTCAGCTGGTTCTCACTAATTTTCCAGTATTTAAAAGATGGATGGCTCAAACAGCTGTATGGTGTGTGATAAGGGGGGGCATTGTGTGACAAAACCTGGCTGATTATTTGCTTTGTTGAAAAGCCGTTTCCTCTTCACTTTGCGTTATATGTAGGTATTAGTTTTCCACAGGGATTCTAGGTAATTATACCCACATGTTAAATCCTTTTATTTTAGAGAACTTGACAAAATACACTTTGGTACATAAAATATTTTAGAGCTTTATATTTAAATTCTTGTAACAGGAAATGGCAAATCCTCTGATCACAAACATGTGTTTTCTATGCGAGTAAGTCAAAAACTGAGCATGTGATTAAAAAGAGACCTAAGCACAGGTTACCTTCTGCAAACTCCAGCTGCCAAAATAATCACTAGTTCTAGAGATATAGCCTCCTCATAATGATTATATGCAAGCCGTAACGTGTTCTGTTGAAGCTTAACTCCAATGAATGGTTACAGGAGAAGTATGGGATTTTTTTATTTAATCATACTTACCTAGGTTACCAATGCTGCATCTGTCCCCCCCCCCCCCCCCCCAGCTCCAACACTGAGAACCAAGGGATCGCTCGGTTCTCCCAGCTCCATGAGCAGAGATCGCTCGGTTCTCACAGCTCCATGAGCAGAGAGCTGGTGGAGGTCAGTCACTGGCTCTCTTCTCTGCCTCCCCCCACTCTCACTGAAGCACTGGGCTGTGGAGTGGGCGGCTCAGGCTCTCAGTGGCTCGCTGAGAGGCTGAGCTGCGTGCCGGTCCAGGCAAGTGGGTGGATAAAGGTCACGTTCTTTCCTGATCCTGGACCTGATGTCAGCCTGCAGTCTTCTGAAAACGGGTCACAGGAGTGCAAAACTAATTGCACTCCTGTGATCCACAGAATTACAACCAAACAAGCTTTGGCTGCTTTTTTCCTTTAAATTCATATGTTGGGAGCAATTTTACCTGCCAGTGGATTTGTGGTTCTGTCTAGCCAGTCCTGAGATGTACAGAATCAAACGTTGATTGCTGGGCTGAAATCAGAGACTGCCATTTACTTTGAAGAGTGACAAGTGCGAAAGGGATAGACCAGTCATCAGCATTTGCTGAGGATGGCAAGATTAACCTGACAATGCACTGAAAATCCTGTTGAGCAGCCTTGCACATTTACCCAAGGGTGCCTTCTTTTAAAGTATTAGCTACTTACACTTGATAACCAGTGTCCGTTAAAGCGGTGTTCCGCTCCGGAAAAGGAAAAATTAAAAGCCAGCAGCTACACATACTGTAACTGCTGGCTTTTAATAATAGGACACTTACCTGTCCTGGATTCCAGCACTTGCAGCTGATGTTTTCATCAGCTGTCGGGTGCTGCCACCACCATTGCAGGTAAGGAAACACGGCAGTGTAGCCTTTCGGCTTCACGCCGGGAACCCTACTGTGCATGCACGAGGCCCTGCTCCTCTCTCCTATTTGCCCGGCTGGGGGAGGAGGAGGGAGCCCCGTGGTGACGTCATGGGCCGCAGCCCGGACTCCCAGAAGTGGGAAAAGGATACCTGTCAAAGACAAGTATCCTGGCCCCCCTCCCCCCAAAAGGTGCCAATTGTGGCACCGTTGGGGGGGAAGCAGATAAGTGGAAGTTCCACTTTTGGGTGGAACTCCGCTTTAAAGTGACTGTTGAAAGAAGAACACCAAGGGCTCAAATGCAGGAAAACAATGCTTGTTGCAATTTTCCTTAATTTTCTGTCCTTTAGATACAACAGGAAGGGAGAGAAAAACTCTCCAAAGTGAGGGAATTGCCCTCTTAGGCAGAAGCCACTGGAGCAGGTATCCTCTTGGTAAGATTTCCCCGCTACAGGATTTTCCCTTAACTCTCAATTCCAATGAAAACCGGACAAAACGTAAATCTACTTAACAAGGTCACAGACAGCATTAAAAACCATATGGCGGTCCTACCCCCTACCACTCATCCAATAGGGAAACAAAAATGTTGCCGGTACTAACACCTAAATAATAGTTGATTTGCTGCCTTTGAGCTCCACTCACTGAAGAATCTTCAGCATCCAACATTTCTGGGCTTGTTGGGCGTCTTTGCCATTCCACTGCACTGTGGTTCCAACCATTGGTTGATACATGGCAGCTGGTGATAGAACCACAATGCACAGCAGGAGAATGCATCCTGAAGTGTCAGCGGTTAGGGTCTCTTTGGCTGGTGTAGCTCTGCAGGTGAGCAAACTTAAGGCATTGTTTTTTAGGTCACCTTGAGACCCTAACAGATTTTCAGATCTGTTTTGGATGTGGGGAACTTTGTATTAACTATGGTGCAGCATGTTCTTTCATTATCTTAGTGACTTGAATACATGATTTTAAATTCCATGCATAGTTTTTAGGACAGGACATTTTATATGTCTACTTCAAAAAAAAAAAATGAGAGGTTATAAGAAATTTCAGGTCAGAAGAGAGATGCTTTTATAACTTGTGGATGTATAATGCATTGTAAACCTGTACAAATGGCATTGCTAACGGTTCCCCTGGCATCGGTAGTAATCTCGCTGCTCTTCTAGGCTAGAGGCTTGCATCCCTTATCATGCATCTCATTTTACAGCCTCTGATCACTTAGCATTCGTGCAGAATTGTAAGGCCTCATTTCCACTGGCGTTTTTACAGCCACGTTTCTGAGCGTTTTTTACAGCTTAAAAACGCCTGTCCATGTTATTCTATGGCTTCATTCCCACATAGGCGTTTTTGAGCTGCAAGTGGCATAGACGTTTTTGAGCTGTAAAAAAAACGCGGGACCAGGGCGTCCTGAAGCTCCTAAAACACAGCTGTAAAAACGCTCGACGCTAAAAAACGCGCATAAACGCGCATAAACGCGCAAAAACGCGCAAAAACGCGCAAAAACGCGCATGCAAAAACGCGGTAAATTTCGCGTTTTTAACGCGAATTTTTCCAGGAATACAGAGCTGTTTTACAGCTCACTTTTAGGCCTCATTTCCACTGGCGTTTTTACAGCCACTGTTGTTAGGCTTTTTTACAGCTTAAAAACGCCTGTCCATGTTTATTTTGTAAAAAAAAAAAAAAAAAAAAAAATTTTTTTTTTTTGTGAGCTGCAGCTTTAAAAATGCCGCGGTCGCGTTTTTGAGCGTTTTTGCGCGTTTTTGCGCGTTTTTGCGCGTTTTTGCGCGTTTTTTAACGTCTGGCGTTTTTACAGCTCTACTCTGGAGCTTCAGAACGCCCTGGTCCCGCGTTTTTTTTACAGCTCAAAAACGTCTATGCCACTTGCAGCTCAAAAACGCCTATGTGGGAATGAAGCCATAGAATAACATGGACAGGCGTTTTTAAGCTGTAAAAAACGCTCAGAAACGTGGCTGTAAAAACGCCAGTGGAAATGAGGCCTTAAAACGCCAGTGGAAATGAGGCCTAATGCATAATGAACATGACTGTGGAAAGCCATTGGATTCAGAATATAACCCCAGATGTACTTTTTAGGCCTCATTTCCACTGGCGTTTTTACAGCCACTGTTGTTAGGCTTTTTTACAGCTTAAAAACGCCTGTCCATGTTTATTTTGTAAAAAAAAAAAAAAAAAAAAAAAATTTTTTTTTTTGTGAGCTGCAGCTTTAAAAGTGCCGCGGTCGCGTTTTTGCGCGTTTTTGCGCGTTTTTGCGCGTTTTTGCGCGTTTTTTAACGTCTGGCGTTTTTACAGCTCTACTCTGGAGCTTCAGAACGCCCTGGTCCCGCGTTTTTTTTACAGCTCAAAAACGTCTATGCCACTTGCAGCTCAAAAACGCCTATGTGGGAATGAAGCCATAGAATAACATGGACAGGCGTTTTTAAGCTGTAAAAAACGCTCAGAAACGTGGCTGTAAAAACGCCAGTGGAAATGAGGCCTTATTGTGAAACACAGGATTGATTTGGCAAGGGAAAATGTACATTTGATTTGTGCAATCAATGTCTAATGGAACGATATTGTTTCCGTGCGTTCTTTGCAGATTGTTTTGTTTTATTTATATATTCCAATTACAATTTTAAATTTACCAGATATAAATTATATCAATGCTATGCAGAAAATCAATTGCATTCATCTTTAAGTCCTTTTCATAAATTACTTTGCTGCCACTAACCAGACTGGCTAAGTAATCCATGAAACTTTCTGAAGCTGGGGACATGTGGAGTGGATTATATCAATGAAAAAATTGTTAGGCACTCAGATTAAAGTGATTGTAAACAATTATTTAAAATAAAAAATGATGTTATACTTGCATGGTCTGTTCAGTGGTATTGCACAGAGCATCCCTTTACCTCATCTTCTGAATTCCCTTGCCAGTGCTGTCTGCTCCTGTTTCCTATGGATGTCCTCATATATAGATAGCCATGTGCTTAGGCTTTAGAACCACTTTAATGAGTAAATTAAAAAAGCCGGAGGGTCAGCATAACAGCCAGACAACAAGACAATGTTGGCCTTATATATCAAATTTACATAAAATTAAAGTGGTTGTTGTAAACCCTTACATATATCAAGTAAAGTGACTGGCCTCAGGTGATACACAGGGATTAAAGAAATCCCCCTGTTCAAAGTCTAGAATTTATAAAGCTTGTCTGAGCTTTCAGAAAACGGGGCAGAGAACTGAAATTACACACTCTCTGCAGTGCTCAGTGATGAGCCGATTGGAGGGAAGGGACACAGCCCCTATACACAGCTCACAGGAACAAATCTGAGGCTGTCAATCTGCTAGAGGTCCCGTCACCATTTTTCTCTTGGTGTCAGGAAAACTTGTCAGTTTGTCATGCTGATAGCAGAGGAACAAAGCAGCAGACAGAAATCAGACTTAAAGCGGTGGTTCCCCTAAAAATAAAATTTTAACATTGCTTTTCCCAAATTAATTACGATTAGAATCGGCCGGTTTTATTAAAAAAAAAAAAGGTCCGTACATACCGTTTGTTATATTCGTTCCCACCGCCACTTCCGGGTACGATGCTGGCGGTGGGCGTTCCTAATTGATGGACAGGCATCCGACCGACGCATACATCGCGTCACGAGATGCCGAAAGAAGCCGAACGTCGGTGCGCATGCGCCGTATAGAGCCGCAAACCATGTTTGGGCAAGCTGATTGAACCCAAGTTAATCGATTTGGTTCTACCCAAGTTGACCAGCCTGTTGGATTTTTCATGTGATTATTGCCAGCAGCAGAGAGCTGAGCGATCAACAGTTGTGTTTTTGCTGGGTTCTTGGGCTAAGAGCTGACGGGGACAGCTGCAGCTTCAGACCGTAGGCTGCAATATGGAGACAAATAGTTTTTTTTTTTTTTACAGGGCCCAGACTTTCTTTTTTTACAAAACAGTGAATGTGAGGCCCCGTACACACGACCGAGTTTCTCGGCAGAATTCAGCCAGAAACTCGGTCGGAGCTGGATTCTGCCGAGAAACTCGGTCGTGTGTACACTTTTCAGCATGTTCTCTATTTCCTCGTTGTTCAATGAGGAAAGTCGGCCCGCCGAGATCCTCGGCGGCTTCAACACTGAACTCGACGAGGGCCTGACAGTCGCTGCAGGTGTTTTAAATCACATGCCAGGAACATCACTGCATTATAAATATGTGACTAGTCTTATTTCCACTTTCCTGTTACTGTACAGTACTTTCCTGTAGGGCTCACATAGACTTGTGTTATGTTATTTTACTGCTTTTGGGGGCACAGTAGTATAAAGAGATAACCCTGTGGGACTTAGTTTGGGCTTATAGTCTCTCCTTATATATATAAAAATGCATACCAGCTCTGTGCAGGAGATTTGCACAGAGCAGCCCTGATCCTCCTCTTCTCGGGTCCCTCTTCAGCTCTCCTGGTCCCTCCCTTCTGTTGAGTGCCCCCATAGCAAGCAGCTTGCTATGGGGGCATCCAAGCCAAGTCACAGCTCCTTGTGTCCATTCAGAAATGGAGCCGTGGCCCGTCCCCACCCCCTTTCTCTCCTGATTGGCTAACTAACTAACTAACAGCAGCGGGAGCCAATGGCGCCGCTGCTGTGTCTCAGCCAATCAGGAGGGAGGCAGACAAGACATTCGTGGACATCTCTGGACAAAGATGGGGCTCGGGTAAGTAAGTATTAGGGGCACCGCTGAACACAGAAGGCTTTTTATCTTAATGCATTAGGATAAATAACCTTCTGACTTTACAACCCCTTTAAAGCCTATCTGCAGATAAATGGAGTCTTTGGCCTTTACATTGCTTAGGCCTCATGCACACTGGATGTTTTTTACTTCAGGTGTTTTCTTCTGCAGCCAGTAAACTCCCCAGCATGTTATCCTATGTGTCCATGTATGTATTATATATATATATATATATATATATATATATATATATATATATATATACATATACTGTTATCAGCATTTTCTGGCAGAAAAATAAATCCAGAACTAGTGGGTTTTAAGAGGAGTTTTTCAGCTGTAAAAATGCTAACTTTGATAAAAGATTAAAAAGACTGCTATGCAGCGTTTATCAGAGTTTTTAAACCATAAGCTTTTGTGGAAGTGTAGTTTTGCTATTTAAAAAAAAAATTATAATAAAAAATGCTACTGCAAAAACGCTGCAAAACTCTTCCTACAGCTACTGGTGTTTTTTTTTTATAACTGCCAGTGTGCATGAAGCCTTGTTACACAGGCACTGAAGAGCAGTGTGGAATGGTCATATTCCTTAAGTGTCCAACTGAGCTTCTGTCCATCAGTGTTCTCCTTGAGGTCTCCTACAGTTTGGTTTTTATTTAATAATTTTAAAATACCCCTTAGAGCCCTTTCACACAGGCAACATCCTTTACAAGCAGCAGGGGATCCGTGAACAGATCCGCTGCCGAGTCAGAGCAGAAGGAAACGGATCACGTTTTTCCATTCTGCAAACAGACCAATATTAGGTCTGTAGGCATGTCAATTTACCACCGTTTACCTAAGGTTCATGGTATCTCGGTAAAAAAAAAAAAAAAGACAACATTTTTAAGGGGGCCTAGATGTACATGGTGGTAAGCAAATGTAAAAACACGTCTGTTTACATTCCTCTGCCCATAGAATAACCTTACACTTCTGTCTGGCAAATCTGCCTGAAAAACTGACAGGTCGATCTGATCAGAACACTCGTAGGAAAGAGCCCTTAGGTTAAAACAATATGTGCACTTATCTTATGTATCTGTGACTTATATTAATTGATCCATTAGGCGCAGGCGACATGGATCCAACAGATGATGCTTGGCAGGTTCTCATTTAGGCTCCATTCACACTTGTGCAACTTGCCATGCAACTTTGGACATCAGTTGCATGACAAGTCGTTCCCCATGATTTCCAAAAACCATTCATATATGCGAGACGAAGAGTGTTTTCACACTGAAAGCGCTCGGGCATCGGCGGTAAAGCGCTGCTATTTTTAGCAGCGCTGTACCGTCGTTTTTGAAGTGCTTTTCGGCCACTAAGGGGCACTTTTAACCCCCACTAGTGGCCGAAAAATGGTTAATAGTGCCCGCAAAGTGGCACTGCCGATTGATATCAATGGGCAGGGGCGTTTTAGGAGCAGTGTATTCACCGCTGCAAAGAAGCTGCTGGCAGGACTTTTTTGTATGCCTTTCTAGCGCAGCGCCCTAGTGTGAAAGCACTATAGAGCTACTGCAGTGTTCATGGCTGTTCCCAAATGCAGTATAGTGCAAGTGGATAGGATGCAATTTAAAAAAAAGAAGATGCTATCTCACCTGGGTAAAATAATAACTATATACACAAAAACTACAAAAATATGCTATAACAGTTTAAATAATGAATGTTGACATACATTAAAAATGGTGTCTGAAAGTAGTTGTGAATTGTGAGCTGTGGTTAAAATGTGGTCTTTCCTTGATGTACAGGCAGCTGTGTTGAGCCATAAAAAACAGCTTGTTGTAAGAAGAGTAAAATCTAGAGCAGATCATTTCTGAGATTAGCCACTTCCTTTTTTTCCCCCTTTTCACATCTCCTCGTTACATTCTTTCAGAGCATATGGAAGTAAATAATGAGATCAGCCTATATTACAATATATTTTAGATGAAATAATGATGTTTAAAACTCTCAAACTGTAATATTGCATATTTAGATTGGCGAATAGAATATATATATATATATATATATATATATATATATATATATATATATATATATATATATATATATATATATATATATATATATATATATATATATATCAGTAAATTGAGACGGATTGTGTTAAATAAAGCTTCACAATACAGCTTATCAGCTCTCAGCCTTAATTTTTCTGGCAGCTTTATGGCGGTCACAGTTGCAATCCAGGTCAGGAGGCACTGCTTCTCCCTGACAGAAACGCTACGGATTCTCATTCACCAGTGAAAGAGTGACACTTTACACAGATCACTTTGAGTTGACTGGGTGAGCAACTTGCTGCCCTGCATAACAATCATGTTGCTGGCATGTTGTCACCAGTGACCCTGGCCTCAAACTGATAAAGGGTAGTTGTTAACCCATGCACCAAGCCCCCTAATCTACATGCAGGGCGCCAGACGCATGGATTACAATGAGGGGGGGGGGTTGAAGCACGTGATTAGAGCCAGAGGTTCTAATAGGTTACAAAAAAGGGTGGGCTCAGGGCAAAGAGCAATGTGCCTGAAGCCCACCCAGTTGTGCGACAATAGCAAATAATATTTGCTATTGTCACATTGATTCATCTCCCGGTCAATCAGGAAGGGGGTCCTAAAACCCATTTGCCAGAATGGCCAAAAGGAGAAGCGATTATATTGGGCCACGACAAGGAGAGAGGAGGAGGGAGGAGATATGGAGGCCACCAGAGGAGATACAGGGGACGAAGAGCCACCGCTGTCCTTGGGTAAGTATAAGGCACATCAAATCGGCCAACGTTGTGCTGGTGACCCAACCCGAATGAGCCACGGAAGTGTGTGTGATGTGTGCGGTGGACACAAGTGGGGGAAGCTGTGGGTGCATTGTGTGCCACCATATACCACCGGTTGCCACTGGACACCTCCAACCCACCAGACATCTAAAAACATTACATTTTTGTTTTAAACTTGTGTAACTCCACTTTTGAGAAAAAAGCATTCCAATCTGGGTGATCTATGTACATTACAAGGATTTTAACAAACTTTGTTGCAGATTCCTTCCTTTTGGTATTCTGAAAAAAATGCCTGTGTGTTTGTCTGTGTCCAAGTGAATCTAATGGGAGTGGTTTCATAATTACCAATCAACTGTGCATCTGCAGGTCTCTAATGAGGAAAACTGCAGGGCCTGCATCCCTTTAGACGTGTTCCTATTGGGAGTATCTCTACCTGAAATCTGACTTGTATTTTAGTGGGGACTTCAAGCAGGAAATTATGATTCTGGGGATGTTCTGTACACATTCTGTATACAGAACACCTCCACTTAGCCATATTGCTTTGCATTTTCAGAAAATGACAGCGCTGCAAAGGAAAGGTCATTTTTAATAACATTCAATTACATTATGACTTGTGTTGCAACTGTATATGCTATATTATTATTTTTAGTTGACAATTTTTTCCCCCCACAAAAGTGGCTTTACCCTTTAAAGTAGTAATAGTGACAGGTAGGCCTAAGGACATGTTTTGGCGACTGGCAGAGCTTAGACTACATTAGTCCCCTACCTGCTGCTTACAAGATTTATTGAGCCCCACAAGCACTTGGCTGTAATGCTGAGCACATAGTAAAGCATCTGAATAGGACTGCATCCTATTTCAATACTTTGCACTATGCTATGTGAAATCAACAAACTCAGCCCAGTGCAAGTGGTGCTGGCTTTAAATCAGACCCATTCTTAAAGTGGAGTTCCACCCATAAATATAACTTTACATCAGTAGTTTTAAAAAAATGTCATTAGTCCTTTACGAATTTTTTTTTTTTTTTTAGATGCCTTCAAAGTGTTGTTGCTAGGCAGAATAGTTAATCTTCCCACTTCCTGCACCTAGGTGCTTAATGCACTGCACAGACTCCTGGGAATGTAGTGGGTGTAACTTTCCAGGAGTCTGTGCACTCCCCAGTCTCAAAGAATCATGTGACTTGGACAGCACAGGTGCTGAAACCTGATCTGACACTGCTTGTGCAGCACTGAGCATGTGCGAGATCTGGAAGGCTAAATTCCAGGAAGTCATACAGTCTGGCTTCATGATGCCCACACTTAAGATGGCCCCAGTCAATTTCTATTTTATAAAGTGTCTAAATGCTGTAACAACCTAACAAAACGGACCTTAGTTTACAGACTAACTTTACTAGAATACATTAAGCTTGTGTATTTATATTTAAAAAGTGAAATTGTGGCCGGAACTCCGCTTTAAGATGTACAGTTTTCTTGTGTAGCAGAGAATGATTGGCATGTATCTGAGAAGAGCGACCAGTAAGAACAATATACCTCCAGCATATAATTCCAGTTTAGAAGCATTTTCTCTTGTGACAGAACCTTCTGCTCATTGAGGTGCCTTATGAGAATTTGACATCGGAGGCATATCCTGCCCACACCTGCTTCTAATTATTACATTAGATTGATGGCTTCATTGGGATGAGGGTGTCTAGGAAGAGCTGCCTGGTGACATTTTGAACCTCCACTAATATGGCAGCTGCCTCATACCTACTGTGGAATGAATAGAAATGGATCTAACCAAAAGAACTGATGCAGAATACCTGCTGTAAAAGCTTTATCATTGGCAACTGGATTACCTCACCTTGTTGAAGAATAAGTTGGCCTGTAGAATTTAATTCGAACATTAGGACGAGAAAGTACTTAAATCACTCATCTGACCATTCAATGGTGCCTTCATAAACTTGACTAACTTTGAACGACTTTTCGTTTGAGTACCAAGTTAATATCACGATATTGGTGTGCGTGGAAGTGCATGTGCGTAGGACTAGGAGTCAATTCAACAATTAGAAATTCACTCGTCCTTGTTAGATTCAATAATAATAAAAATAAAAAAAAACCTCAATCCTTGGCTTTCAATTTTTTTTTCCCGCTCTCATTGAACCCGATGTTCAAGTCATCTTTTACTCTAAAGCCTCGTACACACGACCGGTTTTCCCGGCAGGAAAACTGCCGGGAGAGCATTTGGCCGGGAATCCCGGCCTTGTGTGTGTGCTCCCTAGGAGTTTTCCCATCAGGAAAACAGCCGGGAATCCCGACGAGAAAATGGAGAACCCTGCTCTCTATTTTCTCATAAGGGTTTCCTGGCAGTGTTTCCTGCCGAGAAAACCGGTCGTCTGTATGGGTGAAAAACCATGCATGCTCGATAACACTTTGACGCATGTGCAGTGGCATACAAGGTTAGTGTGGGGTGTAGCAAGATAACGGCGATGGCATTGAATGTGACGAGACACCGGCTTGTCGTAGTCAATGACGTCACCGCGTTCTTGCCATTCAAAAGAACGGCAGGATTTTGTGTGGCCAGTGTGTATACACAGCTTTTCAAGTCAAGCCTGCCAGGAATCCCAAAGTCCGTCCCCCCCCCCCCCGACGGGATTCCGGCCGTGTGTTCAGGGATTTAGATAATCGAGGGACCGTTCTGAAAGCAACAATTTTTGAAAAAAATCCACAGATGTAAGTCCAGCTTAAAAAGGTTTGTAAATCAGTTCTGTCAAAAATTGTAGCAAACCTCTGGGTTGCCGATTTAATTACTTCGCGCCTATAGGATGTCCTTGGGATTCAGTGGGTTATACTGGAATAGTGGGTGCACCCACAGGCATCATCCCGGAATGGATTTTTTCAGCCGGTGATTCCCTTCTAGGAAAAGTGATAAGAGTGGCTAAATAGCCACTTGTTCATGTCTGCGGGTGGCAGAAGGGGACCCCACCCCCCTCTTGCCACCGCCACCTTTCCCAGGCTCTAACGTCTGATCACAGTGCCTGAGAGCGACGTGGCCAGTGGTGATGGCAGAGAGAGTAGCTGATGTTGTTCCTCTCTCTCTGTGACCCTGGAAACCAGGAATGATAAGTAATGTCTTCACTTCTGGTTCCACCTCTTTGTTTACCTGGCCATTAGCGGCCAGGAAAGAAGTCAATCAGGCCAATCTGTGTCTGATTGGCTGCATGGGAGGCCAGAGGTGAGATTTGGGGTCGAATAGACCACAGATCTCTCCATTAAGGATGAGCTCCGGCGTGTTCGCATAGAACACGTGCAGAGCCCGCCAGGAAGTCGGCACCCGCGCTGCGCTAATCACAGCCAGGCAGACATTTCCCGATCTCTGCAGCCGAGCATCGGACAATGTCTGCCTGGCTGTGATTAGCGCAGCGCGGGTGCCGACTTCCTGGCGGGCTCTGCACGTGTTCTATGCGAACACGCCGGAGCTCATCCTTAGTCTCCATAAAGAGGACCTGTCACGCCCCATGCTGTCACAAGGGATGTTGTTCATCCCTTGTGATAGAAATAAAGGTAAAATAAAAAAAGTGTATAAAATAATAATTTTTTTTTTTTTTTTTTATTAAAGCGCTTACATTCAAATGCGATCACATATGTTACTCCTGCACGCATATGTAGACAATGATCGCACCACACGTCAGTATGGTCACGAACATCAGAGCAAAATCAATATTTCTAGCACCAGACCTCTTGTGCCGCTCTAAACTGGTAACCTGTAAAGGCATTTTTTTTTTTTATTCATTAAAGTGTATTCTTTAAAAAAAAAAAAGGCAGAGCGAAACTTTTCTTTTTGCAATAGGCTCTGAAGCTGCTACCTACCATAAGGTTGAAGAATTGATCAAAATGTCTTTTTTATATTGAATGTGAATGAGCTCTGAGGCCCAGTTCTCACCAGTCACCATTATACTGTGGGCACACTACTGTAACACCAAGTAATGCACATTTGTGCGATGTGGTGCCATTCTTTGTGTATTGCAGCATGTCGCACCTTGCCCACAGACATTGCAGCACACCATGATGAGCGGTAACACGATGCTGTGCAATAATACAGTGTGAACAGGCCCTAAATGAAATTAATTAGGAGAGAAATAGAAAATGCTAGTAGTCTGGCTGTTAGGCTGACCCTCTGACTTTGGTAATTTTAGTCAATGACTCAGTACAGAGCAAGTGAAATCAGTTTGATCTCCTAACTTGTTCCAGGTCAATGACTCGAAATACTGAAAACAGAGTCAGCCAACTAGCATATCAGAATGATACAAGGAATGGCAGCTCCCATATTTCTCTCATAAAAGGTTTCTTTTAAAAGGAGAACCTGAAACAATACACAGAGTATAAAAATAAGGTGAGAGCGATTTACCTTTTTGTCCTTTGTTGTTTTGGATGCACCATTTGAAAGAACCATCCTTTGGGCCTGTAGCAGGAAGTGAAGCCTGTCTCGGTGTCCTGCTCCTCCATAAGGTGCCAGCAATAAATCTTCCCCCATTCACTTCCTTTGATTAAAGGAAGTTGTATTCAGCTGCTGTGAAGGAGCTCACAGTCAGAAATGTCATATCATGTAAGTTTACTGGAAAATTCCCTGAGCCCTGGTTCACACTGGGTACGATTTGAAACGATTTGAGATGCGATTTGACATGTCAAATCGCATCTCAAATCGGCGGCAATGGCACTGTCCTAATCAGTGCGACACCGCATCTGCGATTTCAAAAAGTAGTTCCTGTACTACTTTTTGCGATTTCGGGCCGCGATTTACATTAAATTGCGGCCGAAATCGCGGCCGCGAAATCGCGGTAAAATCGCGCATTTTACCGCGATTTTGAATTTGCAGCAGTGTGAACCTAGGCTAAGTGTTTAAAAATTACCTTGCTTTTCCTGCAAAACGTTACATTTTTTCCCCCTCTTTTTTTTATTGGTTATGCCATTTCTCCAGATACCAGGCCATTTGTATGTGCTGGAGACTTTTGTGACCTGTACAGTTTGTCTAATGCCACGTACAGACGGTCGTTTTTTGTGATGAAAAAAAACGTTGTTTTTCAAAACGTCATTTAAAATTACAGTGTGTGGGGAAAACGTCGTTTTAGGTCTTCTGAAAAACGACAAAAAAATAATTCGAACATGCTTGAATTTTTTGTGTCGTTTTTTGTGTCAATTTAAATGATAGTTTGTGGGCAAAACAACGTTTTTAAACCCGCGCATGCTCAGAAGCAAGTTATGAAGTGAGCTTGAATGGAACAGAGTGCCGTCGTACGTGCTGAACGTAACTGCGCTTTGCTAGAACATTTTGAAAAAAACGATGGTGTGAAAATGAAGTTTGAAAAACGTTGTTTTGTTTCATGATTTAAAACGTTGTTTTATGTCATCACAAAAAACGACCGTCTGTATGCGGCATAAGGCCTTGTCCACATAGGCTTTCACTAGTTCAAAGATAATTAGGCTATGTTCAGATGTTTCAGCTTCTGTCCAGTTTGCACAGCTATTTAAACCACTAAATGGCATTTATTTGCCATTACTGCCCAGTGTCTAAAAGTCGTGCTTTCCTAGGGGGAGCCTGGAGTTCAGTTTTAAAAACATAAATCAAATTGCAACAAACTGACGCCGGCTTACTATGGTACGCTTTTGTATATGTTAGCCAGCATGTCACATTTCATTGCAAACAAGATCTCAGACTGTAAAAGATCTCGCACTTACTGGACACAAGAGACAAGCTGGCGTTGAGGCCTACATGCAATGCTTTCCCCTGTGCATGGTAGATGTGGCACCATGGGTATCTGATGTGGAATAAATGTGGTTATCGTGGTGGTTGTCCATTAAATCAAGTGTTCATTGACAGTCGGTTAACATTTGCGGTACACTGCCATATTTAATGTGTGGCAAGAAATGAGATGCATAGGAAAATGTTTTTAAATAACTTATGCTATCAGCACAGCACTTAGAAATGTATCCTGCTCAAAAGAGAATACAGCAGAAGGATCCAATTTAATTATTTAAAATGTACCTGTAGAAAAAGCTGAGTGAAAGTGCCCATTCATTTCCTATGGGTCCTCAACCAGCATCCACACACCAAGACAGTGTATTTGATACGCCTGCACAGAAGTGCGACTCTGCCTTAAGCGGCGTTGGCTTACTAAAACTCAAGAGTGCAGCTCTACATGGAAACCAATCAGCTTCCAGGTTTTATTGTTAAAGCTTAATTGAACAAGATGAAGTTAGAAGCTAATTGGCTACCATGCACAGCTGCACCAGACTTTGTACTCTCCAGTTTTAGTAAATCAAACCCAGGGTGTAGCAGGAGTTGGTTGCATTCACATGTGAGATGAGCATCTTTGTTCATTTTGCAGGGTTTTTTTTTGCACCGGAAACTGACTGCATGGTGTGAACTAGAGACATTGGAACACACTATGTGCATTTTTAGTGCAGAAAAAATGCACACGAAACTGTACGGAACTGCGTCTGGGGTGAACTGACCCTTAGTGTTTTTGTAGGCATCTGAGGCTTCAGCGTTATTTTTAAATTACTTTTATGAAAAGCTATTTACAGGGAAAACACATATCTGCGTTTTCATGCATTTTTGGAGGTGTCATAATGTTTGAAGCTTGTAGCGCAATTTTTTTTTTGATCTACAAGGTTCAAGTGAAACTACACTCAGGTGTGAACAGACACAAGTAAAAGCCACAGGATTTTTTATATTGAGCATTTGAGTTTCAGGCCTGGTTCACACTGGTGCGTTTTGACATGCGATTCGGCATGTCAAGTCACATGTCAAAACGGCGGCATTTGCCACAGATTGCCAGCAATGGCACCGTCCTAATCAGTGCGATGCCGCATCTGCGGCGCTGCACCGATTTCAAAAAGTAGTTTCTGTACTACTTTTTGCGATTTCGGCCCGCGATTTACATCTGTGCAGAAACCTGCACAGATGTCTCTATAATCGCGGCCGAATTCGGGACTGCCAGCGGGAGTGAAATCGTGCGAGTTCAGCTGAACTCGCACGGCTTCACTCCCGCAGCCCAGTGTGAACCTGGGCTCAAGCTACACATGCTCTGGTGTAAATGGGGCCTTAGAGCCCATTTATACTCTCCTGGTGTGGCGCAGTAATTGTGCGGCTGACATGGGGTTCATTCAACGAAACTGGAGAGTGCAAAATCTGATGCAGCTGTGCATAGTAGCCAATCAGTTTTAAGCTTCAACTTCTTCAATTAAAGCAGAAGTAAACCCATTCATAAAACAGTTTCATTTCTGGCACATGCCCAAAATGTAACACTCCCATTGGTTGTACTCTCAACCAAACTGTCAAACCATCCAATGGCTGGTGTCATACCTGATCACATGTGCAGCATCATGGAAGTTGTAGATTAAACAGAGGCAAAGATGGCAGCTTCCTTGGCTGAAAGCGATAGGGGGGGGGGTGTTTACTCACACTTTAACAATAAAACCTGGCAGCTGGTTGGTTTCTATGCAGAGCTGTTCCAGTTTTAATAAATCAACCCCAATGCAGGTTAATACAACCCCCAAGAATGGAAAGTGTGAATGATACCCTAGGTGTCTTACATTTTGGGCTGTTTTCAGAATTTGTGTTTGAAGGAAACATTCAAGGTCTTTCACTCCTTTTACTTACCTGAACCTGGTCTTTCCAGCAACAGGGGTGAGCACAGCAGCTCCAGCCAGTGTCTCGGGTCCTGATTGGATAGATTGATAGCAGCAATTGGCTCCCGCTGCTGTCAATCAAATCCAATGATGCCGGGGGGCAGGGCCAAGCCCTGCTGTCCGTGTCAATGGACGCAGCAACAGGACATGGGAGTGCGGCTCTCCAACAGGGAACTCGGGGGAGATGAGGTGCCAGGAGCACTGCTGAGGGACCCCAGAAGAAGAGGATTGGGGCCACTCTGTGCAACCAACTGCACAGAGGAGGCAAGTATGACAGTTCTTTTTTTTTTTATGAACTTTTATATATCCTTTAAAGCTAAACTTATACAATTTTCCTTTAGATTTACCAAAACCATATAAAATGAGGTCAAACCTAAATCCTTTCACTTTGTATGCAATCAGGCAGGCCCTTGCACGACATATTTGATGTAAATCTGAAGGAAATTGAATAAGACATTTGTATAATGTATGGCCAGCTCCAAAGCTAAGCCTCACCGTCTAGCTCAGGGATAAGCAATTGGTGGACCTCCAGCTGTTGCAAAACTACAAGTCCATCATGCCTCTGCCTTTGGGTGTCATGCTTGTGGCTGTCAGAGTCTTGCTATGCCTCATGGGAATTGTAGTTCTGCAACAGCTGGAGGTCCGCTAATTGCATATCCCTGGTCTAGCTCTATCCTCCCTGGCCTGCCTCTTTCCTTCATTGGAGTTCAATTATTTCAATCATGGTGGATCAGCATCACATGTAGGTGTTATCTAGGACAGTTTCCATGCAAATGCAGCCTGCCTAGGAAAAGGCCAATCCTCCAGACTGATCTCATTCCTCAAAGCACCTTGACATAACTCCTCCCAAAAGCCAGCCCACTGTAAGGCTGAAGGCTCTTGAGAGGAGTAATGGGGCAGGGTGGGTGCTGGTTTCAGCAAACTATGTGCAGTAGCCTGCTGGTCCATGGTCTGCCTGCAATCATACATAGAGATCCAGAATGGACATCATTGAGTCTAAAATAAGGTATGTAAAGAAAATAGGTTTTATTTAAAAATATAATTGATGGTGGGGAAGGGAAGGAACCAATGAAGGCAAAACATAAGCAGATTAAACTTCATCTTTGCCCCAAACCTCTATGCATTACAGTGTTCTATAAACATTACATGCAGCGCTTTTTGTGTAAAAGAATGCTTACTTTTTTTTTTATTGCCCTCCTCTCTGTCATTAGGCCCTGGATCACATTGATGCTACTTTGAAATCGCGTTGCTTCAATTGAAGTAGCACGATTTCAAAGTGAGTGAATAACTTGTATAGCGCTACAAATGCGAACTGAATCGCCTCAAGGCGCTTAGTAGAAAGGTCGGCGTGATTTCAGCTGCTACTTGATAGACATCTGTGTGGTTTCATGCACAGATGTCTATTGAAGTCGCACCTGAAATCGGCAAAAGTAGTGCAGGAACTATGTTTGCAAATCCGGTGCGGTGCTGCAAAATTGGTGTCGCACAGATTGGAACAGTGCCATTGCCTCCAATAGGCTGCGATTTGTCATGCCATCTGAGCTCTCAAATCGCATGACAAATCGTTCAAATGTGAACCTAGGTTTAGGACCGGTTCACATAGATGTGGTGCGAGAAACGCAGCGAATCCTGAGCATTTCCTGCACCACACTGAAATCGCATTTGATTCATGCGTTTTTTTTTCCCACCGGTGTCGATGTTAAAAAAGATACACTGGGTTTTGCAGTGTGTTTTGGGGCATCATTATTTTGTGCGGTGCTAATTGAGCTCATACAAAATGAATGGGCTCAAATTTAACGACAAAGAATTGTGATTTGAATAGGAATGCAGTGCGATTCCTATCCGAATAACATGTGGTGTCCCGCACCAGATATATGTGAACCCAGCCTAAGGGGAACTTCGGTCAGGTTTTATAAAAAATCAGTCAGCAGTTACAAATTCTGTAGGTTGGTGGGGGGCGGCCAAGCTGACATAATTCTTGTTTAGGCAAAGTAGGAGCAGTACCTGCTCCCTGGGGAAAAAAAATTGTTAGGCCCCTTTCACACTGGGGCAAGAGGTGTGTTGGCGGTATAGCGCCGCTATTTTTAGCAGCGCTATACCATCGTATTTTCCCTGAAATTGCGGTGGTATTTGGCCGCTGGCAGTGCATTTTTAACCCCCGCTAGTGGCCGAAAAAGGGTTAATACCGCCGGCAATGCGCCTCTGCAGAGGTGTCCCATTGTTTTCAATGGGAAGGAGCTGTAAACACACCGCTCCAAAGATGCTGCTGGCAGGACTTTTGGAGCAGCCCCGCCAGCGCATTGCCTCAGTGTGAAAGCACTCTGGCTTTCACGCTGAGACTGCAGGTCAGGAGTTTTTCAGGCGATATTTAGGCGCTATTTTTAGCGCTAAACCGCCTGAAAAACTCCTCAGTGTGAAAGGGGTCTTAGAGTGCAATAAAGTCTGCTAAAATGCTAAGAAGGGACTGAGCCCCTAGATGTAATCCTGGGATGATCAATAGGGAAATTAATGACTTTAGTTTGATGAAGGGTGGATGTGTTGAAAATAATGTACTAATTGTGGTAAACATCAAACTTTTTTCCCCCCTAACAACCAGTTTGTGTCTCCCTTAAAATCATTTTGAAGCTTTGTTTTTTTGTTTTTGTTTTAATAAACATGCGATACATTCCTGCTCGAGCAGCACCGAACCTCCTCTTCTGGGGTCCCCAGCTGGTGCTTCTGGCTCTTCCTCTTCAGCGAGTATCGCTATAGGAAGTGCTTTCAATGGGGGGCAGGGCTGAGCCTTGCTCTGTATGTCTATGGACACAGCCAGCACAACTTGGGTTTGAGCCTGCAGGTGTGCTACTATAGGAAGCAACTGTAGTGGTCCATACACTGCAATACACAACCCCAGAGTGAATATCCATCATGATTCTCGTAATGGCAAGCGTTCATTGGTCGGTGCACCCATGTGACTGTATTGACCAATTAGAGGCACTTCTTTATTCTGGCACATCTTACCAGAGGAGGAAGCCTGGGATGCACTTCTCATTGGTTAGCCCAGTCACAAGGCCGAGCTCAACAATGAATGAACGTTATGATGGACGCTCACTCCAAGCTTGTGTATTGCTATGTACAGACCGCTGCACCAGGGGCATCGCGACTTCTATGGGCAGCAAGGACTAGAGGGGGGCGGGATATTTAGAGTCTTTTCCCCACTTAATTTTTTGTGAAATGGTGAACTTGCCCTTAAGGGCTCTTTCACACGGGCGTGTTCAGGTCCGCCTGCCAGTTTTTTAGGCGGACCTGAACGGCGCTCCATGCTCCTCTATGGAGCCGCGGATGTCAGCGGTGACATGCCCGCTGACATCCAAGCCGCTCCGATCCGCCAAAGTGTGATGGAGGAAAAACCTACTTTTCCATCCATCTGGCGGATCGGATCGGGTGAACACGGACAGGCGGTCCTTGTTCATTCGATCCTCCCATATGGGAGAGCGGAGAAAAGACTGGGCGGTCCTTGCACAGTGTGTGGGGACCGCCCTGTCATCCGCCGGCTCAGCGGGGATCAACGGATCGATCCCCGCTGAGCAAGCGGAGGTTCACGGGGTGGATCATTACTGATCCCCCCCCGTGTGAAAGGGGCCTTTGACATTCTACTCTGCCCAAAAGACCCGTCCGTACACACGATCAGAAAATCGTACAAAAAATACTGCTTTAGATTCCATCATACGATAATCTGATCGTTGGTGCACTGCTTTCGAGAGACAATCACGACAGTTCATTGGTTATTATCTGATGGGACAAGCATGGAAACTTTACAATGCAGATTGTACGATTTTCTTTTAAGCAATATACCCTGTTTCCCTGAAAATAAAACCTACCCCTAAAATAAGACCTAGCATAATTTTCCAGGAGGGCTGCAATATAAGCCCTACCCCAAAAATAAGCCCTAGTTTAAAATCCTATAACCCACTCTATTACAGTAGTACACAATGTACAATGTGTGTGTTTCTGTAACATAAATGCAGGGAAGTGAGCTCCGGCAGGTCACAAAAGCGGACAGTGGTGCTATAATGAAGGTATTTGGCACAATTATATTACAGAAATACACACATTGTACATTATATACTACAGTAATAGAGTGGATTACAAGATTTTACAAGCATTTTAACTAAGTTCACACTGGGGATTCCTAACAGGCAGGTCGAGAGAGGGGAAGAGAAGACAGCACATTACATGGTAAGACCTACCCCAAAAATAAGCCCTACAGTGTCTTTTGTTGCCAAAATTAATATAAGACCCGGGCTTATTTTCGGGGAAACACGGTAGTTGTCATTTGAAAACACAATACAAATGCTCTACAACACATAACATCACTTCTAAATTGTTATTGTGTCATGCAAGAATTTTACTAACTTTATTAAACTCTTCATTTTTGATATGAGGTTAGCATGCAAAAAAAAAAAAAAAAAAATTATTCGTCCGATAATCTGACAGGCATAGCTGGAGGGAAGCTGATGTGGTTGCTAGGAGCGAAATACAGTCATGTGACCTGCAGTCCATTCCTTAGGCTATACATGACAACCTGGAAGCCTCCTGATCTTTCCTTCTATATACACTATATTGTCAAGAGTATTGGAACACAGGACTCTGTGCAGGCCAGTCAAGTTCCTCCACCCCAAACTCGCTCATCTGGCCCCTTAGTCCCAGTGAAGGGAGCTCTTAAGGCATCAGCATACCGAGACATTTTGGATAATTTCATACTGCCAACTTTATGGGAACAATTTGGGAATGGCGCCTTACTGTTCCAACATGACTGCACACCAGTGCACAAATAAAGGTCCATAAAGACATGGATGAGCACATATGGGGTGGAGGAACTTGACTAGCCTGCACAGAGTCTTGGCTTCAACCTGATAGAACACCTTTGGGATGAATTAGTCCAGAGACTGTAAGCCGGGCCTTCTCGTCCACATCAGTGCCATTTTCACAAATGGTCAAACATTCCCATAGACCAGGGGTGTCAAACTGGCGGCCCTCCAGCTGTTCCGAAACTACAAGTCCCATCATGCCTCTGCCTGTGAGAGTCATGCTTGTAACTGTTAGCCTTGCAATGCCTCATGGGACTTGTAGTTTTGCAACAGCTGGAGGGCCACCAGTTTGACACCCATGCCATAGACACACTCCTAAACCTTGTGGACAGCCTTCCCAGAAGAGTTGAAAGAAAGGAGGGTGAATGGCAAGTGTATGCTTGTGCCACATCCAGTAAATATGAGAAAAGAAAAAGGGGGGTTCCCCTGGGTGGACTTTTAAGGCACTAATAATATTTCAAAATATACAGGATATGATATCCTGTATATTTTGAAATATTATTAGTGCCTTAAAAGTCCACCCAGGGGAACCCCCCTTTTTCTTTTCTCCCAGAAGAGTTGAAGCTGTTTTAGCTGCAAAGGGTGGGCCAACTCAATATTCAGACTAAGACTGGGATGCCATTAAATTTCATGTAAAGGCAGGTGTCCCAATACAATATAGTGTATGGCAGCTCTTTGGATTTGTGGGTTAAGTATAATCAGCCATTTGCGTGTCTGGGGTACCAAAGGAGGGTGTTGTGGGTCCTTATCTGACAGTACATCAGGGTGATCCAGAATGTTTAGAGCTATTTATTATTATTATTATTATTATTATTATTACAGGTACTTCTATATAGGTACAGTCTATGGTATAGATCTTTTCTGCTACATGTGATTTTTTTTTTCCCCCCATATTTCCATAATTTTCCATATGATCTTTTCCTGTACATATGGCAGCACTTTGGATTTGTGGGTTGGGTATGATCAGCAGTTTGCATGCCTGGGGTACTAAAGGAGGGTGTTGTGGGTCCTTATCTGACAGTACATCAGGGTGATGTGGGAGATCCAGAATGTTTAGAGACCTTATTATTATTATTATTATTATTATTATTATTGGTACTTCTATATAGGTACAGTAGATGGTATAGATCTTTTCTGATCGTTTTCTTTTATATGGCAGCTCTGTTTATTTGTGGGGTGGGGATGAGCAGCAGTTTGCATGTCTGGGGTACTAAAGGAGGGTTGTGTGTACTTATGACAGTACATCAGGGTGATGTGGGTCCTTATCTGACAGTACATCAGGGTGATGTGGGAGATCCAGAATGTTTAGAGCCATTATTATTATTATTTGTATTACTACAGGTAAAGATTGGTAATAATGAGCATAAAATCTGGGGAACCCTTCCACCCATGTTTGATTTGAGTTTCTAGTGACTGGTTGCTATGGTTATATGGGGGCAGGCAGCATAGCCCCCATTATCATGTGTGTTTGTGACATAACTGCAGTACATCCACACAGAGAGCAGATCAGTTCCAGCCAATCAGGTTCCCCCGCTCATGCTTCCAGTGCAGTGTGGGAGAATGTGATTGGTTGCCGTGGGTATGTGTTGTGTTGATGTGTGACGGGCAGGGCTAGGCTGTGCTTTATCGCGATGATCGTGACAGCGGCGGGGGCTCTCTCCGATTGTACAGTGCCCTTTGCAGCATTCGGCTCCTGGCAGCAAGGGGTTAATGCCGGAGCCAAATCTAAACTCTAATAAAGTCGCTCACTTCCTCTGGTAATTACAGGCTGGCGGAAGTACGTCAGTTATCTGCTTTGGGCTTTTTTTTTTCTGCTGCACTGTACAATTGAGAGAGAAGAACATTTCCTCCCCTTCCTCCTGTCTCTTTAAGAGCTCGGATCGCTGCTCTAACGTGTCCCCGTTTGTGTCTTGTTGTAGGATCGGACGATCGGTGACCCGGAGGAGCTGGGGAGGCCAAGGGGGATCGATCGGGACCGAGAATGGATGGGATGTAAGGAGGAGGAGGAGGACAGAGAATGGCACCGAGGAGGCTCGGCACTCAGCGCCTGTGATTAGGATCTGGGCTTTCTTCTCTGGATTCCCTGCATCTGCTGTCACACAAGAAGAGAAAGAGATCTCCATCAGTGGAGGGGTGTCCTCACACCATGAGGGATTGGTGACCCCCCACCAGGAGGAGGATGATACTACTGCAGCCTCTACACCATCTGGGGCAGGCTCATGGCACATCCACCCTTCATTAAATGGCACCCAAAAGTTCCACTCACACCGGCTACTAAGTAGCAGGATTGGATCTGGACACAAAAAAAGAACTGTCACTTGTTAAAGGCTCTGTGGATTACTGAGAAAGTGTCTGGATTGGATCTTTCTATCCAGATCTGTCCCACAAAACACCCCTTTCCCACAAGTCGTCGGCGTCTCCTGTTCCCGGTATCGGTTGTGCTTAGTAATTGGATTTGTGGATTCAAGGTCACTCATTGGAATTTTCCCTGTGGATTTATAATTAGCGGATTTTTCTTTTTTTTTCTTCTTTATCGAGAGACGATGGATGTCAAAATGAAACAACAAAGCAGGAGATCCAGGTCTCAGAGGGACAGGGTGAGGAGAAGAGACCCATCTGTCAGGGATCCCCGAAACCAGAGCCCCTCCTCCGCCTCGGAAGCAGAAAGGGGCCTGGGAAAGGAGAATTCAAATCAGAATGGTAAAAATCCAGTCGCTTTAGCCAGAAACACCAGACCGCCTAGACGTAAAAGGCGAGAATCCAGCTCGCAGGAGGAGGATTTAATTGATGGCTTTGCAATTGCCAGTTTCAATACCTTGGAAGCCTTAGAGGTAAGAATGGGTCATGTCATCTTGTGGTTGATGCATTGGTTATCTGGATTGATCCTCAGTCTATAATGCTACTCCTCCTTTCCTGGCTTTTATATTGTGCCCAGAACAATGCTTTATGCACTTAAGATGAGCTATTGCTTGGCTTGCAGTTTAAATCATGTTTTGTATACATAAGGGAAGTGTAAAAGGGCTGATATGATTTTTTCTCTCTATAATCTGATGCATGGCCTTGCTTGTATAGTTGCCTTTTGTTGCTTTGTTTCTTTTCAGTTGTGTGTTAATTTGTATCCCTTTATGTAACAAAATGCTCCTTCCAGCTGACAAGTGTCGCTGGCGGCTCGGCTGTTGCTGTGTGCGCAGATTGTTTCCTATCTGGAAAATAGAAAGCATTTTATTGGAAAGAGGGATACAAAATGACAGGTAGGTCCTGACTCGCAGGTTTATGTTCTGTAAATGCGTAGGACACGGAACTGTCAGTATGGTGTACTTGATATTGGTAATGTCAGCTGCACCTTAGAACTCCAGATTGCAGCATTGTGGTGGAAGTGATGAACATGGTTGTTTGGATTGTGGATAAGGGAACAGAAAGATGTTGACGGTATTTGGCGACACCTTCAGAAGCTAACATTAGAGTGCCACTTGTCTGAGTGTATATTTCAATACAGCAGAGTTTGGTAATGCCATGATGGCTTTACTGCAATTTTAGCTTTTTAGTCTTCTTTGATGATCCCCATATATGTGTTAAGCTGGCCATACATTATTCAATTTTCTTTAGATTTACCTTCAACTGTGTAGTACACGGCCTGCCTAAATGCATATCAATTGAAAGTGTTTAGGTAGTAGGTAAGGTTGATAAAACATACAAGTCCAACCAATGTGTGTGATTATATGTCAGTATTACATTGTATATCCCTGTATGTTGTGGTCTTTCATGTGCTCATCTAATATTTTTTTTTAAACTATCAATGCTCCCCACTGAGACCACCGCCTGTGGAAGGGAATTCCACATCCTTGCTGCAAAGGGTTGAACTCCTATTGTATGGTTTTGGTAAATCTAAAGGTAAGTTGTACAAGAAAATTGTATAATGTATGGCCAGCCGTTGCAACCTGTTAGGCCTGATTCACACCTATGCATTTTTAGTGCATTTTGCAGATTTGCACTACAGAACGTGTTCCATAGGAAACCATTTTAAATGGACTGTAGTGCAAAATGCACTAAAAATGCATAGGTGTGAATCCAGCCTTATGCAGGTTGTAGTTTGCATATTGCGTTTTTTCAATACACGCGTTTCATCCATTGAAGTCTATGAAACCAGAAAAAAAGTCCTTGGCCCTGTCCATAAAATGCACAGATGTGAACTACATCCATAGGAAACCATGTTATATGGACTGTCGCGTGTTTCTGCAAAATTGAAAACGCACAATAAATGCATAGGTGTGAACCAGGCCTTAAAGCTAAATGATGGAATTAATAGAGAGAAGGTGTTGGTGTGAACTCCAAGCTGTGCCGATCCTTGACTTTGCTCCCCGGGACTTATTTAGAATGGGCTAAATAAACTACTTCATATTAGCTGGTCTGTTACTGAAAATTGGGGGATATTTTGCTTCATTGTTGAAAAAATTTGACTTTTCCGATTTTTAGCGTTCGCTTTTACATAAAAAAAAAATGTAAAGGTGAACTAACAGTATGCCCTCCCCAGACCCCTCTGTACCCTTCAGGGGTGCTGTTCCCACAGAGCTGGTCCAGCAGTCCAGAGACTTTGAAGTCCCCACTTGTTTCCCTCTTCTCTGTGATTTTGCTTCTGGGAAATATTAGAGCAATTCACTGTGACAGTGCTGACCAATCAGAATCGCTCTAGTCCATTGTCCTGAAGGTGCACAGAGAGAAGAGCAGTGATTTTGAATCCCTGGACCAGCTCTGTGGGCACTGATAGCATCCCCGGAATGCAGAACTGTTTTTAGGTTCACACTGTTGCAAATTGTCATGCGATTTTAACAAATCCAAATCGAATCGCATGGAGTCACAGCCCATTGCAGAAATGAAAATTATTCATATTACCGTGACTCATGTCGCAGCAATAATGAAATAGCACTACTTTTTACCAATTTCATTGTGATTTGCATGGACTTCTGTTAAATAAAGTTGAAATCGGCAGTGCAAATCGCACTGATGTGCATCGGTGTGAACCGGGGCTTAGAGTGGAGAGGGATCAGAACACCTGTCAGAGTCTGTCGCCCTATTTGGGAGATTCACCCTCTTTAACTGTCCTGGTTACCATTATCACAGAGAGTGGAAGAAAATCCCAAACTTTGGGTTTCACCAGACCAGAAATGGAGGGGAGACAAATTATGGGGACAAGCAGGGGGGTCCTGTTTTTGCTAAGGAACAGGGAGTCCCAATGGGACACAAATGCTGAAAAAAAACCTGACGGGTTCTAACCCTTAATTACTCTATCCAAATGAAAACCAAAAAAAAAATGTTTTGCCTTTTTAGTTTTACTTTATTAAAAATGTTATTTATGTGTAAGTGAAGTACTAAGGATATTGTGATTCTTCATACTGGTTTCTAATTGGTTTTATTGGAGAAAACTTGTGGCTTAGTGAGAAGCTGAGATTGTTTTAAAGGTGGCTGACATGACTTGTATAGTGCTGATGATAAATACCTGTTTGTCATTAAATGTCTCTTCTTCTGATATCACCCTGAGAAACTTTCACTTTTTTATTTTTTTTTATTGAATGCTCTTTTATAGATTTTATTTTTTGTTGCTTTTTTCATACATGTGGATTGTAATATTTGTGGTGTTTTTTGTTTACAACAATAAGTTTGTGCATATACTATGTGTTCACTAATTATCCAGTACCCACTTTCTAAATATTACAATTTTGTGAGAAAGCATCAATTCAGAATTGAGTTCACATGGTATTCTAACCTCTAAATTCTCCCTGAAATATCGTCATATTTGAGTGCTTGTGCTGTGTAATTTGGCCCATTTTGTATCATCTAAAATACCTGGCTGATGCTGCCTGGTGCTTCCCTCCCCTTTTGTAAACTGACCACGGTTTATCATGGCTGCTGAGCCCTGACACCGTGGTGAGTTTATGTGCCTTCGTCATCCGCTGCCTCTCTTCTTTCGGCTCTGTGTTAGTGCCCACTGCTTCTGAAATAACTTTGTGTACTTTATAGATTCCCATCTGTTTAATGATGTTATGTGCCCCAGTGTATGTTCTATATAAAAAAATATGTTGCTGTATACCTTATTTCAGAACGGCGCTCACGTGACCGCCCGCCACTCTCCTCCTCCCAACTGACATCAGTGAGGGATTCTCAGTCACTTCTGCTGTACTTCTCAGATTGGGAGAGGAGAGTGGTGGGCGGTCACATGAGTGGCACTCTGAAATAAAGGTATACTGCATATTTATTTTGGATTGATTTTATATTAATGTTTTAAACGCAACATACTGTATTTCACAGAGCTGAACTGGCTTTAAAGCGGTGGTTCCCCCTAAAACAAATTTCTAACAATAGATTCGTAAGACCCGTTACACTGCGGGTAGGCTGGCTTTTGTTTTTTCGTACATACCGAGATCTCGCCGTTTCGTCCCTTGGCGGTGGGCATTCCTAGTTGATTGACGTTTCTTTGACGGGCGCATACTGCGCGTCACGACTTTCCGACAGAAGCCGAACGTCATTGCGCAGGCGCCGTATAGAGTCGGCTCTATACGGCCCCTGCGCAGCGACGTTCGGCTTCTTTCGGAAAGTCGTGACGTCACGTATGCGCCCGTCCGAGGAACGTCAATCAACTAGGAACGCCCACTGACAAGGGACGAAACGCCGAGATCGAGGTATGTACTAAAAAAAAAAAAAAAAAAAGCCAGCCTACCCGCAGTGTAACGGGTCTTACGAATGTATTGTTAGAAATGTGTTTTAGGGGGAACCACCCCTTTAATGGAAACACAAATACACCATATTGTCAAAAGTATTGGGAAACGTGCCTTTTATACACACCTGAACTTTGATGGCATTCCAGTCTTGGTCTGTAGGGTTCAATATTGAGTTGGCCCATCTCTTGCAGCTATAACAGCTTCAACATCTGGGAATGTTTTACCATTCTTCCAGAAGGTTGAGATCAGGACTCTGTGCAGGCCAGTCAAGTTCGTCCACCCCAAACTCGCTCATCCATGTCTTTATGGACCTTGCTTGGGGCACTGGAAATGTTGGAACAGGAAAAGGCCATCCCACACTGTTTTTGCAAAGTTGGGAGTGTGAAATTGTCCAAAATGTCTTGGTATGCCGACGCCTTAAGAGTTCCCTTCACTGGAACTAAGGAGGCCAATCCCAACCCCTGAAAAACAACCCCACACTATAATCCACCACCCCCACCAAATGTTTTGCACCAATTGGGTTTTAGTGCCATGTTTGCCTTGAACAAGTCAGACCTCATTATCAAAAGGTTTTTATCCACAGAATTCTCTCGATTTAAAAAAAAAAACATTTTTGTACAGTTCTCGATGACGTCCATAGACTTTTTTTTTTTAAATTCATGAAAACCCTAGAAGTTCAGCAGTTTCCAAGATTTTGCAGCCACCACGTCTGGTGCCAGTGAGGTCAGGCAAGTTCAGATCCTAGTTCGAGCCCACCTAAATGAGGCTGCCAGGAAGCTGTCACTATACTGGGCCAATCCTAAACAGCCCAGGCATTCCCCGCCCCACTGCCACATGTATTCGCGCCCCTTGTACATGTGGCTGAAGGAGGGAGGAATGCCCAGGCTGCTTATGATTGGCCCAGTACAGCGCCAGCTTCCTAGTTCGAGCCCACCTGAGTGAGGCCGCCAGCATCTGAACTTTCCTGACCTCACTGGCACCAGGTGGCTGCAAAATCTTGGAAACTGCTGATCTCCTAGGGTTTTCGTGCATTTAGAATCTATGGACTTCATCGAGAACTGTGCAAAAAACAAACAAAAGTATCAAGCGAGAAGTAGTTCTGTGGATAGAAATCTTTGATAATGAGGTTTGACTTCAAAGCGAACATGGCACCACAACCCAACTGCAGGTATAGGATGGGCTAGAGTTTTCCTCACTCACCGTGCCTGACAAGCGATTTCCAATCCACACATAAAAGTCTTCCTATGAAAGGTGAAGTCAGCAATCCGATCAGTCCTGATAAAATCAACCTTTATTTAATCCAAAGGAGAACATATGTTGCAAAATAGAGACAACACTGACATGTTTCACCCACAAGGGCTTTAAAGTTTAAGTACCCCCCCCCCTATTGTTTTCATCCAAAGAACCTGCCATCTTTGCCTCTGTTTATTCTACAACTGCCATGATGCTGCACATGTGATCAGTTATGACACCAGCCATTGGATGGTTTGACAGTTTGGTTGAGAGCACAACCAACAGGAGTGTTATATTTCCGGCATGTGCTTGAAATGAAACTGTTTTTTATGGATGAGTTTACTTCCGCTTTAACTATAGTTTGTGATAAAAGGGGTTGTAAATGTTTTTATATCTTAATGCACTCTATGCATTAAGATGAAAAGCCTTCTGTGTTCAGCGGCGCCCCATCTCTGTCCAACGATGTCCACGAGTGTTTCGGCCGTCCAGGACTCTCCCTCCTGATTGAGACACCGCAGAGGCGCCATTGGATCCCGCTGCTGTCCATCAAAGTCAGTTTGCCAATCAGGAGAGAGAGGGGGCAGGGCCGAACCACCGCTCTGTGTCTGAATAGACACCTGGAGCGGCTGCTCGGCTCAGGTGTCCCCATAGAAAGCTGCTTGCTGTGGGGACACTCGATGGGAGGGAGGGGCCAGGATCACAGAAGAGGAGGATCCAGGCTGCTGTGTGAAAAACCATTGCAGCAGAACAGGTAAGTATGACCGGTTTGTTATTTTCATAGAAAAAAAAATCAAGACTTTAGCATCACTTTAAGGCTGAAACATTAAGTGTTGGCTTTGTTTTGTAACGTATGCACTCCTTTTGGATTGAATAAAGATTTATTTTTATTTATTAAATTTTTTTTTTTGGTTCAAATTTTTTATTTATAAGAATGCAGTTTCCAACAATGTAAAACATTGCAGTAAAACGGATATAGTATACTCAAAGTACAATGGATAGTAGTAAACTGCACACAACTATAGGCGTCTATCATAAAATCCCCGAAGGCCGGGGGCTCAAGGAAACGACACCCAGGCTGAGAGCTTCATAGTGATTGTGGACGGTGAAGGACACTGCTGTACCATTCTCTTTTCATAGACTGAGCCAGAAAGGAAAAAGAAGGGGGAAAGATGGAATAAAGATTGATCTGATCGATATTTACCTAGTTGCCAACTTCACCTTACATAAGAGGATGTTTTAAACCTTTCCATACAACCTATATGATCTAATCTATGGTAGGTTATGCATTTGTTTTGATCTTTGCTCCTTGACCGGTATCAGTTATCTGTTATTGCTTTGTGTGCCATTCTATCTGTCATCCATGATCGCTTTTGTACCTGGAATGGCGCGTTGTATGTTTATCGCACGCTCACAGAATGTTTGTTTATTTCTAAACCTTGCCCAAATTGTGCCATGCATGTATCTCCTGCGGGGTGCTGTAGAAGTCCTAGGCACACGGTAACGGGCTTTAAACGATGGTTGCCGTAATCGGTTTGATTTGCACTTTCAGCCTTAATACAGCGCTTACCTGACTGCTAAGTATTTTAGGCAAGTCATCATTGCTTAAGTAAACATTTGCTAAGTAAACATTGCTTGTTTCTACAAAGTAGAGGGGAATGTTTATTTTTATTTAAGCCTTTTCTTTTCACAGACTCCGAGCGGCTCCAGATTTTCTCCTCTTGCATTAATCCTTCTGTTTCCTCTACATCTTCTCCCCAATACACAAACGCTGCCTTTTGCTGGCCTGTGTTTATTTTTGCCCCCCTCCCCCATCTCTCCCCTCTATACTTGTATGTGCAAAGTCATAAATCACACGGTGGATATGCTGTCCGTGAAAGGTTATGTAACTTGGTGACTTGTTAGCTTTATCTGTGCTGAGCTTTTCCTCGGTGACATTCTGCCCCCAATAATAAAGGAAGACTACTGTTGTCAACAAGTCATGTTTATATAGGATGGCTCTCATAGTCGGCGAAATCTGTTGTCTTCTGCGTTTTAGGCTTCATTTCCATGGACGTTTTTGGACGTTTTTACAGCCACTTTTCTGAGCTTTTTTTGCAGCTTAAAAACGGCTCTCCATGTTAGTCTATGGCCTCATGCCCACCATGATGTTTTTGAGCTGTAGATGGCTGAGCCGTTTTTAAGCTGCAAAAAAACCCCAGGACCAGTGCGTTCTGAAGCTCCAGCATTAGAGCTGTAAAAACGCCAGACGTTAAAAAAAACGCGCAAAAACGCTAAACGCTACCGCAGCGTTTTTGAGCTCCAGCTCAAAAAAAACAAACATGGACAGGCGTTTTTAAGCTGTAAAAAAGGCTAAAAAAAGTGGCTGTAAAACGTCCATGGAAATGAAGCCTAACATATCTGTAAATAGTTTATTATAGTAAAATCTTTTTCTATGAGGCAGCCAATACATAGGAAGTCTGTTCTTCATCAATAACACTGCACTACGATTGTCATCTTCAGTCATAATACATAGGACGTCTGTTCTTCATCAATAACACTGCACTATAATACAAATATTTGTGTTCTGGTACTTCCATCATGATGCATTACAGTATGAATTACATTCAGTATAAAATATAGATCAAGCTGATCTACTTCTCCCTATACAAGTTTAACACAGCCAGGTTGTTTGAATTACAATACAAAGGAGGACATCCTATGACTCAACATGTTTCGTCAATATATTTCACTTCTTCAGGAGTGGATACCAAACAAGTTGTGATCCGTAAATAAGAAATGGATACATTTTATTGTAACACTCCTTAAAGATATGGGGAGTATAGATGCTATATATGTTTGTATTTGTGTTTGTTTTACTGGGATTCATTTTCTACAAACCTAATTTTGTTTCATTATCCTTTTTTTCTTATGACTGAGAAGATGGAAATCATAGTGCAGTGTTAATAAAATAAAATAAATAAATATTTTTCCATGTGACTTTAACCACTTCCATACCAGGCACTTACGCACCTTCCTGCCCAAGCCAATTTTCAGCGTTCAGCACTGTCTTAATTTGAATGACAATTGCGCGGTCATGCTACACTGTACCCAAACACATTTTTTATTATTTTGTTCCCACAAATAGAGCTTTCTTTTGGTGGTATTTGATCACCTGTGCGTATTTGATCACCTGTCAAACTTTTGTAAATCGGTACATTTTCTACTTCAATGACGGGCACTGATATGGCGGCTGCACTGACGGGCACTGATAAGGCGGCACCGATGAGGGACACTGAAAGGCGGCACTGATTGGCACTGCTAGGTGGCACCAATAGGCGGCACTGAGGGGCACCAATAGGCGGCACTGAGGGGCACTTATGGTGGCAGTGATAGGTGGCATGGATGGGCACTGATGGTCACTGATAAGGCGGCACCAATGAGGTGGCAGTGATGATGGACACTGATAGGCAGGACTAATGGGCACTGAAAGGCGGTACTGATTGGCACTGCTAGGTGGCACCAATAGGCTGCACTGAGGGGCACCAATAGGCGGCACTGAGGGGCACTGATGGGTACTTATGGTGGCAGTGATAGGTGGCATGGATGGGCACTGATGGTCACTGATAGGTGGGCACTGGATGGCACTGATGGGTGGCATTGCTGGGCATCATTGATTTGCGGTCTTTCACAATGGTGGGCACTGATTGGCACATATTTGGCATCAATTTTCGTATGTGGATGCCCATGTGGGATGTCCCTGGCCATCCACATGCTATGGACTTCCCTGGTGGTCCAGTGTGGGCATCTGTGGGGGGGCTGCGCTGATAAACAATCAGCGCAAACCCCCCCTGTCAGGAGAGCCGTTGAAAAGTTGTTTGAAATATCAAGCCGGGTAATGACCTACATTACAGTATAAAATATGCATCAAGCTGATCTACTTCTCCCTATACAAGTTTGACACAACCAGGTTGTTTGAATTACAATACAAAGGAGGACATCCTATAACGTGTTTTGTCAATATATTTCACTTCAGGCGTGGATGCCAAATAATATGTAGACTGCAAAACGGATACATTCCCTACAGATACGAGGGGTATAGATGCTATACATGTCCTAAATGAAAAAGGACTTACAAATTATTATTATTATACAGGATTTATGTGGCGCAACAGTTTCACAGCGTTTTACACATCAGCTTGAAACTTGATCTAGAATAACATAATGGTGACCACTGCTTAATGACCCGAGGAGTACTGAAATGGAACCATGGGACCCGGTGAAAAAAACAAAGGGGCAGCACAAGAGTGCATAGATTGAATGAAAAAATGCATGATAGAAAATGACTATCAGTCAATCATAAGGAAAAAAAAGACAGAATGAGGGGTGTAGAAAATGCACCCCAGTGCTGCTGATTAAAAAAAAGCTGATTTGTAAGTCCTTTTTCATTTAGGACACTTGCATATATAGCTTCTGCACTCTAGTATTTTTAGGGAGTGTTGCAATAACCTGTATGTACCAGGTTTACAGATCACATGTTCGGCATCCACTCCTGAAGAAGTGAAATAATATAAATGAAATGCGTCAAGTTATAGGATGCTCTCCTTTAGTAATTCAAACAACCTGGCTGTGTTAAACTTGTATAGGGAGAAGTAGATTAGCTTGATATGTAATTTATACTGTAATGTATGTTATTAACCAATTTGATATTTTAAACAACTTTTATATGTATGTTTAAATTTCTATCAAATTTTTATATTTTATTATCTATGTATCATGCTTCATTTAAATTCCCATGGGCAAATGTTCTTCATTTTTATCAATAACACTGCACTATGATTGTCCTCTTCTCAGAAGTCATGATCGCTGTATATGAATTAGTCACAAAAGTTTCCCTTTTAATATATGAACGATATCAAGCATGTAGAGAACCGAGGAAATTCTTTTCTGCTGCCCACACCTCTGAACTCGGCTCCTTCTTTAGAAATGGTCCCATGATCTCTGCTGGGAAACCAACACTTTCGGGAGTGGGCTTTGTGGTCCTTCCACAGTTATAAATGGGAGCTGCAATTGCTGATTTTTAATATAAGGACAATTACCTGCCCCTGGATCAGGCAATCCGCTTTGGGTGCAGGCACCGGCATCTTCAATTGGGTAAACTGGCAGTGAAGCCACGTGGCTTCACAGCACGCTTCCAACTGTACATGCACGAGCTGCACTGCTCTTTGCGATTTGTTCCTGCAGTCTTTTGGGACCTGTGATGTGTCCCAGAAGGCGGTGTGGGGAAGGGCGGAGGGTCCGAACTTCCATTTATCAGCGATCTGACGGGGTGAGGTAGTGGGTACCTGTCAAAATCAAATGTGCCTAAGTTAGAGGAGGGGGGGGAGGAAAAGCAGAACTTCACCCAAAAGGGGAAGTTCCACTCTAAGTGGTTCCTCCTCATGGCCTCCATGTCACAGTAGGAAACGGCAGTGCAGGAAGGGTAATTATATTCTATGTTCTCAACAGGTGTGTGTTTACTTGAGAGAGTTTGCAAAAGTGTGATTAATTACAAGCGCTTTAAATTATTTTTTATTATTATTCAGGATTTGTATATATCGCCAACAGTTTCCACAGCGCTTTACAATGTAGGGAGATAACGGTAAAATTCAAAACAAGGGTTAAAGGAGCTCCTGTGAGCTTACAATCTAAGCTAGTGAAAGAAACTGTAGGGGATGAACTGATGAGGGGAGTAGAAAATTTAGTTGTTGGCTGGAGGTGCAGGATAGGCCTTTCTGAATAGATGAGTTGTCAGGGATCACCTAAAATTTTACAGAGTAGGAGATAACCAGACAGATTGGGGTAGTGAGTTCCAGAGGATAGGAGAGGCTCTGGAGAAGTCCTGGAGATGAGCATGGGAGGAGACAAGGGAGCTAGAGAGCAGAAGGTCTTGAGAGGACGGTTTGGGTGATATTTGGAGATAACATTGGTGATGTAGCTCGGGGTAGAAATGTGAATGGCTTTGTATGTTATTGTTAGTGTTTTGAAATTTTGTTTTTGGGGCAATGGGAAGCCAGTGGAGGGAATTGGCATAGAGGAGTAGCGGACACTGAACGGTTGGTAAGATGGATGAGTCTGGCAGCGGCATTCATGATAGACTGAAGAGGGGATAGCTTGCGGAGAGGTAGGCCAATGAGAAGGAGTTACAATAGTAAAGGCGAGAGATAACAAGGGAGTGAATAAGTTGCTTAGTGAGGTCAGTGGTTAGAAAGGGGCATATTAAACTCAAAAGTAAACATTCAATGTATTGCAGCTTACCAATTCTTAGATGTAATTACTGTATTTGTTTCCTTTTTTACGTCTGGCCATAGATGGTTCGAATCGCGCCCGGTTCAGCAGGAAACGGCTGAGATTCGAACAGTGCGTGGGCAGGCTGAATGTACCTAGTTGGTCGCGCGATAAACTTGTTTACAACCAGCCTGCAGAATTTTAGAACAATCATTATTGTCTCTACGAGGACATTGTTATGATCATTCAGGGTTATTCTGGTGTATGGGTTATGTGCTGTAATAGTATTTAGGCAATTCCTGCTTTGCAAACCAATGTTTTTTTTTTTTCCCAGTACCTTTTATCTCAGTGCCCATAAAGTCCAGTACCAAATCCTTCAATAGTGTCTTCACATTAATGGGATGTGGCACATATGTACACTTTTTTTGGTATCCACAGTACCACTCTGATACACTTTTTATTTTTTAATTCTCTATTTCGTTTAACAGAAGTCAATGTAAGTCGCAATGAAATTGCAAAAAAGGAGTGCAGGAACCTTTTTCAAAGTCGCTGCGACTTTGAGTCACCATGATTTGACCAATTCTGTTGCCGGCAATGGGGTGCGGCTTGTCATGTGATTCTGAGCTGTCGAATCGCATGAAAAATCACTGGTGTGAACCAGGGTTTACAGCAAAGGCCGTCTTATGCCTCGTTTCCACTGATCGGTTCGGGTTGGTTTGGTTCGGTACGCTATTTTTGAGAGTTTCCATTATGAAAGCAGCCCATACAACCGAACCATACCGCACCATTCTGGGTCCTGCTTCAAGCGGAGGTTCACCCTAATAATATGTATATCTGACCAACTCCCTTATATTTGTAACAAGTACTGTCCGCAATTATTTTTTTTTATTTTTTTTTTTTTATGCTGTACGTACCTTGTAATCCATTTTTTCAATCTACTTCTCCCCGCGGGAGTAGGCGTTTCTATGCTTGGGGGGATTGTCATCTGGGAGGTCGCCCAGATGATTGACGTCTGTTCCCCTCGGCGGATAAGGCCCCGCCCCCCGTATTGCGTAGGCGCGCACGAGTTACGGGGTTTCCGAAAGAAGCCGAAAATGCAGAGCGCAGGCGCCGCATAGAGCCGACTCACATCTCCGCATGTTTGGCTTTTTTCGGAAACCCCGTTAACTCGTGCGCTCCTACGCTATGGGGGGGGCGGGGCCTTATCCGCCGAGGGGAACAGACGTCAATCATCTGGGCGACCTCCCAGATGACAATCCCCCTAGGCATAGAAACGCATACTCCTGCGGGGAGAAGTAGATTGAAAAAATGGATTACAAGGTACGTACAGCATAAAAACAAAAAAACAAAAAAAAAACACTAATTGCGGACAGTACTTGTTACGATTATAGGGGAGTTGGTCAGATATACATGTTATTAGGGTGAACCTCCGCTTTCAGATGCGGGGCCATAGAAGATGGTACGGTTCGGTTAGGGAGGAGCTACAATACATTCCACTGATTGGCAGACACGCTAGGCATTTTTCTAAACCCTGTATGTCCCCTGACGGTCCGACTTGCAGTGGAAAAGCTCTCCTGAATAGGCCGGACCATTCTAACCCTTCAAACTGTACCAACCCGAACCGTTCCGCTCAGTGGAAACGAGGCATTAGTAGCTGGGTTAGTAGCTGCAGTTGTGGGCAGAACTGCCCTTTTGGTGTCATTATGTTGCTTGGGTCATTGGACTCCAGCAGGGATGGACTGGCCATTGGGACTACTGGGAGTTTCTCGGTGGGCCGATGGCTCAGTGGGCCGGCTTTAGTGACAGCGGACCGCCGCCCCCTCCGCTCCTCTGTCTCTCCCTTCCCGCAGCACTCACCTCCTCTCCCTCCCCGCAGCGATCACCTGGGGGGGGAACAGAGAAGCGGGGGGGGGGGGGAACAGAGGAGCAGGGACGACAACAGAGGAGCATGGGGGAGGGGACAGACGGCTGACTCAACAGCTATGGCCTGGGGGTTTCTCACTTCTGCCTAATCTTGTCCCATAAGGGGGGGCACCGAACTGATTATTTTCCCCAGGTGAAATAATGTCTAGCTTCCCCACTGGTACTGCCTATAAAAGTACCAGCCGTTCTACTCTAATAAAGTAGAATGGCTAGTGAAGGGGGAGAGGGGGCTTGGGTGGCCGGGTAGGGGGGGGTGCGGTAGTTGTCCCGCCGCCATGGGAGAGACCTGTCAAAGTGGGCCAGTCTGGATGAAGTCCAGGGCCAAATTTTTGTCCCAGTCCAGCCCTGTACTCCAGCGTAGTTCCTCCCATATTTCTATTGTGTATCTGGTGTTTTGCATATGTCTGTCTCTTGGTATGAAAGTGCTTGGTTATCTCAAGTGCTTTCAGTTTGAGATAGCGGAGATATTTGAACTGTTGGAAACACCAATACACTGATTCATAGTGTTGAAAAGTAACTACTTGGTAGTGGAGATTCGGGAGCTGCATTCCTTCCTATTGTCGGTGATCCCTCTCCTATTTATTTCATACTCCATAACATACTGTATGTGGCCCGGCCTGGAAGGAGTGCTGCTGACATGGTTTCCTCTGCCCAGACCTGTAGGAATAGAAGGGTCATTGGCAAGGCTTGATGCCCTTAATGTACTCATTAAAAGTGTTTGAACAGCTAGCCGTGTTTTCTTGGCTCGCTCTAGAGCTGCCATTCTGTTGTCTATTTTTATTTTAAATTGCAGACTTTGGAAAAACATTGAGTTGGGAGCTGTAACCACTCGGTTTTGTTTCTGTGCTTCAAGTAGTTCTCCTTTTGTATTCCATTCACTCTTTTACAGCAGTCAGTGATTAGGAGAAATTGGCCTTCTCTGCTCCGTCTCTCCTGCAGTAATTAAAGAGCCTTTTGTTTTGTTTTTAAGGGGGATTGTGAAACACAAAAGCGTCTCAAAGACGGGAGCATATTATTCTTTATTAAGTGTCTTGTACTGTCAGAGAAAAAAAATGTAAATAATAGACTGCAATAATAACTTCCACTTGTGCCGTGCTGATCATCCATCTTTTATTTCAAAGAATGCTGCCTCTTTAACACCTTCGTTGTCACATTGCTTTCCATCATCCACCACTTATCACATACAGTTCTCATTGAAGTCATAGAGGGTGTCAGGACAAGTCACATCTATGTTGTGGCATCGATATCTTCCCTGACCATCATTGCCACTCATTATCAAAGTGTATTGTGTAGTGACCCATATCCACCAGTCAAACCCTGCAACCAAAAATGACAGTTGGGCCAGTGCAGGATGTTTTTAGCAGTTTATTCTAGCATTCTTCACATCTTTTCCATCAATAGAGCTGTATACATAAAATCACATCTGTTAGTCATATTATTCCTTAGAAGCCATATAATGGGAGAAGTTGTCTTTTGTGTTTTGTTTATTATTTCATGTAAAAAATAAGTTCTACTCACCTGCAATGTGCGATGGTTTTGCACAGAACAGCCCTGATTCTTCTCTTCTGGGATCACCCATCGGCACTTCTAGCTCCTCCTCTTCTGCAAGTGCCCCCATAGGAAGCTGCTTTCCATGGGGCACTTGTGTGGGCTCACTCCCGAACTCTCCTGGCTGCTCGGCCCCTCACCCTTCTCCGTCACAGATTTTGATTGACAGCAGTTTTTGTTTTTTTTACCTTAAAGGGCTTGTAAAGGTTCATGTTTTTCACCTTAATGCATCCCATGCATTAAGTTGAAAAAACATAGGCTGATTACTGGCCGCCCAGGCCTCGACAAAATCCATGCGCCAGGTCGCAACTGCGACAAGAAATTGTGACCTGGTGCCCGCCGGTAATTGAGGCCGCGGCTTTGCTGCCTCAATTACCGGCCGTCGCGGGCCCGCCGTGATCCTACGGCGGGGGAGGTGGGCGCACGGAGGCACAGGATCCTGTGTCTCTGCGCGCACCCACCTCCACGCGATCGTGACGGCCGGTAATTTTACGCCACGGCTTTGCAGCTTGTGAAGGCCCAAGCTGCCTTCTGTGACCTGGCGCCATCTGGTGGTGGCCGTTTGCATTACAACTAAAACAGCAGTTCGAATGTGTTTTTTTTTTTTTTTTTACTGTTTTCACTGCCATCTCCTTCCCTCTAATTAGAATCCCCAAACATTATGTATATTTTTTTTTTATTCTAACACCCTAGAGAATAAAATGGCGATCGTTGCAATACTTTCTGTCACGCCGTATTTGCGCAGCGGTCTTACAAGCGCACTTTTTTGGAGGAAAAAATACACTTTTTTAAATTAAAATAAGAAAACAGTAAAGTTATTCCAATTTTTTTTTTTATATTGTGAAAGATAATGTTACGCCGAGTAAATTGATACCCAACATGTCACGCTTCAAAATTGCGTCCGCTCGTGGAATGCCGACAAACTTTTACCCTTTAAAATCTTCATAGGCGACGTTTAAAAAAAATCTATAGGTTGCATGTTTTGAGTTACAGAGGAGGTCTAGGGCTAGAATTATTGCTCTCGCTCTACCAATCGCGATGATACCTCACATGTGTGGTTTGAACACCGTTTACATATGCGGGCGCTGCTCACGTATGTGTTTGCTTCTGCGCGCAAGCTCGTCGGGACAGGGCACGTTTTCTGGCTCCTAACTTTTTTAGCTGGCTCCTAGATTCCAAGCAAATTTGTCAAACCCTGCTCTAGAATATATATAGTTAGTGAAAACTTTTTGACGACCCCTCGTATTATGAACAATTTCCATAATTTCCGTATGCTTGAATGTCTGCATAAACTTGCAGATAATACCGTTGAGCTCTTTTACAAACAATTATCTGGAATTTCAAGCTCTCTGAGCAAGAACGTTTTTTATTAAAACCTACTTATTAATTCCTGTTGTATGTCAGCCTCTGTGCTTTATTATTTTAAAATGTAAAAAAAAAAACTGGTTAATCCCTGCAAGCATGCAGTGTTCTGTACCCCCCCCCCCCCCTCCTTGAGATTACTTTGCTCGCTGCGTGCTTTCCAGTGATTGGATGCCTGAAGCTGTTCCTGGTGGTTGTTATGCCGTCAAAGCAATGTGAAATACACTAGTGGTGTTTATTGGCTGTGTAAATATGCTGAAAAGTGACCGTGGAAAGATGTATGTATCCCTTGACAAAAGTTAATTTCCATAAAATAGACAGGAGCATGGGAAGGAATTATGAGGTGCTATAAGGGAATGTTAAAAGCTCTGTTTTCTAATTCTTTTTTTTTTTTATGTTCACTATTGTTAAAGATACAATCCTGGGGGGGGGGGGGGACATTTTATTGTTCATCTTTTTGAAAAGTAGGTCATGCACTGGAATCTATTATAAATGTACAGCCTATGCAGTCCAGAAATGCATTGACAAGTGTAATGTTTTTTTTTTTTTCTCATTTGTTTGAACTGGAATTGTTATTGGTCTTCTGGCTCTAGAAGAAACACGATAGGGCAGACATTTTTTGCCAATGATAAAGCAGCACTTGTGGATACATTATGTAGTTTTTTTTTCCCAACAAAATCCTAACCATATTAGTATTTAATAGCAAAAATTAGAATGAAGATCTCCTTGAAGTAGTTTGGTGATTTGACGTCTACATGCAGACTTATATATAATATATAAAAAGTGATTGTAGCTGTATCAGTACACTTGCAGCAAGAACAATTTGCGATCCACATTTTCAGGACAAGGTTTTGGGGTGTACCACCTTCCTCTTCAAGGCCCAAGCAATACTAATACAGTTTTAGCAGAAAAAAATCTTGCATACACAACAATGGTAATAAAACTTTTGTATAGTTGGTGAGTTCAGAAATGGAGACTAGCAAGGAGTAGTAACAGACAAAGAGGTGGGGGAGGTGTGGGTGGATAGTGATTTAGAAAACTGAGGTCCACATTTAGTCTATTTATCTTTTGTGTCAAATAGAATTATCCTTCTCGCTTCCAAGGTTTTCCTTTCCTGAGTAGTTTTGAAGTTTCCTTTTTAAGAACTAAAATATTCATGTCTTCAATAGTGGGGTCTGATTAGTAAAAGTGGTATTCCACAGCTGTGCAGAAAGTATCTTCATTATGTTCCTTTAATGGTGTGTCCGTGTAAATGTATTCTTGTTTTGTACTTTTTGTCCTGTTTCACCGATGTGAAACCCTTTGTTGCATTTGTTTGCATTGGATGGGGTAAACAACATTACAGCTGTATGATCCCATGCTATTGAAGAACCCTTTTGTGTGACATTTTTTATTGGATTGATTTGGTTGCAGTTTGCTGTGTTTTTGTTGCAAGGTTTGTTTCCTTTATTTGTAACTCCGTAATCAAAATTAAGCTTCATAGTTAGGGCTCTTTCACACTGAGCGCCCGTACAGGTCCGTCTGTCAGTTTTTTTTTTTTTTTTTTGCGGATCTGTACGGGCGATCCGTGCTCCTCTATGGAGCCGCGTATGTCAGCGGTGACATGCCCGCTGACATCCGACCCGTTCCGATCTGCCAAAGTGTGACGGAGGAAAACCCTACATAGGGGGGAGCGGAGAAAAGACAGGGCGGTCCCTGCACAGTGTGCGGGGACCGCCCTGTCATCCGCCGGCTCAGCGGGGATTAACGGAGCGATCCCCGCTGAGCAAGTGGAGGTGCACGGGGCGGATCATTACTGATCCGCCCAGTGTGAAAGAGGCCTAAGTCAGGTTGAAAAAAGACACAAGTCCATCCAGTTCAGCCACAAAAAAAATTAAAAAAACAAATAGATAACATAGTACAATCCCATACACCCAACTCCATACCCACAGTTTCCTGCTGATTAATTTAGTCTGAGGTTGGGTGGTTGCCTGAAAGCTAGAATTGGGGGTTGGAATATGTCCTGCAGCATCTTATCCTCTGTTACGATGGGTTGCAAAACTTAAATTATCTTTCCTAATTCTTCTAATGCTGGATTGTATGTGATTACTAGAGGTATATGGTTATTATTTTTTTTCTTTCCTGTATGCATTGTAGATTTTTAGGTTTTAGGGACTGTGTTTACGGTTGTATTGATGATTTTGTCCTTGTAACCTTTGTTATGGAAGAAGTCTGCTTCTATTCTGAGATGTTTAATTCTGTCTTCTGGGTCTGAGCTTATTTGGTGGTATTTTATGGCCTGTCTGTGTATAATGGCCCATTTGGTGGAACCTGGAACTGCGGAGGTAGTTCCGTCTTTGAGTGGGTTCCCTGTATATTGAGGTGTGCAGCTTGTCATTCCTGATGGATACTGTGGTATCTAAGAAACTGACTTGTTTGAATAGTCCATTTTTAGTTTGAAGGGTGAAATGTGTTGATCAGTGTGTGTGTGTGTGTGTGTGTGTGTGTGTGTGTGTGTGTGTGTGTGTGTATATGTATATGTATATGTATATGTGTGTGTGTGTGTGTGTGTGTGTGTATATATATATATATATATATATATATATATATATATATGTATATATATATATATATATGTATATATATATATATATATATATATATATATATATATATATATATATATATATATAAATTATAACATTTATTATTTTTCTGTCCATATGATGAAAATATCAATATGTTTATATTATCTATTTAGCTGTTGTATGCTGTTCAGGAATTTGCCTACCAGGTCAGCCATAGATAAATTTGCAAATTGGGGTGCCATTTTACTTCTCGTAACAGTACCCATACACTGAAGATGTCATTATTGAGAAATAGTTGTGTGTTAGAATGAATTCAGTGAGCTGTGTAACATCCTCAGCACTGTATTTGTGGCTTGGTGAAGGTACCGTAATAAAAAAATCTGTGACATGCAGCAATCCTATCCTCGTGAGGGATGTTGCTATACAGAGATTCTACATCCGTAGCGACTAGAAGTGTTTGGTGATGATTGCTGTACATTGTTGATCTTGTTCAGAAAATCCATTGCATCTTGCAGGAAACTGGCAGTATTTGTGACTAACTTTACCACTTTTTTTATTTACAAGGCAGATTTTTTTCAGTAATTGTGTTCATACATACCTGTTATGATGAGTCTGCCTGGATTTCCTGGCTTGTTGGTCTTGGGCAACATGTTAAAGTCCCCAGTTTTTGGATCATCACTGATGCTGGAAATCGCTATAGTAGACATCGCTACCACAGTAATTTCCACTAGCTTCCAGGTCCCATGCCGAGTGTATGCATTGCGAACACACAAGATCATTTGGTCGGCCTGGATGCCATTCAGGGAACACTTTGCATTTGTATTCAATGCATGCATAGAGTTCTCTGATTGGGGTGGAGAGGTGGGACAGTGACATCACAATCTCCACCTGATCCAATTAGAGAACACTTTGCATTTTCTCAATGAATGCAAAGTGTTCTCTAAATCAGTGGCCATCAACCCTGTCTTCAGTGCCCTCTAACAGGCCAGGTTTGTAAGATAACTGAAATGCATCACAGGTGATATCATTTGCTCAGTGATTGCAGTTTTCCAGTCTGCATCTCCCCAAGGTAAGACATAAAACCTGGCCTGTTAGTGGGCCCTGGGGACAGGGTTGATGACCACTGCTCTAAATGACCTTGCAGTGCCTACTACAGTGGTTTCACAGGGGTCAGCCAGGTATGACACATAGAGTACATACCTACATGTAAGAATTGTCATAACTAAACACAGCTTTAAAGCAAGATAATGGGTCACCCGTTGCTTGGGATTGACCTTAGATGAGCTCCGTGATTGCAGAAACAAGCAGCTTCTGTGAATTTCTGAGGCTAAAGCTTGCATTGCCACTTGGCATATATTCCCTAAAGGAAAAGATGAAAGTGGTAAAGCCCTGCAGGAGAAAAAAGAAAACTGCATTGTGTGTTAATGTCATATTCTCATGAGATCACCAAGCAATGTTACTTTTGCTGCTGTCACTGTGGCTTCTTCTGCTGTCACCTTTGCTTTATATCTTCTGTAGACTTCATATATACAAGGACTCGGAGGAGTTGTGGTTAATGCACACGCGGCACTCGTATGTGTCTTAGTATCTCTGGTGGGGTTTCCGAAAGGAAGGCATCTTTGTTACTTTCCCCCCCCCCCCCCTCCCTTCAAACTAGAACATGTTGTGAATGCATTTAATAGTGTTAACCTGTGCATGTAAAAGTCGCACTAAAGCATCAGCTTTATGAAACCGTGTATATTAAGCATAGTCCTGATGCTTTAAGTGCTGGCATTGTACAAAAGGAAAAAAAAAATCTGTTGGCTGACTCAAACCCAAAGCGAGATCAGAGCTAACTTTCAAGCCCCATATGATGAATCCAAAATGACACCTTAATTAACAGGCAGATTTGAGACCTGATGAGCCATCGCAGCACTGCAACTTTTTTGCATACACCATATTCATTATGTTCATCAGAAATGAATAATCTCTCTTGACATTGTCTGGTGAGTCACTGTGATCTAAAATCGAATGAACTCGCAGTGTTAAGTCGCGTTTGATCTTGTGCGCCACTTTAAAGTGCTAAATGTGCTATGGGTGGTCATGAATAGCGGTCAATCACATTTTCCAGCAATGGCGCCTGAAAAAAGGGGAACTCCATTTTATTACGCAACAAAATCTACACATTATAGGGGTTCACAATCCCCATTAGATGTGTTCTTTGAATTGCTGTCTATGTTTACAGTCAGATACCTTATTCTGTTTTTGGTTAAGTAGCTTTGTACTCGTGTAGCTGTGCAGTTGAAAATGATTTCTTTTTATCTATGGGAAGATCTGAATAACCTGGGGCCAGCCACAAATGAGGAGTTAAGAGTAACAGCTTGAGGCTTTCTGAGTGCTCACAGATGTTCAGTGCTGGCGTGTGTTTATAGTGACGAGGGCGCTGCAGACCTGCTGCACCTCTTTCTAGGTATGTGATATTTGTGCCTACAGATCCTACACCGCTCAGAATTGGAGCAGAGGGGTGGCCCTGTTGGCACCACATGGACGCAGTCACTATTTGGGTATTCATGAACTGTCATAGTGGCTTGAATACAATAGCCAGTAAGGGAGTTTCCTCTATCCACACTGTTTAGTGTGGACAGAGAATTTGATTTGTTTTTTCGGTTTATGGCATCCCATACATTTTGTCAGTTTTTTTTAGTGCAAACATCTGGCTGAATGTAAAAAACGGACTTCATTCCCCACATCAATGTGAATGTTCAAAGAATCCTCCTTGCTGTGTCATTCGTGTTCTGACAGCGAGACGACATCCTCACCCTCAGAGTACACAAATCGGTGCTGCAGGCTATAGCCTGTAGTGCTGATCAAGTGGAAATTTTCCAATGGGACAATTGAACTGAAGTCACATGCATATTATGACTTTCTGCAGGGCTCATTATTCTCTTTAATTTTTTTTTTCTATGTACAAACCTTGTATGTAAGTGTGGAGGTCATGTACACATTTAAGAGGCTGCCCAAAACAAATCTTTTATTCTTTTGGAGAATCTCTCAGGGTCTGCCCCTCTCCTTGCCTATAATGGGGATTTACACTCTCCTACACTTAAAGGTGGGATTATACTCTACACCTATGCACATTATTGTGTTCATACTCGTGTTAGGCCAACCCATTCACTTTGAATTGGCCCCCAGCACGATAAAAGTTACCTGCTCTCCTTTTAGGCAACAAAAGTACAATAGTTCAAGTATTGCGGTGTGTTGCTGTTTAGTGTATATGTTCTTTGGGGTGTCCTTTAGAATGAACGGCAGTGCACCTATACTGGTCTTTGTGGTGAACATGCATATGTGAGAAGGGGGACCTGGGGCTGTAGGATTGCGCCACTGTGGATGGCCACGGCATGAACCACTGTGGATGGCCACGGCATGAACCACTGTGGATGGCCACGGCATGAACCACTGTGGATGGGCCACGGCATGAACCACTGTGGATGGCCACGGCATGAACCACTGTGGATGGCCACGGCATGAACCACTGTGGATGGCCACGGCATGAACCACTGTGGATGGCCACGGCATGAACCACTGTGGATGGCCACGGCATGAACCACTGTGGATGGCCACGGCATGAACCACTGTGGATGGCACCCTTGCCTCTGACTTGATTGCCTTTGATTGTTTTTTTTCTCAACTTGTGAGGAAGTTTGCCTTCTGATGATGCACATAGATTGCCCATTTTACATTCTGTGATCAGGCTGCCATTCATTTGTGTTCTCCTATGGCTCACTTATATCTTTTATGGGTGATCCTTTAATGTAGGGTAGGTAACCACGGCCCTCCAGCTGTGGTGACACTACAAGTTCCATTAGACATTGCAAGACCATGACAATCACAGGTATGACGACTCCTAGAGGCAGAGGCATAATGGGATTTGTAGTTTCACCACAGCTGGAGGGCTGAGGTTGCCTACCCCTGCTGTGTGTGATGTCTTGATTGCTGATTGTTTGTGGTGTGTGTGTGTTTTTTTTTTTTTTTTTTTTTTGCCTATTGGGTTCGAACGCTTCTTTGGCACTACTATGCAGTACTCTTAAATCTTCTGAGGAAGCCTGCGATTGGTGAAACATATTGAGTGAAATTTACTACATGTACTAAAAGCTACACTGATACTTCTTGATGGTTTTAAACAACACCGGAGAATGTTTTTTATATTTTGTCGTTTGCAATAAGAATATGGATATTTTATTATACTTTTTGGAGTTTTTGGCAGCTTGAAAATCCTCTTTAGTATTGTCCTTTTTTTGTTTTTTGCTGGAGAGTGTTGTTGATCAACGGCTAGGTAGTCACTTGGAAGACTGGACAAGACACATCTCTTGGAAGATCAGAAATACAGTGCAGGTCACTGATCGCTTACATTCATTAACAGAACAAAGCCTTGTTTGCACACATGGCTGGTTTACTACTCTATCAAAGCGCCTAAACCTTTGATAATCCCCTGCAGGCTATAAACTCTTGCAAAAAGGCCACCTTTCTTTTCTGATCCAGATTTGGGATGGTTCTTTCTTTATTTAACTGTATAGCAAACGAAAGTATAACCAGCCATAACATACACGTTTATAGTAGAGATATAGGCTATTCTTATAGAGCCTGGGTTAGGTGGGTGCCCAACCAGGAAAGGTCTGGAGAACACTGAGAATGGGAGCTGCATTCTTTTTTTGGGTTACAAATAGGGTTGTCCCGATACCACTTTTTTAGGACTGAGTACAAGTTCCGATACTCGCCGATACCGAATACCGATACTTTTTTAAATGTGTCCCCAAATGCAGCCATGTCCCCCACATAATGCAGCCATGTCCCCCCCACCATAATGCAGCCATGTCACCCCCCATAATGCAGCCATGTCACCCCCCATAATGCAGCCATGTCCCCCCCCCATAATGCAGCCATGTCCCCCCCACATAATGCAGCCATGTCCCCCACATTCCAGCCATGTCCCCCATACCTTGGTGCCGCCATTAATCAGCGTGCGGGGAACAGCTTTCGTTTGAATAGCTGTATCCCCGCCACGTATAGACACTCCCCCTTGCGCGGGATTGGACAGATCATCCGTCCAATCCCGCGCAAGGGGGAGTGTTTATACACGGCGGGGATACAGCTATTCAAACGAAAGCTGTTCCCCGCACGCTGATTAACGGCGGCTTTTCGGTTTGCGGCGGGGGGGGGGGGGAAAGAACAAGTATTCTATTTTAGTATCGGGGGTATTTGCGGGAGTACGAGTACTCCCGCAAATACTCGGTATCGGTCCCGATACCGGTATCGGGACAACCCTAGTTACAAAGTCTCCTTTTTATTATTTTTAGTGTAATAAACCGATAATGAGATTCCTAGAACAAATGATCATACGATATTTTAGGTTTCTGTATATTTTGAGTTGTTTCTACCATTATGAAGTGTGCCCCCCCACCACACTGGGATGGTCTTCTTCATTCACTGATTGTAATGCATACCCACTTCAAGATGTCAATACATTGCAAGCTGAAGTATTCTAAACAATTACCAGTTAACTCTCATCACAGGATAATTGTGACAACATAATAGAGATGTATTGAGCAATGCATAAAATATCAATGATTTTTATGACTGATGTTGGTAAATTTAGAAACATAGATAGAAATCCGCCACTTTCATGTGCAGGAGGTGGAAATCTGTTTCAGTCTAAATTAGTTCTATGAGGTATGTTTAGATCACAACACTTTTTTTGTATTTTTTAGCAAGTAAATGTATAAGATCTGCTCTATTCTAGGCAATGGGAACTGCATGAAGAATACATAATGGGTGCATGATTTTGTGTATTTTAGATGCAGTTTCTAAGGCGTTTAGCTGTGCCATAAAACACAAGTGTGATCACCATTTGGTCAAAAGCAATCTAGTAATCTGTGAATGCAGACAAGGCTTTTAACTCGCCATCGGGTTTAAAAATTTAGTGCGATTAGAATGGCGCTAAATACTTTGAACTTTTCAGCCCTAGAGCTAGCGAGCTGAATGAAGCCGGCCATAGATGATGCGATTTTTTTTTTTTTTTTTTTCCTGCAACCACTATGTGACAGCAGTGGGCTAAACAGCGCTGTTACATGGGCATTCATAGCCCTTTGTCAGCTACAACGCCAGTGATCCATAGTTTACACAAGGCTTTCCTTTCACTCCTGAACAGAGTGGCGAGGCAGTGTGAAGAGAGCCGATAACTGGATTGTTAAAGGGACATTGGCACTATTTATCATGGTCCTGATTATCAGTTCAGGCCCATCAGTGCCACCCCATCAGTGCCAACTCAGAAAAGGAGATAAATGGCCTGTTGCAAAAATTTAAAACAAGCTATGAAATAAAAAAAAATCTTTTTTTTTTTTTTTTTTTTTTTTTTGTGTAGCAACTTAGTGGTAAACAAATGGCACTAAAAGAAAGCTCTTAAGTTGTGGTTGCAGGAAAGAAAATTGCTACTCCTATGTCTGGCTTTATATTGGATTGTCATTAATAAGCATTGTTTACATTGTTATTACAATGCCGCCCTTCTAAAATGAAAGTGTATGCTGTGACCATATAATTCATTTAAAATGGTAGTAAACCCAATGTTTTTTTTCTTTACACCTGTAAGGGAAAAGGCATAATGAGCTAGTATGCCCCACATACTAGCTCATTATGAAATCCTTACCTTAGAACGAGGCGTCGGTGTCCCTCCCGGTCCACGGCGAGGCAGCTGACATTTTGCCTCGGCGTGTCTTCCGGGTATCGCGGCTCCAGCGCTGTGAGTAGCTGGAGCCACAATGCCATCACTCCCGCGCATGCTTGCGGGAGACTTCTTTCCGGCAAGGTTCGGCGGCTCCTTAAGCTGAGAATCCCCTGTGCGCATGCGCCGCTGCATTCAGCGGCTCATTGCGAGGAGAATATCTCTTAAACCGTAAAGGTTTAGGAGATATTTTTTTTACCTACAGGTAAGCCTTATATATAAGCTTACATGTAGGTAAAAGTAAAATAAATAACTTTACTACTGCTTTAATAAAATGTTTAAATAACAAATCCTCACATTCCAGCCACATTGTGTTGTGGTTGAAGGAAAGACCAGAGCAACAGAAGGTAGCAATGCTGTCTACTGTAATAACCTGTCAGTCTGTCAGGTTTCATGTTTACATTTATTATAACAAGTATAATTGGCAAAATTAGCCATTTGAGATTAATTTGCATATTAAATAAAATCTGTATGTAGGAAAATGATTCCAGCACTCTTGGGATTTGGTGAAAGGTTGATGATGTGGTGTTCCTTTGTCCTTCCTATACAATCCTGTGTCTCGGATAAAATCGCACGCTGGCTGTTCAGTCTTTCACAACTCCTATAAAGAATTATTGATGTATAGTTGACCTAACCACTTTCCCAGCCCTCTTCTAGCCTATCCTCTGACACAGTCCTGCCCACATACTACCGGACTATTTAACAAGGTTTTTAGCACCTATTATTATCCTGCTGCTTTTTCCTTTCAAGCTGCCTCAATTTTTTTTGTCTCCTCTTGCACAGCCAGAAAAACCGGATTGTGATTACACATTTAGCTGATTTTACCCAGGCGTACAGTTCCCGTTTGTGACATTTGATGGTATTAATATCACCTGTCACAGTCTGAAACTTCTCCTAGAAGCCCTAGTCAAAACATCCTGCTAGCTTTAAATCATTGAGCGCTGTGTAAGCTGCTGCAGAAAGCAGTACTGTAACTGGCCAGATTTCTAGATTCGTGTACTGAGCTTATGGATGTGTTCAGTGCCACATTTACATGGCAAACCGGATTGACTGGCAGACGTGGGCCAATTCATTGTGGTACACTAGTGTTGTAGGGCGTAATGACAACACTGTAAATGAATTTCTACACACAACGTCCATGTGTCATATACAATAATTATTATTATTATTATTATTATTATTATTATTATACAGGATTTATATAGCGCCAACAGTTTGCGCAGCGCTTTTAATAAGCGTTTACTGCATAGGAGTAGACTTGACTTGTTTTTATAAGTGCAGACTCCACAGTTGTGTTTCTGGCCTGTGAGAGCCAGAGATTAAACAAATCCTTCTACATCAGTTGTACCATTTTATCTACAGTCATTCAAAGTGCAAAATTTACAAAAGATCTCTCGGCTCTGATAAGCAGGGGGCGGAGAGCTGAAATTACATTAGTGAGAAGAGCTGATTGGAGGCAAGGGGCACCCCCCCCCCCCTTCACACAGGAACAGAGGCTGCCAATCTGCTGCAGGTCCCGTCACCATTTTTCTCTTGTTAGGAAAAGTAATCAGAAGTGGCTCATGCTTCTAGCAGAGGAACGAGACAGTGGAGCGAAATGACACTTGGTGTTCTGGATTGAGACAAGTACACGCTATGCTTGTTCATATTTCATGTCAACCAATGGGCCACTGTGTTCGTGCAAACGTGGCAAGCAGAGCCACTCTAGTCAGTCGCCTACATGGAATGAGCATGTAACCATTGAAATAAAGTAGTCTGGATAACGCAGCACCCACACAATGCACATCGTATTTTCCTCTGTGTATTGTGATACAATGTAGTACCAGTGCTTTTATTTTTACCGTATCGCCCGGGCATTAGTGGTAATATGGCTCTAAAATTTTTTAGCAGCACTTTACTGTTTTTGTGGCGTTTTTCGGGCACTAGCGGGGTGCTTTTAACCCCCGATGGCGGCCAAATAAAGGGTTAAAAGCGCCCACAAAGCGCTGCTTTATTGCACTTTGGCGGAACAGCCCATTGATTTCAATGGGCAGGGGCGCTTTAGGAGCAATGTATTCACTGCTCCTAAAACCCTTCAAAGAAGCTGCTTTTTTTTTTTTGGCATCCTGCCAGCGCAGCGCCCCAGTGTGAACGCACTCGGGCTTTCACACTGGGATTGCAGAGGAGTATTTTTTTTTTTTGGCGCTATTTTTAGTGCTAAAGCGCCTGAAAAACGCCTCCAGCGTGAAATGGGTCTCAGTGTGTGTGTGTGTGTGTGTGTGTGCTGTTATCACATTATGAGGAAGGTGCTCAGAATGCCCAGGTACAGTACATCTGCCTCAGGAGTGCTCACCCTTTTGAAGAGCGAAGACCACTTAAGTAATTTTGGTAACCAGTTGCAGGCCTCAATGAACCTTTGAGGTTTTACCACTTCCCAAACCGCAAATGTAAACAAGCCCTTACTGTCCTGAGCCCCCTATAAGGCTGCTTTCACATGGATGCTCTGCGGTTTACCTGCATCATGGGTGCAGTGCACCTGCAGCTTTCCTGCGGGTTAGCTTCGCCATAGACTTCTTAGCTTCGCCATAGACTTCTATTACATCTTGCACGTCGTGTGGTCCACTTTCTGAAATCGCACCATAACTCCTGTATTCAGGCGCTTTGAGTGACTTGTATAGCGTTAACAAATGGGAACAAAATCGCCTCAAGGCGCTTGTATCTGGAGTCGTCCTTGTCCTTCAGAAGAGGGGGTCTTCAGTTTTTTCCTGAAGGCGCAATGGATATCTTCCATCCGGATAATGGTTGGTAGCGCGTTCCACAGCCGTGGCCCCTAGACTGCACATCTTTGTTTCCTTTCGATTTGTAGCAGGTCTTGGGGATGCAGAGCAGGTTTTGCTTCGTCGACCGTAGGGCCCGCCCAGGGTTGTAGTGTCGTATATTCTGGTATATGTATTGGAGGGCTTTTCCTTGTGTGTTTCCGGTGTGCTTATAGAAAGTGCACCAAACCCACAGAATATAATAGAAGGCTATGACTCAGTGCTGCTAGCCCACAGGGAAGCCAGCAGATGCACTGCGCTGCACCCGTGGATCACTGTGAAAGTGTCCTTATAAGCCTCTTTTATAAGTGCAGTATATGTAATGTTTATACACTGACCTTTTCCTCCTCCCAGCTACTACTGGCATCGCTCTCCTGGCTGCTAGAAAGGTCCATTTGGGGCTCTCAGCAGCCGGCAACGGCTCCATGCACTCTGATGCTCTGGGATGGCAGGTTGGCAACCTGTTGATCATGATCTGGGTTTGCTTACCCGCCATCTTAAAGCGTGGGCATGCGCTTTCTTGGTTTGAGGTTGCGGTCCACATCAGATGGCTCCACGGACTGGCCACAGGTTGAGCACCACTGATCTAGGTGATGGCTGAGGACCAAGAGAAAACCATAACCAGAAGCTGTTGCTGAGGACTGTGGAGGTTTTGGCAAGCATAGGGGGAGGTGTACGAGCATAGGGGGAGGTGTACGAGGATAGGGGAGGATAGGGGGAGTTGTACGAGGATAGGGGGAGTTGTACGAGGATAGGGGGAGTTGTACGAGGATAGGGGGAGTTGTACGAGGATAGGGGGAGTTGTACGAGGATAGGGGGAGTTGTACGAGGATAGGGGGAGTTGTACGAGGATAGGGGGAGTTGTACGAGGATAGGGGGAGTTGTACGAGGATAGGGGGAGTTGTACCAGGATAGGGGGAGGTGTACCAGGATAGGGGAGCATAGGGGGAGGTGTACGAGGATAGGGGAGCATAGGGGGAGGTGTACGAGGATAGGGGGAGGTGTACCAGGATAGGGGGAGGTGTACCAGGATAGGGGGAGGTGTACCAGGATAGGGGAGGATAGGGGGAGGTGTGGGAGGATAGGGGGAGGTGTACGAGGATAGGGGAGCATAGGGGGAGGTGTACGAGGATAGGGGAGGATAGGGGGAGTTGTACGAGGATAGGGGGAGTTGTACGAGGATAGGGGGAGTTGTACGAGGATAGGGGAGCATAGGGGGAGGTGTACGAGGATAGGGGAGCATAGGGGGAGGTGTACGAGGATAGGGGAGGATAAGGGGAGTTGTACGAGGATAGGGGAAGGTGTACCAGGATAGGGGAGGATAGGGGGAGGTGTACGAGGATAGGGGAGCATAGGGGGAGGTGTACGAGGATAGGTGGAGTTGTACGAGGATAGGGGAGCATAGGGGGAGGTGTACGAGGATAGGGGGAGATGTACCAGGATAGGGGAGCATAGGGGGAGGTGTACGAGGATAGGGGAGCATAGGGGGAGGTGTACGAGGATAGGTGGAGTTGTACGAGGATAGGGGAGCATAGGGGGAGGTGTACGAGGATAGGGGGAGGTGTACCAGGATAGGGGAGCATAGGGGGAGGTGTACCAGGATAGGGGAGCATAGGGGGAGGTGTACGAGGATAGGAGAGGATAGGGGGAGTTGTACGAGGATAGGGGGAGGTGTACGAGGATAGGGGGAGGTGGGTGTACGAGGATAGGGGGGAGGTGTACGAGGATGGTGGGAGGTGTACAACATCAAAGAAAATGTAAAAATTGATCTAGGATACTTTGGGTTTGCTGTGTATTTTTCCGCAGTTTTGTGCAGCGTTGCTTCCCTGGAAATAGAAATGTATTGCTGAGAACACATACATGGAGAAGTCTTGCAACCACCAGACATGCAAAGTTCCCTAATAAGATCCCAGAGGACGTTGAGCCGATCTCCGCATTATTATTGTTTTTCAGATAACTCCTTTCTCCAAACAATGTCTCCTCTCCGTGTGTCTGTGAATGTCTTCACCCTGCAGTCACAAGCTCTCTTCACAGTTTGCAAGGTTATCACAAATATTTACAGCTCCTTCACTCTAAATTATGTTTGTGTGATTATGGCGGCGCAGTATCCAAGCTCGGCTTCCTTTTTTTTTCTGTGCCAGTCATCAGGAAAGGAATTAATGTCACAGTGGCAGAGTGCTACAGATGATTCCATTAGCTACAGTTTAACCTGTTCTGTGAAAGAGATTTTATATGCAAATTGAATTCTGGAGACCATACATTATGCAAATTTCTTCCCTTCCACTACAGGTTGAATAAAAGAAGATGGATCGATTCCCCCATTAACACAGCACTGTTGTGCTCTCCTGGCAGGGAGTTCGGGGGGCATTCCCCTCCAGCAGAATACAGTGATCACCACTGGCTGTTCTAGCCACTGGTGGTAATTGGGTGAAAAAAGAAAAAAAACAGGCTGGTTGTACTGAAGTCAATTGTTGGATGGACTTTTATTACAACCAGCCTGCCCATAGACAGATCAAAATTGGTCTGTTTTTTTGGTGAACCGGACAAATTTTTTGGGCAGCTTTCGTTGTGCACAATGGATGTTTTTAACGTGGCTGTTGGGGGCATCTAGAGCAGTATAAAACACATTGCCAGCGCATCCAGTAGCAGCAACGTTTCGGCAGAAAAAAATGATTGAAGCATGTAACCGATCATTAACACTATCGCGTTTTGAACCTTCATTTCAGTAGCCAGAATAAAGTATTTTTCTGGCCAGTAAAATGAATCAACCCAAGCGCTTGATGCACCTAAAAGTGTTTACAAGCGTCAAGTGTTTTTTTTTTTTTTACCAAAACGCTGCTGCCAAAAGGAAAGGTGTCTAGGAGAGATGGTAAAATCTTCTGTGTGCATGAGGCTTAAAGCAGAACTTCACTCAAAAGGGGAAATTCCGCTTTTTTTGCATCCTCCCCCTTTAATTATTAGAAGTTTTTGGTGGGGGTACCTGGTTTTGACAGGTACCCACTCCCACCTCCACCTTATATCGTCAATTTGAGCGGAAGTTTGCCCCACTCTTTTCCCTGTAGCCTTCTGGGACACATCAGATGTCCCTAAAGACTCCTAGACCATTCACAATGTACAGCCGGAACAAGCTGTGAAGCTGCAAGACTTCACTGCCCGTTTCCCTTTCTTAAAATGCCAGCGCCTGGACCGGAAGCAGAATGAAGAATCGGCTCGGATGAGGGCAGCTCTGGATCCCTGGACAGGTAAGCACCCTTATATTAAAAGTCAGCAGCTACAGTATTTGTAGATGCTAACTTTTAATTTATCTGGGGGAGACTGGAGCTTCTCTTTGAGTAATGCACAGTAATTTAAAATACTTTACATTGTAGAAGCAAATACAGTAAAACCTTGGTTTGCAAGCATAATTCGTTCCAGAAACATGCATGTAATCCAAAGCGCTTGTATATCAAAGCTTTTTTTTTACAGGGTATAAAAGAGAAGAGAGGCGCCTCTAAGTGTAGCAAGAAGTTGCTAAATGTTGTACCTTCATTAAATGTAACCATATTGCTACACTTAGAGGCTCCTCTCTTCTCTTCTTGTTTTAGGCTGCATTCACACCTGAACGCGGCGATTTGCCGCGACAAATTGCGGCGTTTTGTCCCGCGATTTGCCACGACAAAACGCGTCGTTTTTTAGCCTACAATACGCCGGAGGGGTGATTTTTACATTGTCGGCTATGCCAAAAGCCGCCTGAAAAAAAGGGTCCGGGACTTGTTTTGAGCTTCAGGCATTTCGGCGTTCGGCGTGGAGATGTGAACCATCTCCATAGCCGACAATGTTAATCACCCCTCCAGCGTATTTCCACGTCGGGCGTAAATACGCCTAGGTGTGAATGGAGCCTTCTACTGCTCTTATATAAAAACATCTCTTGTATATCAAGGCAAAATGTATTGAAACATTTTGCTTGTCTTGCAAAACGCTCTCAAACCAAGTTACTCTCAAACCAAGGTTTTACTGTATTGTGCTTCGGCAGCGCAGGGGGTATAAAGGCAGCGCAGGGGGTATAAAGGCAGCGCAGGGGGTATAAAGGCAGCGCAGGGGGTATAAAGGCAGCGCAGGGGGTATAAAGGCAGCGCGGGGGTATAAAGGCAGCGCAGGGGTAAAGGCACTACCTTCCATTTTTGGATTACATCTTATTTTCTGTGTTTCTATAGAGCAGCACAGTAATGGACAGAGGCCTCTGTAGGAAATTACACACTCCAATCATACAGGCACAGAGGCCAATTTGGAGAGTGGACAGTTAACCGTTTAATGTCTCTGTTGGTATAGAAAGTCAAAGCACTCTCTGACCAGAAAAATGATGTAATCCGCGTGGAAGATACGACTCGAGTGGGAACTCTAGACCCCATTCCTGGAAGGCAAGATGGTTGAGTTCTCGGCTGCCTTTGCCGCAATTATGTATTTTTGAAGACTGCATCGGGCAAAACTGTAAAATATCGGGCCATTCCACATCCAATTTAAGCCTTTGTTCTCTAAACTGTATTGGGAAAATATAGGATGAAATAAAACATGATGGTTAAGGGCAACAGCTGCTCTTTGCTGTGATGACTGACCCCGCACAATTGTGTAGACCTGGTAAATTGTCAAGTGCAACCCTGGTCTTTTCTGTAGGAAGGCACCAAGGCAGGCTTCCCTGGGAGGGATGGATTGTCTTACGGCTGTTTTGCAGAAAGTCGCTGACAACAGTAGCTGAACGCAGCTTACATTCAGTGTAAATGGAATGTTAAACATGTGTCTGTCGGGGAACTTTTACACACATATTCATAGTTCAATCAATTTTGTCACACAGCTTGTAACTGAAAACAAGCAACCTTTGTGTAACCCGGTCCCAAACTTGGCCAATTTGTACTTGGTATATGGTAACAATTGCATTGTAGAGGTCACCTTGAGTGAAAAGCACAAGTCAGAGTTGTTCATGGTTTCAGATCGGTGCACAGGAACAAGGAAATGGGATTTCTATCAGTTTTCTATACTTGCAGAAAATGTTCTTGGCCTGAAAACGGAAACGAATGCAGACACCACATCTAAGGACTCGTAAGCTGCAATACATTACGTTTGTGTTCTGTGTTTAGATGTACTGTAAACCTGACAGCTGTTGTGTGTTTGGTTCTCTGATTGGTCTTTATAGTTGCCAAGCACAATATTCTCCATGTTACACATTCAAGTGATTGACTGTTAAAGCGGACGTCCACCCTAAAAAAAAAAACATAGCCAAAAAGGCTGCAAAAAAATTAGATTTGTTTTATACTTGCCAGAAATGGCTGTTGCTAGGCAGATCGTCCTAATCTGCCACTTCCTCTTCCGCGGTGGTCTTCTCTCTTCTCCTCACGCTGCCTCCTGGGAAAATGGTAGCGGTGTCTTCTGGGACCTTGTGAGTGTGTGTCCCAGGACAGCCGCCCATTCACAAAGCACCGCGCAATGGCAGCGCCAGGACCCGGTCCGAGGGACAGATCAGACTCGGGCGGGCAACCTGGACAGACAGGTAAGTGTGCTTATTAAAAGTCAGCAGCTACAGTGTTTGGTGAGGGTGAAATTCCCCTCTTAGATAGTTGTCACCAGAGCAGGTGTCCCCATTGGAGAGTACCATCTACTAAGGACAAATGGAAAGTTCTGTATTTCTGTCCCAGTGACAATGGTCTTTAGGACAAATAGGGTCAATCTCTCTAGCGAGGACACAGACGGTACAAGACAAATGGCTTACACTTTCACTCCCTGACCTCACAAACTGTCATTCATTGACCTCTGACCCCTTGGCTTCCCTGGCTTAAGTGTGAAGCTTGCACAAAGTAAGAAGACTAATCGGGAAAATAAACCGTAGGAATGCACAGCTATGATAAAGATAGTTCCTTACATTAATAAATCATCATAGTAATAATAATAATGTTTATATAACTATCTCCGACTTAACCTGTCCCTGTTCATTGTACACATTTGTAATCTTCCTGTCTTCCAAATAAAGCTTTTTGTAAACAAAATAAATAAATCATAATAGGTTCTCTTTAAAGCAGAACCCATTATGATTTATTAATGTAAGGAGCTAACTAGATATATTGTCTTTATCATAACTGTGCATTCCTACGTTTTTTTTTATTAATTTTTTTAGAATTGGGAATACCTGCATTGCATTTTCTCTTTACTGAGCACTAGATGTTCCCAAAACGCCAATTTTCTGGCAGCAAAGGCATTTATTTACTGTGGTGGGTCTTTGTATTATAGAAAAAAGATCCTAAACTGGCAAACTGCATTTAAGGGCCGGTTCACACCATGACCGCACCAGAATGCACCGTGTGTTTCATGTGCGCTTCACATTCAGTCTTGTGCGTTGCAATTCTAGCCCCATTCGTTTTGATAGGTTCACATTAAATGCGATGCAGTGCAATTTTTCATGCAAATTTGCAGTGTGATTTGCACTTGACAGCTGTCGTTGTAATGCAATTCTTAATAGTCTGTGGTGTTTAAAATCGCGCTGCACCACACTAAACACGCATAGAACCCTTTTTTTTTAATGCATAGATGTGAACGGTCTTCATAGAAAACAATGTTATTTCAGATGACATGCAAATCTTTTTTGGAGCGCTTCTGAATTGCATCAAATTCACAATGTGAATCGAGGCTGAAATCGCACCACATGCACCAAAAATAGTGCATGTACTACTTTTAGAAACACATTGCACCCAGGTTCTTTTGTAGCATGCGATCAGGTGTGTGCAAACACTGCGTTGGGCATGTTATTATTGACACTGGCTGCAGATTGGAAATAAACTGTGTTTTGAATACTGTAAGAATCGCACAGGAACGTACATCGCACTCCTGTGCGATTCCTGTGGGGGCATGGTGTGAACTGGCCCTGATTTTCCTTTTGTGTAGGCTAGAATGTCATTTAGTAGATAATATACAGTATATTCCATATAATCAGACAAATGCTTTCCATGTAAAAATCCTTTTTATAGTGGAAGAGCACAGCCCTTAGTAGACGTGGCCCCTTTGCATTTGTGGCATACTCTTCATTTTACTTGCTGGTGATGGATTGTGTAAAATGCTGTATACTTGGTCATGATTCATCCTGAGAGGTCGTCATACTTTTTATACCTTGACGAGACAGATCTTCCTGCAGCTGCACCCAACTATAGTGGGCATTACAGGAAGCTCACTTTTGTTCTACAATCTTCTACATGGCACCATACAGCTTGGCAGGTTGCCCAGTACCATGACGTGCGTGTGGGAGGTTACAACGGCCTTTATCATTGAACTACTGTGAGCAGTCTCTAATTCCACACTCATTAGGGTGACTTCATGTTATCTAATGACGGCTTGCTCCTTTTCGGTTTGAGAGGGAACTGTTAACACATTCATAGGATCCTTTTATAAGGATTGCAAATGCCTTTTAGTGAAAGCAGCGAACAGGCATTCCAAAAGAAAAAACTTGCTATAAAGTGCATTTTTTTTTTATCTAGAGCTAAAATGGATAGCTGTGTTTTTTTTATTTTTTTTCTCTTTTAGAGGGGGGGGGGGGGGGGGGAGTCAGACATTGGCCTTCAGAGCCTTTTCCTGAATACCTACCTCTAAGCTGCCAGTGTATAGAAATGATAGGTGACTGTCCATGTCACTGCCTGTGTCTACTGCCTGTCCAGCAGCAGGGACCTCTCGGGATCCATGTCAGAAGTGATGTCATGACAATAGGACACTGGGTTGGAGCACTGTAGTGCTGGATTAGTTGTCCCCGGGACATGGAAAGAGCAACAGTAAGGGACCCGATCCAAAAATAAAGGATGGCCTAGAGCAGTCGTTCTTAACTCCTGTCCTCAGGACCCACTAACATGCCAGATTTCACGTATTACCTTGAGGAGATGCACACTAGAATACTGCAATCACTGAGCAGCAAATGATATCACCTGTGATGTGTTATCTTGCAAACCTTGCCTGTTAGTGAGTCCTGAGGACAGGAGTTGAGACCATTGAGCTAGAAGATTCTAAGAAGGGGATCATATTTTGTGAGCTCTGGAATGCTCTACCCATCCCCATCCGCTTAGAGGAAAACCATCGGACATTTAGGAAAAAACTAAAGACCCACCTCTTCTGAAAGACGCTGGATTCCAAGCGCCTTGAGGCGATTAAGTTCGCATTTGCTGCGCTATACAAGTCACTCACTCAATTACTCAGGATATCTCTTTGGGGCCTGTTTAAGATATAGCTTGTAGCTCGAATGCGCAAAAATGCTCAAAAAGCAAAAGCTTATTTTCAATAGCCCTTGTTGACATCTGAGCGTCCGGTCTCTTGTAGCAAAATTATAAGTAGCTACTTTTCAGGCGGAATTAAGCATTTTTGTCCCAATAGACTGCAATATAAACTCCTGAAAAGCACAACTCAAGCTTTTTTTTTTTCAAGCATTTTGTCGCACGTTTTCTACTCAAACAGCAGCACTCCACATCTTCCTGACAAAACCTGCAGGAACATGCGATTCTGCTCCAAAAAGGGCTTGAAAATGTGACTTGAATGTAAAATGCTGTCCTGTAGGTGTTCCCTGGAAACTGGTGTTGGAAAACACTGATGTAAACCATTACAGTACGGATAGACGGCGACAGTCGCGTGCCAAACATTTTTCAGATCCAGAAGCTTATTCAGTTCCAATTACAACATATATTGTAGCGTTTTTGTTTTGCTTCCCACTTGTGCTATAGACAAATATTGATTGTTAGAGAGTCCATCTTTGTTTCTGGCAGCTTAGATTGGGATTTGATGTTGCACAATATTCTCATCTCCCGCCCCTGTCAGTTCGGAGTTTTATTTTTTGCTCCCGTTTCTAACGCAGCTAATTGCTTTGCGGTTCCCTGCCAGGGATAAATGTGGCTCCCGCTGTACTTAAGTGTGGGCTGGAGAAGGAATGGATGCAATCAGAAAGCTGAATAATGTGTCCTCTCCACCTTCATAATTCACAGGCTGCTAGAATTACAAGCACATATTTGATTCAGATATTATCCAGGCCCTGCAAGAATCAAACAGGTTGGTCAAAAGATTGTCATTTATCTTGCTGCTGCAAGCCGTCTCTCTGTGAGATTGTGTTCTGAATGAGATGCAAAGGGCCATGCAAATCTGGATAGCAGTATCCACGCACATTCCTCGCGGTGCACATCCTGACATATAATCAGGCGCTGCTGACTTATGTGCTTGATCATGAACCTTTTGTTGCGTTTGTTTCATATATGAAAACAGGTTGCTGTGAAGTGTCATGATGTTCATATAATGACTTTACACAGCGACTAGAGGTGTGCCATTGTGGAAAAGTAAATTGCTAGGTATCTACCAAGGGACATTCACCAACTAAAAATACTCTTCAAATGGCAGTCTCATCTTTTATGATACAACACGTGAGTAAGAAAACAGTTTGCACTCCCTTTCCTTGCTCTTAAAACCATTAAATACATTTCGATGCCACAATATTTATTGTGCATGATGCAAATTTGATGTCTGCTTGTCCTGCCAATTAAATTGACATCACATCAAGGGCCTTTTACGCTTGCGAGTTGTGGCAACGCACACAAAAACACACTTGTTTCCCTATCGCATAGCAGTACACGTATTCTATGTGCAGGGTGTTGCAGTGACATTGTGAATGGCCCCCCCCGTGCCGTATCATAAAGTCCAATGCAAAACACAACACAGCAATATATTGTGCATTTGACAGGGTAGAGAGGGGGCCGCAGGAAGGGCTGCTTTTAGAAATCACGTGACCCCACAAGCCTAGTTTGGCAGGAACAGTAAACCATGCCTAACAGGCAGCTTCCGCTGCAATCAAAATAACTGTGCGAATGAGCCCTTAATTATGTTTATTTTTATTTTTTTGAATGTTCCTTTGGGGGTTAGTGAAATATCAGGGGTCTAAACAGACACCCAAGAGAGAGAGAGATTGAGGACACAGATTCCTCAATTCCTTTCTCTGCAGCCTCAGCTGCTGAGTGAATTAACAGGCAGAGGCTCCCTCTTCATTCACAAACGGAAGCCTTGTAAACATAAAGGGATTGGTTCTAGTAATTGCACCCACTCCTGCTGCTGTGGATCCCCCTGTTGAACTTGTGGGGCTTGCCCTTTCCACAGAAGAGCAGGTGCTACCCCCTTATTGGTGGCCCTAGTTGACCGCACTCCAAAAGGCGAAAGGTCCAAAAAGCTTTATTGAAAGTCTATAAAATCCAAGTGCACAGACAAGTACAGGTCAATGAGTAGGGCAGGGTTCGACAAACCCCGGGCGCCAGGTCGCAATTGCGACTAGAATTAGTGACCTGGCACCCAGGCTGGCAGAGCTGGGGGTATCCTGTGCTTGTCGGATGAAATGAGAGAGTATGCAGACTGTCATGGAGCCGCCGAAGTGAGCACAGAGATAGGTGGCAGGTGCTCCGCCTCCAGCCGACTCTCGCTCTGGGGATTGGGGAATTCCTCTGAGGGGGCAGGGTCACCTACGTCACTGCCACGGGGAGACACTCAGTAAAGGAGCTGCCTGGAGGCTGCAGAGTGCACAAGTCAGTCACGTGATCACACACAGACATAGTAAAAGCCTTTGGGGAGAAACCACAAGTTCAGAGCCTGAGACATGGGCTTAGTTGGGCTCTCTTTTCTACCTTAATTGCCAACACCATCCACCGTGTGCAATATGCTGCAAACCACAGAGATACCCATATAGCTGTGAAGGGTTGCAAACTCATCTTTTTAATTACAAACTCCTGAGCTGCTTAGGTTCTCAACTAGGAAAGACACAGAGTATCTAATTACCCACAGACGCTATCTTTTATAGGCCTACAATAAAAGGAACACTAAAAAAAAAAATCCTGATTTGTTGAGCACTGTTAAATACTGAATAAAAAAAATAAGACAACAGTAAAGTTAGCCCAATTTATTTTTTTATATTGTGAAAGATAATGTTACGTCGAGTAAATTGATACGCAACATGTCGCGCTTCAAAATTGCGTCCGTTCGTGCAATGGCGACAAACTTTTACCCTTTAAATCTCCATAGGCGACGTTTAAAAAAATTCTACAGGTTGCATGTTTTGAGTTACAGAGGAGGTCTAGGGCTGGAATTATTGCTCTCGCTCTACCAATCGCAGCGATACCTCACATGTGTGGTTTGAATACCGTTTACATATGCGGGCGCTGCTCACGTATGCATTGGCTTCTGCGCGCGAGCTCGGCGGGATGGGGCACGTTTAGCTGGCTCCTAGATTTCAAGCAAATTTGTCAAACCCTGGAGTAGGGAATAACATTGACGCGTTTCACACAGGAGGTTCTTTTCTGTGTGAAACGCGTCAATGTTATTTCCTACTTATTGATCTGTACTTGTCTTTGCACTTGGATTTTATGTATTTTATATAAAGTTTATTGTACCTTTTTCATCTTTTTGGAGTGCGGTCACCTCTCTACACTGTCAGATATTTATTTATTGGCTGCGGACTGGCACCCTACACTGTGAAAATGGTTTATACAGCCTTTATGGAGCCTTGAAGTGCCCATTTTGCGCGAAGTAACTTTGAATATATCATGCTTTGTGCTGTTTTTCATCTATTGTGGTGCATTGCTAGCCCACACATAATGAATGAGCTGCCTTAGGATGCACATTAACATGCTGGAATGTGTGATAATGTCCTGCAACAGTTAATGTGAATTGGCCCTATAGGTTCTCATTGTGAAGAGCCTTACATTTTAAGTGGGACTCTTATCAGGACTGGAGTCATTAATAGGAGTTTTTTTTTCTCATTTTGCGATGGTACAGGAATTGGGCTGGTCACCAGATTCAGGAGTAAGTTTCCACTAAACAGAAGGGCGTAGAGAGATTAGTGTCAAATCAGATTGCATTGTGTATAATTGCCTGTATATTGCTCAAACAGGAATGTTATAGAAGACAGGCTTTTTGTCGTGGGGTTTTTTTTTTTTTTTTTTTTTATTGGTTCGCCATAGAAGTTGTAACTCTAATCTACTTCCTTTTTTTTTTTTTTTTTTTTTTTTTTTTTTTATAATTTTTGCAAAATAGAAGTGTATGTGTGTGTGTGTGTGTGTATATATATATATATATGTGTGTGTATATGTGTGTGTGTGTGTGTGTGTGTGTGTGTGTGTGTGTATATATATATATATATATATATGTGTATATGTATATGTATATATATATATATATATATATATATATATATATATATATATATATATATATATATATATATTTCTATCAAAGCACATTCAATGCAGAGTAATGTTAAAAAAACAAAACAAGACAGTTGTCTAAGCAAGATATAATGTGTGCCCAAAGGTTTACTAAGAGGGACAAGAACAGGCAATATGACTGAATAACATAGGTCAACATCCCCGGTGTAAACCGATATTAAATCGGGTAGGAAGGGTGTTTGTAGTATAAGGCCTGACATTGGGATCCTGGCATATAGAGAGAAGGGTGGACAGTTGGAATGCACGGTCTCTCAACAACAAACCCACCATCTCCCACCTGGATACGTAGGGTCTAGCAAGGCAACCTGAATTTATTAAGGTTGTAAGGTGAGCTAACACTGAGAGAAAAGGATAGATGGAAGAAGAAATGGGCAGAATAAAAAAAAAAGGGGGGGGGGAGGGAAGGGAACTTGGAAACTCCATGAATGCTCCAAACCAGTGAAACAAGCTAGGGCCAGTATATGTTATCAAAAAAGGATGCTCGCCAATTAAAATGTGTAGCAAAATCTAAAGAATAGAAAAAGAAATGATTTCTACTATGCCCAGAGTTTTCCGCATTGCTTGCATTCCATTCTTCACATACTTTCCATTGTAAGACAAACTAGGATGGCATTTTTGTGGGTGAAATCGGTGGGTTTAAACCCAAAGGGTGAACTGTGCAGGACTTTAGATGGGTGATTCTGTGGGGGACATAAGGTAGGTATTGCAGAATGAGCTGGCATTTTATCCGAAATAGGTCTGGGCAGTTGTTTGTATAATTGAACGGGGGCATACACTTCTTCAACCAAAGCTAAATTACTATTTAATTTACCATAGGTACTTTTTATAGCACCGTCAATTTACCTAGTACTTCACGTATATTTTATACATTCACATGAGTCCCTGCTCTCAAGGAGGTTATAGTCTAAGGCAGGAATATGCAATTAACGGACCTCCAGCTGTTGCAAAACTACAAGTCCCATCATGCCTCTGGGTGTCATGTTTGTGGCTGTCAGAGTCTTGCTATGCCTCATGGGACTTGTAGTCTGGAGGTCCGCTAATTGCCTATGCCTGGTCTAAGGCAGCCTTTCTCATCCTTTTTTTAACACGGAGGAACCCTGGAAATAGTTCTCCGGTCTTGGGGAACCCCTGCTAAAAATAAAAAATCTACAACTCTTAATACATTTGTGTGATGGTCAGTGGGAAGAATGGTCCTTACACTTGTTGTCATTGGGACAAATTACCTCCTTACAGATGGCTAAAAATAATCAGTGGTGTCAGTGGGAACTTATCCGAGAGGCAGAAATTGCCCAATGCTGAAGCTGGTCTAAGGTCACTAACCTGCATTCATATACATACACAAACTAGGGCCAATATCGACAGGATCCATTTAACATACTTGCATGTCTTTGGAGGGTGGGAGGAAACCCACGCAGCAAAAGGGAGAACATGCAAACTCCAGACAAGTGGTGCAATGATTGGGCTTGAAATGATCGAACCTATGATTTAACCTCAACAAGAAAAGTAATAGTGGTTGCAGAAATCTAAAATACTGCCACTGATTCTTTAAAAAACATTTTTTTTTTTTACTTTTTACAAAAATATAAATAATTTCTTTGCATCTGTAAAAAATTTAAATTAACATTTTTGATGCAATACCTTAATGCCGTAATGTTCCCTACAGAGACACCACTTTTTGGTCCCATGACTGTCCCTTTTGGGTGTAATGATGCTGGGCATCATTTAATCCTTTTTCTGAGGGCCCATGCTGTATAGACACACCCCCCTTCCGTTGGGTTGAAGTATCACCATGGTAGTATGGGATCAAAGAAGAATTTAATGGAGAACGACACTGACAGGAGAAGTCAAAGAACCCATGACTGGTCAGAAGACATTTGAATTTGGGGTATGCATAAACAGAGTTTGAAAAAAAATTGTGGGGCTAGATGAGATGAGCACATAATATTGAACATTCAGAACGTCTATTGATGACGAAACGCGTATGGTGGGACACGCAGTGACGTCACCACGCTGATGTGAGGAGGAAGGGCTCCTTGGTATGCCGGCCGGCAATTTTGAAATGCTGTTTTTATTTCGGATGTTTGTAAGTACAATTCCATTACGCTATGGTCTCTTCTTTCTGTTTTATACCTGACCGCATGAGCACGGAAGAAGCTTTGAGACCCGGAATTTCCACCCTGTGTGAATCCATCTTGGCCGCCTCTTTTCCTGGAGGTTAAAGGCCGCGGCTGGGGCTTTAGCCGATCGATAAATTGGGCTTGCCCACTGGTAAGCGGCCATTACATTCGGTGGTGGGCTTCTCGCTTGGATTGTCTATGGAGTCACTGCGGTGTTGTCTAATCAATATTTAGAGGATCGGGATACGATATAAACTGCTGTTTGGTGTCTTTCTCCGTCTAGGAGTATACCCAATACATTTATCCTACTGGGCTTGCTGACTCTTTATACATTTAAGCAGGCCTCGACAAAATCCGGGCACAAGGTCGCAACTGCGACAAGAAATTGTGACCTGGCGCCTGCGTCCGCTCGTGGAATGTCGACAAACGTTTACCCTTTAAAATCTTCATAGGCAACGCTTAAAAAATTCTACAAGTTGCATGTTTTAAGTTAGAGGAGGTCTAGAGCTAGAATTATTGCTCTCGCTCTAACGATCGCGGCGATACCTCACATGTGTGGTTTGAATACCGTTTACATATGCGGGCGCTACTCACATATGTGTTCACATCTGGGCGCGAGCTTGGCGGGACGGGGCGCGTTTTCTGGCTCCTAACTTTTTTAGCTGGCTCCTAGATTCTAAGCAAATTTGTCAAACCCTGATTTAAGATTTGGCGCAGCTTTTTTCTTTTTATTAATAATGGGTATTGTCAGCACCCTTGGCAATGTTCGTTTGTCCCAACGGCCCAACCTATAAAATAAAAGAAGTCCTATATTGAGAGTACATTATTATTATTTCCTATAGTACCAGCTCCTTTATTTTGCTTTTCTCCTGTTGTCGTTCTTGGTGCTGCCCGCTAAGCTCTCCTATCATGTTTAGTAACTCAGAAAGGCGCTATCTGCCACTGTTATGTCAGCACATGCCGTGGACGGAATTGCCCCCTAGGTTTAGCACAGCCAGAAGAGTGTGTTTTATTTTTAAATGTACTTCTATGCCAGCTTCCTCTTCCAGCAGCAGCTCCATGGAGTGATTACATCCACACAGGGAAGCTGAGGCTTGAGCTGCTGCCAGTCTTATGACACACAAAACAAATAAGAAAAAGGGGAAAAGCGAAAACGTACTTAAGACCTCTCATTAAAGAAGAATTATGATTCACAGAGCAACGTGAAATAGAATACTTGTTCTGGTGGAAATCTAAAAAAGTATAAGGCTACTAGGGCAGTGTGTGAACGTTTTTTTCCTCGTTGTACATGATTGTTCGTCATTTCAGACACTGTGCTGAAATCTGTTTAGCTAGCCGTACACTTTAGATTTCTCTCATTCCACAGAAATCTACTGACAGATGGGTATTGTTTGCTGCTTTCTCTCACAAAGGGCTGCAAAAGTCTGCAAATCCCAGAATCATGTGACAGAGTCTGCAGTACCAATCAGAAGCACATGGAAGAAACTGTCAAAATGTATCTGTAATGGATTCTGTTAAAATCGCATTAAAGTGCAACATCAGCAAGCAGCTAGATTTATTATTGGAATACTTTTATAAGGGAGCCATTTTACTTGCTAAAAGATCTGTAATTTATGCAACCAATTTTATGTTCTAGACGCCCCTAGCCAACCATAAAGTAAATCTCCAACCTTCATACAGAAACGGCACAGGTTGCATTTTCAAGAGCCAAGCATTGGTGTTGGAATTTTAATTTTAAACCCTGGTCACATTATCTTTAGGTGTTTATACAGGCTCAAGGTTTTTTTTTTTTACCTACATGCATTCAATGCATGCAGGTAAAAAACCTTCTCTGTGTAATACTTAAGCCCCATCTCAATCCAGCAATGTGCATGAGAGCATTGATTCTCCAGGGACTTGCCTCCTCATTGACTGAGATGCTGCTGTCAATCACAGTCAGTGAGCCAATAAGGAGAGAGGGAGTGGGGCCACAGCCTGGGTGCCCCCATTGCAACCCACTTGCCATGGGGGCAGGAGGGAGGGGCCAAGAGTGCCAGCAGGGGACCCAAAAAGAGGAAGATTGGGACTGCTCTGTCTGTGCAAAACCGCTGCACAAAGCGGGGGAGTATGACTCTTTATTTTTTTTATTTATTTTTTATATCACTTTAAGCTTGGCTAGATTTCCATTGTGAAGAATTGTTTACTTTAGTAATTACCTCTCACCTACACTGATCTCTGCGCAAGCATTGTTGGGGTGCACTCACACTGAGCGCGGTTGAACTGACCCATGCCTGAATTTGATTTTCTTCAAACCCCTGTGGGTGTGGACACACACTTTGCAATAAGAAAGTGTTCCCGGACGTTCTTACATCATCATGTGTACGTTTACATTTGTTATAAAAAAAAAAACACAATTTGATACATACTTATTAAAAAAAAATTAGTTGGTTGATGCACTACACAATATCGTGGGTATATGTACACACATTTATGGCACTTACATCATCACCTCTGCCAACTAGACCACAAAGATCACTGCTTTGTTGCTTGGTTATCTATAGTGCTCAGGCATAGATTGCAGTCACATTGAAGTGAACTGTACCAGACCACAAGTAAATCATGCACCCGGACCATTTCCAAGTGGTACACTTAAATTGGTTGTAAACCCTTACATGCATCCAGTGAAGTGACTGGCCTCAGGTGATACACAAGAGATGAAACCAATCCTCCTACATTCGTTGTACTTGTCTATCTGCAGCCTGCTTTGCTCTACATCTGTTCAGAGTGATGGATGTATAAAGCTTGTCTGAGCGTTCCAAAAAAAGGGGGCGGAGAGTTGAAGTCACACTATGCAGAGCTCAGTGAGGAGAGCTCTGAGAGCTTATTGGAGGGAAGGGACACACCCTCCTCCACACAGCTCATAGGAATAGAGCTGAGGCTGGAGGTCCTTTTTTCCCTGTCACCATTTTTCACTTGGTTTCAGGAAAATTTGTCAAATGACTCGTGCTTCTAGATGTGGAATAAACCAACCGACAGAAATTACACTTAAGTCTCGTACACACTAAGAAAATGGGGCGAACATTTTCATCCAAAGAATTTTCATATAGTGTGTACACAACTTTCGACAGCCGATTTTCGTACGAAAATTCTCAAAGGAACAAACTCCCAAATTCTTGTACGGTAACACAACAAACGTTTTTGTTTAATGTGTACTGCTATCGTACAATTTTCGTCCAAGAAAAATCACAAAAGAAAGACTGCGCATGGCTAGAAACAACAATAAACAACAACAAAACCTTTTGTCGTACGAGAATATTCGTACAAATTTTCTTTCATCTTTTCCGATTTTCTGTGAAACATTGAGAAAAATCAGACGAACGGGCGCCCGATTTTTCTTATAGTGTGTGTTTGTGTACCCCTCTTAAAGTGCAAGTAAACCCCCCCCCCTATCATTTTCAGCCAAGGAAGCTGCCATCTTTGCCTCTGTTTATTCTACAATTGCCATGATGCTGCACATGTGATCAGTTATGACGCCAGCCATTGGATGGTTTGACAGTTTGGTTGAGAGCACAACCAATGGGAGTGTTGCATATCCGGCACGTGCCGGAAATGAAACTGTTTTATGGATGGGTTTACTTCCGCTTTTAGTGCTCTTAAAGCAGAAGTAAATTCATAGATCAGTTTGAAAAAACAGTTAAATGTCACATGTCCACAATGTAAATGTCACATTGGTTGTGCTCTCCACCAAACTGTCAAACCATCCAATGGCTGGTGTCATCAGGCCAAGATGGCAGCTTCCTTGGCTGAAAATGATCAAAGGGTTTACTTACACTTTAATTGGCACACTATGGAGGGATATGATTTGTTCATATTTTCATGTCTGAGGTTTACAACCATTTAAACTGTTCATGGGCACAGTTCGATGCCCTCATACTACACAAACTGACCCATGCCCAGGCTGGGTTAATCTTGGCCATTGTGAGTGCACCCTTAGATTCCATAGAACATGCTGGCGTTGGCAGAACACTTATTTTGGATGACCTCTCTGCCAGGCTTGAACATTTTGGACATTTTCAGAAACTCGCCATGCTATTGCTTGAATTACTTGTTGATTCATACAACTGAACAGCATTTGACAGGGTGTTAAGCGCCTAACAGAACAGATAAGAGGCCACTGTTCCTGGGAAGTGCACTGTAAATCTGAGCCAAACATTACAAGAAAAGTCTTATCTTAAAGCCGCGGTTATGTTGTAAAGGTACATGCATTGTTGACAGCGCTAGTATTGAGCTCCTAATAAAACCCTTTATGGACTGTGCCAGAGTTGTCATTTCCAATGGACATGTCTAATAAAAGTACAAAGCTTAGTTATAAAGAGCTTCAGAACGTTGACTTATTGCGGTTTACAAAGGAGATGTTGGCTTGTAAATCCTCATTGTTCCCATCCACAATTTTTTTTTTTTTTTCCTTTATTTCAACTTCTTAAGTGTTGTAAAGGATTCTATATCTAATTACCTTCCATCTGAATAGAGACTCAGCAGATTTAAATTTAGAACGCGTTTATAACCATTAGTCATCTGTTTTGATTTCCTCATTCTGTCTTCGATTGTCTCATAATCAATGGTGGGGATTGTTCTAGAGTTTGAGACATTGTATGGTTCTCTATCCATGGGAGGTCTAATGCTTATTCAGATTCCGGGCAGATGTATATATTGTATGTTTGACATGCTTCATCTCCACATCTAAGAAAAGTTGACTTTTAGACCCCTTTCACACTGAGGGCCTTAAAAATAGCCCCTGCAATCCGCCCTAAAAGTGCTGCTCCATTGTCTCCAGTGTGAAAACCCGAGGGCTTTCACACTGGAGCGTTGCGCTAGCAGGATGGTAAAAAAAAGTCCTGCTAGGCGCATCTTTGGAGCTGTGAAGGAGCGGTGTGTATACTGCTCCTCCATCGCTGCTGCCCATTGAAATCAATGGGACAGCGTGGTGATTGAAGCAGCGCATTGCGGGCGGTTTTAACTATTGGCCTTAAGCAGGGCTTGAATGTGCCCCACTAGTGGCCGAAATGCGCCGCTCATCCGCCCATATCGTCGGCAGTAATGGCAACATTTTACCGCCAACGCTATGAGCGGTTCAGTGTGGAAGGGCTCTTGGTGATCATGAATAACATGACAATCTGTGGCCCTCCTAAATGCTACATGTGGAACCGCAGATCACCTGCAAAGGTAAAGCATAATGGGCTACTATGCATCGCATAGTAGCCCATTATGTGTCACTTACCTAAAACTGAAGCCTGCGATGTCACCGATGTCCCCTCTTCCACGAAGCTTCCATCTTCCTTCCGGGTATTGCGGCTCCGGCGCTGTGATTGGCTGGAGCCGCAATGACGTCACGGGAGCCACCAGTCATGGCATGATCTCCTTTAGAAACGCCACGCTCGCCGCTTCTAAAGGTTTCTAAAGTGCGCCTGTGCCGTCGACATCGGCGCCCGTCTCATTTGTAAATATCTCCTAAACCAGTGATGGGGAACCTTGGCACCCCAGATGTTTAGAAACTACATTTCCAATGATACCCAGCTACACTGCAGAGTGCATGAGCATCATGGGAAATGTAGTTCCAAAACATCTGGGGTGCCAAGGTTCGCCATCACTGTCCTAAACTGTTGAGGGTTGGGAGATATTTCGAGCACCTACAGGTAAGCCTTAATCTAGGCTTACCTGTAGGTAAAAGTATTTGTAACAGGTTTAAGGTTATGTCAGAGGCAGGCATGCTTATTACTGGTTGGGGATAATTTTTTTGCAATCGATTGATCTCTAGATTATATACAGTATAGAGTTTTTATTGAAATTACAGTGTTTTGCTTTTTAAATGCTGGTGGCATTAAATTAGAGCTCCGTAATCACTGTGACATTGTGAAGGAACAAGCTGATATAAATCAAAATATGATCCTCTTTAATATTAAATTTGACAAATCACAAACATTTTAGCTTTTTAGGTTTCAAAAATTAGAAATGATAGACCGATTGCCTCATTGTGGCCTGTGAATCTACAAATAATGGAGATTTCACTTTATGATTGTTTCTGAATTTTAATGCAGATTTTGAAGTACAATGTCTGCTACTTCATCTGAATAAAATTTCCAGGTCATGCATGACCCAAATATCATTAATAAATGCAAATCGCTTTTCCAGCGCGAGGAAATTCTGCATGTAAATTGACATTACAGTTCATATTTACAGCTCTCTGTTTTTGTGCCACAGCTCAGTACTACCATTTTATTTGCCCTGAATGGGTAATAACTTATATTCAATGGCTGCCTTCATTTGTGATGACGTTTTATTGATCATATTTATTACTGTTAACTTTTCTTGGAAGGTTTTCACCAATGCATCCCCATAATGCTGTAATTTCCATACAAATGGTGCTTTGTGGTTCCTGGAATATTATAGGGGGTCTGTAAGGATGGAAATGGTACTTGCTCTAGTGCAGTTCTTCTCTACATCAATGATTCAGAACATGTATATAGGAAAGGAATCCTTACCTTACCTGTGCCAGATCAGTACCTCTGTATGTATAGATGCCAGGATCAATGTGATACTGCTAGATTCTGCAATATTAAAAACGAGACACAAGTGGAATCTCCCCGTGTTGTTTTTTTTTTTTTTTTTCTCAACAAGAACCTTTGTTTTGTACATCATTTTTGTTGCAGCAAAAAAAAATAAGATAAATAAAGTGTAAACGTATGTGATCTCTTTATTGCTGTGGCAGGTGTGCATACCTGTAAAAACCGAGCATAGACGTTAGAACTGACATTACAGTATATAAAAAGATGACAGTGTCAAACAAAAACGTACCAATCAGAATTGAGTAGACGAATGTGTGGTGTTATATATTATAGTATATGATGGGCTTTCTTGGTGCGGATCCGCTTTAGCTGGTAGTGTTTTTATTCAGAGGAAGGTGTGAATTCACGTAGTTTTCACTGGCAGTACAGTGTCACCCCAACTGATAACTTATTATGTGTTTAATGAAATAGTGCCCTGTGCATTGTGCTGGCATTTTGTCACGGCTCGTATCGCTGCCGCTTTTCAATAAAACATGATTATCTGATCAGTCAGCATGGTTAGAAAGGGTGCTGATTGATTTTTTTTTTCCCTCCACCTCTGCTTAAACATTGTCTGCTGTCAAAGCTGTTATTAAGCTGTGGCTCTGATTTTATCCCTCCCTGATCTGCACTGCTGATATTTCCTCTACCCTATTACCATTGTACTGTAAGCCTTTCACTGAGTGGGCAGTAATGCCATAATCTGTCATGTCTACGGCAAAGCTTTTCTATGATGTAACAGTATACTAACTGATTAAACACATTCATTTGACATCCCCCTTAATTTTCTTCCCTTGCCAGCTACGTCGCAATCGCCGCGACAAAGCGTACGTTTACAGAAAGGCAAATTACCAAAGAAAACAAAATGTCACTCACATTGCCAATACTCCAGATGAGCGGAGCGATTAGATGTGATAACATGGTTGTGAACTGTTGGAACCGTTTGCAAACTCATCCGGTGTATTTGCCTGAGGAGAGATTGGAGAATCGGAGACTTTGATAAAACTGGGCGGGTTTCTCCTTGAACTATAGCAAGGTTCTTAGTCAAGTAAATGCAGCATGTACGGTATATCTTGTGTTCTTCGATTGCACGCTCCATCATGGAAATCTTGGATTCAGCTCAGAAGCGGATTATTGGCCTGTTAATAATTTTTTTTTTTATTTCACAAATACCTTTATTAAGACTTCACCTCATAGGGGTTGTTTTACTACAGATGGAGAGTGCAAAATCGAGTGCAGCTGTGCGTGGTAGCCAATCAGCTTGTTCAATTAACCTTTTGATGCTGGCTTCACGTATATATGCAGCTGCACAGTGGGTGGGCCCTATTGCCGAGCAGCCGAATTTATGCAGCCCTGTTAAAACAATTTACCATGCTGAGCGCGCACTTCCTGCATGCTCCCAGCATGGTAGTCGGCGGGGCTTCCGATGCATACTTGTGATCGGGAGCTTTCTGATCATGTGACCGCTGTCCCGTCAGTCACATGATCGGAATGCCCGCCTACACATCCTGGTTTCAATAACTTTTAAAGGGCTGGGAGGTGGTTGGCGCAAAGGGATTAGGCTTTGATAACAAAATTTAAACCTGGAAGATGAACAAAAAAAATGAACAGATAGCAGTGGGCTATCAAGCCATCCCCATGTTTAAAGTGGTTATATAATGCATGTAAACCAGCTTGCCATACAAACTAAAGTAAGAGTAAGCTAGCTAAACTAGACTGTTTCTAATAGCCGATAAAAGGACCGGTTGTTCACCTCATTGTCTCCTCGGTCAAGATTGGTAGACGTACTACAGTAACATGAGGCAAGTAACCCATGAAAAGCCCATGGGATTTATATGTGGAACCCCAAGGATGGGCAGAGATGTGGTCTGTCCATTTCTACCTTGCTTTTACCGAGATTTCCCATTGCATTCGGTGTGGGCGTAGGTCCCATTGCATTCGGTGTGGGCGTAGGTCCCATTGCATTCGGTGTGGGCGTAGGTCCCATTGCATTCGGTGTGGGCGTAGGTCCCATTGCATTCGGTGTGGGCATAGGTCAGAACTCTGATTTTGGAGCTACTGGCTAAATTTTGTACTTGCAAGCTCTCCATGGGATCTTTAAAACAACATTTTAACAAGATCTTCTCCAGGTGTCAGGATTTGTAGACTAAAAATAAACCATAAAAGCTGTACATACTAAGGGTCTCTGTAGGCTGTTTTCTTTGGGCAGGTTTTGAATTCCTATACAGGGCAATGGGAGTGCAAAACTTTCTTGAAGCAGATCAAATGCACTGGTTGATGAATCGTGAATAATCTCAGGAGAGCCTGAAACGGATACCATCGACACAAACCCTTCAACATAGATCTTTTAGGCCTAATCACACCACTGCAGTATGCTGATGCACATTATGCTGTGCATCAACGTGTGTTCCATTTAGGTAGCCTATTCAAATGAATGGGATGCCAACACACCAAAAATGGTGCATGCATAATTTCTAGCAGCACACTGCAATTTATGTGTCGCCTTCGGCACACCAATGGCACGGTGTTACACCAATGTATCTAGCGTGCATTACCACAATGTGATGGTGTAATGGACCCTTAAAATGATATTAAACTTGAACTCCAGGCCAATGGCTAAATACACAGAGGATATACACTTGCCAACCACTTTATTAGGTACACCTGTCTAGTACTAGGTTGGACCCCCTTTTATTCTCGGAACTTTCTTAATGCTTCCTGACATAGATTCAACCATGTGTTGGAAACATTTCTCTGAGATTTTGGTCCATATTGACATGATGGCATCACGCATTGCTGTCACCACATCCAAAAGGTGCTCTATATTGGATTGAGATCTGGTGACTGGAGGCCATTGGATTACAGTGAACTCCTTGACATGTTCAAGGAAACCAGTGGTGAGATGATTTGAGCTTTGTGACATGGTGCATTATCCTTCGGGAAGTAGTCATCTGAAGATGGGTACACTGAATCCATAAAGGGAAGGACATGGTCAGCAATAGTACTTAGGTAGGCCGTGGTGTTTAAACAATGCTCAATTGGTACTAAGGGGCCCAAAGTGTGCCAAGAAAATATCCCCCACACCATTACACCACCAGCCTGAACCGTTGATGCCAGGCAGGATGGATCCATGCTTTCATGTTGTTTATGCCAAATTCTGACCCTACCATCTCAATGTCGCTTTTGAAATCAAGACTCCTCAGACCAGGCAACATCTTTCCAATGTTCTATTTTCCAATTTTGGAAGCTGGTTGTGCGGTGGAAAACCACCTGATCAGCGCTGACCGGAGTGTTCTGGCAGGGGGGCTTCCAGTCCCATCCCGTTCCGTCCCCCTGTCAGAACACGATAGAACAGCAGGGGAGATTGCTGTACTAGCGTCGAATTGTTTGTAAGCTCGTTGGGCTGAACGAAAGAAAAAACTAGTGGTGTGTACTAGGCTTAAGGAGTAAATATTGTCTAGGTACGATGTAGTTCGGATTTAATTGATGAAGTAAGCTGGACATGAATAAGAGGATTTTGAAAGCCTGTTTATCTAGTCTTAACCTATTCATAACATGGGATTTGTGAGAAGGATGGTGTGTAATGTTCAGGGAGTCTCCGGAGTAAGTACACCCACTGATATCAGGCTTGAGGTTGAACATGAACTACCTGAAGGTCTCCAGGGTTGCCCAAGTGTTTGTAAAGCGAAGGGGAATCCTTTCTTCATTCAACCCTCTTCAAAGGCGCCTGTGAGACAGAAAGGAAAGAGAAACTTCTTGCAAACACACTGGAATCGAGCAAGCTCAAAGAAAATGAACATCAAGCAACATCTAAAAGTAACAGCAGCAGCATAGAAAATTAAAGGAGGGATCCAATTCCACAGAGAAGCTGTGTACTCAGTCATGAAAAGGCACAATTCACCGGTGACCTTTTTTCTTCATGTACCGTATATAGAAGAAGAATCCAGTGACCGCATCATAGCTGTATAAAAAGCATCCATTTTATTTCTTTTCCATGATACTTCTGTGTAACATTTACATCGGTGTGCGGCGGAAGTGGGCATTTCTGTACCTTTTTTAGGTATTGATGCATTGCTGAAGAAAATTATATATATATATATATATATATATATATATATATATATATATATATATATATATATATATATATATATATATATATATATATATATATATATATATATATATATATATATATATATATATATATATATATATATATATATATATATATATATATATATAAAAATTATATTCTAGATATAGAGATATATAAAAAATGATGACTCGAGTATAAGCCGAGGGGGTCATTTTCGGCACAAAAAAAGTGCTGAAAAACTCGGCTTATACTCGAGAGAGTGTGTGTGTGTGTGTAAAATATATATATATATATATATATATATAATATAGTGTGTGTGTGTGTGTGTGTAAAATATATATATATAGCTCAACGTGTGTGTGTGTGTGTGTGTGTGTGTGTGTGTGTGTGTGTATGTATGTATGTATGTTCCAGCATCACGTCCAAATGGCTAAAGATATTAACATGAAACTTGGCACACATGTTACTTATATGTCAGCAACAAACATAGGATAGGTGGTTTAACCCTTACCCACCCCCATTTGCCATGGTCGGGGTTTTTCTTTAAAGTCCCATTCAACTCTATGGGAAATACATGTTACTTAACTTCCAAATGGGTCACATGTTACTTATTTGTCCACTTAAACTATAGGATAGTTAATTTATCCCTTAACTACCCCCATTTGTGAGGGTCGGGGTTTTTGTTTAAAGTCCCATGCAAATCAATGGGAAATGTATGTTCCCACATAACTTCTGTACGCCTGGAGATATTTCAATAATACCTGCTATACATATTACTTATATGCCAAATAAAAATATATGACAGTTAAATTAACCCTTACCTACACCCTTATATAAAAGATGGGTATATTTATATTATTATGATTTTCCTCCCCAAAAGATTAAGATAGGAAGACCGGGCAACGCATATATATATATATATATATATATATATATATATATATATATATATATATATATATATATATATATATAGTTTTTCAGCACTTTTTTTGTGTGCTGAAAATGCCCCATCAGCTTATACTCGAGTCATCATTTTTCTATGCTGCTGTTACTTTTTAGATGTTGCTTGATGTCACCTTTTTGCGCCTGATCTACCGGACTTTGGGGACTTGGCACACAAAAAAAAAAAAAGTGGGTTGGGAGCGGATTTATGCTGTTTATTGCAGCAATTTGTAGTGTTTATTTCTCTTTGGATTTAATTAACCTCTTCCCAGTGGCTGCTTTGCCATGTAAACCTTGAGTGGTGTTATCTGCTAACCGTTCTGCTGAGTACACAAAATAGTCTGTCATAGTTGTTCCTCTAAGAAGGAAAATAAAGCATTTTTGCCGTTTGCAGAGCAGAAAGGCCTCTTTATAAGTGTCTGACACCCAGCCTTGTGAGCTCATTTTTCAGTGCTTGTTGTCTGGAGCCGTTCCCAGTCCCGGATCCAGGCTGACAAACTGGAGTCTCCTTTCACTGCCTCGAATGGAAGCCCTGCTAATGAGGCAAAATAAGGAGTGTGAATGTGCTGCAGCTTGTGATGAGGGCTGACGTTCCCAACAACTTCCAAGGACTGCGACCCCAGACAACACGCTGCGGAGTATAGCAAGCCCCCCCCCCCTCTCCTTTTTAGTCTTTACACTTCTGCTTCTTTTTCATCTTCTACTTTATTTCTATGTGCTGTCATTTATTATTTGGAGGGGACTGTGGACTATCTGTACTTTGTTTGCAGTTCTTCAAATTCTATCTTCCACCCTCCTGCATTGATTGTTTAGGTATAGCTCAGTGGGTGCATTTTGACATGTCAGATCGGCAGCATTTGTCGGCAATGGCACCATCCTAATCGGTGCGACGCTGCATCTGCGGTGCAGCACTCATTTCTAAAACTAGTTACTGTGCTACTTTTCAACCCATGATTTACATTGATGTGTGCAGAAACTGCTCCTATGTCTCTGTAATCGTGCCCGAGATCGGGAGTGAAATCGTGAGAGTTCAGCGGAACTCGCACAGCTTCATTCCCACAGCCCAGTGTGAACCTGGGCTTAATGTCAAAGCTTAATTGAAGAAGATCATTGGCTACCATGCACTGCTGCACCAGATTTCGCACTCTCCAGTTTTAGTAAATTGACCCCTGCGAGACTGTCTAGAAAAGCTTATTAAGGCCCCTTTCACACGGGGCACATCTTTTTTTTGATGAACTTTGCTTGCTCAGCGGAAATCGATCCGTTAATCTCTGCTGAGCAGGCGGATGACAGGTCCATCTCTGCTCACTGTACAGAGACCGACCTATCAGAGTCCTGCTCTCCTATATAGGGAGATCGGATGAAAACGGACCTCCTGTCTATTCCAAACCCGAGACTGCATGTGTGAAAGGGGCCTAACGGGTTTATTTATTTTTTTAGATTCTTGAGTGCTATATTTTAAGTCCCTTGTATTTTTTTTTTTTGTGGATTGTTATTTGGTTTGTGGGATGATAGCAGTGCAAGAGGTTTGTGGCTATACTTATTGCTCTTTGCTTCTATTTTCCTGCATGTACCTCCATAACAAGCTGTATGTGGGCACGTTCTAGAGACTGGCTTTGTGCATCCATATACCTACACACAGCGTGACTTGGCCATGCCCTCCGCTTCCTTCTCACAGGATTTGACTGACAGCAGCAGAAGCAATGACTCCCTCTGCTGCCTGCGTCTCCTGTGAGAATAGGAAGAGGGTAGAGAAGAGTACAGCACTGGATCGTGAGAGGATATGTTATTTGGGAGGGGTGGGGGGCATAACAAGTCTTAAAATGTTTCTTTTAAGCCTCAGACATGAAAAATGAACTAAGCATATCCTTCTCTAGAGTATATTTGTCTCCATTAAATAGCATGTGATTTCTGTCTGCTGCCTCCTTTCTCTGCTATCATCACTTCTGATGAGTTTTCTTGACACCAAGAGAAAAATGGTGACAGGGGAGGGATCTCCAGCTGATTGACAGCCTCAGCTCTGTTCCTGTGAGCTGTGTGAAGGGGGTGTGTCTCCTCCCTCCAATCGGCTCTCCGATCTCGCCAGAATGTAACTTCATATCTCTACCCCCTTCTTCTGAGCTCTGCAGAATGTAACTTCAACTCTCCGCCCCCTGCAGATAGACGGGTACAACTTATGTGGGAGGATATGTTTCATCTCTGTGTATCACCTGAGGATAGTCACTTTACTTGGTATATGGAAGGGTTTACAACCACTTTAATAACATTTAATTTACTTAAAAGTTCTGTCAATTTTCAGCAATACTTGCTGCGTAATGGCTTGTCTATATCGTTTTGCAGGTATTTATAATTTCTTAGCCAGACCCCTATACCAATACTGATCCCTATAGACAAGATACTATTTGAGATATATATATATATATATATATATATATATATATATATATATATATATATATATATAATTTGTAGTATGTCACATATTTTCATGTGCTTTTATACATGGACGCAGCTTTTTCCTTTTTAGAACATCGACTTCCCGAACATCTGCCCTGCATACACTGCTATATGCTTGGTATAAATGGATTAAGGAGATTTTATGTGGCGCTGTGTGTTTTTTTTAATTTATTTTTATTTGCTTTGCTTTTTAGCTGATTTGTTGTGCACAAAGACATGGCTGTTTCTGACGCCGCCGGTGTGCATTTATCTTTTTGGAGTAATTGCAGATGATCTGTGCATTTCTGCCTCTACCTAGGGATGCACAGTCTTTCCTCCTACCAACTGCAGCCTATCTGGCTTCCCAAAATATTCACAATCTTTCAATTGTGAACTTCTGTTTCTAATTTTATTCTGAGCTCCTGAACCCGTTCCAAAGCCAATTTCCTATTTTCAATCAGGAAATTGCTGGGCTTTTTTTTTCTATAACCACAAAAATCCTAAACAGCTTAGATAGTGAGAGGGAATCTCCATACCATACCATACCCAGTGAATAGCTGGCTGAAGTACAGTCTATAGAGACATTGAAGTATTTTTATTATTTTCTAGCAGCATGTGGTTCACGCAGCAGCATTTGAGAAACATGATTTTCAGGAGCCAGTAAGTGAGATCTTTGAGCCATTTAGCTGGCTCCGTCATAAAGAAAGCTTTAAAATGCTAGGAGCCAGCTATATCATTTTTGTAGACTAATTGGCTCCTTCACCATTTTTCTGCACCAACCAAATGGCTCATTTCACAGGGTGTAGATCCACTCGTTTGTGATATGGGAGGGGCTTTTATGGGGCAGGACAAACCAGATTTAATTTTTTCCCTGTGAAAGATACTTAAAAGATTTGTGGAACCTAAACAGAAACTGCAGTCTGCTCACATAATTTGTAATAAAAACAATGTTTTCCTTCTGAAGCTTCCCTCAAACCACTTTGCATATTATTTTTTATATATAGTGTATTTCTATATTTGCCAAATATGCTGCAGAAATCTCCCTCCGCCTAGTCTGGCTGCATTCATTTTAACTGAGGGCAGCTGAATCTGTTGCCTGTTCACTTCCTGAATTTACACACACACACACACACACACACACCCACACACACACCTCCAGCTCTGCAGCTCTCATTGGCCCTCTTATGACTCATTCCCACTTCCTTCATGGAAAACTCTTATAAGAATGAGAGAGAGAGAGCTGTGCAAGGTGTCATAAGCCTAGGCTAATGACCAGACAATAAACAGAAGGTGGGCTATATAAAATATTTACTGGCAGAAAAATAAATGTTTTACTATCCAAAGTTAAAACAACAAGGGCAGAAGATTTAATAGATGGAAAGATTGAAAAAATTACTGAAAGGAGTTGTAAAGGAAAATGTTTTTTTTTTGCTGAAATGACTGTTTACAGGGTATAGAGACATAATAGTTGACTGATTCCTTTTAAAAATGATTAAAAATAGATAAAAAATCAATCATATAATGTACCTACAGTTTCAGTTTCGTTTTTGCATGCTGTTTCCTGCTTCTGTGATGCACAGAGCCAATACAGGGCAGTGATGGTTTGGAAAACGTAACTGATTGGTGCTGTGGGGTTTTAGACACAAAGTAATCACACCTCCTTGATTAGTGACCACAGAGAGAACGCTCCCAGCACTGTGGTTATCAGGAAACAGACAACCAGGAAGTGTGGTGATCAGAGAAGAATTACAGCAACTTGAGAGCAAAAACGAACAATGAGGACATGAAAACAGCACTGCATTAAGGTAAAGGAAGCTATTAAGATACAAAAAAATCCTTTACAAACCCTTGAAGGTCTGCTTTAAACATCGCTATTTCAGGGAGAACATATTTTGAGTCTCCTCTGCACTATTAACCTTTTAATAAAATGAATAGAGCTGCTAGTAGGTATAAAGGGCATATATATGCAACAACCCCTTCTGCTATGGCCAAATGCCAGCATTTGTGAATAGGCAAAGTTCTGGTGCTTCCTAGTAGTGTTGGACATTGGCACCATCATTTCAAATGTTTCCCTTCTTACCCTCTACGTTGTCTTCCACTTTTGCCCACTTAGCATCCTATCTCTCAGCCTTGTCCGCCCTTCTATCACCACTGTTATATCAACTGTACTGATCTTACTTCTTCATCAGTACCATCTCTCTTCTCCCAGCTTGTCTTCCGCATTCCAGTCTCACTCCCATTCTTTTTGTCTTCCTCCAATGGTATGTTGCTCTCATGGTCCACCTTGTCTACTTCCTGCCATCTCTGTTACCTGTTTGACAGACTCTCACTCCCCCATTTTTCTTTTTTCCTCCCGCTTACCAGATGCACATTTCCGATATGCACCCAGAGGATCAGGGTTGTCCCCTAAGATTCTCTTATATTCTGCTACCTCCCAGTCCCCCGTTACCATGTTGTGAGATCATCAAGAGGCCCGCTGGGTCTTTCAGGTTCAGCCAGGCGCACCTCTTGATAATGCAGTGCTAGGCATGCCCTCATCTTCCTTTTTTTGAATGAATAGCTGTGCTTCCTGGGATATGTGACGTGCATATTCCAGAAGGCAAAAGTAGAACAGTGCACGTCATTCGCCTAGGATCATGGGTGCTCAACTTATGGCCCCCCATCTGTTGTGGAGCTACAAGTCCCATGAGAGATTTCAAGGCCGACGGTTGTAAGCATGACTTCTAAAGCGAGGCATGATGGCACGTGTTCCGCAACAGCTGGAGGGCCACAGGTTGAGCACCCGTGGGAGTGGAGCTGCAACTTTATTTTTTGTTGTAAAAAAAAATAAAACCAGCCCTATTCTGGTAGCAGAGTGGAGGAGGGGTGGGTAGGAGGGAAGTCTTTCCTGAGGGTGAAGATCTGCTCTAAAAGCAATTGCATCGAGATGATATCTAGCTAATAGCTGACAGGAGATTGGGGCACACAAAACGGATACAGGATATTTGAGACTGAAGAGGGGAGTGTGGCTACGGTGCTGTGCTGTACTTTTCCCATAGTAAATCCCATAAATTGGGCTTTAGCCTGGGGAGCAGCTGATAGGCTGCACAGACATAACGATGTGCTTTTATTGTACAAAGCAGAACCAAATGCTACATGCACTTGGTTCCCTGGTAGATTTGACAATGATTTTCAAGTTTTGCTGATACTATTTCTTCAAGTGCAAACGTTCATCCTTTCATTATTCATATTCTGTTTAGAAATATTGAAGGGTCCCAAGAAATGTTTTATTTTTTTATTTTTTTTAGCAGTGTCAAATCTGATAATGCGTTGTGTTGCTCTTGGATCCAGTTTCTGTAATTTATTCTGAACATGTGAGAGCTCCACTGGGTGGCATGTTCCGGAGAGAAGGTTTTCAGGTAGACACTACACCTTTTATACAAACACAATGGAAGGGAGACTCAAATATTTTTTTGTACAAGAGTTGCTTTTCTGCCTCCCTTTTCTTCTCTGTTAAAATGTGTCTTTTATTGCGACTGTTGAACATGCCTGTAGGTGTTTACACATTGATGTAAGTAACAGGATTAAACAGCTTTTCTACTAATCCCTTCCAAATAGCAGAAATTTCCAGCCATATTGATGGCGTTTATGTAGAAGGGGAACAGTTTTCAACCGCAGGGGAGTTGTGCTGAATGCTCAGACAGCTCGAGAGGCAGACAATAGAATAAAAGCAGTCCAAATATGCTTTTCCAAAGCTGTTTAAGTCATAATAATAATAATACGCTACGTGAATTTATTACTCGTCTCACCTCCTTAGGGGATGAGGAGCCATGCGACCTGTGAAAGGGGGTTTGTGTGAAATGGTGAAACAAACATCTCCTGCAGATTTGCTATTGAGTGCTGTCTGGAATGACACATCCCAAGCTGCTGTGCTGACACACTTCACCTGAGGCCGAGTCTCTGGATTTCTTTATAAACCTAGGCAAACACGTTCTACCCTTCATTACAGGGAATGGTCTCTGTGCTGGCTGCGCAGAAGGTCGTTCTAGAAGCAGTCCGCATATTCTTTCATATACAGTCTGGCCAGGTTTCCATCTAAAGCTTCCCATACACATTATAATCTGACTTTACAATCTCCTTTTAGATCTACCATTGGGCGTGTAGTCCAAGGGCCTGCCTGATTGGCTACAATATGATTGCATAATTTAGGTAGGTTCTCATATTACATAGTTTTGGTGGATCTAAGGTTGATTCTATAGGGATTTCACAGTCAGATTGTGACGTTCATGATGACCTTAAACCAGGGCTCGACAAATCCCCGTCGCCAGGGCGACTAGAAATAGCGTCCTGGCGACTTGGCTTGGAAGGTGGGCAAAAAAAAATGTGTTCCATAGGACCGGTGCTCCACAGACTAGGCCGAAGCCGCGGCCTCGCCTAAAACATCTTGCCCGCCGCGATCCCCCAGGATCGCTGCGGGCAGGATGTTTTAGGTGAGGCTTCGGCCACAATTATCAGAAATTTGTGCTTAACCACTTCAGACCCGCGCTATAGCCGAATGACGGCTACAGCGCGGACCTGAAAATCCAACTGGACGTCAATTGACGTCCGCCCTTTTGCGCGTTCCCCGTGCGCGCTCCAGATCTGTGTCCCTTGTACATAGGGACATAGATCGGTCACCCCCCCCAGTCACCCCCCCTCCACCTACAGTTAGAACACAATGCAGGGAATACATTTAACCCCTTCCTCACCCTACCCCTTCAATGCCAGTCACATTTATACTGTAATATTTATAGCACTGATCGCAGTATAAATGTGAATGGCGCCAAAAATGTGTCAAAAGTGTCCGATGTGTCTGCCATAACGTCGCAGTCTCCATAAAAATCGCAGATCGCCGTCATTTCTAGTAAAAAAAAAAATAATAAAAAATAATTCTGTCCCCTATTTTGTAGGCGCTATAACTTTTGCGCAAACCAGTCGCTTATTACGATTTTTTTTCCACCAAAAGAAAGCTCTACTTTTGGGGGAAAAAAGGACGTCAATTTTGTTTGGGAGCCACGTCGCACGACTGCGCAATTGTTAGTTAAAGCGACGCAGTGCCGAAAGCTGAAATTTCACCTGGGCAGGAGGGGGGTATATGTGCCCAGTAAGCAAGTGGTTAAAGTAGAACTATGGCCAACACTGGAAGTGAGAGGAAATCTATGCAAATTAAGGGGCTGGGGGTGCGTGAGTTTAGTCAGGCATAGGGCAGCACAAAACCTAAATACACTACTGGCCGTAGTTTGAAGACCCATGCCTTTAAACCATAATGTCTCATCTTGGTACAGGTAACCCTTAGTAGGACTTTTAATATGTTGTTTAAATGTGAAGTTCACCTTTTGTTACCCCCCCCCCCCCCCTTTTTTCAGCTTTCCATTTATTCTACACACGCTTACCTCACTGACTTTATAGCTGTTTCAAAACCCTGCTCCATTACTTCTGCTTTACTTCCTGGACAGACTTTAGGTCATGACACAGGAAGGAGTTTACCAGCTGAGGGTAGATCTTCTATATCTTTAAAGGCATTGTGCACTTTCAAATGTTTCTGTTTTAGGCTGGGTTCGCACTATTGCGCATGTCAGGAGACTGATAGCCTCTCAATTGAGCCAGTTTTCACACGGCTTCAGGGCAGGTGCAGAGCGAATTGCAGAGGAGTGTGTGCGTCTTCTGGTTCGTTTCATGTCTGAATCCAGTCCAAAATTCGGACTGATATCGGACCTGAAACAGTGAATGGAGACACTGCTGTGAGCCACTCAACATGGCAGTATGAACCCAGCCTAAATTAGGTATTGGTGTAAGTATATTCCCTGTGTCGTTAATTTGCCTTACCTTGTAATGAAAGGGACAAGCAACAATACAGTACATGCCTTACCATTCCTCTGTGTTGTATCACAGATGAGGGAGAGCTAATGTGATGAAACAGTGAGCTCTCTGGTAATTAGCCTGCCTAATGTTAATTGATCAGATCTAATCACTGGTTCGGTAAATGAGTCCAATCTTATTACTAGCTCTCACCTGAAAAGCACTAAACTGAGAGACCTAGAGATTGTGTGATATTTTGTTTCTTCACAGGAAGTGTTAGTTCTCACACTACAGACAGAGGTCATGCATTAACCTGTGTAATTGCATGCAATATGCTTCATATTTGACGCTGCATAGTCAATGCCCATCTTATAAGTGAAAAACACAAGGCGTAGGTAGAAAGGTTTATTTTGCCTTTATGTCAAAATATGTATTTAAAAAATAAAGAAAGTTTATTTTTTTTCCATTTTGATCATAGTTTACCCGGCGTCATGTTTACTATAGGTAAAAGTGCAAATCTTATTTTAAGGTTTGTCATGTTTTTTTAACATTACTGAAATTATGTTAATTAAACCAAGCATGGCAAAGTTATTAGACAGAATATACGTTGTGGGCTTTTTTTTTTTTGTTTGTTTACAAACCATAAAGGAAAAACTAAAAAAAAGTTTGTTCGTTCCATCGGGGCAAGTCACTTTTTTTTAAAGAAAAACTTATGTTTACATCAGTTTTTCATCTGTTTTCATTCGCTTTTACATCTGCCAGCTAGAGACCTTAACCACTTGAGTCCTGGAGCCATTTTTACATGCAAAAACTGACCGTTTGTCCATTTTACATCCGTTTTTTTAACGGAAGAAAAATAGGGCTTTGATTGGTTCCAAAAAAAGGATGTTAATAGAAGTGGATGTAAATGGATGAAGAAATAATTCCGGACGGCTGCACTTCCAAAAATTCTTTTTATTGAAGCTTCGTATGACAAGTGGTTGACAGATGGTGCAGGGGACAAAGAGGTAGACGCGTTTCGCGCAAATGTTAGTGCTTAGTCATTACCCTTAGTCATGATCATCCATTTACTTCCGTTTTTTCCATTGATGTCCGTCAACGGATGGATGAAAAATGGACAAACGGTCCGCATATGTGAAAGGGGCTTTAGGGAAATTGGCATCCAATGATCCCATTCACACTTTAGTACAACAAATAATGAGTGCTTTTAGTTGCGCACTATGCACAGTATTAGCGGTCACCACAGCTATGTATGTGACCTCACTAAAGTTGTGCTACTATGAGATTATTTATCTTTGGACATGCTTTCCAATGTGTTAGTAATGTTTGCATACTGGCAATAAAATGAAGGCTTCCAACTATACAGACTTGCGCTGGTAAGGTGGGGCCCTTGCCTTGTGGTCTCCACTTCAGTGTTCTATGGCATGGAGAAAAGAACTCATTGTTACTATTGTTGGCACAGGCTACACTTTCCAGTCAGCCATATGGTTCTCTTTAATGATCTCGAAAGCCTTTGTATTTTTCTAAGTAGCTTAACACATGTGGAATCAAATCCTTAACCTCAACTACACTGAGAGACCCTGACCGATTTCAGATTTACTTTGCTTAAAGCTGACCAGTTATTATGCGATTTCTTTTTTCCCCCTGCAACAATGGGTTACAGGAAAGAAAATCGCTTGATTCCCCATGGGAGAGGCCCAGACTCAGGCCCTGACCCAGTGATTTCTGCTAGCAGCTATAGCCACTGGCAAGAATCTCATGCCAAAAATCTGACATACTGGTTGTACCCAAGTTGATTGATGGATCAATATAGTCCCTGCTATACTGGCCAAGATTCCATCCATTCATGGCCGGCTTTAGTCTTGGGGTTCATTTAGAAATTGAATTTAGGCTGAGGATCTATCTTAATTTGATTAACCACTTTTTAGATGATGATTATTGAGGTTGGTTTAAAGCTTAATTGCAAGGAAATAAAAAATAATTATTAAAAGATTAAAAATGTGTTTTAGGTGTTCAATATTTTTTTTTTTTAACTAGTACCTGAATTTAAGTCGGCGTGAACCTCTTGCAATTCCCCTGTAAAGCGGAGCTCAGACTGGTGGAGGGAGTAACATCCCAGTAAGCTAATTTATGTGTGTTGCCATGCTAACGAGCGACATACTGACAGGAGATGAGAGCAGAGTGACGGAGAGATAAGCTCATTGGTCTGCTGCTTCCTTTTCACTGTCCAGTCACAGGTGGAGCAGGGTCAGCAACTAGTAATGTCTTCCTAACTACAGTAGTAGTTGGATAGCAACTACCACTAGTATGAGTTCAGATGCGACTTGAGCGCACAGGATCACATGACACTGGAAGTCACATTGTTTTTGAAAAGGTACCTGTATTACTTTGGCACTTTTTGCAGCGAGATTTTGGCAACATTGACTTCAATGGAAACGCACAGAAATTGCAGGTACATGCAACTCCTTCTTCTCTCCTTTTTTTTTTTTTTTTTTTTAACCCTCAACTCTACCCGTTGAATCCAATAGTAGTAGTATTCGTAAAGTACTACACAGGTATAAAAGCATGTCAAAGAACGAACAGCCATAAAATTGCATCAAAATTGCAAAGAAGTTGCACTACATAATGGCACCTGACCTCGGATGACAATGCACTAGTGTGAACCAAGCTTTATTGTTCATTGTTTTTAAGTAAAAAAAAAAGAAAAGTATCTATTATGTAACTTATATCTCAAATAGAATAGTTATTTAGTCTACGTTCACATTGGGTTGATTTGGCATGCAATTTGACATGCCAAATCAACGGCTATTGCCGGCAATGGCACCGTCCTAATCGGTGCAACGCTGCACCAGTTCCCAAAAGTACTACTTTTAGCGATTTGTATAGACATCTGTGCATTACCCCGCACAGATGTCTGTCAAATCGCCCCCGAAGTCGGACTGCATTGCCGGTTTGAAATCGTGCAAGTTCAGTGGAACTCGCACGATTTCATACCCGCCCTCAATGTGAACCTGGGCTCTAAGGGATTTTCTGACTATACCAACCGGGAAACCCTTCTGTGCAAGTAGGTCAGACCTCCACTTGTCAACTTATCTGTTGCTTGGCCATTTTTTTTTTTTTTTTTTACTCCAGCCTTTGAAACCAATTGCAAGGCAGGTTGAGTTGTTTTCAGTATTCGTGGTAAAGGAGGAAATCTCTTTTTTTTTTTTTTTTTTTTTTTTTTTTTTATATTTTTATATTTATATATACTGTGAACTTTGGGGGTCTTTAAGCTCCGCGAGACAAGTGCGTAAAACCGTGTCAGTAAAGCAAAGGGTCTTTATTGGTGACCAAACAAAACAAAATAAAGCTTTTCTTCAGCATCCAAAACGTCACAACAAAAGTCCTGCTTGTTTCCAGCATAAATTAGGAAAAAGTCTTTCTTCAGAAAAACAACCAAAAGAAAGGCACATACGTTTTTAGTAAGAAGTCCTCCAGACCTTCCCTGCAGACACAGCTTCACTTCCAAACTACTCAAAAGTCCTCTCTGAGCAGCTAGCAGACTTCCATCTTGTCCTGACAGGTGCACTCTCCCAACTCACTCCCACCCTCCAGCATCACTTCCTGCTTTAATGGGTGGTTGTCTGTGAGATTTTAACCCCTTGTGCGCTGGCTTCCAGGGTTTAGGAGTGGAGGCTCCATCCCACCCAAATAACACTTTGGAGCCTCCAAAATTCCAGGCCCCAAACAACTTTATTAAGACAGAGAAGACTGCGAGCCAGTCCTCTCTGAATTAGCGCCTGCCTGGAACTTTTCACCCACTTTTGGGTGACCCCCTGAACCTTCTACCTCTATTTAAATGGACCATAGTCCAAACAGTGGTGCCGTATAGCACCCGTCCAGGACCCACCCCCGGTGTCCTGTACAATACACACACAAAAGCTTGGCTCGATGGATGACTTTCAATAGATCGCAGCGAGGTAGCTGCTCTGCTACGCATGAAACCCTGACCCAGAATCAGGTCGTCTACGAATGATTTAGCACCGGGTTCCCAACGAACATGCGATACGCTCCGGCAGAGAGGCGGCCCGCTTCCGTCCGCGCTCCGGTCCCGAGGCGAGCGGCACTACGTGCTGGCCCCCGGCAATGCAAAGGGGGCATCTATCCCAGGCCTCCGTGGCACTGCGGTAGGGCTGGGGGCCATTTTGGCCAAAAAGAAAAATCTGTGATTTAAAAAAAAAAAACTTGATCGTTGTCGGTCAATGATTCGAAGCTGAGGGAAATATTTGTTCGTAGATAATCTATGCATTCTCTATTGGATTTTGTATTTTGTTTTTGTTTATCCTTTGTTGATGTTTTCCTGGTATTCCAACTGGGAGCTTAGGGCATCAGATCCCTTGGTATTGGAATTCCATATGCTGTTATGACTGTACAATGATCAGATATGTTTCTTGTATGTCTATACCATTTTATCCTTTCTAATAAAAACATTGAAACATAAAAAAAAAAAAAAAACTTGATTCATGTTTCAAATCAAGGTTTTTTATTTTTTTCCTGATGGACACCGTGCTGGCAGGAGTTTTTAGGCGAGACCGCGGCTTCGGCCTAGTCCGGCGGCCTTTTCCCAGGATCGCGGCGAGCTGCGGGCAGGATTTTTTAGGCGAGGCTTCGGCCTAGTCTGCGGAGCGCCGGTCCTATGAAAAAAATAATTGATTCGGTCAAAATCTGAATCGATTTTGCCTTTGCAACTCCATTTCAGATTTTAAATCAAATTTTTCCCCAGCCCTACACTGCGATATCCTCACCAGATGAGACGTCGTCAAAGGAGGAAATCTTAAAACCTGTTGTGACACCAGGAAAGGCTTTGTAGGATGTGGGGTTATGGTTGATTTCGGAGGAAGTTCTCCTCTAATTCCGTCTTGGTCATCTCACTCTGTGTTCAGACGAGGGCACTTGTATCGTTAGAAGGGGACATAGTGTGTCTCTTATCTGCCACTCAAAACGCCAACGTTTCAATTACATCCTCCAGCACAGGGCACAGTTCACTCGAGGCCATTCACATGGCTCCTTTCCAGACTGTAATCCTGCCGCATAGATCAGTGGCTTAGCACCTCAAATAAGTAAACTCAAACACAAAAGCACACTTTGTGTATAAAAATAATAGATGAAAACAGCACGTTTATCAGCCTGATTTGCAGGCTACAGAAATAAAAAGGATGTACGAATCTGACAATGTTCAATTTAAAAATAAAGGGTTGAGCGCCCTGAAAGTCATGTTTTTGTCCTTGAAATAAAGCCTGCTGGTCCCACTGTGATTGGTCCAACAGATACAGTGTATTGTCTTGGATTGTTTACAACACTGCTAATGAAGAAAACAATGCAAGTGATTTAAAAGTGATCCATTTAATAGTCGTTAACAGAATGAGAAAACATACCAGGCTTTCAGGACTCGGTGCACAGAAAATCACTCTTTAATGTCCGGGGCATTTTCTGTAGCTGCTAATGAAATAAAAGGCTTAACTTTGCTTTACCGCAATAACAATGATGTAGTATATAGCATAAAAAGATATCTATAACCAGTGCTTCGCTCATGCGTGCATTATGACGGCTATAATGCAAGATAATTGGTCATTTAACATTATTATACTTTACACTTGCGGAGAGGGTGTTAAAGCACATACTCAGAGTTTATCATGGTGTATGTCAAGGCTCAGATATTCAGCTGTGAATAACACCAATCACACCAGCTAACTTGGCAAATTCTGCTACAGCAGTTAAATATCTTTTATGCAGTACCAACCTATTACTACACTGTGTAATTAAAAACTGTTAAGACCCATTCACTGCATTCACTGCATATGCATTGGGCAGCCTTGGTGATTAGTGTGATGCTTCCTTTACAATGCATCAGTGTCACTCCCTTCATAAAGCACACCAGCAGCCCATGGTGTGAATAAACTGTGGCCAGTTTGTGTGTGTTTGTGTGTGTGTGTGTGTGTGTGTGGTCACACTCCTCAGAAGCCTCAACCCCCAGAACCACACTAGGTGCATCCAGGATCGGTATTTCCATGTTACTGCTCAAATGAGCAGTTGTATGCGAACAACAGCAGTGCATGCCATTGATTTATACAGAGTATGAATCTGACAGCTGCTGCTGGTCACACACAATGGGGGTTATTTACAAAAGGCAAATCCACTTTGCACGGCAAGTACACTTGAAAGTGCACTTTCAAATGCAATCGCTGTAGCTCTGAGGGGGACATGCAAGGAAAATAAAAAACAGCATTTTAGCTTGCACATGATTTGGATGATAAAATCAGCAGAGCTTCCCCTCAGATCTACAGCGACTGCACTTACAAGTGCACTTGTAGTGCAGAGTGGATTTCCCTTTAGTAAATCAACCCCAATGTGTGCAAGCAGCCTTTTCAACCAACGGGAAGAATTTTCTTATTCTTGCCGCTCCACATATTTGACCTTCTGAATGTAGGCTTAAATTATTATTCTGTTTAGTGTTCTATTTACACAGATTAGCCATAACTATATGACCACCTACCTAACATTGAGTATGTCCTCCCCTTGCCGCCAAAAAAAAACCCTGACCCATTGAAACATGGAGGCCACTAGACCTCTGAAGGTTTACTGTGGTATCTGACACTAAGACATCAGTAACCGATCCTTTTTAAGGCTTGTAATTTGCAAGGTGGAGCCTCCATGGATCAAACTTGTTTTTTCCAGCACATTTAGATGCTCAATTGGATTGAGATCTGACGCATTTGGAGGCCAAGTGAACTCCTAGAACTCATTGGGTTCCTCAAACCACTTGAACCATTTTTGCAGGGTGCATTATCCTGCTGAAAGAAGCTACTGCCATCAGGGAGTACTATTTTCATGAAGGGTTGTACTTGGTCAGCAACAATGTTTAGGTAGATGGCACATGTCAGTAACATCCACATGAATGACAGGACCCATGGTTTCCCAGAAGAACATTGCCCAAAATATCACATTGCCTTATTCTCATACTGCATCCTGGTGCCATCTCTTGCCCAGGTAAACACATGCACTTGGTCATCCACATAATGTATAAGAAAATGTGATTCATCAGACTAGCCCTCCTTCTTCCATTAATCCATGGTCCAGTTCTAATACTCGCATGCCCATTGTAGGCCCTTTTGGCTGTGGACACGGGTCAGCATGGGCTCCCCGACCAATCTGCCGCTAAGCAGTCCCATACACCACAAACAGCAATGCCCATTTTTTTTTCTTGCTTTAAACAACTTCATAGACCCTGTGTTTACTTGCTGCCTAATATATTCCACTGATTTTCAGATGCAATTGTATTCAAAAAAATTAATTTGTATTTACTTAAAGTGGTTGTAAAGTCACATGTATTACTTTGATGCTCTCTGTTTTACGTCCCTGTTCAGTACAATGTGTGTGTGTGTGTGTGTGTGTGTGTGTGTGTGTGTGTTTTCCTAAATGCTAAATACCTTCTTTGCAGAGCCCTGCTGTCCTGTCATGTGACCTCCCTCTGCTTCCTGAGTGAGTACAGCGGGAGGGGCTGTGCTTTCCCTCTGAATACAAACTGGCAGAGGGAGGTCACATGACTGCACAGCGGGGCTCTCAAAAGAAGGTATTTAGCATTATAATTTTAGGAAAACTCACACACTGTACTGAACAGGGACCTAAAACATTAATTACAGTAATACATGTTTTATTACTTTACACGCACTGGAGCAGCTGCAGGGAATATAATTACACAGGCATGAGAGAAGAGTAGAGGGGTGGGGCAGGGAGGAGATCGGCTCTCACACAGACTGTTGGCGGAATTGACACAGGGAGAGAGGGAGAGATGCAGAGACGTTAAGGTTATAGCTGACCACGCTATCGGAGATCAGCAGCCAAAATAAATGTGATCAGTTTATAGAGGGTAAGAAGGGAACAGGCAGGATCAGCCAGGTATTATCCAACATAGAAAGGGACAATTTACATGGCAAAAACGCTGTGCTATATCTTGTGTCTTAAAAGAGAAGTACAACCAAAGTTTGTTTGGCTGTACTTTTGTGGTTCACAGGAGTGCAGTTCGTTCTGCACTCCTGTGATCCATTTTCAGTAGACCATGAGCTGAAGCCCGCTGTCAGCTGACATCACAGTGTCAGTCCAGGCTTTGGCAAGATTGCGACAGCAAAGTTGGGATCCACCCACATGCCTGGACCAACACCCAGCTCAGCCTCTCAGCGAGTCACTGAGAGCCTGAGTCAGCCGCTATTGCCCCCTCTAGAGCTCAGTGCTCCAGTGATCGTGAGGGGGAGCAGAGCAGAGAGCGGTGACTGACAGTCACCAGCTCTCTGCTCACGGAGCTGTGAGAACCGAGCGATCAGTGGTCTGTGAACAGTTAACATCATTGGGAAAAGTTCACAGTGCACAAGAAGGCCATCGTTGGGAACCGTAGTCCCATGTGGAAGGATGAATATGCATTTCCTATGAGGCATGACAAATGGAAAATGAGGCTCCAAGGTGATCAGTGCCTGAGCATTATGTTTATGGGAAAGTCTATGTTAACATCCAGAAATCTATATTTTAGGTGTGTTGGCCCATTAATTGGCATTTAACAAGAGCCTTCACCCAGCCCTGTCACATTATTTCTTCGGTCATTGTTGTATGCTTCCCATTTGTAAACCTCTATAAAAGTGTAACATTTTTACTGGGTTAACCCTTTCATATAAAAACGACGATGTGGCATTGTTGTGTAGCTGAGCGCGCACTAATGAGTGATTGAGGTCCTCCGGTGCCCCCTGGCAGAATCTGATATTTGCTGTCTGTGTCTACAAGAAAAATAATAGGTTTTGGGAAGTACAGATCTTTCCATTCTAACAGGTGTTGCCAATTTTCCTGATGATCTTTAGCAGAGGCCTTCAGCTTCATACTTAAAAAGCTGCGCAGGAACACACTGTACCCTAAACAATTTGCTGCACAAATAGGTCCTTAACAAGCAGACCTGGCAGCTTATGAGGGAGCGCCTTGCAGAAAAACGCTTTTCATTTTCTGTAATGATACACTATCTTTTGTTTTCGCTTCACCGGCGCTGTGACATAAGTGTAAGTGATCCTCTTCTGAGTTCCTTAAAAATGCATAGGGCCTTGGAGCTAGAGAAGTGTTAACACCTTTATTGCTGACTACGAGGCCCACATCGGTTATCAATAAGCTCCAAATACCTGTAAGTTAACATCAACCTAAACCCTACTAGTGTTTCCCATTCGAATTCCTCTACTCATCTCTAAACGGAATGAGTAAGAATCCTGGTGCAGTACTTGCTTTTTAAGACCCCTTTCCCACTGGGGCTGCCCGTGCATTAGCGGTAAAGCGCCGCTTGTTTTAGTGGCGCTTTACCGCGGTTTAAGCGGCACTTTTCGGCCGCAAACGAGGCCGTTTTTACCCCCGCTAGCGGCCGAAGAACACCTGTGTTGCGGCGCTTCCGTTGCGCTTTTCAGGTACTTAGAAAGCGCTTTTTGGGAACGCTACATACATCACTCCCAAACTGCCCCAAAGATGCTGCTTGCAGAACTTTTTGTAACGTCCCACAAGCGCACCACCCCAGTCTGAAAGCGCTCAGGCTTTCACATTCGGGCAGGGTGGGAGGCAGTTTTCAGGCGAATTACAGGCAGTGTTTCGAGCGCTAAAACGCATGAAAACTGCCTCGGTGTGAAAGGCAATTGTGAGTTTCATGGGAAGTAGCAATTATGAAAGGTTGGGTGTAGTGCTACTGATTAGCTGCAGGTAATGAAGGTCTGCTTATATCTACATCTGGCAGAGACCCATCCATCGCCATGTAGATTAGGCAGACCATAGAGGGTGCAAACTTCTTTCCTGCAACCACAGTTCCGGAACGATTCCACTCGCTATACGGGATGCCTAGATGTGAACGGAGCCTTTGTCTCCATGCACACTGGCTTAAAAATCGCTGCTTCTACAGGAGTTGTGTTCTGCCTGTAGAAGCAGCTCAATGTTATCCTATGCGTTCATGGACATTGGGATGATTGGAGACATATTTTGAGCGATTACATGCAGGTAAAAATGCTTCTGGTTTGCGTTTTCTGATTGGAGTTTTCTGGCAGAACAAACGCAGAACTCTTCTAAACTCATTCAAACTTCATAAAAATGCTCTATATCTGTGTGTTTTTTTTTTCAGCCAAGGGAACGTTTTTTTTTTTTTTTTTTTTTTTTTTTTCACTAAAGGGAAAATATTTTTTTAGCTGAAATGACTGTTTACAGGGTATAGAGACATAATAGTTAACTGATTCCTTTTAAAAATGATTAAAAATAGATAAAAAACAATCATATAATGTGCCTGCAGTTTAGTTTCGTTTTTGCTGCTGTTTGCTGATTCTCTGATGTACAGAGAGCCAATAGAGGGCAGTGATACTTTGTCTAAAACTCCTCAGCACCAATCCAGTTTCGTTTTACACACAGTAATCACACCTCCTTGATTAGTCACCACAGAGAGAAATCTCCCAGTACTGTGGTGATCAGGAAACAGACAACCAGGAAGTGTCCAGAACAGAGAGGATTTACAGCAACATCAAAGCAAAAACGAACAATGAGGACATGAAACCAGGACTGCAGTAAGGTAAAGGAAGCTATTTAGCTAAAAAAAAAAATTCCTTTAGTGATCCTTTAAGCCCAGTGTGCATGGAGCCTAAAGCCTCGTACACACGATACGATTGTTGGCAGGAGATTGTCTGTTGACAGACTGTTGTCCTAAAATCTTACCGTTTAGTACGCTCCTTTTGACAATTGTTGTCCAACTTTCGCCAACAAATTTTGGATGACAGGCTAGTAAATTTTCGGCGGACAATGGCTGCACGTCTGATTTTCATATGGTGAGTACACAAATCCGTCACAGAAAAGTCAAAAGTACAAACGCGTAGGCTCGGAATCCATGCTCACCAAACACAAAATTAGCAGAAGGGGCCCAAAGGGTGTCGCTCAAGAGCTGAAATTCCTCGTAGTACGTCACTACGGTCGTGTTTGTGGCACGACAATTATGTAACGTTGGTATGCAAGACAAGATCCTGGCACACGTCCTTTTGACAAAAATCTGATGCTCGGTTGGCCAACAACCGTATTATGTGTACGAGGCTTTAGCTTAGGGTCACACTGAAGGCGGGTTTGATATCGTGAGAGTTAAGCTGAACTTGCACGATTTCAAACCTGCATTTCAGTCCAACTTCGGGGGCAATTTGAGAGACGTCTGGTCGGGTTCATGCACAGATGTCTATTGAAATGGCCCCGAAGTCGCCAAAAGGAGAAACTAGGGGCATCGCACCGATTCGGACATGCCCTTGCCGGCATGCAAATAGACACGTCAAATCGTCCCGAGAGCTTAAAGTAAACTATGGCAGCATACGGCACTCGGAGAAGGACTGGCGCTCATCTTGCAGTAATTACTGTGGTGAGACAATGGTGTCTTAAAATGACCAGCAGAATGAGGTTAGAACTGATCTGTCTGTTTGACCTACATAGCAACATTATCCCACAGCAACTTCCCCTGATTAATTCCCACAGCTGTACTCTCCTTCAAATGACTGTAATCCTTTTAAACCCTGAGAGATTTTCTGTATATAGATATGTTTTTATTAAGAGTTTTGTTTTCTCCACTCTCTGTCTCCAGTGTGTCGGCTTCCTTTTGTTTTTACCGAGACACCACCTGATTTGCAAGCTTTGCCTCTAATTTAATACAGATCTGTCACACATAATTTCTCGTGTTATTGTCGCTGTTATGCACTTATCTCAGACAAGAAATAGCAAAGGATTTAGGCATTTCATAGCAGTAGCTTCACACAGCTAATTTCAGAGCAAACTAATACGGCTCCAGCCCAGATGAATTGGGTAATGCGGGCGCTAACACACAAGAGGTAACAAGTGTTTGGCCTCACCAAAGGCTGAACTTTCTGCGACTCGATACTTTATACACCAGCCAATGCAGGCAAAATCCCATATTTATTTTTTCATAGAAGTATCATTTGTTTAGGGCATGTTGCATTTGAAAAGTTAATACGTTGGTAAGCTTTTACTTTTGTACGGTTTTGATGTTGGCTTAAAGTGGATGTAAACCCACACTCATCCTTTCTGAACTACTGATGCTGATCTATAAGGATATAGATGCCTCCTGCATGTATCCTTACCTGTCAAATGTCTCCCCTCTGTCTGTTATAAGAACTGAAAAACTGCAGATTCTGTGGGTGGGTCTGTTGTCTGGAGCTCGGTGGGTGGAGTCATGATGTCAGTAGACTCCCCTCCCACCTCTACACTCCCATTACACGAAATTCTTCTATGATCACTAACATCCAGTCAAAATCCAGAAAAGTAACCACATGACTTCAGAAAAGGAGTGGGGGTGGGAATTAAAAAAGAATGCCCGTCTCCAGGCTAGTGCATGACATATGTAAATAACCTGTCACTCACAGCAAGGGGGTGGAACAGACTAAGGTTTTTCTCTGTAAGTCTGTTTTTTATTTCACTGAACAATAAAGGAGGATTGCTCAGAGCTGGATTAACTCTGTGTGGCAAGACTGGGCACAGATAATGGGACATCTTATACTGTACATTGTGACATCAAAAATAAACAAGAAATTCGGGTTTACATTGGCATCCGGTGTATTTTAAATCTAGTATACATAACGGGGGAGATTTACTAAAACTGCTGCACACAGAATCTGATGCAGCTGTGCGTAGTAACCAATCGGCTTCTAACTTCAGCTTGTTCAATTAACCTCTTGCGACCGCCGCACGCAGATGTAAGTCGACACACTGGCACGGGCAGGCAAATGGGCGTACGTGTGCTCGCGGGTCCTGGGCACTCTATGTTCCCGGGCGGCCCGTGTTTGCGGTCGGCAAAGGCAGAACAGGGGGATGCCTTTGTAAACAAGGCATTTCCCTAATCTGCCTAGTGACATGTCACTGATGGCTGTTCCCCCGTGATCAGGAACGGTCATCAGTGTTGTGTCACTCTTAGCCATGCCCCCTAACAGTAAGAATCACTCCCTAGTACTGACTTAACCCCTCCAACGCCACCTGATCGCTGTAAAAATTACAATGGCCCCAAAAATGTGTCCAAAGTGTCCACCATAAAGTCATTCACAATAAAAATCGCAGATCGCCGCCATTACTAGTAAAAAAAAAAAATATTGATAAAAATGCCATAAAACTATCCCCTATTTTGTAGATGCTATAACTTTTGCGCAAACGCTTATTGCGATTTTTTTTTTTTTTGATTTTTTATTTATTTTTTACCAAAAATATGTATAATACATAATGGCCTAAACTGAGGGGAAATATATATATATATATATATATATATATATATATATATATATATATATATATATATATATATATATATATATATATATATATCTTTTTTTGGTTATATTTATTATAGTAAAAAATATTGATTTTTTTTTTTTTTCAAAATTGTCGCTCTATTTTGTTATGGCACAAAAATAAAAACTGCATCAAATACTACCAAAAGAAAGCTCTATTTGTGGGGAAAAAAGGACGTAAATTTTATGTGGGAGCCACGTCGCACGACCGCGCAATTGTCAGGCCCCTTTCACACTGGGGCGGGAGGCACAGTGGCAGTATAGCGCCACTAAAAATAGCAGCGCTATACCGTCGGAATTGCCGCGAGTTTCGGCCGATAGCATTTCGGTATTAACCCCCGCTACCAGCCGATAAAGGGTTAGTACCGCCCGCAATGCCCCTCTGCAGAGGCGCATTGCAGGCGGTATTACTGCGGTTTCCCATCGTTTTAAATAGGAAGGATCACCGCTCCAAAGATGCTGCTTGCAGGAGATTTTTTTCTCTCCTGCCAGCGCATCGCCTCAGTGTGAAACCCTCCGGCTTTCACATTGAGAAGGCTGGGCAGGAGTTTTTCAGGCGGTATTTAGGCGCTATTTTTAGCGCTGTACCGCCTGAAAAACTCCTCGTGTGAAAGGGGCCTAAAAGCGACGCAGGGCCGAATTGCAAAAAGTGGCCTGGTCTTTGGCCAGCGAAATGGTCTGGGGCTAAAGCGCTTAAGCTTTGACAATAAGCCCTCGTTTACATTGAATGCGGCCTTGAAATCGTGCAACTTCATCTGAAATCTTGCGATTTCAAAACCGCATGTCAGTGCGACTTCAGATGCGCCTTGAAAGACATGGGATGCTTCATGCACAGGTGTCTATGCAAGTCACACCCAAAAAAACGCCAAAGATAGTGCATTAACTACTTTTTCAAATCGACACGGCACCGCAAAGTCGTTGTCGCGCCGATTTGAACAGTTCCATTGGCGACAATAGGCCATGACTTAGCCCCCGTTCCCATCAGTACGATTTGACATGTCAAATCGCATTCCAAATCACAGCTTATGGCCGGCAACGGCACTGTCCCAATTGGTGCGACGCCGACTTTGCTGCACCGCACTGATTTCTAAAGTAGGTCCTGCACTACTTTTGGCGACTTTGGGAGCAATTTCAGTAGACACCTGTGCATGAATCCGCGCAGATGTCTTTCAAATCGCCCTGGCTGTCAGAATTCCCAAACAGTGCCTGCATCCGATTGAAAGCAGTTGCTTTTAGGCCACCAAAATCTTCCACCCAGCTTCAATTTTTTTTACTTTTCCCCAGGAACTTTCTGAAATTCGTATTGTTTATGACCAGCTTTTCTGATGCTGCCTGTGATGGGATGTGAATTACAGCAATCCCAAAGGCTTCTCTACTGTATGCATAATTTCAGGTTAGGCTTGGTAGGTTAACCTGTTCTTTGAAGTTTGGGAGGGACTGATGTCAGTTGTTTACCATTCTCTATAAAGCTCAGTGAATATATATATAATATTGGGGTTGTCCCGATACTAGTATCGTTATCGGGACCGATACCAAGCATTTCCCCGAGTAGTTGTACTCGGAAAATGCTCCGATACTTTACCGATACCTGACTCTCCCTCCATGCTTCTGTTTCCCCCCTCCATGCCGCTGCCGTCCTCTGCTCTCCCCCTCTGTGCCGCTGCCGTCCTCTGCTCTCCCCCTCTGTGCCGCTGCCGTCCTCTGCTCTCCCCCTCTGTGCCGCCCTCTGCTCTCCCCCTCTGTGCCGCTGCCGTCCTCTGCTCTCCCCCTCTGTGCCGCCCTCTGCTCTCCCCCTCTGTGCCGCTGCCGTCCTCTGCTCTCCCCCTCTGTGCCGCTGCCGTCCTCTGCTCTCCCCCTCTGTGCCGCTGCCGTCCTCTGCTCTCCCCCTCTGTGCCGCTGCCGTCCTCTGCTCTCCCCCTCTGTGCCGCTGCCGTCCTCTGCTCTCCCCCTCTGTGCCGCTGCCGTCCTCTGCTCTCCCCCTCTGTGCCGCTGCCGTCCTCTGCTCTCCCCCTCTGTGCCGCTGCCGTCCTCTGCTCTCCCCCTCTGTGCCGCTGCCGTCCTCTGCTCTCCCCCTCTGTGCCGCTGCCGTCCTCTGCTCTCCCCCCCTGTGCCGCTGCCGTCCTCTGCTCTCCCCCTCTGTGCCGCTGCCGTCCTCTGCTCTCCCCCTCTGTGCCGCTGCCGTCCTCTGCTCTCCCCCTCTGTGCCGCTGCCGTCCTCTGCTCTCCCCCTCTGTGCCGCTGCCGTCCTCTGCTCTCCCCCTCCGTGCCGCTGCCGTCCTCTGCTCTCCCCCCTCCGTGCCGCTGCCGTCCTCTTCTCTCCCCCTCCGTGCCGCTGCCGTCCTCTGCTCTCCCCCTCTGTGCCACTGCGTCCCCCCTCCGTGATCTGCGTCCCCCCTCCGTGATCTGTGTCCCCCCTCCGTGTCCTCCTCTGCCCCCTCTGTCAGGATGGAGAGCGGCGGTAGGAGCCGCTAAACCTGGCTCCTACCTTTTCTGAATGAACAGAGTCAGTGATCACTGACTCTGTCCATTCATATGACTGAGCATCGTAAACTGTGTTTACGATGCTTAAGTTTATGAATGGATAGGAGCCTCTGTCTCCTGTCCATTCATTTCCAGTGCAGCTGAGAAAGGGACTGGGGAATCTGTGTCCTTAGTCCCTTTCTCTGTCTCAAAGGTAAGATATCAGGGGTCTGTTATGACCCCTGATATCTCACCAAAGCCCCCCAACAGGGCTAAGAAAAAAAAATGGCAAATAATAAAAAAAATTAATTGTTAAAAATAATACCTATTAAAATAAACACACTGACACATCCATCCCCCCCCCCCCCCAAGAAAGCATTGTAAAAAAAACAACAAAAAATTTTGAAATATTTAAATTGTAAAATAAAAAAAAATACTGACGCATGACAAAAAAAAGAGAATCGGTATCGGCGAGTACTTGGAAAAAAAGTATCGGTACTTGTACTCGGTCTTAAAAAAGTGGTATCGGGACAACTCTAATATATATATATTTGCTTCCTGTAATGGCATCATCCATCACTGTCGATGGCAGAGAATCTACAATAGTGTTCCTGATACTTGGCAGACATAAAACAAGTACTCTGCTCTCTTAGGAGAGATTTTGTGCTTTTTAATGGGAATGTTTGAAAGATCTGAAATCCCATCAAACGTGCTTTCCTATTCTAACATATTCATCTCTCCCTGCTGTGTTTTTATTGGCTGCTCGTAGGAAAAGCACTTCCTGTTGCTTGCCCTTTTTATAGAAAGGATGTCATGCTGTACAATACCTTGCGGGTTTACTTTCCACCTAATAGGAGACAACTTGCTTTAATCACTTTTTGATTGAGCGTGGGTAAATGTCTAGGTGGTTTCCAGTACTATTACGTCTTCATTAGGTTTGTATTGAACTTTATGTTTTTCATACTTCAAAATGATCTTTGCTTAAATATGTGTGAAAATGGAACTGCATTAGATGCACACTGTTTTACTTTACACTGATCCTGTTTTATTGTTCCTGTCGTTTATTCTTTGTTCAGACTAAGACACTGAAAACCACAGGCCAGAAAGAAGCGTGGTTTTCTAAGTGTGGTTTTAGGGTGGCGATGATGTGTCATAGGAGGATGCCCGATGAAAGATTCTATAAAGAGAATGCACTTCTGTACAACATATCAGAGATCAGAACTCTATTACTCAAATTACAACACTACAGTTTACACAATTCTTTGGACTATCCTTCATATCCTCCGTTTCCTTTATCTGGGTCAGAATACTGGCTTTAGATTTAAAGTGGTTTTAAACCTCAGACATGAAATATGAAAAAGCATATCCCTCTGTAGTGTGAACTTTTCCCAATTAAAAGCGCTAAGTGTAATTTCTTTCTGCTGCTTCGTTCCTCTATCAGCATAAATCACTTCTGAGAAGTTTTCCTGACACCAAGACAAAAATGGTGACAGGGAGGGATCTCTAGCTGACTGATGGCCTCAGCTCTGTTCCTGTGAGCTGTGTGAAGGGGGGTGTGTCCCTTCCCTCCAATCAGCTCTCAGGGCTCTCCTTTAATGAGCTCTGCACAGTAATTTATTTTTTGTAATTCCTTTATTTGAGCCTTTATAGAGCGAAAACCGACAGACCCAATACTAGCAACTACAGAATACTGAATATCGATATACAAGAATGCATGTGTGTCATACAGACCAAATATGAGAAATGGAAACATAACATAGCCTGAAGGCATCGTATGGGGACACAAGCAAGAGAATTGGAAAAACAGTGGAACCATAGGAACAATGTGGACACAATTATGTGTATACTCTACGGGAGGTGTCCCTGGGGAAAGATGGGAAGGATTGAGGCACACGATTTTCCAAGACCTCATGGTTCAAAATATAGCAAATGAGGCACTGCCATCAAATTGGATATAACCAGAGAAAATAAAAACAAGGGGTTTAGTAACAGGTATCTGTTAGAGTGTAGTTTCAGCTCTCTGCCCTCTTTTTCTGGACGCTCAGACAAGCTTTGTAAATTGTGGTCTTTGAACAGATGAAGAGAAGACTGCAGATAGTCAGGTACAATTTATGTAGGAGGATTTGTTTTAATCTCTGTGGCTAGTCACTTCACTGGGTTTCAACCAGGGCTCAAGTCCTGCGGGAACGCATGGGAATGGAGTTCCTGCACTTTTTTCACAGCAGGAACGCAGTTCCCTTTGCAGGACTAGAGCAGCCGAGCCAATCCTTCACTAAGCGGCGATGCCCAGCTCGAGTCACAGTCAGGGGCAGGCGAACCTTAGTAATCCTTTGTTACTGGCCGCTTCCTGTATATGGATTCATCGGGTAGTGTGCGGGTATTCCGTCACTTCCTTGATGCCGCAATGTCTCCTGGGAGCTTTTGTCATGGTTCCCAGGAGACATTGCGGAGGTCTGCCTACTAAAACATGTGGTTTAGTAATTATGCATATGAGCGTATCATTTTTTTTTTTTGGTGGGGGAGTGGATCTTGGGTGGGAGTTCCCACACTCTTTTCTCCAGGACTTGACCCCTGGTTTCAAGCCACTTTAAGAGCGCTGTACCGTATTATATTGGAGTCAGGCATTTTTTTTCCCCCTCACGTATCTGTCAGGATGTTAACAGGTTTGTATCAACCTAAAACATTTTTTACACTTTGGCTTATGTGGGTCAACAATGTTTTCATGAAGGTGTTTTGCTGTGGTTGTGTATTACTTGGAACTGAGAATGTCCATGTACACCAGGGAGGCGGCCTTTCTGTGAAAGAGAAACCCAGAAGCTTGTCATTCGTCAGACTTGTCTCTTCTAACAAAGTATCTATTACAGGAGGTGTGCCGCACTGTGCTACCTAACGCGTGCGTCTCTTGAGCACGCACTTACCTTGAACTTTGGTAACTCTATAAGGTTATACTTCATATAGTAGACAGAGGGACTTTTAGCTTGAAGCGGTTGTATAGTCATTTTGTTAACTTTTACCTACAGGTAAGCCTATATCTCCTAAACCTTTAACCTTGCAATGAGCTGCTGACTGCAGCGGCGCATTCCCAAAGGGGATTCTCGGCTGAAGGCCCGGCAGAACGCCGGACCTTGCCAGAATGAAGTCTCCCGCACGCAGGAGTGACGACGGGAGTGACGACATAGCGGCTCCAGCCACTCACAGCGCTGGAGCCACAATACCCGGAAGACACGCAGATGCAACATGTCGGCTAAGGCTGCATTCACATCTGAGCGACAGCCGCGTTCGCGTGTAGCAGCGTATTTTGCCGCGAGTACAAAACTTTCACTTTTTTTTTTTTTTCTCAAAGTCTTCCCATTGCTGTCAATGGGAAAACGCCTATGTCGCCTGAAAAAAAGGGTCCGGGACTTTTTTTCAGGCGACAGGCGTTCAGCGTCTATGAGATGTGAACCATCTCCATAGACAGCAATGGGAATTCTCCCCTCGAGCGACAGAAGCGTCCGGCGTCGGGCGTTTTGTCGCTCAGGTGTGAGGCTGCATTCACTCAGCATGGACCAGGTGAGTTGCCGACGCCTTGTTCTAAGGGAAGTATTTCATAATGAGCTAGTATGAGCTGGGATTCAAACTGATAACCCTAGTGCTGCCAGGCAGAAGTGCTACCACTTAGCCACTGTGCTGCCCATACTGCATATAGGTTTTGGCAACAGCCTATACACGGGGGTAGGGTCCCAAAACTTTTCTGCTCATCTGAGACAGCGATAAAATAAAACAACGAATGGTGTGTCTGATCCCTCGTTCACACTGAACACAGCTTTGAAATTGTGCAAATTCACCTGAACTTGGGGGCGGCTTGAAAGACCTATGCTGGGGTTTGTGCACAGATGTCTATTGATATCGCCCCCGAAGTTGCCAAAAGTATTGCACAAACTACTTTTGGAAATTGGTGTGGCGTTGCACCTATTGCTGTCTCTGATTTGATGTGCGATTTGATCTGTCAAATTTCACCAATGTCAACGGGGACTAAGGCCCATTTCACACTGGGGCAGGAGGCGCGGTGGCGGTATAGCGCCGCTAAAAATAGCAGCGCTATACCGTCGGAATTGCCGTGGGATTCGGCTGCTAGCGGTGCGATATTAACCCCCGCTAGTGGCCGATAAAGGGTTAATGCCGCTCGCAATACGCCTCTGCAGAGGCGCATTGCGAACGATATTCCCGTGGTTTCCAATTGTTTTAAATGGGAAGGAGCGGTATACACACCGCTCCTCTCACCGCTCCAAAGATGCTGCTGACAGGAGATTTTTGTCTCTCCTGCCAGCGCATCGCCTCAGTGTGAAAGCCCTCGGGCTTTCACATTGAGAAGGCTGGGCAGGAGTTTTTCAGGCAGTATTTAGGCGCTATTTTTAGCGCTGTACCGCCTGATAAACTCCTCGGTGTGAAAGGGGCCTAATCCTTCCCCACTCAATTCAAAAGTTAGAAGAAGAGCTTTGCCTTTACATACACGTTAAAGTCCCTTTACTGTCCACACTGATATATTAGCAGACACCCATAGATAAACAGGTGCAGCAGGGCAGGCTGGTCTTCTCTTAGATCATTGACCACCTGAACTATTTGTTGTCTGTTGTGTCTAAACTGACCCTCTTATACACACATGTCCTTTGAACCTTGCTGGAATTTCCTGGTTCAGTATCTTGTAACATCTCCTTCTGACCTTTGACAAGTCACTGTTTCTTCCTGTGCCAAAGGGTAATTGGACAGGAACTCTTCAAGAAAATCTATTTACTCCTTTATGAGTTTACAGTGACGGGTGTGTAGTAATATTTTACAGATTGTGAAGTCGTTTAATGCCTTTGGAGACTTTGCGGTATTGCCAAGCATGTGAGTGCGAGGCATGTCCTATTGGTAAGTGCAATTCCTTTCGGTGTGGAGTCGCTGAGCACTTATGGTGTGGTGGAAGGTCTTAAGCAAAATTGTTCAAGAAGACTAATACCTAGATTCACATAGATGGCCGCAACTTTAAGGCGGCGTAGCTTAAGGCATTTAAGCTACGCCGCCGTAAGTTAGCGAGGCAAGTACATGATTCTCAAAGTACTTGCCTGCTAAGTTACGGCAGCGTAGCCTAAAGCGGGCGGGCGTAAGGGCGCCTAATTCAAATTTAGCTGAGGGGGCATGTTTTATGTTAATGGAGCTTGACCTGGCGTTTTTGATGTTTTTTTCAACTGCGCATGCGCCGTGTGCCTACATTTCCCAGTGTGCATTGTGGCTACGTCCGCCGCACGGGGCTATTGATTTCGACGTGGACGTAAATCCCTATTCAGGGACGACTTATGCAAACGACGTAAAATTTTCAAATTTCGAAGCGGGAACGGCGGCCATACTTTAACATTGGCTACGCCACCTTGGGGGCATCTTTAACGTTAGGCGGCCTATCTCTTACGTAAACGGCGTAAATGTACTGCGGCGGCCGGGCGTACGTACGTGAATAGGCGTATCTGCGGATTTACATATTCTGTAAAGGAAGCGCCACCTAGCGGTCAGCCGAAATATTGCAACCTAAGATAGGACGGTATCTTAGATATGTTTAAGCGTATCTCTGTTTGAGAATACACTTAAACATAGGTCGGCGCAGATTCTGAGTTAGGTCGGCATATCTACTGATACGCTGACCTAACTCTTACTGAATCTAGCTATAAGTGGACACTTGAAATTGAATCACTTATGGACTTGGCTTGTTACTACTTATTTTTGACCACTGGATGAACGTTTTGAACACTCAATTATATTTATTGAACTATTTTAGTTTATGTGTATGTTCACATATATTTATACGCGCATTTTCTTAGTATATGTATGATACACTTTCACAGGGGTATTTTTTTTTACATATTTACTTTTGTCCATAGCGCTGCTATTTTGTTCACTTATTTCATATACGGTATTAGATTTATTTAATTTTTTATTTTATTTTAAATAGGAGTTTAGTGTCACTATAAGTGTGACGGTGTGTTCAGGAATTGATTTTTTTTTGCCTTATTTCAAATGTGAAATTCTCCCAGGAAAGAACTCAATACTGAATGCTCAGTATTTAAAAAAACTATGTTTAATAAGCAGCAAATCCATTCTTTTATGTGAAATCCATCATACGTGACCACGAAAGTAAGTTAATTTAAAGGCAATCACATGTATAATAGGAGCTTTGATTGGACATGCACCTAGTAATTCTTGGATCTTTGCTGTGCCCAGGCCTCCCTTCTGTACAATGGCCTATTTCCTGTGTTAACAGCGCATTAGAATCCCCACCAAGGAGGTCCCTGCATGAGTCTGCAGACTGATTGAGACACAGAGCAATTAGTAGCACGGAGGAATGCTGGAGCATACTGGGTTCTCAAGTATTTCAGATGCCTAACGAGGATCATTTTCACAGCCCTGTGAACTCCGTATGGCTTTGTGCAGTGCAGTTATCTTCAATGAGAGTCTCGCTCCTCCTCACCTGGATTGCATTACACTTTACTCTGTCCCATTACACTCACAATGTTCCCTCTGCCTCCTGGAAAACAATAATGTTTCCATTGCATTTGCGTACAGGACATGCTCTGTTTGTGATTAAAATGACTTTGCTGTGGTTCTCATTTGCCTTTACATCTGCAGGCAGAACTGGGGCAGATGGAACCATTGATATTATACTGCGGCACTGTCATCTTGCCTTTTCTCACTCCGTGAGCCTAAATTGCAGATGGCTCTTAAAGGGTTTGTATAGGTAGAACATGAGAACACGCTCGGGGTGAGTTCTTTTCAAAGATGTGTTCTTTCCGTTTTGGCGTTCTATTGGCTTTACATTGCGAACCGGTATACTATACATTCATTGTTCATGGAAATCATAGCACCCAGGGGAAACGCATTCCTTTCAGTGGAGGTAGTTCCCATTAATAGTGTTCACACACAGACGGGTCCTGCTTCATTTTCTTGGGTTAGAACACATGAAAAGAGAAGGAAAACTACAGAATAAATAATATGCATGTAGTAATGCGTGTGAAAATTGCACAGGACTGAAGGAAGGTGTACTATAGTAGATAATAAGCTACTTGGCTCCTTTACGACCCTTTCAGACCTTAATCCCCTTCCCGCCGACTGCCTCCCGGCCCTAAATGCTGGGAGGGGGGAATTCGGGTCATGTGACCACTGTGATTGGCTGTCACAGCAGTCACATGATTGGAAAGCTCACGATCACAAATCTGCAAAGGGAGCTTACTTATCCCTGCCGCCTACCATGCGTACAAATGGCACCAAGGGTTTAAAGTAGTGTTAAACCTTCAGTATTTGTTGTAGTTATTAGTTTACAGCTTTCACTCCTGGTTCACTCTAGTGCGATTTGACATGTCAAATCGGCGGCATTTGCCTGCAATGGCACCGTCCTTATCGTTGCAACGCAGCTCCAATTTCAAAAAGTTGTTTCTGTACTACTCTTTGCAATTTTTGGCCTGGAACATAGCCATGCCTTTAGCAAGCTTTAAGAAGTGTTGAAGCCTGCTAGAAGCTTGCTTAAAGTGGCAAGCAACACTACCATTAGGATTGGTTTTCAACATTTACTGGAGATAAATGGTCCTTTAGGAGCTTCAACAATGCTTGCTGAAAGTTCTGCAAATGCTTTGTAAATGCTTGCTGCTCTTATAGAAGCTAAAAGCCCATGTTAACCAGGCCTAACAATCACAGCCGATGTACTTCTTTAGTATGACATAAAGGTTAAAATTACTTTTTAACCTCTTCTGGACCACCCATCTGCAGTGTAGTACAGCCAGGCAGCCCATAAAGGCCCAGCAATGTACCTGTACGTTGCTGGCCTCTTCTGGGATCATGGCATATGTGTGCTCCCATGCTGACACCCACTGTGATTAGACACAATAGGATTCTGTCAGCAGGTTCCAGCCAATGATTCATGGCTGGGACCGGCTAATTAGCTGTGTCAAATGACAGCCCAGAATCTCTCTATTTCTTAGGCCTGGTTCACACCTATGCATTTTTAGTGCTTTTTGCATTTTGCAGATTTGCACTACAGTCCATTTACCATGGTTTTCATATGGAGCACGTTGTGTAGTGCAAATCTGCAAAATGCAAAAAGCACTAACTTTTTCTCAATGTGTATCAAAGCCTGTAATCGCTCCTATATAGACATCCTCTGTCTGTGTGTTTGTGGTTGGTTTTCAGGTTATCCTGAGGTCAGTTGATATTCCATTTCCTCCATACTCGGCCTCAAGGTGCGGGTCATCCTGGGTCACTAATCGCTTAAAGCGGTGGTTCACCCTTAGAGGGCACTTTTCCCCCTTAGATTCCTGCTCGTTTTCTCTCGGGGAATCGGCTATTTGTTTTAAAATATGTGCAGTACTTACCCGTTTACGAGATGCATCCTCTCCGTCGCTTCCGGGTATGGGCTGCGGGAATGGGCGTTCCTTCTTGATTGACAGTCTTCCGAGAGGCTTCCGACGGTCGCATCCATCGTGTCACGATTTTCCGAAAGAAGCCGAACGTCGGTGCGCAGGCGCAGTATAGAGCCGCACCGACGTTCGGCTTCTTTCGGCTACGAGTGACGCGATGGATGCGACCGTCGGAAGCCTCTCGGAAGACTGTCAATCAAGAAGGAACGCCCGCTCCCGAAGACCCATACCCGGAAGCGACGGAAGAAGATGCAGCTCGAAAACGGGTAAGTACTGCTCATATTTTAATACAAATAGCCGATTCCCCTAGACCGAACGAGCAGGAAGCTAAGGGGAGAAAAAAAAAAATTTAATAAATGGGTGAACTCCCGCTTTAACCAGCAACGGGCACCTTGTGTCTTTGCAGGCTCCAAGTTGGTCTTTCTCATTAACTTGTAAATGGTATTCATTCTTTCTTCCCCTGTGTGCCTTTTACTGTGGGCTCCTTTCCCCTGCTCATTCTCATATTATCGCAGGTCGCTTGTGGCATTCAGCATTACAAGGATCACACTTCCACAAGGTATAGGCTCAGTCCTTTACAACAGACAGCCGGCGTATATGGCTCTGATGTGTCTTCAGTCCCTTGTGGATTGTGCGCTTACTCATCTATTACATAGAATTATACTGTCGCTGTCAGATTCCTAAAAACATTTACATTCAGCACTTGCTAAATATTTAGCACTGTTCAGCCTGCCAGGTGGTTTGTGGCAGATGTCAAGAAGTGAAAGGTAAATATATTTCCTTCTTGTGTGTCATAATAGTGATATCATAGGGTGGGCCCAGTCTTCTGAATGGAAGCACAACATTTTGTCACACTGTAGTGATGCGAGAACTAGTGCCATTCCAGTGCCGGTTCCCACATCGCTCCTTTCCCGCAGGCAGTTCGCACTGCCCTCTGCGAACCGCTGCGGGTGTCAATACAAACCCCCATATCAGTTCGAACTGTGGATTCAGACAGGAATCGGATTGCACGGGTGTGAACACCCATGCGATTCGAATCCAGTGCGGGCAAAAAAGGCCCTGCAGTCTTTTATTATGCGAGTTCAACCATACAACTGTTTAGCTGAACTCGCATTGCACAGACATCGCATGTGATCGGCACAGCACTGTCGGTGCGAATCACATGTGATGTAAGGATGGAAGAGTAATGGCAGAGAAAGGCCAAGGGGTTTATCATGCCCCCCCCTTTTTTTTTGTCTGAGTATAAATTTATGTTTGTCCCAAGCATGTTTGAAGTGACACCAAATTATATTTCTATTGGCCACCTACACATACTTATTTAACCCCTAGTCTATCCCAGTGATCATGCTTTTCCAATATATTAATATGTTTTAAATGTAAACTATTGTGTATATTTTCTTATTATACAGGATTCATATAGCACCAACAGTTTGTGCAGCGCTTTACAATATAAAGTAAAGGGGGACAGTAGAATTGCAATACAGAAGGAATAGGAGGATCCTGCTCGTGGAGCTTACAATCTAAATGATTTTAACTGACACATGTAGCGTTATGACAGGGGTCTCCAAACTTTTCAAGCAAAGGGCCAGTGTTTTGTCTTTCAGACTTCAGGGGGACCGGATTCTGACCAATGAGGGTAGAAAATGCCCCAAGGGCCGAGCATCAGTGAGAATAAACACGGCCCCAGTGTTGGTGGGCAGTAGTAGGAGGAATAGTGCTCCATCATTGCTATTAGTGGAAGAAATAGTGCCCCATTGTTGGTGTCATTATGAGGAATAGTTCCTCATATCGTTGGGAGCATTACTGCCCCAAGGGCCGAATGAAGGCTAGCAAAGGGCCACATTCGGCCCTCGGGCCGCAGTTTGGAGACCCCTGCGTTATGATATAGGTGTTAATAAGCAAATGAATTGCTTATTAACCAGTAAAAAGCAAATTGGTGGTTCTAAAATCTAAACTTTATCTTGTTCTTAAAGCAGAGCTCCACCCAAAAGGGTACGCTCAGCTTGCCTGCCTCCTCGTCCCTTTCACTGCCACATTTGGCACCTTTTGTGGGGGAGCGGTTACCTGGTTTTGACAGGTACCCGCTCCCACTTCTGCCTGAGTTTGCCGCTTCAAACTCAGCTGGAAGTTTGACCCCTTCTCCCACAGCTGGGCCATTCACAAAGCGCATGGTGCTTTTCGCATGCGCAGTAGGGAACCAGCTGTGAAGCTGCAAAGATTCACTGCCGGTTTCTTTTAGCTGAGATGGCAGCACCCGATTAGGTGAAGACACCGCTGGATTTGCGGACAGGTAAGTGCCCTAATATTAAACATTAGGAGCTACAGTGTTTTTAGATGCTGACTTTCAATTTTTTTGAAGGAGCCTGGAGCTCTGCTTTTGTGCATTTATGGCATCAAAGTAAAAAATTTGCCCTACCACCCCTCCATCATTACACACTTACCTGGCTCCTGTCACCTCTCAAGTGCTTTCTTCTGCTCCCCTCACTTCCTGCTTTCACTAGAGGAGGAAGGACACTCCTGCTACTGTCAATCAAACTCCTGTGAGGTGGGGGTTGGGGTGTGGCTCAACTGCTCTTTGTGTGTCTGACGCACACAGCCCAGCTTGTGACCTTGCACTCATGCGTGCCTCTTTAGCTAGGGAGGCACCCAGAGTGCTGACGAGGGCTCCCAGAAGAGCAGAAGACCGGGCTTTCTGTATAATATCACTGTTCAACAATTTAAAAAATATATACTTGGTATCCCCTAAAAGCATTTAAAAAAACTATCCCTGACCAATCTCTGTAGCTGTGGGGATTGTGGAGAAGTTCATCTTTACAACAGAAGCGCTGAAATCACAGCTATTCCCTATTTTATGGAACCAGAGACTTGGTAGCCTGCCAACCTTGTAATACATACAAATGTCAGGTTTATTTGTTGGAAGTTGTTCTTAAAGTGGAACTTCACCACAAACGAGGCAATTTGTATGCTTGCAAGCTCCCTCCCCC